>NC_030678.2:46197969-47397969 GCF_000004195.4 Xenopus tropicalis | reverse complement strand
GGACAGCTTCGTGAGTTGCCTGGCTGGACAGTGTGTACAGGACAGGAAGAGATGGCTGAAAGGACAAAAAGAAATAATGAAGAATAAAGCCTGCTGTGGCCCAGATAAAAGGGCTGCTCTGTGTAACCGCTCTAGCTTAATAAGGATATTCCTGGAGTCAGCAAGCACAGCACTGCTGTCATTCTGATTAAGGGAGAAGCAGTGTGCGACTGCAATGAGCATTCCTGATCTCCCATTGTTCCATGTAATCGCCATAATAACCTTTGGCACTCAGGGGGAATCAGCATTGCATGACATACGCTGTAATGTGTTTAAATAATGACAGATGTACATAAGCAAACACTGCCTCACAAACCACCACACGTAAAATGAACATTATAAATTAAAACCAGTGAGATGCCGAGATAGCTACATATCTAGTAGAATAGCACAGTTTCTTTATTATTATTATAAAGCACCAACATATTCAGCAGCATATTACACATATTTCTGCGTATAAATGCCCCCATGCTGCCTATGCAGAGAACTGCCAACACCGCACTGTTCTCCTGTAATGCCAGGCTGGTGGCAGTGCCATCCTTCCACAGGCCAATTTTAAATGAAAGTACTGCTGGAGCCTATGGAAGCATTGCTCCATCTCCTACCTAGCGTGAATGACAGAATTACACAAGACATTCATCTATGTTGGAGTGCTTCCTTGGGTAAGTAATGCTTGGCCGGGGAGGGTGGAACATCTAGTTTATTTTGGGCCAGTGGCAGAGACGACCTGTCTTTCATTATGAAGGGTTCTTTGGCACCCTTTATTTCCGCTCTTCCTAATCTGATATTTATTTTATACTTGCCTGGAAGAACTCACTGCACATTGTCTAATATGATATTTGTGTTGCCACCCTGTCGGTATTTCACTGGCCAAGGCTGGTGTCGGTTTTACAAATTTACAGTAATTCTGTAATACCCTCAAGCTAAGCCCACAATTTTGCCCCAATCTAACTTTTTTCTTCCTTGATCTGCTCCATAACCCGTCCTCCACCCATCCATATGCAATTTGTACTGAGGCTTGTACCCTTCTGTTGCTGTCCCCAACCACTGGGCAGCAACATAAAAAAAAAAGAAAAATAGCAACCCTACATGTAAATTATTTTATGTGATATGTGCATACAAAGTCATATTTGAGCTAACACCAACTTCTGTACAAGCAAGCATGTATATGGCTGTGGGAGAAACTGACCACCTCGGCAGGGGGCTGAGAAGAAAACAATTTTAGCAATAGCAACACCAAGGGCCAAAATAAAGGTTTCCTAGAACCTCAGTACAGGGCAGCTTCTCCAGACAGCAAGGCAACAGACAATGCATAATCCCAAATAGAGCCCTGCCAGCAGGAGTAAGAATATAGCAGCTGGAATGTGGGCAGAGAATTAATCATGTTTCTAATAGTTATCAGCATAGTTAGCTAATTCAACCAACTCCCACAACGTGTTGTCTTCAGACATTGGTCCATGGACCATTGGCCACAGGAAAGATCGTTCCTACCTACTAACATTCAGAGCTGGATCATCAGATATGCAGGCAGAAACAAAAGCTTGCCTTTGCAAGGCCGATAGACAGGACTATAGATATCCATGACCTACATACATGCATCAGTGCGTGTACGGACCACCTTAAAGGTGGTGGGAGACGAGGCATTCGTTATTAGTAAAAGCATTGGCTATCTGTTGTCTAGTCGATTGGGCTAGATGGAAAATTTTAATCGGGCATCTTTGAAGGTGCCGGAACATCATAATGTTAATACTGAATGGTCAGATAGGGTAAAGAATTCCTTTGTTTTACCTGCATGTCTGATGATTCAGCTCTCACAAACTATTGATCTTTCCTACCACCAATGGTCGTGGGAAACATCATAGTTGTAGTGTGTTTGGCCACCTTTACTCTGAACAACCATTTACCAACAAGCCGTAGGCTCACAGTGTAACCGTTTAAATGTAACCCCTCCCTCACCTTGTTCCATTGCGAAGTAATGGATTCTGGAACACAGTGTCCCACTTCTTTCCAAAGCAGGTGGTGCAGAGATTCTCAGTGCCAGAATCCATCACATTACATTGGAACAAGTTTAGGGAGTGGTTGAATCACTCTGTAAAATTAAAGGCCACATGGGAAGGCCACTGGTCCCTGCAGCACAGACAGGCTAGCCTGGTTTCTTGTCAATTTGTGGAATCAGCAATGTCTGTGTAAAAAAAATAAAACTTTTTTTTAGATTTATTTCAGGAAACTCCAAGAGAGAGTTTATGCAACTGAATAGGTTTATGTCAAAAAGGAGAGTATTATCACAATTCTAGTGAATATTTAAAGGGGAACAATCATAAAAAATATTTTTCTAATATTGAAAATATAAAGTTTTGCACCATTACAAAGTTACGGCTAATTATTATAGCAGCCTCCCATCCCCCACCCTCCAGAATCTCTGGTGTGTGTCACTGACGCAGAAATGTGTGAGTGAATGAGCAGAGTGAAAGCTGATTTGCTGTGGCGTCTCATGAGGCCACACCCCCCAGCAACAAACATGCGCAAAGGGAAAGTAAACGAATGGAGTCGGGCTGGCATCGGCTGGGTCCTGATGAAGTTGCATTCGTACATATAACAGTGTTTATATCTACATATACACAGAACTTCAGGCTCTTTTGCATTTGGGTTTTGTGCTGCTTCACCAGCCACTTGTCACCCTCCTGCAATTTACACACGTAGATACAAATCTTACAGTACTTCAGTAGCCAGATACAGAGGTAACAAAAGAGTGTATAAAAGAGACTTCCTTCATGCCAGTGACATCAATTGCAGCAATATTACAGACCTCTGCACAGGCAACTGTGTGTGTACAGGCACATAGATTCCTGTATGTTGGATTTACAGACACCTCCCTATGTCTCTCAGTCAGAGCTCTTCTATAGACTAACCAGCCAGGCTTTCAAGACTCTTGCCGAGTCTAATAAGGCCCACCTGGTCATTCTGTAGCATTTACTCTGCTATAGCCAGTCCATGTATTCTTAAGAAATGGCTATATATTCTGTTATCGATTTGCTTGCTTACTTACAAGTTACTGTTCCTACAACATTTATTTATAAGTTATACAAAAGGCAAATTGTAGTTTTATGGGAATGTACAACTGGATGCCATAAAGTTATTGTTAAACTACAACTCCCACATCACCTGCCAGCTCACTTGGCATGTATGTTTATAACTGCTGAGCCTTTGTGCTAAATAACTTGATTGCTGCTGCTCAAAAAAGCAAGTGATATGTGGCTCCTTTCATGTCTTTCTCATAAATAACCAAGAAATAGGTTATAAGTTCTAGGTGTTTGTTATTGGCTCAGGTGAGTGAGACGGAAAGTGTCAGACAATGTGAGGGGGAACTGGGTTGAATTTTTCCAGGTTTTCTATGAGATAGAAAAGAATGGCAGGTGGGGGTTGAACTTTAGATGTCCGCTCAGAACACAATTCACATTCATGATAGATCCCCTTTAATAAATATGTTTCACAGATAATATGCACTCTTTATTTATTACAGAAATTTATAAATAAGAGTTTGTGAGCTGTTCGACCCAACCATTTTTTCTTTGACTGCTGCAACCAACAGGCTCACGCTGCTTCCAGGTTTCCCCACTTCTAGCTGCTCGAGTCAGTAATTTGCTATGTACTACTGACACACAGCTTGCTTGCATTATTCACAGTTGGAAAAAGGGGTAAGGTTGAATAAACGAATAAAAACTATTGATTCTCAAAAAAAATGAAACCAATTGAGCAAAATAACTTTAGATAGATTTTTTTTAATAACAGCAGCCGTTTCCCTTTATACCCTCACTAGTGCTACATAGTATCTCTGGCAGATCCTTGTAATGCAGACTTTCCTCCATCGTTGCATCTAACACTTCAAGTATCCTCATGTTTAAACCATCAGTTGCAGCTTTTGCTTCTATTTCATTATTGCAAAATGCCACCTGCCAGTTCCCTTTAATAATATATGAAGATTCAGCAATGAAATCAGGTCTGATTGTAACAGATGGCTATTAAATGAAACAAACATTAAAGGGGGCCATACATTCAGATTTTAGTCTTCTTCTGACTAACTTGGATATCGGCTGTACGTTTAAATGCAACCATCTAAAACTAGCATTCAGACTAAAAATGTAGGATAAAGTCCTAAAAATACAAATCAGAGGATGTTCTGAACATGAAATAGTTGGCCCGCACCAATCTTACGAAAGTGACTTCCATTTGTTATAGGTAGATACACAATCCATGTGCAGCTTTTATGGTTATCCAACCAAAATTTTCTAAGCTATCTGATCAACTAAATGACCATTGTATGAAAATTATCGGGATGAAGTTTGATACCCACACACTGTCTTAAAATTGTATGATTTTGTTGGTACGCGTATGGCCAGTGTAAGTCCAAAATGCAAGATGTTGTGCTTGAGTAGTAAATACAGAAAGCAATTCCCTGGTGCAAGATATCACAGTTATGGCATAAAGGCATAGGATCTATTATCAGGAAATCCATTATCCAGAAAGCTCTCAATTATGGGAAAGCCATCTCCCATAGACTCCATTTTTAAAAAATGTGAATTGATTTGCTTTTTTCTCTGTAATAATAAAACAGTACCTTGTACTTGATCCCCAACTAAGCTGTAATGAATCCTTATTGGAAGCAAAACAATCTGACTGGGTTTATTTAAAGTTCAACTTATTTTTTAGTAGACTTAAAGTGTTATGATCCAAGTTACGATAAGACCCCTTATCCAGAAAATCCCAGGACCTGAGCATTCTGAATAACAGGTCCCATATCTGTACATGTACCACCCAAGCCAGAGGGCTTCTACATGTCAGTGATATTTTGCGTCCAAGGTAGACTTCTTTTTAAAGCTTGTATAGCTTTATGGCCCTGTAATAGCTCTGTACAACCATATTATTCTGCTTCAGTTTGAATTGTAATAGACTCAACTGCTTTCACTGGCTTCAATAATCTTCTTAAGTAACAGACAATTTCTGAGCCTGGGTGAATGTAAGGGCTTTATTGAATTTCTCGTTTCTTGTGCTTACTGATGAAATTGTCGACATTGGTCTTGTGGACATTGTGTTTCCTGCTTTAATGGTTTCTATGAACCTATTTTATTTGCTATGGGGCTTTTTTTCAGTACCTCTGTGTTTTGCTGCGGAGCAGATGGGAGCTGAGGCTTAGGGGTTAGTAATCCTCACTGTTTATTTTCCTCCCGGGAAACAGATTTTTCTTTTCCTTCCTAATGTTTTTATTTGTTGAATGACCCAAGTTTCATGTATGACAAGAGTGCTGGTTATGTAGCAGGGATATTGTCATTTAGGCATAAGGCCAAATGGAAGCCCTGCTTTATCTGTCCTGACTGGGTATTAATGGAGTCAGATGACTATAAATGAAAGTGACAGCATGCTGAATTCCGCTGTGCGCAACAACTGGGTCAACTAATAAAAATGACTACAAAACTATTAAAATACCAGCTACACTTAGATGTTGTTTTCCAATAGTTACTGGCAGAAAAAAGTAAATGTTTAACAAGATTATAATCATGTATTTCATAAGCATAATAATAATAGAAAGCACCAAAATGTCATGTCTGTCCACCCTCTCCCTAACAAACTGACTGCATAAAAAGTGCCAGCGGCCCAGGAAATCAGCAAGGAGACGAACAGCGGAACTCAGATGAAGGGGTGGGACTTGAGCAAGTTTTTGGAAGAAAATAGACCTGATATGTAAGGTAATAATTATGTTGCCTTCTTTTTTACCATGTAAGCGGGAGCAGTGGGAGCAAAGTTACAACTGAAGGTATATGATCGCTATAAATAAATGAAATAGCATCTGAGTAGAGCTGCCAGAGAATTATAATGCCCTAAGACATAGGGGCACAGCTTAGGGCAATGGCACATGGTGCAATTCCCAGCATTTTGCCACCTGTGCAATTTTCTGCTAACTGGGCAAGCAATAAAGTACTCAGATTGCCCCTCCATTAGTAATTGTCTGGATCCAATCAGAGCATCAGGTCAGGTTATTATTGCCTGACCTGTGGATGATTTGTTGGGGTCTGGGCTATTACATACATATTCAAATAAAAAAAATGACATTCGCTTTCTCAAGGCTGAAATCACTGTATCGGGTATGGTGGATTTGCAATTAATTCCAGTTAGCACAAAGCCCAGATATTGTGAATACACACACACACACACACACACACACACTTCCCACCAGGAAAAAAGAACAGCATATGTTTTCTACACGACTAAAGCAGTTCATGTATATTTAGAGCTTTCTAAACCGCTACATGATTCTTCTTCTGAGAATCCATCAGGGTACAAAAAAACCCCGTATCATTATTGTAATTTTCCGTTTCCCTGTGATCCAGGTAATATTTAATTAGATTTTTGTGCCATTATTAATAGACTGTTATACAATCCATGACAATGAGTAAATACTTATTTAAAAAAGGTAACCTTGCAGGTAACCTTAAAATATCAGTATTTTTTGTATAATAAACTTTTTGCTCAGCAAATACAATCAGACTCCCTGGGAAAAACTTTCTCCTTGAGGGACTGCAGCTTTCTAAGCGTTTAGCACTGTTAAACATAAAGTATAAAGCAGTCCCGATCTCCCAGTGTGTGTGCCCTCGACTCTGCTCACCATTCCCACATCACCGATTTGCTCCTTCCCTCCCAGTGACTTCTGAAGGGGCGGGTACTGATCATGTTGCTAAGCAACAGACTACTTCAAAAGTCAACCATGGTTCCCAAGTACAAGTCCTTAAATAGCCCAATCAATAAAATGTTAACCCTTTAACAGTATATTAGAAAGAAAATGAATCTACTTTGGAAAGCCTAAAATACAAGATTTACCAAATAAAAAGAAACAGCGGTCGGAATAAAAGAATTGAACACTAAACTGAACTGAAAAAATTTACGCTTTTGTTTTAATTTGGAGAGAAAAAAAAAAAGAAGCACACGTTAAAATCTAGCATATTTTTCCTAATACTGTTACATATTCATGAATCATATCAACCCCTGCAATAATTTAATTGCAAGGGATGTTATGCAAAATGTTCCTGTATATGCAAAATATTCTTGTACTAAGAAAGGCTTTCATCCTACTGGTATATAGGCAGCCATGAGTGACTGTTTTTTTATCAGCACTCAACTAATACTTACTAGTAACTAACAAATACTCACTAATTAGTCATACTAATACCCATTGTATAATTAATAGCGTATCGGTCCCCTAACATGCCATTCAGCGCATAACACTAATAAGGTGCTCCTTTGACAAAGTATGATGCAACATTATTTTCTCTAAAAGACCCTTGGTAACTGATTTAGTAAGAAATGTGATTTCTTTTACAAATATAAACACAGGACATATCTCTCTACATCTGCTTTTATTCTAACACAAACATTTAATAAATACAGCCTCCTGGCATGTTTCATAGCTTCTACTATACAAAATCTGAGCAACACAACTCAATTATTGTACCTGTTTATGAGGACTCCTGAGTATGTGTGCCTTGGCTCCTTCACAAGCCGTTCTCATTGCTTCTAGTGACGGTGTACCCAACAAATCAGTGATTAAGTCCAACTGGAAGGAAACAGAAAAAATTAAGAAAAAATATTACTTCAAACAGTATTTTTAACCATACAATAACAAAAATTAACAGTAAAGCAATTTCAATAGCACTTTTCCATTACTAGTCAGGGGCAAATTACTATAGGCTCAGTTGGAAGAAAAATAATATGCATTAATTTACTGCTATTCCCATAACCAGGTGTAGATGATGCAGATGTAGCAGAACTGCTATCATTCTATATTGCTGATATTAATTTAAAATTATGGCAGGGCTGTGGACTCCTACTAAATTTAAATAGGAATAAAAAAAAAAATAAAGCAAGTTTGAATGTCCCAATTCACAAACAGTCATAATTAATTACTTCTCTGCTATAAGAATAAAGCCCAATGAACGCAGTGCATAAACGAACACGTTGAGTGACCATGAAGCATGCTTTTCATTGACTGTATGAATGTATAAAATACATTAGCATATTAAAAATAGAGGAGTCGGAGTCGTGGAGTCGGAAGTATCAGAAACTGAGGAGTCGGAGAATTTATCTACCGACTCCACAGCCCTGAATTATGGTGAGATTTGGGCTGAAAAACATTTGGAAACTCACCTCATATATAAGTAATCATATTAGTAGACATAGTGGCCGTGGTCAAATACAGAAGCCCACAAACTATGACCATACCCAGTAGCACAATGCTAGACTGGCCATGGTCTTTTCCAGGGGAAGCATCCCTAATAAACAGAGAAAGTATGGAGATATGGTGCTCTGAGTCTATTACACTGCATCAATTTACCAGTCTGTGCATCCCAGAGAAAACAAACTGATTACTGCTACCCACCATAACAAAAGTATACAATGAAAATCCCAAAAGGACAAAAAGTAAAGCTGCAAAAGAAACTACAATTCACTGCAGTTACTAATACCATCCAAGCTGTGCACTGTGGGAATCTAAGCAAACTTTCTGCACAGTCCTTAACTAAATGGGGAGACGTCATTCACAATAGATGAAAAGTGTTTTACAGAAAAGCATGTATCATGGGACCTCTATCAATGCCCTGTTTTGTTTTGTTTTGTATCCTTTTCCTTATGTACAGGAGGACATGTTGGACCTGTAAGCAGGCACACATCACAAAATTAATTTTTCAATAGACTACATGGAAAAGTCTGGACCGGTATTTTAACAACAACTAAAACTATCTGTTGTCTGAAAAATGCTTTGGCAAGGACACTATGCAATAAGAAAGGACAATATAAATATATTTCCCCTTAATACCACTAAAATCATATGCAATAACCAACAATGAACAATATGTATTGTTATATACACTGAAAAGTAGCATAGCAATTTTGTATGCTAAAAAAAAAAACGTACGTATAACAGCATGCAAGAAATGTATAATATTACATTAAGTACTAAGTATTAAGTACTGACAGTAAGAGCGTAATTAAGTGTATAAACATAAGCAGCCTTGGGAGTTTAAATGGACTGTAATCTCACATAAAAAAGCTAAGCTCTTACAGTTCAAAATGTAGTATACTTTTAGAGATGTCTATAAATTCTAGCTGCCACAATATTCATGTAGAGGTTTGCCACTGTAGCCCAACACATTATATTCAACTGAACACTTGTGGGTTGGAAGTGGCCCTCCAAATGAATTTAAATGCCCCCAGTCTGCTCAAAGGCTCCACAGACTTCACTATATGAAATTTCATTCAGACTGTATGACATCTTCATTTTAATATAATCCAGCCCCCACACAGGCTACATAAGAAATAATCGACCCGCTACATGTAATACGTTAGACAGCACTGTCTTAAAGGATAGGTATTACTTCAAGATTTAAAAATGATGAAAACAGCAGCACTCCGGTTGTTTTGAAAAAAAATGTGAAACTTTACTCAAGTGTCAAAACAACCGGAGTGCTGCTGTTTTCATCATTTTTGTACTTGTTTGCCCGGGCAGTAGGTACAGCATGCACCTGAGGCTACAAGGTGCTATTTTCACTGTGCACATGTTAAGCACATGTTAAGATTGCTTACATATGTCTATGTTTCTGAGCTGTGAGATCCCTAGTTGAAAAATGTATTAGGTTTCAAGATGACTTCTGGCGTCACATCATCTGTTGTGATGGGGAAACCCTTGAACACTGCACAAATAGCAATTCTGTTACTTTTACCAACATTTGCCAGTTATTTGCCTACAGAGCTGAGTAACCCCAAATGACCCTGAATGGCAGGTGTGCCACTGTACAGATGATAGAGTTAAAAAAGATCCTCTGGCAAATGTACCTGTCAGGCAAAGAAAAGGATATAATTCACCCTGTGTCATTCGAGGTTTGCGCACCTGGCCCTTAGTGCTTGCCAAAGAATTGTTGTGAATGCTGCAGTGCTAATCGGAACAAAGCCTCCCCCGAGGACAATAATTGCAACAAAACTGCTCAGAGATACTTGTTCGGAACAAGTGTCACCTGGGTATCCATGGCCTTTATATAAGGAATAAAAAGAATAATATGGTAGCTTTGCTTTCTTTCGCTTCTCTCATATCCCCCTATGTAATAAAAGGCAGTAAGTTTGCCCAGTAGCAGTAACCCATAGCAACCAGTAAGATGTTTGCTTTTAAACTGATTACCAGTAAATGTTACCTGCTGATTGGTTGCTACTGGTTACTACACCTCACCAAACTTAGTGCCTTTTATTACATAACCCCAAAAGAATCCCATCTGGAGCTTCCTCCATGGAGCATACAGATTTACACAGTGCAAATGTCTACACACTCACTGATTACACAGGAACTGCACACATGGAACACACAAAGGGGTGTTTTTATTATCACTGGTGATGTTGCCTGTAGCAATCAATTAGATATTTGCTTTTGTTCTCTAACTTGTAGGTGACTGTTCCAATCTTATTGCTGATTGGTTGCTATGGGCAACATCACCAGGTATATTTGTCTCAAATGTTAATAAAAAGACCCCTAAACGTCAAATGCTACAAGCAGGATTCTCAAGCGCAGCCAACGAGGGTGCCTTAAATAAAGGTAAAGGATGGAGGGGGCATGGTGCTTATGGACTGGGAAGATCACTGGAAGGATAATGAGAATCTTGTAAATACAGTGTGACAGGGATTATACCCGAAATGAAATATCTATAAGTCTGACCAAGGCTACAGGTTGTACCATAGTAACTGAGATAGGTACTGTTTCATTACTACAGAGAAGAAGAAATCATTTTTAAAAATTTGAATTATTTGATTAAAATTGAGACTATGGAAGATGGCCTTCTCGTAATTCAGAGCTTTCTGGATAATGTATATACTTGTACTAGCTTTTTGCTACTGACATGGATCGTATTTTCAACAAGCATTTTCTATGAAATGAAAGGTCAAACATTAACAAAAACATTCACAGTTTTGTGAGAATGCTGTGATTTATTTGTGAAATATAAATGGTCTGTTTTCTTTATTAAAAGAAAAAACAAAATACATGTGAAACATATTTTGAATTAGCCAGCATCCAACATTTCCTCATTGGGGGCACTAGTTATGAAGAAGCAAGTGAAGCTGACCTACTGTATATACCAAGCCTAGGGACAAGAGTCAGGGATTGGGAGAAGATTGTTTCCACCCCTGGGGTCTCCCTAAAAGTCAGTTCATGAGAGTGAGAACAACAGCTGCCAGACACACTCTATGAAAATGGATGCTGAAAAATATGTTGCAAAAGGGTCTCTAAGAACAGTGTAAATTGAGATTGATAATGTACAAACTGGCAAGTAGAGAAGCAAGACTAAAATGATACCTTTTCCCACATATGCCGTTTAGTCTAATACAGTACAACAGGTTATAATGAGACATTTTGGTACATTTTTTACAGACATTTACTGACTGACAGATGCAGAGCAGCTGTAATAAAATAATCTTGGATAGTAGTAAGAAACTGCTCAGGGGCTTTTATGCATCTGATGTCATAACATCATTTATATATTAAATGCCCATGAACCATGTACTGTGCTGAGAAAACATCTAGACAGGTCAAAGTCAGATTGGATGAACAAAAGAGCAATATTAAAAATGCTGAAAGTTTCACTGAAACTTGCACCAATCACCATTCTTGAATAAATAATACAGTAGGTATTTTGGCCTCGCCATCAGTTACCTGAGTCTGCTTTTGGTTTTTATAGCCCTCGGAAAACCATCTGGATGCACTATGATTGCAGTCTGAAAAGGTATACCAGTACTGAAAAGTAGGGATGCACTGAATCCAAGATTCGGTTCGGGATTCAGCCAAGATTCTGCCTTTTTCGGACAAATCTTTTACAAGGGATTCGGGGGTTCGGCATCCCTACTGAAAAGTACATCAACCACTTGACACTGGCAGTAAAAAACAGATTTTGGCCAGGAAATTAGCATTTGACAGTAATTTGGGCTAACAATTGAAAATGATGGGGTGCAAGTGGTATCCGCATTCAGTCAGGATAAGTGCTGGTGCCTAATGGTATTTTATTGTTTTCAACCAATGAGATATTCATATTGTCAGTACTAGCACTGTTGGCAAGCCTTCAGCCGATAAATTAATTTGATAACACAAATTTCCATTTAGAAATGCCACAGAGAAGACCAATAAGTTGCAGATCAAAAGTACTTAAGAAATCTTAGAAATGTTGCATGAAACCTTTGATCTAATTTCAAAGCTTGCTATTCAGTATTTCCAAACAAGTGCATAAGGAATCACAGTGACTGAACAAATACTTGACTACTTTGATGTGTAGGTGCAGGAATGCGTGCAGTGGGTCCAACACTAATGATCAGGTTATTCAAATCTAATTACATTTTGTTTTGTCAATATCTGACTTACCACAATCAACAGTATTCATTCATTTTCTGGAATGTTGTATTAAAACGTGGGTGTGAGAATATTTAGCCATATTTTTTGGCTAAACCCTCGGGGGGGGGGGTAGGCAAAGTGAGGACGATGGTCAAAAACACAAGTGTATGTATATTCTGCCAGGAAAAATGTCAGGGCACCTAAAACATTAGTGGGTTTGTTTATACATTTTTGAGTTTCTGAATTTGAGTTTGTTTGTCTAAATTGAATATACTCGCATATCGAATTTTCACTTAATTATTAATGAGGAAAACTTGTTTTAAAAAAACTCAAACACAGCGCTGTACAATTTCTTTTATGGGCAACAATTTAGCTGTTTAAACCCCATAGTTTAGAAAAAAAGGCAAATATACCCACAGTGCATCTCTCCTGCACCTAGACCCAAGCGCATGCACAGCAGCTCGTGTAAGAATTTGGCGCATTAACCACTGTCAGAAGAATGCGTTTGTCTCTATTAACAGCAGCACAGGCACAGATTTGCACTTGGAAAGCCAGTCCTCCCTTCGCATTGCGCCAATGGTAACAGTGACATGGTTACCATGGAGAAGCAAGCCAAAAGCAGCAAGACAGACACTGATCAGGAGATACTTAGTTCTTAGTATTCTTCTGCACCTATCGGCTCTTTTCCCTGCAGTCTTGCCATTTAATAACGCTAGGGGCAGTGGAGAAATTTGGCACATGCGCATAACAGTGATATATGCTTAGCAAACATGGCATAGCAGCAGTTCCATGTATAAGAGGGCACTGCAGGAGAAAATATAGGTATTAATCAAAACAAAGTTAGCGATCAGCTACAGCAAGAGGGGCTTTATCAAATAACAGACATGGGCTAAAGGGTTTCCTTGTCCTTTAATACATCACACTCTAGGTTTGGTTGCTAACTTTGAAGTGAGTCCTTTCAGAATTTAACCCTTGACAGACTACAGTACTGGTATGGGACCTGTTTTTTTTGTTCATTCATTATATCTTAGGATCAAGTACAAGCTACTGTATTATTATTACATAGAAAAAGAAATTCATTTTTAGAGTCAGGATTGATTGATTATTCGATAGGTGGAAATAGGGGAAAGACAGTGGACACCAATGAGGAACCAGTTAATGAATGTGTCATTTTTACATTTTTTAATGTCAAGAGACATTTGAAGGAAAAAAAAAGATCCAGAATCCAGGGTGATATTCTCCCAAGGGCACTAAAAAGAGCATAGTTCTGTGGTTGCCAAATCACTTTACTTGGCCTTACATGATTCTTTGATGCCTGGCATAGTACCAAGAGATTGGAAAATTTCTAAAAGCAACGGCATTATTCAAAAAGTGATCCAGCCCTTAGCCACAGAACTATACAGGCCTACAGTAGCTTCATAGCTCCCAATTGTCCCAATTTTGGCGGGACAGTCCCTCTTTTGACAACTCAACCTGCAGTCCTTGATTCTTACTGAAAAGTCTCTCATTTCATTTGATCTCCTGCACTGAATGCTAAAAAAAAAAAAAGATACAAATGTTTCTTAAACTTAATTAGCTAAAAAAGTAGCTTATGTCAGAGATAAACAAAGTTAACAAGCCACACCTGCACTGAGATACAACTGTAATTAATAAGCTAAACAGGTCTCTTGGGGGAACTGAGACTTGCAGCTTAAAGAATAAGCAAACCTTTTTTTCTATCAGTAAAATTACTCTAAACAGCCTCTAGAATTACCTACCCTTGTCCCAGCATTCTGTCTGACCTGGTTCCTCAGTTAGAAGTTGATCGTTTCCTTTGCTTCCTTGTGCAGAGTGAAGCCCGCCCCCACTTCGTGTTCAGGTCTCTCATCAAAAAAAAAAAAACCCCTGCTAATGCACAGAGTGGCTCCTGCTGCCTCCAGACAGTGTCGGACTGGGACCTCAGAAAACCTGAGGCCATAGGCCCACTCTCCAAACTATTTTTCTTCCTTTACTCTTTATTCTCCCTGTCTCTTTTATTTACATGCTAGCATCTATTCTTCCATCTATTTTTCCTCTTTGTTACCATTCAGAAATAGGGAATGACCATGAAACAGGCCAAATGGTCAGGAGCAGGAGGGCCCACTGACCCCTGGGCCCACCGGGAGTTTTCCTGGTATCCTGGTGGGCCAGTCCGACACTGCCTCCAGGCATGCCCAGAAGGTTCTCCAGGTCGACTACAGTAGTCGAATTGAAGAGAGAACTGAACAGGAAGTGGGGGCGGGGCTTCACTATGCACAAGGAAGCAAAGGAAACGATCAACTTCTAACTGAGGAACCAGGTCAGACAGAATGCTGGGACAAAGGTAGGTAATTCTGGAGGCTGTTTAGAGTAATTTTACGGATAGAAAAAAAAGGTTTCCTTATTCTTTAAAGGGCGATTTCAGCTTTTTAATCAAAACTGTAATAACACATAAAACAACCCCTAGAAATGTGTTGACATTTTAAATACGCTGCCAAATTTAGTCAAATGGGAGTGGTATTTAGGGGGTGTGGTTGCAAAAACGGGCGCAGTCAAACAAATTTTGTGGCATTTCTTTTTGTCCCTCTTTTCAGTTTCAAAATGTTGGGAAGTATGTAGCTTTACATATGTGGTTGGAATATTTTTGGAGAGGGTATTAAGGGATAAGAATCTGAAAGCATTTCAATTCTCAATTATATGATTATGAGCCAACATAGCTGTATGGCCAATAGATCCTGCTAAAAAAATGTAAATATCTTTTAAAAGGAG
This sequence comes from Xenopus tropicalis, assembly GCF_000004195.4. NCBI lineage: Eukaryota > Metazoa > Chordata > Amphibia > Anura > Pipidae > Xenopus > Xenopus tropicalis. The sequence goes on along the minus strand of NC_030678.2, from coordinate 47,382,758 downwards.
GTAAGCAAAAAAGCAGACCTAGGTTGAATCAGGTTGCAGCTTATATAATTTAAAGCATTTAATACAGCACCAAACAGAAGGTTATAGATTGAAAAATATTAGGCTTTAAATTATTATTTCTGCTTCGACAGAGTTCAATGGAACATTTTCTAGCGGGACCAACGCTAATGACTGGAGTAACTAAAGGATCTGTCCTTGGCAAACTCGTTTTAAATGTATTCGTAAAAGAGCTTGTTGGACAGCATGCACTGTATCTGTATTTGCTAATAATGCTAATTAAAATACTAATTAACTAATTAAATGAGATTCTATAAAGGATGTGTCCACTTTTTAGAGTAATAAAAATAAACTACTGTACAAGGCAGAAAAATATTTAATGGGGTTTAAAAAACCATACCTAATATTCCTCTCCAAGCCAATCCAACAAACGTGGATCAGTTTAAATGTGTGTGCATTTACCCGAATCTGTCATTCCTCATGGCAAGACATAAACATGTATCATTTCTAAAAAATGCACAGTACATAACAGTGTGCCCACAGTAGCATAATCAGCTTCACAGGAGGAATACAAAGAAAGAAGAACAATACTGTACAAATAATCTATTTGATTTTTGAATCTGTGCCTGTGTCCTGTAAAATTGGCACTTAGTTTAACGCAGGGATGTTCAAGTGTTGACTTACCAGATATTGCTAGGCTATAGTTTTCCATATGCCATATCTGCGGAGAGTTGTAACTATACAGCAATTGAAGAGCTACAGCTCGTAGATCCCAGGTTTAATGTGAGGAATTTAAAAGGTAAGATTATTTTCAGGTCAGGGACTAAGACAGCTTGTCACTACACAAATGTGCAGCTGGATTGGATTCACACAGTAAAGTAAATGCAAATTTAGTGAATCCATGTACTGTAAAGAACATTTCAACTCCTGGAAGACTCCCAATCAAAAAACCTACATACAGACATAGATGAAGGCACATGTGACATAACCTTTGCTCTACACATGACTTCCTTCTCTCCTCCTCACTCATCACCTCCTCTCACTCTTGCATCCAGGACTTCTCACGCGCTGTATGCCCTTCCCCGTCCCATTAGGCACTGCCAGACTCTCCAAGCCTTTAAACGTTCTCTTAAAACTCACCTTTTCACTCAAGCCTATAACCTAAACCCCCAAACATTCACTAACCACTGGTTTTCACCTCTCACTCTGCACTTACTGTCACTTTACACACCTACATGAACTCCAACGCCATGCTAGTAACCCTGACCTTATGTCTCACCCCTCACTTTTAGAATGTAAGCTCTTGCGAGCAGGGCCCTCCCCGTAGTGTCTCCGATCCTCATTCAATGTAACCACCATGAATTGTTTATATGTATATGTTAACGGTTATGTCTTTTGTACCCCTCTATTTTGTAAAGCGCTGCGTAAATTGATGGCACTATATAAATAATAATGAATATTGTTGTGTAGGTGCTGAGGTGTAGTATGATATCATGTGTGTATTACCACTGTTAAGATAAAGTATAGCTATATTTAAAGAACTTTCCTAATAAAAGAATAAGCTGGTGGAGAAATAGTGACAATTCCAGTGAAAAAATTACAATAATAGTTGACTTTTTTTGCCATTCATTTTGGCGAGTACTGTATATTTTTAAAGCAAGCATTTCATGTGGAGGACAGACATAACATTTCTGTCAATGATAAAACCACATTTACCTGTTGGATTGGACTTTGAGCCTGAAACAATATTCTTCGCCCAAGTAACTCTGCAAAAATGCATCCTACAGACCAGACGTCTATAGCGTTGGTATAATGTCGACTCCCCATGAGGATTTCTGGAGCCCGATAATACTGAGTGACAACTTCCTGAGTCATATGCCGAGATTCATCAAGTTCTTCAACCCTTGCCAATCCAAAATCACAGATCTGAAAACAAAAGTATAATTTCTGTTTCAAAGGTAAGCTCTTTAATTCACAGAACAAAGCAATAATTTGTATAATCACCCAATCACAAAATAAAGTAAAACAAATACATAGCTAAATATCTAGAAACAGGTAAATCAAATGAAGTGGTATGAACATTGTCCAGTAGAATACAGAGGTTCCGGCATAAATATACCAGTCATGCTTAATAGGATGGTTAGTAAATCTGTATTATCACTGAACCAGCAGCAGAAAGAGGCATATACTCCTTTCAAATACATCAGCATGCAGACAGATCCCATCAACTGAACTGAGAGCTCAGTAGCCAGTTCACCAAAAATAGAGCATAGTGGGCTAAATGGGCCCTCATGTAATTGTTAGTATCCGCCTGAACACGATAAACACTCATTTGGCCAATAAATACATTCTACCAATGATAAAGTGGCCACAAGGATTTACAAATGTCCACATGGATTCTGAGCAAATTTGACCTCCTAGCACACTAACCCAGTTCAGGCCCCAAAAAAGGATCTTCAGTTCAAGATTACCCCAATGTGTATGAATAAACCATGTAGCATGATATGCAAACTTTGTTATACAAAAATAAAGGTCTTTGCCTAGAGACCAAAATGGAAATTTATGCTACAAAAACATGGAATTTCATTCTCAAAAGGTTTCTGAAGCATAAGGCAAAATTATTTTATAGATACATTTTTATAAATAGCGAACATAACTTATGAGTGTCACTGGCCATTACATGATTTCAACATGGGATACATCAAGTCAATTATAGTCTATAGAATGTAATTTCCTTTGGACCGGATTCCCACCAGGGAATCCACACTGTAATTGAGGTTCCTCTAGCTTCATATGCGAGTTTTATTAGAGGAATTACAGTACAAGGTTAAATCATATCCTTACTTAGTGATCACCAGATCAACTAAAATTCCCAGACTCCCAGAGACATCAGGAGAAATGGCATCACCTGGGACCAAAAATTCAATATAGTAGGGCAAGCTCATGTCATGTGGAAAAAGTTGGCAATGTTTTTCTATATTCCCCACCTGAGGCAGGTATCATCTAGCCTTTTCTTCCTTTTCTGAGCTCCAGGGGCGTTATACCATTGTTAAAAGATCTTATAGCGATGAGGAACAGACTATTCAGCATAATACAGCTATATATATTTTTAGTTGCTTCATCTAAATTGTCTTGATTGAGACAGGGGATGCCAAGGCAGGGAGTCCCATCAATAAACTGTGGTAAAGCCTGAAAACCAGTTTTGCAGGGTTCCCTGCAGAAAGAGCATCTCCACCATTTATAATGTACAAGGTATAAAAGAATGTACAGGTATGGGACCCATTATCCAGAATGCTCGGGACCTGGGGTTTTCCGGATAAGGGGTCTTTCCGTAATTTGGATGTCCTACCTTAAGTCTGCTAAGAAGATTATTTAAAAAATAAATAAACCCAATAGAATTGTTTTGGCTCCAATACGGATTAATTATATCTTAGTTAGGATCAAGTACAAGGTACTGTTTTATTACTACAGAGAAAAAGGAAATAATTTTTAAAAATGTGAATTATTTGATTAAAACGGAGTATATGGGAGATGGCCTTTCCATAATTCAGAACTTTCTGGATAATGGGTTTCCAGATAAGGAGTCCGATAACTGTACTGAAGACATGGCAAATATAAAAGTATATGAACAGAAGCTTGTGTGTCTTAGAGGGCAAAATAATAATTTTAGAGCCCACTGGACCTAGCCGAAGCTGCCTTATTTGGGGTATCTTGCACCTTTATTTAATGAACATGCACAGAACCACTGTTCTGCTCTAAGACTTTGCTGTATTTGAAATTGGTGCTTTTTCCCTTGAAAAAACATTTAACAATAAGAATGCTCTGTTCAGAGGAAAGGTTTGTAATTAGGCTGGAAACTGGCTGATAATAAAGTTTTTTATTGGGCCAGCCATTACCTTTAATACTAATAATGATTCCAAGAAATGTTCAATGCTGTAATCAAAAAAATAACAAGATTTTCTGTATAGAGAATCAACAGCCTTGCTCTGACCCCTTGTCTTTGAAACTCTTCAAGGTCTATAGCTACATAGCAATTCTGAGTTATTTCGTTCACCATGTTTCTCCATGCTTCAGACACTTGGGGGGGGGGGGGGGGGGGGGGTGATTTATTAAAATTCGGATTTTTGTAGTTTTACAGTTTTTTAAAAGCACAACTCAACTCATTTCCATGAATGTCAATCATTTATCAAAAAATCTAAATTGAAAAAGCACAAACGAAATAGAGGTGTGAAAAAAACCAAAACTTTATCTTATCGTTGTACAAAAGCCTTGTTTTAGAGTTACTGCTGTAACCTAAAAACAAAATAGGAGTAAAGGCAATGTCGGCTGTCATGTGTTTGTTTAAGGCAGTCTATATATTATTTATATTGCTATCATTAAATGTAATGTTTTCAACAGATATCACCCATACTGATCCGAAAAGCAGTGTAAAAACGCTAATCTAAATATCAAAATCAAAGAGTCCATGAAATGAAATGATACTTTCAATCTTTTAAAACATAACATGAAAGAAATTCCTACTGTGTACTTTTTGAAGTCAAACATCAAATAAATGGATACAGATGACACAGGGAACAGGGAAACGGAATGAGCTTGGATAGACTTAACAGAAACTAGCAAAATATTCACAGAAGCCTTTTGTGAATGTGGCAGTTCTTTTTACATTCTGTATTAGACAGTAGTACAGTCAGAAGGCTTGACAGCAACCCTTCAATATGCAGCAGGTTCTAAGGTGGACATACACGTTGCAGAAAAGATTAATCATCTACTCCACTAATATTTAGAGCTGAATGGTCAGATATGCAGGTAGAAACAATAGGATTCTACCCTATCTGATGATTCAGAATGAACCTACTGCCAATCAAAATTTTCCACCGATCAACGAGATAACTGATATCCAAAGCTTTTGCCGATATTGGTCGCCTCGTCAAACCCACCATACAGGCACTGAATATGAGACAATGGTGCCCCTCCCACTGACTTTTGTTACTGCAGTATCAACAGTATCTGAATGTGGGGCTGGCTTCAAGCATGCCAAGATGTGAACATCTGTGACTAGAATAGAGGACTAGAATGTTTTATCCTAAAATGAAATATATTGGACTATCCCATTCTGGTATGAAGCGTTTACTGTGGATTCAAATATATAGAAGCAATAAGTCCCCCATTCCTTACCAAAAGTGTCAGGGCTCTGGCACACGGGGAGATTAGTCGCCCACGACAAAACTCCCTGTTCGTGGGTGACTAATCTCCCCGAGTTGCCATCACCTGCCATCCCACCGGCGAAAATGTAAGTCGCCGGTGGGACCGCCGCGTGTGCCATCCCACCAGTGACTTACATTTTTGCCGGTGGGATGGCAGGTTATGGCAACTCGGGGAGATTAGTCGCCCGCGAACAGGGAGCTTTGTCGCGGGCGACTAATCTCCCCGTGTGCCAGAGCCCTCAGAAAGCAAGTTAGTTTTATTATGAGATAAGGGGAGGGGATGCAGTTTAATTATTTAACCACAAGGGCTTTGTAAACATGAAGACCATAGCTTTATTTCAAAACTCACCTTCAGTAGGTATTACTTGCCCTATATTTTCTACTTCCTGCACTGTGTATTGCCTGGTAAAACAATGTGCTCAGTGAACTGGCAGATAATGTCTCATTTGTAAACAGTGAAATGATTAGTGGCAAATGGAAAAATGGATACCTTTACAAAGTTTCCAGTAAAGTACAAATTCAAAACATATTCTCTCCTTTTTCAATGGCTGCAAATTTAGTGAAAATGTTAATCTTCCCACAATAAATGACTAATTTTTGGTTAAGACCTGTGAGTGTTGAATCCTTGGTTGGTATATGTGTATCTATATGTGTGTGTAGATAACACATATACACACATACACACATACACACAATAGATACAAGTTTTCTTTACTTCAATGACTCCAAATAATTAAGCTAATTTTGACTGTCTTTTAAACTTAACTAAAAAAAAATAAAATTACCTTAAGAACGCAGTTGCTGTTCACAAGTAGATTCCCTGGTTTAATATCTCGATGTAAAATGCCAGCTGAATGCAAATACTTCAGACCTTAACATTAATGAGAGAAATGGAAAAAATAAATTGAAACATAATGGATGTCATGCAGGCTAAAATAAAATCGAATAGCTCAAATGTAAAGAACAGTTATTTATGTATGAATATAAGAGGGGTAGCAACAGTACAACTGTAAAGAAATAATAGGGTAAGACAATGTCTTGAGTTTGTTGCAGATATTTCACTAGCCTGATTAAAATGATACCATACCTGTTACAGGCAATGTCACTAAATTCATGATAAATGTCAATAACACATGCAAATTGAATAATGGCGTTTATGAAATGCCTATGTTAGCAGTGACTAGATGCCAGCTGAAGCTGAACACTTAGTAGACAACAAAAATGGTAAAGTGGTTGACGGTGTTGGATTTGAAAGCTAAAATACAGTTTATATCAATGAGCAAATATTCAGCTACAGGAACTCCTCTTCACTTTCCAATAGGTGTATACGAGCACATTTTCCTATTAAATAATATATAGGCTTTTAAGATTATGGCACACTTGAGAGTTCTAACTGCTATCATGTACTCACTGGGAACGGCAATTGTGTATGACTGACATGTTATGTATGTGTAAATACCAGAGCTTTTCCAGCTAACCTGGACTGACTTTGAAGTCATTTTATGATCACATTTGATTATGTAGGATATGTGGGCACCAGATGACATCTCAGACCCACCACATGATTATTCAGTCCAACAGAAAGAGGAACATCAGATGTATGTGCTATTTGGCCCACTATGTATGTAGCCAAACAGGTCATAGATCACCCATTTCATGTCAAACTGGCCTATAAGGTTGTGTGCCAGGATCAAAGTCTTTTGATTTATTTTTTTAATAACAATCATTTACACTTGACCCTCCTTCTTTTAAAACTAAGTTCAATATACACTTCAGGCCTGAACTGGCAGTCTGTGGATTCAGGCAAATGCCAGAGGGGCTGCTGTAAGATGCCATAGTCACTACTTAGTGGGCTGGTGGGGGCTGTTTGAGCCTCTGTTTACTTGAATTGCCAGGGCTTATTCTGATACCAGACCAGGCCCAATACACTTTATTTAATCCCTGCTGCCAAACAAATCCACTATCTCAAGTACATCTGTTTAGCTGGCACTCAATGCTCCAATCGCAGAAATACAAGTAGTACTTCTCTCCACACAACAGGGGCACGGAAAGCACTGAACAGATTGATCTGTAAAAATGACGGCCATGTTCTGATCACTATATGGGCACAGGTAAAGTCTAGGTCTCTTTCTCCTCCATCTAAGCTCACCATTATCTTTCAATTTTGAAAGGTCTTGCATTTTTTTAAAATGATGATTTCCATATCTGTTGATATGCCCAGTTTCTATTAGGGCAGACCAACATAAACTTTAAAAAAATAAATATATATATATATATATATATCTTGCAGTCTCATTTTATCAAACAGCCTTTCACTCTAATGCGTACCACAGGCCAAGCAATATTACAAAGGTGGGGCAAACTGAGTTACCATTTGGCCATCTCTGTCATTAACGAATATTCCTTGTATTCACACCATATTTACAATTTCATTTGTTGGGGACCTGTCACCCTAAGAAATAATTTCAAATCGTATTCTATTGTTCTAGCTGGGCAAAACTAATGAACTTAATTTAACTAAATAAATTTAAATTTTGTATCCTTTATTCTTTTGGAATCCACAATCACATCAAGCAGGCAGGAGCCCATTTGTGCACAGTTATTAAGACAAGCTTTGCATCATCCCAAAATCATCAGCCCTCTTATGTGTTTCAGTGCCAAAATCCATTCTGTGTGCCTTCACCTGGGCCGATGCAGTAGCTCTTTAGGAATAAACACGAGCTAAGAATCAGTCACGTGTGGCATCAGCTTAAGGGTTTAGCTAAACACTGCAAAAAGTGGTGGGATGTGGCCAAACAGAATCCTAGATTATATGCATCTCTAATTTTAACCAAATCCTCACAATTTTATAATTAGCAGGCCCACTTTCAGATCACTAAGAATAAAAGACAGGGCTCAGTACAGCACTGTGGTTTCCACTGCATGGCTAAGATACCTCAATGATCTGTTACTGAAGAAAAATCCTATACTGTACATAACGTGTTTAAGACCACTGTGGTCAGACTAATTACAGATGGTGACTGGGGCTATAACAGCTGATGACCGGGGAAAAATCAGTGTGATCTCTGGAAAATGCAGAGGACATGTAGTAGACATGTCTACTTTTGACTATATTGACCAATAACCCCTGGATAATAATATCTGTATATAACATTGGGGTGCCAAAATATTAGGCAGTAAATGTAGTCACTAACCTTATACCCCAGGTTGGTGCTCCTGTTAGGAGAAAACCGGCACCAGCTTGGGGCAGTTGCGAGAGAGGGATCCTCTTCCTTCTTCTGTCTTAGAAGAATGAAAAGCCAAACTTTAACAAAAGAAATGGCTTTTTCACTCTACTGCGAAGAAAGAAGAAGGAAGAGAAATGCTCTTAACAGCTATCCCAGTCTGGTGTGGTTTTCTCTTAACAGGAAAACCAACCTGGGATATAAGGCAAGTGATAACAATCACTGGTGTAAAAAGTGGTGGAAAATAAGTGGAAAATGTATAAAGTGGTGGATTTCCTTTCATGCCACCCAATGGCATATATATGGTTTATAAATAAGTCATAACCCATTCAAGTCAATGTGGAAAATATAGGAAGCAAGTAGATTACCATTGTAAAAAAAACTGCTACGTCCCTCCTCCACCATGTAAATACAGAAATGGTCAGTGTATAAGAATCTTCGGAAAAGTGCAGGCTTTTATGCATACCCAGACTCTAGTTTCACCGAATAGCAGTCATTAATAGTAATGCTATACAAAGGAATAAGTGCAGTTCAGGTATGTGCAGGAGTGAATAATGTTGCAATATTCTTATAACGTCATATCTGGATAACACTCTATAAATACAAACTCTGAATTTGTCGAATAGGGTTAGAGGTATTATCCTCACAGTTCTTTATCAGTTCTCCTTTTTAATCATGAATCACAATATGAGCACTAAGCTTCAGACACATAAAAACCAAAGCCAGGTCTGGCCTTGAACACAGTGCCCAAGTCATAATGACATTTTTTTCTGTTAAAGGTCTTCAGGTGACGGACGTCAATGCCTTTCTGATGTATCCGATCCTTAATTTACAGTTTTGGTGTGGGTTTCTAGTATGGGATGAACCTGCTAAGTCTCAACCTAACTGAAACTGAGAGATGTTGGCTAATTCTTTTAAAAAACAATGACAAGTAATGAATACATGTAAAAACCAATACAAGAACACAAACTAAATTGCAAACACAATAACTAAAAAGACAGTTGTTATGTATACTTTTTACCTAAAAAAAGTATGTTTGTTATTAATTTCTAAGATATTTGGAAAAAGGTATACATTGTGAAAACCAGACGTTTTTTTCGGCCATCTACATTTTACCTAAACCAAGTTATTTTTTATTAAGCACTACTGATCCTGCTTACAATCATGTTTATTTTATAGCTACTTACTAGCTATAACTATTAGTCTTATGGATAAATTGTTTGCTGAACATACTATTTACCTAGTTTTTCACACATTATATTATCATATATTTAACAACTTTTTAAATACATTTCTTGCACTAAACATTGAAAATTCTGAAATTAAAAGTAAACGCACCCTCTAATTCCTGTCCTTAGGAGCAGAGTCAAAATTAATCAGCATCCACTGAAGCCCTCTGTATAAACAAACCCTCCCTTACCCACCCCCTTACCTATAGCCTGTTAGTCTTAAGGTTTGATTTTTCATTATTGTGCCTTTTATGAATAGAAAAGTAGAATATGCTTTTACTTTCAGTTTCAGAATTTGCCCTGTTTAGTGTTAACAAAAACATATTTCCTAATTTAAACAATAGGTAATAAATATGTTCAGCACAAGCCCTATTCATTGAACTAATGTTGAAAAAAAGAGGTATAATAAGTCAACATCAACAACCCGCTGACCATAGTACAAGGATGCTAAAGTTGACTTTTAAAAGACCTAAACTTATAACTTCTTATGAATATATATATATATATATATATATATATATATATATATATATATATATATATATATATATATATATATATACAGTGGCTTGCAAAAGTATTCGGCCCCCTTGAACTTTTTCACATTTAGTCACATTACAGCCACAAACATGAATCAATTTTATTGGAATTCCACGTGAAAGACCAATACAAAGTGGTGTACACGTGAGAAGTGGAACGAAAATCATACATGATTCCAAACATTTTTTAAAAATAAATAACTGCAAAGTGGGGTGTGTGTAATTATTCAGCCCCCTGAGTCAATACTTTGTAGAACCACCTTTTGCTGCAATTACAGCTGCCAGGCTTTTAGGGTATGTCTCTACCAGCTTTGCACATCTAGAGACTGAAATCCTTGCCCATTCTTCTTTGCAAAACAGCTCCAGCCCAGTCAGATTAGATGGACAGCGTTTGTGAACAGCAGTTTTCAGATCTTGCCACTGATTCTCGATTGGATTTAGATCTGGACTTTGACTGGGCCATTCTAACACATGGATATGTTTTGTTTTAAACCATTCCATTGTTGCCCTGGCTTTATGTTTAGGGTCGTTGTCCTGCTGGAAGGTGAACCTCCGCCCCAGTCTCAAGTCTTTTGCAGACTCCAAGAGGTTTTCTTCCAAGATTGCCCTGTATTTGGCTCCATCCATCTTCCCATCAACTCTGACCAGCTTCCCTGTCCCTGCTGAAGAGAAGCACCCCCAGAGCATGATGCTGCCACCACCATATGTGACAGTGGGGATGGTGTGTTCAGAGTGATGCGCAGTGTTAGTTTTCCGCCACACATAGCATTTTGCATTTTGGCCAAAAAGTTCCATTTTGGTCTCATCTGACCAGAGCACCTTCTTCCACATGTTTGCTGTGTCCCCCACATGGCTTGTGGCAAACTGCAAACGGAACTTCTTATGGTTTTCTGTTAACAATGGCTTTCTTCTTGCCACTCTTCCATAAAGGCCAACTTTGTGCAGTGCACGACTAATAGTTGTCCTATGGACAGATTCCCCCACCTGAGCTGTAGATCTCTGCAGCTCGTCCAGAGTCACCATGGGCCTCTTGGCTGCATTTCTGATCAGCGCTCTCCTGGTTCGGCCTGTGAGTTTAGGTGGACGGCCATGTCTTGGTAGGTTTACAGTTGTGCCATACTCCTTCCATTTCTGAATGATCGCTTGAACAGTGCTCCGTGGGATGTTCAAGGCTTTGGAAATCTTTTTGTAGCCTAAGCCTGCTTTAAATTTCTCAATAACTTTATCCCTGACCTGTCTGGTGTGTTATTTGGACTTCATGGTGTTGTTGCTCCCAATATTCTCTTAGACAACCTCTGAGGCCGTCACAGAGCAGCTGTATTTGTACTGACATTAGATTACACACAGGTGCACTCTATTTAGTCATTAGCACTCATCAGGCAATGTCTATGGGCAACTGACTGCACTCAGACTAAAGGGGGCTGAATAATTACGCACACCCCACTTTGCAGTTATTTATTTGTAAAAAATGTTTGGAATCATGTATGATTTTTATTCCACCTCTCACGTGTACACCACTTTGTATTGGTCTTTCACGTGGAATTCCAATAAAATTGATTCATGTTTGTGGCTGTAATGTGACAAAATGTGGAAAAGTTCAAGGGGGCCGAATACTTTTGCAAGCCACTGTATATATATATATATATATATATATATATATATATATATATATATATATATATATATAGCATAGAAAGGTGTCGGCACTCAAAGGGTTTCCACGATCATATTGAAGAGAATACTCATGGGTAAATGCAAACGGTGAGGTTCATTTAGGACTAAATAAACCTCACCGTTTGCATTTACCCATGAGTATTCTCTTCAATATGATCGTGGAAACCCTTTGAGTGCCGACACCTTTCTATGCTATTTTACAAACGCCGCTCGGGCACCAAGGTAGTGCAAAAAATCCTCTGGTGTGCTCTCCATTTGGCATTTTATATATATATATATATATACATGGCTGAATCTGTGTTTTTTTACAAATAACCTTTAATATTCTACTTTAAGTGAGCAATAGGAAATTCACAAAACGCCATTTCTAAGGATATTCGCCATTTCATAATATTCGTTGCTTGTGACATTTTAAATACAATATATTGAATGGTTGAGGTTAAAAGTCTTATGGCAATAAGAAGACAATTGTTCCAAATACATATATGGGATTGATCCCATACTTGTATTTCCGAAGAGAAAATATGCATGTAAAGCCCAACTTACCTCTTAAAATCTGATACAAAAAAACCTTGACATGATCTGAACTAAGCGGCTGAGGAGAGACAATGATCTTATGGAGGTCACTCTGCATTAATTCTGTGACAACATATCTGAGCCTTGTGTTAAAGAAAGTAGCATGTTTGGGGAAAATGTTATGTCCATCATCATCATCATCATCTTACCATTTCATTTTAAGTCTGTTCTAAGAATTCCATGTGATACAGCATAACTTTAATTTAAAGGAAAGCAAACCTAAAATGCAAATATTTACATGTATAAACAGAAGGTACCCTTACACAACCCATGATATATGATTTTATTTCCGCAAACTGTGGCGAGTGTACCTATTGATTTGAAATTTAATCTTTAAATGATAAAGATGCAAATTTGGCATCATTAATGAATTGTCTGGAAAGGCTCTGTGGTTTCATTTAAGAGTGACTTCAACCATGACCTGAAAGCTGAATGCTTTTTTTCCCTTTATTTACTTAGTGCCATATGACACATTTGTCATTTTTATTAGGAGCCAATTAAATTGCTGGCATGTTTTTCAGGTTTGGGAGGAAATCAGAGTACCAGGAGGAAAACCACACAGACATGCTGAAAACAAAAAACTCCATGCAGATAGTGCACTGGTTGGAATTAAACACAAGAATCCAGCACTCCAAAGCAGCAATGGAGGCTATCTTATAAGCCTATAAGAAAACAGCTGTTGCTAGTAGCTACTCATAAGCTTAATGGCCAGACACTAATGACCCTATATAACATGTTTAACACATGTGTATTTTCAAATAAACAATATTAAATACTGTACATTGTATAAAGTGCTGTTGAATATATATATATATATATATATATATATATATATATATATATATATATATATGTGACAATAAAGACTGGAAAGAACAAGGCTAGCACTGAATTATAAATACTTAAAAATCCCCCAAAAATATATTTATTAAACATTTCAAAGAAACTAAAAGTCATCAAAACAATATAGGCACTGGGGGGGCATGAATCTTTCAAAGCTCAAAATGTTAACTTTTGGGCTTTGATTGAACCAAACTGCAAACTTAATCAATTATTTTCAAGTAAAAATGCAAGCAAAACATTATACACGGCACAATGATTTTGGTTTAGTAGGTCAGACAAATGCCCCGCAGAAAAAGCTTTCACTGCAAAAAAGCAATTTTATAGGAGCAATGCCTGATTTTAAAATAAAGCCAAGTGTTATTTAAATTCACTTCAGGCACTGGCAATTTCACCTAACATTTTTTTTTTCTTTTAAGCTGAACTCAATGCATTCGGGAAAAGCCAAATTCATTACTGTGCACTTTGCAATGAGGCTTCCATTTAGTCGCTTTCAATATCCTCCGAAATCAGTATTTTTTGCATAATGTCTCCCATATGCCTCTATTTGTTGCCAGGCCAACCAAATCAGCTTAAATTAAATGAGGGTCTAAAATGGCACCTGCACCACTCCAGGTCTGTTGTGCATTAAATAGAGCTCACTTGAAAGGGACTCGAAGGTGCTATTAACTTGAAAAGAAGCTTTCTGATTATTGTCTCTGGGTAATTTAATGAGGGCATCAAAATAGGAGTGAATACAGAGCTTGTTTGATGTTCGCATTGCCTGCAAATGTGGCAAGCCTCTACAACAGATGGTGCCCAAGAGGGTTAAAGCTTCTATTCAGGTCCAAAATATGCAGAAGAGAAAATATGTGGTTCTGTACCATCATCGGTGTAAATAGCTTACTCCTTTCCTTACACTGACGGCCACAGGTTATATCTTGCTATTTATAAACATACATACACAAACATACACATTATAGCTTTAGAATATAACAATTTATCATGGTTTTCTGGATAAGGAGGTTTTTCTGCAATTTGCAGCACAATACCTAAACTCTACTACAATACATTTAAACAATGTGAAATGTACAGTTGCTTTGCCATTTATTTACATAATAATAAACAGAAATATCACAACCTACAATTGTGTTTTCATCCCACAACTGAGAATTTCCTATAGAAAGCCTAAGAAAATTTCTCCCGCCAAGATAACATTTCTGTGGCTGTTTTTAAGGTATTTTGGCCATTTGGAGGATCTAGTATGATTACAGCTTTGCCTTGGTAGATTAGGAAGAATGGCTAGTCATTAACAGGACATGACACAAAACCATGCATCAATATAACTTATGTCCTTACTAAATGTATCATATATTAAATAACTAACCCACACATCAGAGCTTGCAGCAAACGGCCAGTGCTAGAGTAGAAAGCTACCGCCACATAATTACATTTTCTAGTAATTCAATTTTTCCACCTGCGCTTTTCATTGTATCAACCTTGATCAAAAACAACTTTATTTCAATATAATACACACATTCTAATTTAGGATGTACTAAAATTGATAATTGATAATATAAGCTAATATAAGATCTTTCCAGTCCCTTGCAGACTGCTACCTGCATTTCACACAGAAGCGCACGGTAGGCCTTTTGTACTTGCCAAATCCTCCCTAAGTGTCAGTATTACCAGTGTCGGACTAGCCCACTGGGATACCAGAACTCCTGGTGTCAAGTGGGCCCTCCTGCTCACCCAACCATTTGCGCCTTGTATGCCTATACCATGGCCATTACTCATTTATATGTGAGAAGAAATGGAGAAAAAGAGATAATAGTATGTAAAAATAATGATTAAGAGATTAAAGTGAGTGAGAAGGAAAGATAGCCTGGAGAGTGGCCCTGTGGTCTAAGGTTTTCTGGTGTGTCCCTGGCACCGAAGTCTGACACAGTGTATTATTATATTTATCTTCCAGCATAAACCAGACACCCGTTCATTAGTAAACTAAAGTTTCTATTTCCATTATAGTTCTACCAAAGCTGCCATTTTAATTTTTTCTCAGAAATGGTGCAGTATGCTCACATCTGAAGTATTGGCTGCACTACCAAATCAAGCCGTGGGGTTGGGCCAGAGCTACACTGTATGGAGTGACAGTCTCATTAACATTCACAATGAGATACCCTATTTCAGACTCCCCTCTAATGCAACGATTAGTGGTGTACGAAAACAAGGAAGCATATCAGGAAGACAAGGATTTGCTTCCTTGTCTGTCATTAGAAGCTTCAGAGTCACAAAAGATATTATTTTCTTTTAAAGGAACAGTAACACTAAAAAATGAAAGAGCTTTAAAGTAATAAATATATAATAACCACCCGCCCCCACCCAACGTCCTCCCCGAGCACGCATAAATGTAACGCATCCGTGGAGGAACAGTCGGGCAGGGGGATTGCTGGGAAGGGTTGGGTCTGAGCTGCCAGGGCCCACCGGGATTTTTCCCGGTGTACCGGCGGCCTAGTCCGACCCTGAACGGTCCCTGCCAAAAGCACAGTAGAAAGAAAATAGCCATTCACATACCTGAAGTCACACAAACAAACACAGGCTTCAGTTCCCCATTAGGTCAGCCTAGCTGCCATCATACAGTGTGCTGAGTGTCCCCCTGCACAGCCTGGGAAGTAGGCCGCAGGAAGCGGCACAGATGGGCAAGACAAGCAGGGTTTTTGAAGAAATTTGCAATAAATTAGCATGAAACACATAATTTTAAGCACATCCCTTCAATTTTTAGAGTATATATGTAATGGTACATTCTTGTTTTTTTTTTTTTTTACACAATATGTCCCCTTTAAAAGCCTGAAGGAAGAGTTGTGCCTGCTGTCTGCATCTCCTCCATACGTAATGTCATTTAGCCCTGCACCTAAGCCTTTGCAACAGGAGACACGTTGCAGTAAAGGACAAGTATTTTTAGCTTATCCACACAAAGAATCCCTATGCCCCCATAACCTTGGCCTCTTCTCTCAGGCCAGTCCTTCTGTTGGTGACTTAATGCTCAGCAAAAGCTTGGTCGAGGAAACCCAAACACATATCAAGTTTTAAACAGGAAAAACGCATCACTAGATATAATGCATAAGAGTGGTGTCTGGGAACTCAAGCTACATGGAACATGGAACTGAATAATTTTTTTTCTATTAAATTGCTATACAGGTATTGGACCCCCTTATCCAGAAACCCATTATCCAGAAAGTTCTGAATTACAGAAACGCTATCCCCCATAGACTCCATTTTAATCAAATAATTCACATTTTTAAAAATGATTTCCTTTTTCTCTGTAATAATAAAACAGTAACTTGTACTTGATCCCAACTAAGATATAATGAATCCTTATCGGTAGCAAAACAATCCTATTGGGTTTATTTAATGTTTAAATGATTTTTTTAGTAGACTTAAGGCAGGAGATCCAAATTACGAAAAGATCCCTTATCTGGAAAACCCCAGGTCCCGAGCATTCTGGATAATGGGTCCCATACCTGTACATGAAAAAGCAGACAGCAGCCCTATATACTTGGAAACACTAGTACACTAGTAACCTTGATCTGCTAGCAGTAATGCTGTCAATGCACAACATTTTATTTTATATAAAATACAATTACTTGCTTTTTTGCCAATACTGTACATGTGTCATAGATTCTGCTTTCTAAGCTAAAAAAGGGAGCCTGTTCATTGAAGTCACTGCTTGTATATTTACAGTGCTTTTATTTTATTTAAACTCTCTGTATTCTTTACCAAAATGTATTTATGGTTAGAACATTACCTCTCACACAGATAACCAGTTCTGCGTAACATTCAAATGCACTGGTGGATATGCGGATAGAAAGATTTGTATAAACAAACAAAAGACTTATTCCAGCACAAAAGATAAACATAGTCATTACATGTCAGCAAAAAAAAGGGACTGTCACATTTATTGAACCAAATATTCTGCTAACAACACATACGCATATTGGGAGGGGGGTTAGGGAAATCACATATGCTTTCCTTGCTAATTTCCTTACCTTTATTTATTCTAGGTTACTGGACTTACAGGATGTTTTTGCTTGATGGTAGGTGACAGCGGGTAAACACAGTGTCAAGCAATGCTGGTTACAATTTTGGGAGTTCTTGGGATGACATTTTAGCATCGAGAACAATGCATGTAAATAACTTGAAAATTGTTATGCAGCATTTTACTAAGTTCCATTTGTTTTCAAAGATAAAGTTGCCAGCTGTCTGGAGCTGGAATATTAACATATGTGGTCATTCAAGCTGAAAAAGGAGAATAGGCACATGTCACACAGCAGATATCCTCAAAATACAATTGGATTAGATTCCTATTTAAGAACTAAACGCATTGTACTTTACAAAGCATATCTGCTATCTAACCAGTGCCATTTAGCCCTATTTTAGCTTGAATGGCTTCCCCTTATGACTAAGCTCATGGTTTATTTATATCAAATATAGGAGTCTCACTGAACTAAACACACCAGCTTTACCAGTGCAGAGCAAGAGTACATTATACTGTAATTATTTTAAAACTTTCATTTATTGATATTACTGTTCCTTTAAGCTATAAGAATCATGTAAAAGTCACCAAGCCTTTCCAAGACAGCAAGGTTAGGTGGAAGTGATTCCTGTTACATTTGCTTTTAGGCTTGGCTTTATGGAAGGCCGTTTTCAACAACTTACTTGTAACTGTACAAAAATTTTTTTGAAATATGTTTTACTGTGAAAACAAGAAAATAATTCTATAAAAAAAAACACGCATGTAAATTATGTTTGAGTTCTCCTATTAAGATACTTTGGCTTAAGATTTGGTGAACTGTCTGACATTCGTGACATTCTAATGCAATGTGGTGCTATGAGCTTAGGAGAAACGCATGGGAAGTTCTGCACAAGGATGGTTGTACTGTTCTACTGCTATGTGCCAGTTTCAGTCAATAGAGCTATGAACCCACGGAAAACAACAGTTGCTACACTGAATTAAGTACAGCTGTACATGTGCTGCCAGGCTGCATAATCTCTACTAAAGCAGATTTATACTTCCACAGGATGGCAAAAACTTTCCAGCAAAGGAAAATAAATGAAAAAAACCTTGGAAAACAAATTTCAGTCATGTTTTGTTGCTAATCATTCTGCTTTGGCATACATGACACTTATGGGGTTGTGTGATTTAAGAAGCAAAGTTTGCCACAGTTATTATCACCTATAGCAAACAATTAGGAGGTAACATTTACTGGTCTAAACCAGTTTAAAAAGCAAACATTTCATTAGTTGCTATGGGTTACTGCACCTGGGCAAACTTAGTGCCATTTATTAAATATGAGGTTAGCTTTAAAGCTAAGACACGCAGCTCTCTCCCCTCTCATCCCCCCCCCCCTTAGGAATGTGGATCTCAGCAAGAAGCTTCCTCATAGTCTTACAAACTGAGCATGTACACAGGTCTGGGTCTCGGTGCAGGAGTGAGGCATTATGGGAACTTTCTTTACACAGCTAAGCGGTTTTTTTTCTTCCTGTTTGGCGTCTTAAGGGCACTACTGAGAGAACTGAAGGTATACCTGCAGCTTGAGATTAACTCTCTATTAGTCTTTCATTCTCCTTTAAGAGATAAATGCATGTAAACTGTGTCTTATTTTATATCAGAGTCATGTACTGGAGCCCTACGAGGTGAACTTGCGCCCATGGGATTTCAGTGTAGGCAGCGCCCTACACCTTCCAGGTCTCTAGCATTCTGGATTACCGGTCCCATATCTGAACAGTGTTCTGGAGGTGACTGCAATGTGTTCATAGAAGGGGAAAAGCTATAAAAATGTTTTTCTTTCACTGACCCTCTTTGACTCCCATGACAAAGTTGAAATTTAACGAAAACTTCACTAAAACCAATTAGGCTTTTGGCCACATATTCCTATATTTTCTTCACTAGTGCTGGCACGTGAAATAAAGGCATTCTTAAGATTTTAATGTTGAATAAAACAGAACAAGGTACTGCCTGGGTTCAAGAATTAATGCTTGGTTAAAATAAAAAGCAATGTACCATTTCAATCACTGGGTGGTTATACTGTATTTTAATCAGGGGAGCACAAGTAATTCAGCTTTTTAACATTAATTTGACATGATATCTTAAATCAACTAAAGTACAGGATGTAAATAATAATTTGTACCAGTCTCAATCCCTCATTTTCTCTCTGTGGACTAAAAACATATGCGCCTCCCTAGACTGGATTATTCTCACTAATTGGCAAACATGCTTCCCCCCCCCCTTCAATACACTGAGAAAAGCATTCCTTTTGATTAAGCATACAATCCAGCATATCCAATGGAATTTTACAGATCATCCTTTCTGAGAATCTCTTCTCTTAAATCAGCAATGACATGTCAATGTCAAACGCTAAACTTTAATTACACAACAAGAGATGGCTGATAGCACTAACTATGTGGCAGAAGAGAAGCAAGGATAAAAATATAGCATAATTGCAACCGAAGAGCAGCAAATCTTTTCCCTTAGCATTTGCTATATCATTTCATAGATATCATAACAGATCTAACAGTGAAGTGCAATAATGTAACATGTCAGAGAATCGAGACATAGCCTAAGGAAAGATTAAATCAATTAGCAGAATATATGCAGTCAATACTGTTAAAAGATTTATAAATGACCTATGCTTTACCTACCATAATAAAGTTATTACAGGGTAACAATGCACATTTAAACTTTTACTAGCTTACTGTATACAGATTCACTATTTATACCAAACCCAAAACCACCACCCTTGCTTAATTCCATGTAAAATATTTTATCATTTATTCTGTAAATAACTAAACACATAATTGATATAAACTTCTCGTCACGAAGGGAAGAGAAGAACAACAATAAAATACCAATTAAGGAACAGTAAAAATGTAATAGGCCAAGAATAAAAACCCCAACATTAGAAAACAGCACACTTTTGGAATTTTCACCACCATTTTTATGAGATTGTACATGTAGTTAACAGTAAAAATGGACAGAGGCAGTGATTTCATGTTATTATTATACAGTCACTGACAACTGGTTGATTTATTATGTTACTGGACGGTTATTTTTTTTTTTAATTTGTAAGTCCTTATAAGCAGGGCTCATTACTCGCTGTAATGGTTTGTAATGGAACCCTTATCCGGCAACCCATTATACAGAAAGTTCCGAATTATGGAAAGGCCATCTGCCATAGACTCCATATTAATTAAATAATTACATTTTTTGAAATGATATCCTTTTTCTCTGTAATAATAAAACAATGCCTTTTACTTGATCCAAACTAAGATATAATTAATTCTTATTGGAGCCAAAACAATCCTATTAGGTTTAATTACTAAGATCCGAATTACAGAAAGACCCCTTATCCGGAGAACCCCAGATCCCAAGCATTCTGGATAATGGGTTCCATACCTGTTCTACTATAAAATAAGATTTCTACCTGGCTTGTAATTGGTAAATCATAAGCGGAGGCCAAGGCTGGTATAAAAATATTTTTACCATCAATACACCAGGAAATTTGTAATCCCCTTTCCCCAGGCCCTCCTTAAATTGCCCTCAAAACACATTCCCGATAAGGCAGCTCTCTACAATCCAGACATTCCTTGCTTCTGTTGTGTCATTACCCCACCCCTGGCCTGACACTGCTGGTACAAGTTTATCACAAAAGTGGCAACTCTGGAAAAGTGTTGGCACTATATAAATGAATGTAATAATGATTTTTAGACACTAACTCAGCTGAATGGGTTCCCTATGGCTAGGTTATTCTATCACAGAGTGATTAGTTATTCTTTTTTGGTGCTTTATAGTATTACAGTTTACTACAGGAACATTTGGAGGCAGATTTACTAAAACTTGAATTTTTCTCAATTGCATTTCTTTTAAAACTACAGATAAACTCATTTCCACGAATATCAGAAATTTATCAAAAAATCTGAACTGAAAAAGCATGTGTGGGGAAAAAGTCAAGGAAAAAGTCAAGGAAAAATCACAAAAACAGCAACTTTTTCAACTTAGCACAAGAAAATCTGAATAGTTAAAATAAATAAATGTTAGTAATTGCCCCCCATGGTAAGAATGTGGGAAATCCCTTTCAAAACTAAGAAGTCAACCAACATCATGAAGTATGGGCTCTTCAAAGAGAAAAACTCTCATTTAAACTGGACCTTGCTATTTGTTATGTTGTGCTTGCTCTGTTATTTTTTAATGAGAGACTGAGAATCAAAAAGAACAAGCGACTAGAACAGTAATCCCCAACCAGTGGCTCAGGAGCAACATGTTGCTCACCAACCCTTTGGATGTTGCTCCATGTGGACTCAAAGCAGCTGCTTATTTTTGAATTTCTGGTTAGGAGGCAAGATTTAATTGGAAAAAAACCCAGAGTAATTGCCAAACAGAGCCTTCTGTAGGCTTCCAGTAAACATAGGGGCCATCAAACAGCCAATTATAGCTCTCATTTGCAATTCCTTAGAGTTTATAAAGTAAGATCAGTAGATATAGGACCTGTTATCCAGAATGCTCCAGACCAAGGGTATTCCGGATAAGGGGTCTTTCCATAATTTGGATCTCCATACCTTAAGTCTACTAAAAATCAATAAAACATTAAACATTAATTAACCCTGATTCAACCCAAAAAAGAACAAAATGTACCTTTTATGCATTTTTTTTACAGTATAACGTTAAAGGAAAGTGTTTGTTGCCCTGAGCAGAAACATATAGGGAATTTATTTTCTTTGACATAATGTACAAGTGTCCTTGCAAAGCAAAAGCCATTTCTTTTATTACACAGATGCTATCAACCCAGAGAGGAGTGTTTTTTAAATATCTCAGTAATTTCACCTGTGGAGGGTGGGGGTGTAGCAGTAGCTTGGGGTGGGGGGTTGCAATCTGAAGGCCAAATAGCTTAGGGTCCAAGAAAAATTTGATTTGCTATTGCTAATTCTTTATAACCAGAGAGAAAGTAAAGCAGAGTAAGCATAGCAAGGCTGATCTTGTGTATGAGAAGTAAAGGAGATCCAGTCATAATTAAAAGAAATACAAATGAATTCTCACTGACTGCTTTAATGTAGGTTGATGCTAAGGACACATTTTTGTAGTCATGGATTACAGGTTTTTCACCTTGCTTTTATTTTCCTCTATAAAACCAAGAGAGATGAGGGTTAGATATTTTCTAGATATTTACAAAAACTCCCCCAAGTAGTCATGCACAATAGAACAGGAATGCCAAAAAATTACTGCAAGGAAAACTGTTAAATGAAAAATAACACACTGGACATATTATTGAGAAATTAATATTACATATATGTAACAGCTCAGCATGATCATGCTCCACATTGTATAAAATACTCCACATTTATTTAAAATATTGCTGAATGGTATTTGCCTTATCGTGAGAGATGTAGGAAATAAAACATTACATTCCTCTTAAAGCTTTTAAATCCTAACATATTATGTCTAGATCATCTATGCATTCAGTAGATTATTCTGTTCTGGGTTGAAAACAAAATAATTCTAAATTTATATTTTAATATGCTTCTTTTTGATGACATGTAACAGATAAAAATAATTATTATTAACACATATATTGAGAAAAAAGACTAAATTGAATGAACTATTCAAATGATCACACCTACCCCAAACCAAACAAAAAGTGTAGGATACATTTCTTCAAAATAATCAATATGAGGTGGCTGGAGAATATCAAGTGCTGAGAGTACCTGCAAAGGAGAGAAAATATAAAGTCGCTCAGCTGTCAGGGGGCTGTAAAACTTACTGGCTGCTACTTTCGTTATGATGCAGTGCATGGTTTATATGTTGCATTAATCATTTATAGAAGGAACATTTGTCCTGCAGTTTTTCATGGAGGAATTCAGCACTCTATGTCCTTACAGAATTAAGTGATCAATGGTGTATGTAGCAGAAATTATATGTGAAGGAAACCTAATGCTGAAATATACAATATGATTACTCTACATTGAAGTGTTTAGTTTTTTAATGCAAAAGAAGGAGAACAAAAAGCAAAGTTTAGCCAGAAGTTCTGCTGCACTGTCCCCCAACAATGCAGGGTTGAGTAGCGGGGTTGGCCTCTGTCATAACCATCATCAGACTAGGTGGTCCGGAACACCTGGGGCTGGTGGCTGCCACCCCAGGGGCCCCTAGCCCCAGTAGTGAGGTCCTCCACAAGGAATACCTAATGCTACATTCCACAGGGGAAGAACAGAGGGAGCGCCTATAATTTAAGGTGGGGAGCGGGTCTGGGTTGATATTTCCCAGGGTGCAAGTGCTAGAGTGCTAAATGGCACAAGAGTGCACCTTTTAGTAGTTGCTCATCATTCATTTTCAATCCTTTAGATGAGCACTATGTTTGATAAACTAGATGGCAGACAACAGAGCAAGGCAACAGCTTCTTGCAGAAATGAAAACATAGACCCAACCTCAATACAGGGATTATCAAAGCATAGCAATCTCCTGTAAAGGACAGCTCAAATTAAATGTGGTAGAAAAAAAATCAGAAGGGTAGTACTAACAGGAGTTTAGTGAAAAAATATAGCAATATTATGGGAAAAAGTCAAAGTTACAGTTTAAATAAATACTGAGCATCGGGTGGGTAAGTCCTTTGATCATTCATAACTGATGTGAAATGTGACTCTTCTTGCAGCATCCTCTGCTTGATGTAACTGATCTTTTAAAGTCTCTTGGGTTTTTCCTTAAACTGGGTTAGTCTGGCTTCTTCTAAGTATTTCATCACAATGTCTTCATCAGGAGTCTCCTGATCCCATGAGAACAGTTAGACCAGGCAGAGCATGCAGCAATGTGAAATGTTTTACACATCAGTTAAAGACCCTTTGGGAAGGGGGGACCTGGAGGACTGCCAAAATGACTGGCTTATTCATGTGTAAAGTGATTATGTAGTAAACAATTCCCTATGCTATGGCAGTTCTTTTATAATGCCCCATTGATATGCGCTTGTTAAACAATATTATTAATAATATTTTTAATCATTGTTATTGGTATTAATTGAACACACGTGTGCCTTTTTAAGTAGCCTTGTATGCAGGTGATATTTTCAGTAACAGCCAAGGATTCCTTAAAAACTGTATTCAAAATAGGCTTAGAAATAAAACCCACTATATGCAATTTTTGGGCAGGAGGAAGTTCTTTAGAAGGCAGGAAAATATTGCACATGCATACACAGGACTTTATGAAGCTCCTCTATTTTGGAAACAGGACTGTCTTGACCCCTTGCCCTTCAAAAGTTTATAATATGCAGCTTTCAGAAGGGAATTGTACTAACAAAAGCTCTTCCTACAGTCAGATACTGTTCTGTACTTTGTAATTGAATAAAGCTGTTGCCATTGTTCATGCACACAGTATCTACATATAGTGCACTGGGAATGGAAATAAAATTGAGCAAAGTTGCAACAACGGTTTATAGAGAAGGGACCAGAGTAAGTCCAACATCTGTCATGCACTCACAGAAAGGGACAAGTGTTACAGGTATGATAAACATGACAAGAAAAACTATGATGCCATTTTTCAAACATCAGTGAAGAAAGAGCAGAAAGGTAGAGAAAGAGTAGGAGTGTGGTCATGCTAGGGATGCCGTGTGAGTGCATTATGAACATAAACAACATAGGAAGATATGTAGGCAGAAGAGATCAAAGTAGGGCTGAACAACAAAGTGCATGCACAGAAGGTACAGCCAGGATATCCAGCAGGAGAATGTAAGCATGTAAGCAAAGGGGGGAAAATAAGTGGTATGTGCCCAACATGAGAACAAAAGGGAAGAGTGAATATGAGGGCAGCAGCATATGCACAGAAGGTACTGCAAGGCAGCAGTAAAAAGCTGGGTGAGTACAATAAGGAGCAGAAAAGCAGGGGTTCATGCCCATCAAATAGAAGAAGTGGAAATAGGTGACATAAGGGAAACAAAGACATAGAAAATGGGGCAATGTGAATAATGTGAATATGGGTACCAAGTGCAGCAATGTGTAATGAGAAGGAGAGATGTGCGGGCTTAATATTATATATATATATATATATATATATATATATATACAGTGGTGTGAAAAACTATTTGCCCCCTTCCTGATTTCTTATTCTTTTGCATGTTTGTCACACAAAATGTTTCTGATCATCAAACACATTTAACTATTAGTCAAAGATAACACGAGTAAACACAAAATGCAGTTTTTAAATGAGGGTTTTTATTATTTAGGGAGAAAAAAAATCCAAACCTACATGGCCCTGTGTGAAAAAGTAATTGCCCCCTGAACCTAATAGCTGGTTGGGCCACCCTTAGCAGCAATAACTTCAATCAAGCGTTTGCGATAACTTGCAACGAGTCTTTTACAGCGCTCTGGAGGAATTTTGGCCCACTCATCTTTGCAGAATTGTTGTAATTCAGCTTTATTTGAGGGTTTTCTAGCATGAACTGCCTTTTTAAGGTCATGCCACAACATCTCAATAGGATTCAGGTCAGGACTTTGACTAGGCCACTCCAAAGTCTTCATTTTGTTTTTCTTCAGCCATTCAGAGGTGGATTTGCTGGTTTGTTTTGGGTCATTGTCCTGCTGCAGCACCCAAGATCGCTTCAGCTTGAGTTGACGAACAGATGGCCGGACATTCTCCTTCAGGATTTTTTGGTAGACAGTAGAATTCATGGTTCCATCTATCACAGCAAGCCTTCCAGGTCCTGAAGCAGCAAAACAACCCCAGACCATCACACTACCACCACCATATTTTACTGTTGGTATGATGTTCTTTTTCTGAAATGCTGTGTTACTTTTACGCCAGATGTAACGGGACACGCACCTTCCAAAAAGTTCAACTTTTGTCTCGTCGGTCCACAAGGTATTTTCCCAAAAGTCTTGGCAATCATTGAGATGTTTTTTAGCAAAATTGAGACGAGCCATAATGTTCTTTTTGCTTAAAAGTGGTTTGCGCCTTGGAAATCTGCCATGCAGGCCGTTTTTGCCCAGTCTCTTTCTTATGGTGGAGTCGTGAACACTGACCTTAATTGAGGCAAGTGAGGCCTGCAGTTCTTTAGATGTTGTCCTGGGGTCTTTTGTGGCCTCTCGGATGAGTTGTCTCTGCGCTCTTGGGGTAATTTTGGTCGGCCGGCCACTCCTGGGAAGGTTCACCACTGTTCCATGTTTTTGCCATTTGTGGATAATGGCTCTCATTGTGGTTCGCTGGAGTCCCAAAGCTTTAGAAATGGCTTTATAACCTTTACCAGACTGATAGATCTCAATTACTTTTGTTCTCATTTGTTCCTGAATTTCTTTGGATCTTGGCATGATGTCTAGCTTTTGAGGTGCTTTTGGTCTACTTCTCTGTGTCAGGTAGCTCCTATTTAAGTGATTTCTTGATTGAAACAGGTGTGGCAGTAATCAGGCCTGGGGGTGACTACAGAAATTGATATTGAAATTGAAAATTGAAATTGATAAACCACAGTTAAGTTATTTTTTAACAAGGGGGGCAATCACTTTTTCACACAGGGCCATGTAGATTTGGAGTTTTTTTTCTCCCTTAATAACGTAAACCTTCATTTTAAAACTGCATTTTGTGTTCAATTATGTTATCTTTGACTAATAGTTAACGGTTTTTGATGAGCAGAAACATTTAAGTGTGACAAACATGCAAAAGAATAAGAAATCAGGAAGGGGGCAAATAGTTTTTCACACCACTGTATATATATACATACATACATACATACATACATACATACAGGGCACTCTCATACTGGGCACACCTACACAACAGCAACCCCAGGACCTACCATCATAAAGCCTTGTTGCACAATGAGACCCAGGGAAAGCCTTGTGCCCTGAAACAACTTATCAGTGCCCTGCCCACCCAAGCCTCCCACCCACTGACTAAAGGCCAAGTAACACAATCAATAAACCAGTCAAAAGAGCAATATATCTGTGATTGGAGGGAAGAGATAGCAAACTCCCAGAAGCTTATGATCTACCAAGCACTAGGGAGGGAATACAGACTGGCCCCATACCTGGAAAGACTACAGAAGCCCAAAGACACACAGATCCTGAGCCAGTACAGACTGAGTGCCCACAGCCTGGAGATTGAACTGGGTTGGCACCGACAGACCTACAGGCCCAGGGAGAGCCGGCTGTGCCAGCGTTGTGACCAGGGGGCAGTAGAGGATGAGACCCACTTCTTGCTACACTGCCCCAAATACTCAGCACTGAGAGACACCCACTGCCAGAGACTCTCCCATCACATCCCAGACTTCCCATCTATAGAAGAAGAGAGAAAACTCTGCATCCTACTGGGAGAAGAGGCACTAACAGTAACAATGGCAGCACAATACATAACTGACTGTCATAGACTGAGAGATAGAGATAGAGATGAGAGAGAGATGAGAGAGATAGATAGAGATGAGAGAGATGAGAGAGATAGATAGAGATAGATAGAGATAGATAGAGATAGATAGAGATAGATAGAGATAGATAGAGATAGATAGAGATAGATAGAGATAGATAGAGATAGATAGAGATGATAGAGATAGAGATGATAGAGATAGAGATGATTAGAGATAGAGATTAGAGATAGAGATAGAGAGAACAAACTGAGTGCAGCACACCCATCACCAAATTAACAGCCCTGGGTGCAGCTCAAAAAATAGACATACTGTATAGAGAAAGAGTACCGCACACTCAGGGAGTTGGTGCAAAAGGGAAAAAATGTGACTAAAAATACAGTAACAACATTTTTAGAGACAGGCATATACAGAATAAGCATAGAAATCATGTTAAAATAATTGTCGAAAAGGGCAGAAATTCTAATAAGGAGGGCAGTATATGAAAAGAAGATCGTATTCCATCCTTAAAATGATCATCACTTACGTTGTCATGTTTAAAAAAACACAACATCTTCAGTTCTCGGAAGACCCTCTTGCAAGAGACTAGATTCTGGAAGACGTTGGGCATCTTTTTTAGAGCAACTCTTTTTCCATCTCTTGGATCTGTTACTGACCTAAAAGATATAAAAGGAATACTTATAAATAAATATATATATTTGTATATAAATTAAAGAAACAGATTATGTCAAGGAAGGAAAACCTTCAGCTACAAGACTACAGTTCTCAGGGATCTTCTCTAAATACAATCTAAGACATCAGGTTGACAGTTTATTGAAAGATCCTAACAGTAGAATGTTGTACTGCGTATTGTGTTATACACAAGTCGATAAAAGCTGCAGACTCTGTCCCTTCAGACCTAGTTGGCAGATTACTGGTCATGTTTTGGGTTTCCTGACAGCTTGCCCGAGCAATATCTGCCAAAAAATCAGCCTGATCTCTATTGCGCTGGGTGAGGACCATATTGGTACATTGATGTGGTCCAAATGAGGCACAGAAACACAAATATAGATAACAGATTAAGTGAAACGTTTTATTAGTTAGATGCAGAGATTACTGCAAACCTTTGGGACACTTAGGTCCCTTTTTCTGGATTGTTTGAATTTAAGATTATAAAATGACTGAAGAAGAGATTTAAGATGGCCTTACATCCGAAAAGCCGCTCATTTGGCAATCTTAATCTTTCTGCTATATGCCCACCTTGACCTGGGTGATATCAAGCTGATTTAATTTTACAGCTCTTGGGCCAACAACTGGATCATAACAAGGATAAATGAAGGCCATTGGGAGAAGGTTATGTGGTCCTCACCCCAACAGGAAAATCAAACCTACCCGGCTCATATTTGAAAATATCAAGTTGACAGCTTGAATCGGTCCGTGTGCCAATAAAAGGTATCAATTTCTTTATATTTTCTTATTGAAAGATGAAATACCATAGAACAGCTACGCCTTAGGATTCTTGGACTCAGACCAACCTACTTCATTTAATACATTTTCTTTCAGCAGCTGCCACAATACACACATTTAAATAGCTCTGGAAGAGCAATATAATGACAAACATAAAATGGGACTATTTGAAAACAAATACCAATATTTGTTAACCTTCCCACTATGTTAGTTAAGAAACCAAAACAGGCAGGCATGTGCACCACAATAAACTCTTGTTTGGATTCCATATGGAAGGCTATACCTGAGATCTTTTGGCAGAAGCAATCAAATAGCTATGTATAATTTTGAAAATAAAACTTGGTTAGAATCTGTTGCTACAACATAAAAAATACTGGGAAGTGTGTATAAAAGCTAAAATCTGTTTTTTGTATACAGAAAATGATGTGCAACACTTGCAATCCACAGAATAACATGAAATACAGAACAGGTTCATACCATTTAACCATTTTGTTTGCCAAGCTGAATATTTAACAGACTTATAAAATTACAATGGAAGGTACCGAAATACAGTTAGAATGATTCACAAATGTAGAATTTACCTGTAGGTGTTGCTATACCAGCGTCCAGTAAATATTTGATTAGCTAAAACTGCATGGTCCCACAACATAACAGAAACTTCTAAATATTTTTACAGCAAAATACTGGAATACTAGAACAATATGTTGGCTCTTCTTAGGAATTCTAGTCACTTTGCAGGCTTCAAGGCGCAAGTATTCAATATCATTGACTTCAGATTTAACTGCAAGTGGTAAGATAGGTAAAGAACAGAATGAAATCTGTTCTTTTTGAAGACAACATTGAAGCTACCTGGTGGTCTCTACAGGCATTAACTACCCTCTGATAGATTTGCATTTCACCTTAGCACAAGACATACGATTTTAAACATGTGGTACGTGCCACAAGGCCATTGTACAGGGCAGCATAGCAGATTTTTTGTCCAATGGTGTAAAGACTGCTCAAAGAACCACTAGAATAATGCTATTATCTTCCACAGAAATTCACATTTGGAATAGTAAAGCCAAAATAAATGGGTGAAACATCATACTGGTATATTAGTGGTGCTACTTGCAACTTGAGTTTGAGTCCAGCCAGGGCACATTCTGAGCAGCATTTTGTATGTTTTCTCTGACTTTGCCTGCATGCTTCTGGTCAGAGTGGTGCGTTGATTGGCTTCCGATTAATCTGACCATTGTTACTGTGGCAGGAAGTTAGACTGCAAGCTCCCGTGGGACAGAGGCTGATGTAATATAATGCACTTTGTAATATATTAGCAATGTATGACTGTAAATGGCAGGTTAATTGTAATCCTTGGAGCGCATGATTTGCATCATACACTTCCCACTTTCTAGATAACCAATACATAAGGCTTACTATATATCTCTGAACTTTAAAGAATAAGTAAACCTTTTTTTTTTCTATCAGTAAAATTACTTTAAACAGCCTCCAGAATTACCTACCTTTGTCCCAGCATTCTCTGACCTGGTTCCTCAGTCAGAAGGTGACTGAGGAACCAGGTCAGAGAGAATGCTGGGACAAAGGTAGGTAATTCTGGAAGCTGTTTAGAGTAATTTTACTGATAGGAAAAAAAAAAAAGGTTTACTTATTTTTTAAGATAAGTTCTATATACAGGTATGGGACCTGTTTTCCAGAATGTTCGAGACCTGGGGTTTTCTAGATAACGGGTCTTTCCATAATTAGGATACCATAAGTCCATACCATAAAAAATAATTTAAACATTATTAAAACCCAATAAGATTGTTTTGCCACCAAAAAGGACTAATTATATCTGAGCTTGGATCAAGTACAAAGCACTGTTTTGTTGTTATAGAGAAAAAGGAAATAATTTTTTAAAATTTGAATTATTTGAATAAAATCGAGTCCAAAGTAGATAGACTTCCTGTAATTTTGAACTGTCTAGATAATGGGTTTACAGATAACAGATCCCATACCTGTAATATAAAAATGGAGTAATGATTGGAGTAATTATTTGCTTTGGAGCTTTTGAATGAATCACTACTCTGTAAAAGTCGAAATCTGCTCTAATACATAGGGCATATTTCCCATTAATTGCACCTACAGCTAAAGTGCATAAAATGTTTTGTAACTGTAGAAAAGCAAGATGCTATAAAAAAAAATTGCTTTATTCTAGTTCTGAACATAATGAAAACATATGCATTTAAAGGGGACCTGTCACCTTAAGAAATAATTCCAAATTGTTTTCTATTGTGTTTGTCAAGCAAAATTTACTTACACTATATAAATTATTTTTATCTTATTTTCTTCAGCCTTGGAATTCACAATTGCAGCAAGCAGGCAGGGGCCATTTTGTGGACACTGTTATCAAAGCTGGCATTGCATCCTGCCAAAATCTTGTTTCTGTGCCAGTATGGGGGGACCTGATACCCATGTCCATGCACTGGTTACACAATTACATGGTGAGGAGGGAGGGGGAATGTGAGGAGTGCAGTGACATCTAAAAAGTTCTGAATTGAAAGTGAAAGTAAGTGTCTGTCCCACCTCTATGCCTAAGGCATAGAGGCGGGGCAGGCAATATATGATTGACAGATTAGATTTTCAAAAGCCTTTATAATGGGTATAGATGTAGTAATAAAAAAATAATTTGGGGTTACACATTTAATTTGAAAAGGACTTTTATTATACAGCTTTTTATGTCTGGGTGACAGGTCCACTTTAATAAAAAAAATAAGCTCATAATTCAGCATAAAACTTTGCTTAGCAGTGCTTAACGGACAGAGAAAATTGGATGGCTCCTACGCTACTAACAGGCAGTGGTGAATCCTTGCAGTGAAGCGAATGCCCAAAAGTACAAATTGTGCCAACTGCCTAAAGAATACAATGTTCTTCTACAGCAATTTGTTAGCTTTCTATGGACTCAGCTTTGCTAAAAATGCCAATTCTTGGTCGGGCTCCATCACAGTGTTTGTAGAAATACATCTGATTCTGCTCTTATCTATGACATGGGGTGTTATGTCTGGATTTGAACTGTGCAGTGGTAAATAAAATAAAGCAAAACAAAGGTCACAGAGCATGGCAAGGGTTTGTATAATCATGTGTTCACTGGAACTTTGTGCTTAAAGGAGAAGGAAAGGTAAAAACTAAGTAAGCTTCATCAGAAAGGTCTGTTTAAATACAACCATAAGCACTCACAGAAACAGAGTCCTCTATCAAAAATTTCTTGTCTCTTTTTTTGTAAACGTGTTCTTCAGCTACCTGACTTCCTCTCTCTGAAAAATCCTTCATTCCGGGGTGCCAGAGTCTGCCTAGTTCTCTCCTCTCTCCTGCTCCCACCTTCCCTTAAGAAGGCCAAGAACTCCTTCCCCCTCCCTTAGGAATGTGTGATCTGCACTAAAACTGCTAGAGCTATACAGCAGGAAGTTATGCAGACCAAGCTAAAATGGCAGCTGCAATCTTAAGCAAACAGGGAAAGCTTCTAGGGCTCTTTACTTAGGTATGATAATGCTTTCTGTAGAATAAATATATAAATATTTCCTTCTCCTTTAAGGGTTCAACTACATGGGGCATATTGGTCCAAGAGACTTGCATCTGACAAAACCCTGTCATGCAACAGCACAAGAGTGTGGGGTGCTACAAAATCTGACCCCCCCATGATCTATTTGGACAGATCTCCCATGCATTTTGTTGCATTCATTCTGCAATTTTTAAACATAAACCACTGCATGTGTGGCTGCACTTGGGCAGGTGAGAAATTGCGCAGTTCTAAGGGCATGAACCTGATTTGCAAACATTAAACAGGTAAATTCTGAGCCACATAGCATTAATCCCTTAACTGTAAAACATATGTTATTTTTTGCACACAAGTTTGACAAGGGCAACTAAACATGTGCAGCTATGAGATAAAAAGGCGATAGAAATACTGTACATAATGAGCAGCAAACAGCACCAACATTTGCTTAAAAATAGATAGAGGATCATTTAGTAACAATGGATCAAAAACATAGGTAGCAGGTGCCTGTTTTGATTTGCCAGCACACTGATCTGGCAGTACACTGACCAAAGCTGAAGGTGGCCATACACATTAACATCTGTTCGCTTGGCAAGGTCGCCAAGCAAGTGGATCTTCTCTTGATATCCCCACCTAGGGGGTGGGGGATATTGGGTGAATTTAGGCTAATTCGGTCGTTTAGCTCTGGGGCCAAAGGATCGAATTAGAATGACGGTAATAGGTGCAGTCAATACAGGGACCACATCAACAAGCCGATGCGTTGCTATGAGATACTGCATAAAGGCAGTGTATCCCCCTTTGTTAGTAAATAAACCCCCCTATGTTGTTCTCTCTGAAACATGCTGTATTTCTATGCATTAGAAGTGAAAATGGAATCGGAATAGTTTGTGGGCTATGGCATATTTTATATACTACCCATCTGGGAGAACAGGATGATAAACTCTTCTAGAGTATACTCCCCCTTAAATTACCAGGACATCATTGATTTAGGTTTTTGATTATTATTATTAATGTAAATATATTAACAAACAGAACCAAATTTCACTGTGGAAAACTTGCAATAAGAACAATGCTATCACAAGGAAGAACAAATCAGTGTTCTACATCTAAATGCTTACAATATAAAGGTACTTTCTGTGTAGCAGTCAGCTAAAATCTCCTTAAGTGCTAGAATAATGTTATGCCGCAAATGCTGATGTTAGAAGAATAGCTTTTATTTCTAAGACCTTTCATCTCTGTTCTCCTCATTTACCTTTAAGACATAATAAAAATAATCCTGTTGGTTCTATAAAAGGAAAGAAGTCTATGTGTGCACTCATATACAAATATATACAGAAATATAAATAAACCTGATGCCATCACTCCTTTAAATATTCTGTTTTATCTTAGAGAATGGCTGGTATTTCCTTTGAAGATATATATTTTTTTAAAAGCTTAATGAAAACAACATTCTATTAATTACCCAAAATAGGAGACAAAGATATTGCAGTGACCTTTGCATGCAGATCCTACCATTAAATAACTGTAAAACTATTTAGTAATGCAGGGAATTCTAATTACAACTTATATTTTGCTGCATTATTTAACAGTTAAGATTTCAAAAATGGCAGTGGTTACATGACAGCAATATATTAGGTCAGGGCAATATAAAACACACACACACAAACACATATACAGCTATGTATACAGATGGACAGGGCCGCTGTCAGTGGGGTACACGGGGAATGTGTTTCCTGGGCCTGGTCAACTACTGAAGGGGGACAACTGAGGAGAGTAAACGTACGTGAACAGCATAATCCCCTTGCGTTAGTCACCGGGCATACATCGATCAAATGGTTATTAAAAAAAAATAAAAAAAAAAAAAAGAGAGAGACCTGTTTAGCTTATTAGTTACAATTGTATCTAAGTGTAGGCATAGCTTGTAAACTTATCTGGGCTCTCTGCCAAAAGCTACTTATTTAATTACATTTTGAGAAATTTTGCATCTTTTTTTTAGCATTCAGGCTGGTGGCTGACTGAATCAACTGCTTTTTCAATTCAACAAAAAAAAGGGATAAGTATTTTTTATTAACTTTATTCAGAATCACTGTGTTTTCTAACTGTTGGGTTTAAATTTTTTCAAAAGTATTTGCTCTTTTTGGGGCCAATTTACAAAGTTTGGTTAACTATAAGGCTTACAGCAGGTTTGCCAGAGTTACATTCCTTTGTAATTACCCTCAGTTTGAGGGGGTGGGGTTTGATTAGTTCACCTTAACAGACTGTATAAATAGAACCACTGGCACTCCAGTGGAGCTTGCTCTGGTGGTAGGTGCTCTATAAGTGATTGCTCTTTAAGTGGGGGCTCTATAAGTGGAGTTATAATCACAGGAGTTAAACACTAAGGGAGTTAAAACAAGGTAAAAAAAAAAAAAAAAAAAAAAAAATTTTTTTTTTTTGTTTATTTAATAGCCTTTTTTCACAAATTTTTGTTTAACTGTTTCTGTAACTGGGAGAATGAGTGGCAGCAACATTGAAGGTATGACACAGTGCACAGCCTGCCGCATGTATGCAGTTGTGGAACAACAGTTCCAAAGTGCATACCTCTGTTGTGGATGTGAGCGAGTTGCCACTTTAGAGGCTCGCGTTAGAGCACTAGAGGAACAAGTTGCAACACTGCGTTCTATTGACAATCTTGAAAGAAGTCTCTTGCTAACTGAACAAGAACTAGCGGGGTCAGATAGTATGGGGGGAGGGGAGCAAGGAAAGGATGATAGGGCAGTAAGCTGGGTGACAGTTAGAAAATCTAGTGTGGGGAAAAGAAAAAGGGAGGCTGCTCCAGGGTTTGCGCATCCCAACAGATTTGCCAGATTGTGTGAAGAAGATGGGAGTGTGAACTCTGGACTAGCGGTTCTAGATGAGGCTGATCTCTCTAACAGCCGGGAGACCAGTTTCTCTAGTAGTGGTGGGGAGGAGAGCAGAGCTAGGCCTAAACAGATGGTGGTTATAGGGGATTCGATCATTAGGAAAGTGGACAGGGTAATCTGTCGAGCGGATCGCTTCAACCGGACAGTTTGCTGTCTTCCTGGTGCCAGGGTTCGGCATGTGGTTGATCGGGTCGACACATTATTGGGAGGGGCTGGGCATGACCCGGCTGTCTTGGTACATATCGGTACTAACGACAAAATGAACGGTAGGAGGGGGACCTTAAAGAGTGAGTTCAGGGATCTAGGCTCTAAAATTAAGCAAAGGTCTTCCAATGTAATATTTTCGGAAATTTTGCCGGTGCCGCGTGCTAGTTTAGGGAGACAGCGGGAGCTTAGGGAGCTAAATGCGTGGCTAAAGTCTTGGTGTAGGAAGGAAGGGTTTGGGTTCCTAGAGCACTGGGCTGACTTTTCTTTGGGGTACAATCTATACAGCCCTGACGGATTGCACCTCAATGGAAGGGGGTCTACTGTGCTGGGGGAGAGAATGGTTAAGAGGCTGGAGGAGTGTTTAAACTAGACAAGGGGGGGGTTGGTAAGCTAGATTCTTATGGGAGAGCTAGTGTAGATGGGGCAGTGGGACCAGTAAAGGGTTGTGGGGGAGGAGTGAGGGGGGCATATAGTTTATCAGATAAGGAGCTTCCATTGTTACAAGGGAAACAGACTAATTTTCACCTTAGCTCTAACTGTCCTTTAGCTAATGTAAGCTGTAGAGGAAGAAGTAGTAATCTCCGCTGCATGCTGGCTAATGCGCGTAGCTTGTCGGGAAAAATAGGGGAGCTGCAGGCTATTGCATGTATTGAAAATTATGACTTAATTGGTATCACTGAGACCTGGTGGGATGAAAAATGCGACTGGGCAGTGAATTTAAATGGGTATACGCTTTTTAGGAGGGACAGAGAGATTAAAAAGGGTGGAGGGGTTTGTCTTTATGTAAAGTCAGATTTAAAGCCATGTAATAAAGACATTACCAATGAAAACGTTGAATCTCTTTGGGTAGAAATTTCAGTAGGGCTGAAGGTCACAAAGAAAATGATCATTGGTGTATGCTATAAACCACCCCGTATAGATGAGGGGGATGAGTCCCAGCTACTTTTGCAAATGGAGGAGGCTTCAAAATTGGGTCAAGTTGTTATTATGGGGGACTTTAATTATCCGGACATTGACTGGAGTAATGGGGTGGCTAAGTCAGAAAAAGCTAGTAGGTTTGTAAATATGCTAAATGACAACTTTTTATTTCAGGTGGTTCAAGAACCTACTCGGAATGAGTCTATTTTGGACCTGGTAATATCTAATAATACTGAACTTATCTCTAACATTTGTGTGGGTGAGCATTTGGGGAACAGTGATCACAACATGGTCTCCTTTGAGATAATGCTGCAGAGACAGCTCTATAAGGGAGTAACTAAAACGCTCAATTTTAGACGTGCAGACTTTGCCAGTATAAGGGCATCTCTGCAATGTGTCAACTGGGAAAGGCTTTTCATGGGGTTAGACACAGAAGGAAAATGGAACATCTTTAAAACATTGCTTTGCAGGTATACACAACAGTATATTCCCCTTGTAAGCAAGGAGAGGCATCGCAAAGCAAAACCCTTATGGCTGAATAAAAGAGTTAAGGTCGAGGTTGGTAATAAAAAACGTGCTTTTAAAGCATTCAAGTTAGCTGGGACAGCGGAAACTTTCATCAGGTACAAGGAAGCAAATAAAGCATGCAAAAAAGCTATCAGGCAAGCTAAATTAGAGATGGAAAGGGATATTGCAGCTAGGAGTAAAAAGAATCCAAAATTATTTTTTAATTATGTGAATAGTAAAAAAATGAAGCAAGAAGGGGTGGGAACTTTATTATCACGGGGAGGTACGTTGGTTGATGAGAACGGGGAAAAAGCTGAAATTTTGAACTCTTATTTTTCATCTGTCTATACATCTGAGGAGCCAGATAATGAAGGCTTCCCTTTTAATATGCCCAGTGCTAGTAATTTAGCTACTGACGCGTGGGTCACTCAGGAGGAAATTCAAAAGAGACTTGAACATGTAAAGGTAAACAAAGGTCCAGGGCCGGATGGGATTCATCCCAGGGTATTAAATGAGCTGAGCGCTGTGATTGCCAAGCCTCTTCACATAATTTTTCAGGATTCGTTGAGGTTTGGCATGGTGCCGAGAGACTGGCGGATTGCTAATGTGGTGCCGTTATTTAAAAAGGGATCTCGTTCTCAGCCTGAAAACTATAGGCCTGTTAGTCTGACATCAGTAGTAGGAAAGCTTCTGGAAGGGGTAATAAGGGATAGGATAGTTGAATACATTGCAGTTCACAATACTATTAGTTTGTGCCAGCATGGTTTTATGCGTAACAGATCTTGCCAGACTAATTTAGTTGTCTTTTATGAGGAGGTGAGCAGGAACCTTGATGCTGGAATGGCAGTTGATGTCATCTACTTAGATTTTGCTAAAGCGTTTGATACAGTACCTCACAGAAGGTTAATGATCAAATTGAGGAATATTGGCCTAGAACATAATATTTGTAATTGGATAGAAAACTGGCTGAAGGATAGAGTACAAAGAGTGGTGGTAAATGGAACATTTTCTAATTGGGCCAGTGTGGTTAGTGGAGTAC
Source organism: Xenopus tropicalis (assembly GCF_000004195.4). NCBI lineage: Eukaryota > Metazoa > Chordata > Amphibia > Anura > Pipidae > Xenopus > Xenopus tropicalis. The sequence goes on along the minus strand of NC_030678.2, from coordinate 47,344,572 downwards.
CGCAGGGGTCAGTCCTTGGTCCTTTGCTTTTTAACTTGTTTATTAATGACCTGGAGGTGGGCATAGAGAGTACTGTTTCTATTTTTGCTGATGACACTAAATTGTGCAAAACTATAAGTTCCATGCAGGATGCTGCCGCTTTGCAGAGCGATTTGACAAAATTGGAAAACTGGGCAGCAAACTGGAAAATGAGGTTCAATGTTGACAAGTGCAAAGTTATGCACTTTGGTAGGAATAATATAAACGCAAACTATCTACTGAATGGTAGTGTGTTGGGGGCATCCTTAATGGAGAAGGATCTAGGGGTTTTTGTAGATCATAAGTTGTCTAATTCCAGGCAGTGTCATTCTGTGGCTACTACAGCAAATAAAGTGCTGTCTTGTATAAAAAAGGGCATTGACTCAAGGGATGAGGACATATTTTTGCCGCTTTATAGGTCCCTGGTAAGGCCTCACCTTGAGTATGCGGTGCAGTTTTGGGCTCCAGTCCTTAAGAAGGATATTAATGAGCTGGAGAGAGTGCAGAGACGTGCAACTAAACTGGTAAAGGGGATGGAAGATTTAAGCTATGAGGTTAGACTGTCGAGGTTGGGGTTGTTTTCTCTGGAAAAGAGGCGCTTGCGAGGGGACATGATTACTCTGTACAAGTACATTAGAGGGGATTATAGGCAGTTGGGGGATGTTCTTTTTTCCCATAAAAACAATCAGCGCACCAGAGGTCACCCCTATAGATTAGAGGAACAGAGCTTCCATTTGAAGCAGCGTAGGTGGTTTTTCACGGTGAGGGCAGTGAGGCTGTGGAATGCCCTTCCTAGTGATGTGGTAATGGCAGACTCTGTTAATGCCTTTAAGAGGGGCCTGGATGAGTTTTTGAACAAGCAGAATATCCAAGGCTATTGTGATACTAATATCTACAGTTAGTATTACTGGTTGTATATATATAGTTTATGTATGTGAGTGTATAGATTGGTTAGTATAGGTTGTGTGCTGGGTTTACTCGGATGGGTTGAACTTGATGGACAATGGTCTTTTTTCAACCCTATGTAACTATGTAACTATGTAAAATTCAGTGCAGGAGATCAAAGAGAAATGAGGGACTTTTCACTAAGAATCCAGGACTGTGGGCTGAGCTGTTAAAAGAGGGACTGTCCCACAAAAATTGGGACAGTTGGGAGGTATGTAAGACTATCCATATCTTTATATTATAAAGGAATAATTTTCCTTTGAGACTGTAACAACGTCAAAGTTTTGATTATGTATTTATTTTGTGGTGACGGGTTTCATTAAACAGGGAGCAGGTTTAATGTATGTCCAGTACTGTGTGTGTATTTTTATTTCATATATCATCATATATAAATATGTATATATAATAATATGTAAGATCCTATCTCTGGTGCAGCAGACATGTGTTCAACTATCTGTAGCACTCTTGCCATTGGATCAGTAGAGTAAGCAGGGCACTTTGCTCCAAATTCACCACAGAAACTACCCCCACCTTTCCTTTTTACATACATTCTAAAATTAAAACAAATCTGCATGGAACACAGCTTTTCAGGCAGTCTCTTGTGGCTTTGTGGGTAAGGGAAATATTTTATTTATTTATTATACCAATCAAAATAAGTGACTTAACTAAATGGGGTCCCAGTTTCATCAAGTTGAATAAATACTAACAAAAGGATTCATTCTGAAAATCTCATGCTCCCTTATACACCACGATAGTTTTTCTTCTAACAAGCCCACATAATATTATATTTATAATACCCACATCCTATTGAGCCTTGTTTATCATATTGTGCTTTCTTCCTTGCTTTATTTTATATATACTGTCCCTAAGCATGAACTGATCCCATGTTAGTATGCACATCGGCAATATTACAATGCAGAATCACAGTACAGGCTAGTAAATTGCCACTTTCATCAAAGCAAAAAAGCTTTGTATCTTATAGCAAAAAGCTGACAGCAAAAAAATATTATATACAAGCCTCGTTAAGCTTAAAAGGGTCTTTAATCAACAAGATATTGTTACTACACTTGAAATAATGTATGCATCTGTGTGCACTGGTTATATATGGTATATGCTACAGCTGAGCATATTCCGAGAGTACAATTATGTACCTTTGCTATACAAAGGTCCCAAAAGAACTGCTGCTGCTCCATAAATCTCACATGTATAGGTGCTGCAAAGGTATACTAAAATTCATAAAAATTGAAACAATGTAAACAGAGGGCTGAGGCAGCACTTTGGAATGTGTCCATCAATGATCTTTTATTAGATAATTATTATCAGCGCATGTTGTTATTAAATTATGAGGTGCTGTGGAAGAAAATAATATGACACGCTTCTGAGGCAGATGAATTACTCTAGAGCCAAAGGAATCAATTACTCCTTCTTCCTTCTGAGAGACTAGCTCTAAGATTTTTTTATTAATTTCCATACACAAACCAAAACACAAAAAAAGGGCTGGTTAACTGGTGTTTTGCCTCAGTCTTAAATCAAGAGGGATGGAAGCAGGAATTATAGGGAGTTTGATGTATCTGGTCTTAAACTTAAACTGTGCTTCACATGTTCTTGTTCTCATGGCCCCACTCAAGTAAACAGCCAGGACTCACCAAAGAGAACCATTAATGTATACATGTAAAAAACACTATTACAGGTATGGAATTCCTTATCTGGAAACCTGTTATTCAGAAAGTTCATAGAATCAATTTTTAAGTAAATAATTCTAATTTTGTGAAAGGATTTCCTCTGTGATAATAAAACAGCACCTTGTACTTGATGGTAACTAAGCTGCACAAATCCATATTGGTGGCAAAGCAATCCTACTGGGTTTATTTCATGTTTAAATGACTTTTAGCAAACTTGAGTTATGGAAATTATGTAAAGACCCCTTACACGATAACCCAGGCATCCTATGCATTTTGGATAATAGAACCTATAGCTGTATATACATTTAAAAGTAGAAGACGACATTCATACTTCAGACTGACCCTATTAAAAATAAATAAATACATATATATATATACATATATTATAAAAATATAATATAAATGTATTTATTTTTAAAAATAAATATATATATATATATATATATATATATTCTGCAACTTCTAACAGTTTTATAATTTATGTTTTTCATCAGTAGACCAACATGCTTTATATGACTACTGACAAAAAGTGTTGCATAGTTTTAAAAAACTTGATGCTTATCTGACAAATGAAGGATAATATGGGATGTTGGTAGATTTAAAACCAAGAAATTGAACTAATATCACATGAAAGGAAAAAGAATAGCAATGTGTTAATTCAGACTCTTCAGGTATTCTGCAGTTCTAAAGGGATTTATTTTAGCTGCTAAGTCTCTGAATTCTATTAATAGAGACATATTCACTGGTCACAACAGTGCCCCCTCTTCCCCCCACCCCCAATGGCGGCCCTGGTGGCAGGTCACTTACCTACCCTATGTCTATCTATCTAATCTTAGATTTGGCCAATTGCAAAGCTTAAAATATCCTGTTACAGCTTAAGAAATCCTTAACATTCAGAACTAAAGGAAAGTTTTCTTTGTCTAACAACAGAACAGCCACATGGCATGGGCACCAGTTTTAGGCTGATGGCCTACAGGGAGATTCTGCAGGAAACGTCATGCAACTGGAAAACAAAGTGACGTGTAAGCCATTGCACGAGCAATCCACTTTATTGCCAGTGAAAAGGCACTTCAGGGAGGTTAGTTGCCTGTGGTAGCTGAGATTAACTGTGGGCCCTTACCTATTAGTGGTTCACACACCATAAGCAGATTCTAAAGGTATGTTATCAAAGAGGAAATACATTTGTGCCTGTCAAACTCACATTACACAAAACCCTAAAGACATAATCCATTAACATACATCATTAATACTTACTAGTCCTCCATGGAATAGTTCGCTACTCATCAGTTGTCACCAATTACCCATTAGTTGTCAACTAACAGTCATCAAACGTCTCAGCATTCCATAGTAATAATAGAACAGATCTTACAGCACAGCAAACAGGGGTCACAGACCTGTGTATGGACTTGGCTAAATGACTTAAAGTACGACTTCCATAGTAACAAGGAAAGTAGGGAAATACAAAAGCATCCAAACTGAAATGAATAATTACTAGTCAATTAGCCAATAATAAAAACAGTTGAAAAGAATAAATACATAATTCTGACATGTGAAAACATACGTACAACTTTCTGAATATTGGGTTTCCAATTAACGGGTCCCATACCTGTATTTGGTAAGGGGAAAATCACATTCTTTCCTTAATGTGCAATTCTCATGTATAACAATGATTACTGTCTGGCTGAAATACAAATCTCTGCTCAGGCTCCCTCTCTTTACTCCCTGTGGGGCAATAGATTGCTGTAATTTGCTGATGCTTAGTTTAAACCATTGTTTCTTCAGGCTTCACAATATCAACCTTACCGCAGGCTTAGACAAAACCTCATAGTATGATAGATTTACCTATTGTTTACCTATACTTCTCATCAGTTAATTCACCCTTTGCTTGCCAAAGGCTCAATTTTACTGAAATCTGTCATATAAAGGTTAAAGGCTAAACCAATGTGAATACCAATGGAACTATGGCAGGGTAGCTATGACATCATGTCAAGGTCTACAAAGCAGGTTTGAACCCCAAACGCCTAAAAACATGTGACGTTACATATGCGCAGTAAGTAGAATTACGGTTTTAAAAATAATACTTACACAAAGTGATTGCTCTATCACAAGGGTATAAAAAAAGTAGCAATCTTCAAATAAGAAATATAAAAGGATGACAATGATAATTATATAGTACTGACACATTTACTCAGCGCTTTACAGAGATTGTTTATTATTCACATCTGTCCCTGCCATAAAGGAGTTAGCAACCTAAAGCTAGGCATACATGGCCATTGGGGAGAGGACCACTTCAACAAGCCAATGTGATCCTCTTCCCAACAGGATTTGCAAACCTGCCTAATCAACATTTGGAAATTTTTGGCCAGATATTAGTCAAAGAGGCAGGTTAGAGCTGCTGACTGGGTCTGAATGGGCCAATCAGCAGCTAAAATCTGCCCAAGTCCCCAGCACATTCACATACATTATGGTCAATATCGTCAATCAGCCAGTTAACGTGATTACAAAAAGAGACATTAAACAATCTGTGTATCTACAAATCACAGTTAAAAGAAAATTCAAACAAACAGAGAAGCAATGAAGTCATGTAAACTAAAGAAAAACTACACAAAATGGTTCAATACAGTATTCAATGAAACATTCCTTTCGAAATGATATTAACATACAGTTCATTCACATCAGTTTGGTGCATTGCTTGCCCTTATTAAACCAAGGATGTTTGGAAGGGATCTCCAACACCAACTTGTTGGTTCTGCGAAAGGCTTTCCTTCGCCTGCTTCATTTGCATTTCATCCATCGGACTGATAATCTTGCCAGCCAATGGTATCAAAAATATACCAATGAAGCAGGAGAGGGAGGCATGCGCAGTGTGAAAGAAGAAGTAAACCTTTTTTTTTTCTGTCTTTGAAATTACTTTAAACAACCCCTAGAATTATATACCTTAGTCCTTGCTTTCAGTTTGATCTGGTTTCTGATTTATAAGTTGAAATCTCCAGCTCCTTTCCTCTTCTTCCTGGTACAGTGTGAAGCCCGACCCCTCTTCCTATTCAGCTCTCCTTATCTCTTCGACTATAGGTTAGTCAAAGAGGAGAGCCTTCTGTGCATAGGTGACAGAGAAGCAGCTTTCTGGGAATGCACAGAGAAGCAGGAGCCAGTGTGCAGCAGCAGCAGATTTTCTTTCTGTGCCCATACATAACTGCCTGACACAATGTGCATTCCCAGAAAGCTTCTTCTCTGTCAGGCATGCATAGAAGACTCTCCTTTTGACTAGTCAGAGAGATAAGGAAAGTTGAACAGGAAGAGGGCGGGGCTTCATGCTGTACCAGGAAAAAGAGGAAAGGAACTGGAGATTTCAACTTATAAATCAGAAACCAGATCAGACTGAATGCAAGGTCTAAGGTATGTTATTCTGGGGGTTGTTTAGAGTAATTTTAAAAATAGAAAACAAAGGTTTACTTCTTTCTGAACTTTTTTTTTTTTTTTCCTTTTTGCCTGCCTGACTCCCTGGTATGGGAACTCCCCTAATGGGAGAGCAAATCAGTGAGTTTTAGCATTGCTGATTCTGGTCTGTTCAAAACTAAACATTGTAAATAAAAATGATATACAAAAAAGTTTTTTCTGACTGGGGCTGTTCAAATTCGGACTTTTGTCTGAAGGAGCACGTCCCCTTTAAATTTTCCAAAATAGTAACTAAGTGCTATTAAGCATGCTATTGAAGTAAACAAAAAAAAGACAGACACACAATAAGCAGCCTTTAAAATACATGTAATCAACTGATAATGCTAGCATTTGGCACATAGTTTAAACAAGGATGCTACACAATGACAAACAATTTGACATAAAGAGCAGCCCCAATGCAGAAAATACATTTATCAGACCATAACAACTGCAAAATCCCTGCATATCTGCCACAAATTGCAACCACTATCTGCATGTTTCTCTCTGATACAGTGGTTACATGAGAAAGCTTATCAGAATTGTAAGCCTCTTTTCTCCATTCTAAGGCATACTCTTCCAAAATGAAGGCAGCTATCAAATTGTTGTTGAAACACCCATAAATATAAATATCTGTGAGGATGCAGAAACGATTTTATCTTCTAGCAGGGGCAGTAATCTATAAACCATCCATTTAAATTGAGAGTTCTGACAGATGGGCAAATACACATTTTACATGAAACTGCAGTTAAAAGCATGGGTGATTAAGTTAAGAAAACAAAAAAGTGAAATTTAGCAAAATAATAAAAAAGCATTCCTTACGCTACATACATACAAGCACCTATTATCTAAAATCAGAGGTCAAGGTCTGTCCGTCATTTAAAGAATCAGGCCGTGTTGTGAGTTCAAGTGTACATGAATGAAGAGCACCTTATGTATAACTGACACCTTACAGTGTTGCAATGGTGTGAAAAGTCATGAACTCAAAGAAACTTTTGCTGTGAGGGTACAATATTATTACTATTGTTACTTTTTCCCTTATCTTTCTATTCATTCCCTCTCCTATTCATATTCCAATGTCTCTTTCCATCCCCTGCTTGATTGCTAAGGTAACCAACATAATAGCAGCCAGATAGTGAAAACCAATTGCAAATTGTTTACAAATAACAATGTCTATGGGGCACATTTACTAACCCACGAATCCGAATTGGAAGAATTCCGATTCGAAAACGAACATTTTGCGACTTTTTCGTATTTTTTGTGATTTTTTCGTCGCCTTTACGACTTTTCCGAAATTGTCGCGACTTTTCCTTACCAATACGATTTGCACGAAAAAACACGAGTTTTTCGTAGCCATTACGATTCGCTCGTATCTTGTCGCGACTTTTTCGTATTGAGCGCTCGTAAGCGGCGGGCGAAACTTTCAGACTTAGCATGATTTTGGAAGCCTCCCATAGGACTCAATGGCACCCTGCAGCTCCAACCTGGCCCAAGAAAAGTCACCATACTGAAGCTTGAATGAATCTGAATCTTTCGTACTCGGCACGAAAGCTGCGAAAAAGTCGCGACTTTTCGTGCAAGTAGTAACGCTCCGAAAAAAATCGCAACATTTTGCGCAACATTCGGAATGGCTACGAAAAAGTCGCGACAATTTTCCGAAAAATCGCCAAATACCGATCATTACGAAAAAAACGCAATCGGACGCATTCGGCCCGTTCGTGAGTAAGTAAATGTGCCCCTATGTATTGGAAGGTGAACAACCCCTTTAAGAAACATTATTTATTTTTTATAGTTTGTAACTAATTTCCAATCCTATATCTTTCCAGTTTTCAAATGGAGGTCACTGACTCCGGAAGCCAAAAATGATTACAATTTTGTTATTATTTTTACTTCTAATCCTTATCTTTCCATTCAATCCCTTTCCTATTCACATTCCAATCTCACATTTAAACCACTGCCAGGTTGCTAAGGTAAACAGAACCAGATAGTTACTGAAGTTCCAAACTGGAAAGGTAATGACCAAAAACTGAAAAACTACAAAAAATAAAAATGAAGACCACTGTTCTACATTATATTAAAAGTTAATTTAAGTATTATAAGGGATAACATGCATATACACCATAATAAACAATATTTTCTTTAATTGCCTCTGTGTGCATAAACAATACATTTATTGCTTAGAAATGATGCATTTAGGAGCTACAGTGTTACAGTCTAATGGATTTTGGTGATTTCCTCAGTTGAGGAAAAAAAGATGGCTACTCCCATGCACACAAACTATACATTTTGTTACGCAGAGAATTACATGCATCTAAAATAATGTGCATAAGAGCAAAATCTAATCTTTCATTGTAGTTTTTTTTCACTAGCATATAGCTAAATCTACATTTTATATTAGAGGCATCACCATGTTATTAGCGATCACACTGTACACTGCCTGGAACAGATGCAAAAACATTCACACCAGCTAACTTTAGAGGTTTAGTGTTATAAACAGCTTTCCATTATTGCTACCTAAAATTACTTTCACATTTTATGTGCTAAAGTACACGCATTTTATTCAGCCCTGTAATTCTATAATGATGTAATTGTCCAAACATTTCCCAGCCTTATCCTATCAAAAAAAGAGCACACATTCTTCTGTATGTAATAAAAGGCACAAAGTTTGGCAGGTACAGCAACACTTAGCAACCTGCTATAGGTGATAAGAACTGTAGCAAACTTTGCACCTTATATTACATAACCCCATTATCCTAGAAACCTTAACATGATGTCAAATACAGAGAATGAGATAAATGGAATGGAAAGCAAAAAACAGACCCATAATAAGGATCAGCTCCAGTTAACGCAGCACCTGGGCAGCTAATATACAAATAATGTAGCTCTGCACTTATCAGGCTTTGTAAAGAATAATTCATTTTCTGATTTGTCTTTACACACCCATTCCAGGACCTAGACAAAGACATGTTTGACAGGTTATCAGGGAGTTCCTGTATGGCAATTAACTAATGAGGGAGGCTGGGGTACCAGCTGAAACGTTAGTTCTCTGCCACTTTTCAATAAACACATAACTTTGTCCTGAGTGTGCAGATCTATATTCCTAGTAAAGAACTGTCGAAAATGTCAGTGCTATATACATAAAAGAATCATATTATGAACCAAGAAAGGAATATATAAGGGGTTCTTGACCTTCTCTAGACTGGCAGGCAAACTGCAACGAATGATAAAAGCAATGGCCACAATTCAAGTCTAATGCTCTTCAAGTCCAGAGTCCACTTAAAACACCAGTACAAACACACAAAAATATATTGTACTGTGGGAACGGCTGTGACATTATACAATATAACAACTGGTTTGATTATTCGCCACGTGATGAGTCTTACCTGTGCTTAGCCACACATAAACATGGCTAAATATAAATGTATCTATTTTCTCCTTGATTTATTGATCAATTCAGGTTTCAGTTTAATGCTAAGTGGCCTACCTACAAAACAAAAACGGTGTTAAAAGCTTTCTAAAATAAATTGCGAATTCATCAAGGATTGTTTTATTCTACCTCGTCCAGATTCTCTGGCAGAAAAAAGTCATGCCATTTTTATGAGGCGAAGCCTGGTGACGTGTGGTGAATTTTGTCGCTGTTTTTTATACCACATAATAAATCTGCCCCTAAACCTTGTTTCATACAATATTTGGTGCGTGTATGGCGGCTCGAACAGGCGACTGATTTCGCACAAGGCTGCAAATATCAATCTCGTCGATCAGCCAGGTTAAAAGATTTTGATGGCGCCCGATCAAATCTACGTTCAGGGCTAATTCGGCAGGTGGAGGTAGAATTTTTCATTGTTTCTGCCTCCATATCAGAAGATTCAGCCCTGAACGTCAGTGGAGGGTGGGAACGAACCTTCGTGTATGGCCACTTTAAATGTTGTAGCTGTTGCTGTTGAAAAACAAAACAGATAGATAAAACACCCTTAACTAATACTGTCAAATGGGAGAACTATAAATGCCGAAAAGGGGGAGAAAAAAGGGGAAAAATCGACTAACTGGATGCAAATGGGAGAATATATGTAAAACATCATCAAATGGGGCAAGAGTGGTGGAAATAATTGGCTTCAAGCTAGTACTAGACATTCACCCAGAGAAAATAGCAAAGGTTTTTGTTAAATATAATTCTCCTCCCCATGTTCTCATAAGAAACAAAGTAAGCAACATAAATAAGGCTTAATTATGCATTCAGTGGCACAACAAGGCTATGTGATTCGTATTTTTCTCTAAGCGAAATGAAACAAGGGAAGTAGAGAGATGTTGTATTTCAAAAAGACTTTACAAGATGCTGAAAACCAGCTCTGTTCAAAGGGCTGCTATAAACTATACAGGTTTATAGTGTTACTATATAGGACATTGAAAAAAGTGAGGAGTTGTTCCTACTGCACCAGTTACAGCTGCATAAAAAAAGGAAACATAACCATCTTTCCAACAGATATTAATTAAAAACACCCAGCAATTTTAAAAGCACATGTAATGAAATTAAAAGCAGTTTTTACAACTCCTTCTTCTTTATCAGACTACGTATTCCATTGCAACACTATATTTAGATGACAGCTCTCCTCCAGCTAGGATTTACACTTTCTTGTCTGGTAATGCTGGCTTTTGGTGGCAGGAAAATGGGCATATGGGACGTAAAAATGGACAAAGCAGAGGCCAGTTCCCTGCTGCAAGCTTATTATTATTAACATGTATATAAAAAGCTCCAAACCATTCCTTATAATAGGTAATGGGGCAGCAGAGGTGGCCAGGAAGGGGAGAAATTCATAGGGTATCACAAATTTACCAGTAAGTATATTGCCTATAAATTTGTTATACCACCTCCAGCCCTAGCTGGTGGTTTACTCCAACCAAGGCTCCCATTTCCGCAGTGCCTTGCATGTGTCGTGATTCACACAACTGCAATGAAGGAAAGTAACAGAAACGTGGCAAGGCATTTGAGAAACAGGAGTAGAGTTGAAAATGTTAGTTTTTCAGGGGCAAAAATTTGCAAAAAAAAAAATCAATCTACACCTTAAGAAAGTGTTACATTTAACATTTCCTCTGCTGGTGTAGAGAAAAAAACTATATAGGACAGCTTATAAGACAAAGGTTTCATTGCTTAAATACAACTGTTTATATAACAGAAAACATAAAGGGAACGATAGACCTGATTAACTCATGGGTACAAATGCTGCCTCAGAACTGCTCTACGGCTTTTATTGTATCTCCTTTGGGTATTCCCATTCAGACTGAACTCTGCAGCTAACTCCCAAATGTCACGTGCACACTACACGGCACACGCAACACCTTTTTAATGCTCTGAGAATGGAAAATATGAAATGAAGTCAGACATGAATACGGTAACAAGTAATATAGAACACTGATTTGTCATTTTACAGTTTGGGTACAAATAACATTGTAAACAGCAAGAGCTGCAAATAAATACTGTGACTGTATCAAGTTTTCTATTTACCTGTAGAAAAGTGTAATGTATTTTGTCATGGAATTAAAAGCTGTAGACTGGTATCAGGCAATGAAAGCTGGTGCATTATAAAAATATAATGAAAACCAAAAGCGTGTATGTGCCAAGCGGAATAAGAAATTCAGCTGGTACATGATCTGTGCACACATTATAATGTGAATCTGTAGCTGTCAGTTTTGTATTTCTCACTGAAATGACAGCCCAAAGAACACTGAATGAGACTACAATGATTCAATTCACTAATTAATAATGAATTGCAGTTATTGACACTGTTGGGTCTGAGGAATTACATGATCACTGATCTGAGCACCAGACAAAATTGTTAAAAAGATGATAATTTGCAAACTCGTAAGATGTGTGGACTTGTTCCGTGTGGTCAGTGTTGGACTGGCCGACAGGCATACCAGAAATTCCCGGTGGACCTCCTACTTCTAACCATTTGGCTTACTTCATAGTCTTTGCCTATTTCTCTATGGGAACAAAGAGACTAAATAGATAGAGGAATAGATTATGGTATGTAAAGTAAAAACTAGAAAAATAGAGGTTGAAGTGAAAAATAGTTTATAGGTTGAGCCCATGGTCTAAAGGTGGGCAAACGTTCAGATTTTAGTCTTCTTCCAGCGAACATTCACATATCGGTCGTACGTTTAAATGCAACGATCTAAAACTAACATTCAGACTGAAATTAAATTGCAAGATAAAGCCCTAAATATACAAATCAGAGTATGTTCTGAATATGAAAAGGTTGGCAGACACTAATCGTGACATTCATTGTAGGCCCCACAAGAATATCGTCTTATACATCTGTGCAGATTTTATCGTTATCTGGCCACAATTTTCTAACCTAGCTGATCAACTAAACGACCAACCGGCATGGTACGAAAATTATTAGGGCGATAATTCGGAGCCCACACACAGTACGAAAATATTTTATCAGCACATGATTCGGTACAGATTTTCATGGGACAGTCTCTCTATTGACAGCTCAACCTGCAGTCCCAGATTCTGAAAAGTCCCTTATTTCCCTATGATCTCCTGCACTGAACGCTAAAAAAAGATACAAATTTAATTAAATAAGTAGTTTATGGCAGAGAGCCTGGAAAGTTAACAAGCCACCCCTGGCATTCTAGTTCAGCACTGCGTGTGGTTTCAACTGATATTTGGAATTTAATATTTGGTGCTAATAGTTAATATAAAAGATACTTTAAAAACCCAGAAGCCAATGAATACGCTTTTTTTCGTGGATTGCTGGATTAATGGCTTTTTGCATTTGCAGATGTTTATCATTTCATATGAAGGCATATACTAATACAACAGGTACAGCATAGAAAAACATGTTACTACCATAATCAGCTTCATGCTAAATGGAGATGTAATACACAAGAAAATGATTTACTAAACTGACAAACGTTTCACCGAAGCGTTTGCAAAGCGGAGCAGCTGAGTCATGTTTCAGCTAATATTCTCCTCCTTGTTCCTAGAATGATGGGGCAGGCGAGGTACAAAAGAAGAGACAGTGAGTGCCAGCAATACATGTTTTCCCCGCAGCCGCCTATAACAGAGCAAATAAATGTCAATTTCTTCTGAAATGCAAGAATGCTAGTGTCACCAAAAGGCTATTAAAAAGACACTACATTTTCTCAAAATAAGTGCAAATAAAGGAATGGTACTGTACTAGTATATTTAAAAAAAAAAAACTGGCTGCTAGCTATATAAAGAAGTCTATTAAATATGTATACATTAAGCAAAAAGCAAGGGTCACATTATTATACATTATTATTCATTAGACACCAAACATTTAAAATAATCATAATTTATTACACTCTACATGTGGTTCAGCTTAAGCAACGGTTAGTGAAAAGTTCACCAACTAATTCCTTAAACTTAAAGGAAAAGTAACAACTAAAAATGAAAGCATTTTAAAGTAAAAATATAATGTACTGTTGCCCTGCACTAGTAAAACTGATCTGTCTGCTTTAGAAAGTCTACTATTGTGTATGTAAACAGGCTCCTGTGTAGCAACAGAGGCAGCTGAAATAAAGCTAAATGGCCCAGGTTAAATAGCAGTTAACAGATGAGCTCTGTAGAACACAATTATATTCTACAGAGATTGTCTGCTATCTCCTATGTTACCTGAGCCTTTTCTCCTTTGACTGGCTGCCCCCATGGCTACACAGCAGCTTTTTTCTATACTACTATATAACTATAGTAGCTTTTCTGAAGAAACAAAGCAATGTTACCAGTGAACAGCATTACAGTTCCTTTAATTTTAATCAAAATCATACTGTTGCATTTTCAGCACTGCTCATTGCAGCTGATGTAAAGCAACCCATGGAATGTCATGAACACAGATACTGAGTAGAGGTTAAATGCCTACTGTAAACAACTGAAAAAGGCCACAAAATGATGCTGCCAGCCACAACGCCAGGAACACTTCAGTGGTTTTGACCTATAAGAATTTGTAGACAATATGGATCCCTACAGGCATGCTCACAAAGATTTTCAACTTGCCACAAAGATAAAGGGAGGGGCAGCAGAATCTTGATGCCATTGCCTGATTAAAAAAAAAAAAAAGTGGAAAAAATGTTGCATTTCAAATTCACACACACAAGGCAGTTAAAATGTGTCTTTGATGATAAGGGTGAGGGAAGTACAAAAAAGCAGCCTAAAAATAATTAAATGCTTTCACATTCACAAGAGAAACACCATCTGTTACACTTTGCCACACTGACCTTTGTGTTACTACGAATAAGCCTACAGATAACTATCCCAGAGTCACTGCTATCATTATCTACTGGGTGCCATAATAAACTTCAATACAAACTTTTGCCAGGGAATTAAAAAAAAAATAAAAATGTGTGGATTAAAAATGCATAAGGCCCCATACATATAGAGTATTTAGCATAGCAGAACCAAGTACACGTATAGGACCCCTTATCCAGAATGCTCAGGACCAAGGTTATTCTGGATAAGGGGTCTTTCCGAAATTTGGATCTCTTTATACCTTAAGTCTACTAAAAAAAAAAATCAATAAAACATTTTTTAAACCCAATAGGATTGTTTTGCATCCTATAAGGATTATTTATATCTTAGTTGGGATCAATTACAAGGTACTGGATTAAAATTCTAAATTATTTGATTAAAATGGATCCATGAGAGACGAGCTTTCCATAATTCAGAGCTTTCTGGATAATGGGTTTCCAGATAAGGGATCCCATACCTGGTACACGGAATGCACTGTACTATAAAGGCCAATGGATTCCCCATTACCCTAAGGGCAGTGGCACATGGGGAGATTAGTCGCTCCACGACAAACCTTTGTTACCGCGGGCGACTAATCAATGCCATCCCACTGGCAAGAGTGTAAATCGCCGGTAGGATGGCATAGGCGTCGCTTCGTTTTCCCAAAGTCGCCTCTCAAGGAAACTTTGGGCTATTTGGATGTTGTTAAAGTTCAAATATTGTCCCAAATCGCATTGGATCCACTAACAGAAAAACAGTCAAATCATTTCATGATGAAGTCAAAATATTCAAGTAACAAGGTTTTACAATGAGTAGAGGAAGAGAGATTTTTACTGTAATAGCAGTTAAGAATTGGAACACTTTGGAGAAAAATTTTTTAGTTGAAAATGCGTTTGAATTTATTTCATGGTATTTGTATGATGAGATGAGTTCTACATTTTAAAAGACCAATGACTTAAAGGATCTGTGATATTTTGAGTGTTATCCATAATTTGATGTTTCAGTCCAGTTGTAGTAAAATGGTACAATCAAGTCAACTGGGTTATTAAAACCTTTAACATAACAGTTTGTAGAACCTTTGACTGTAGAATAATTGACATATAGCTGTAAAGGTATAAATCTTCTCTAATTTAAAGAAATACATAGAGTACCTATAAGTCTTGCTACAACTGATTTATAGTTTGTTCCATAAAAATAACCATGCCCCAGCCTATACTTTACATGAAATAATCATGTGCATCCATAAATCAGTTTAAAATGTATGATTTTTAGGGTGGAATCAATACCCAAAATGTGACCGTATTTTCTGAGATTGCTAAAGGCCTGTGGTCATTGATTTGCAAAGAGACACATGAACCTCAACAGGTTTCACAGCATTTTTAGCAGTATTTCTAGAAATATACTTTCCCTTTTCCTCTCAGGTATCTGCAGCACTTATCTAGACCTGCACCTCCTCTCTGAAATACTATAACTCATTAAATTAATTATTTCTCTAGAGTTTACCCTTTTTACCCAAGCTCCTCGCAGCTCCCTACCCACTTTATCATCTGAAGTGTTTCCAACCAGCCTGCCGGTTACCGAAGCCCATACCTGCCATAATCATAATTTCTTAGTGTTATTTAAGTGCTTGTGTCTACCCACTTCTTATGCAACTACTCTGTTACAGATAAAATGATAGTTCTGCTGCTAGCTCACTGAAGTTAGAATGATCATATAAGTTAAAAAAAAAAAAATGGAGAGAATAACTATTCTATGAATAATTTTGCCTGCCATAGCAGAGATCTATCGCGGGTGACTAATCTTTCAGTGGGACATTACGGGTAGGCAAGATTAGTAAAAGTTGTAATTAACAAAGAAAACAAGTCACAGAATACAGACCAAACCCAGCAAAGGACGTGAAGAGAAAATCCTCACAAAATGTATCTGCTTAAAAAAGGATAGCTGGACAGTAGCCTTCCACATAGCTGTAGAATGAATGGCATTCTGCTAAACATGACACAGGGTGTGGGACACTGGCATTGTTTCAATAGATGCTTTAGTGCAATCCAGCATATGAAAAATATTCCAAATTCTTACATTTTTCTTAGAATAGGTATCAAACTGATATTTTAGATAAAGGCACAACATCATTTGATTAAGGAACGCAGAGCATTGTTGGGGATTCTTGCTGGTCATATTTTTGGGTGGTTTTGCATTATGTGTTGGAATGACCATTATAGTCATTTACCTCTGCAAGTGCAGTGAGCAAAGTGCGATTGAGTGCAATCTCCATGTATTTTCCCACATCTCCAGCATCATTGCAGTTGCAAGGGTGAATAAGCCTTAAACAATTAGGTCCAACTGGCATTAATTATTGCAACTGAGTGAGCATTTAGTTGCAATGTTGCATGGAAGTCCACCTGGCATCATTTCTAGTGTTCGGCTTGTGAATGACGTCTCTGCCCAATTTATTAGGCGCAGGTGGTTTTTAAATGGTTCCTCTTACAGAATCTCATTGATTTGTGAATAGCCGTGTGACTGGGCAATTACAAAGGGCAGCAAGAAAAGAATAAGCATCCAGTGTTCTAGTACAATACAAACCAATGAGCAGGGATACATGTAGATCACTTTTTGGTGCAACAAATCCACCCCTGAACTTACACTCTGGGCTATGCTAGCAGCTTGGGTTAGCATAAGATGGGCACAAATTTCCACTTCATGACGTGAAAGGGGCAATTGTAACAGTGGTACTGCTTTGTGAATGCAGCAACCATAAGACTGTATACTGTCTGAGTGTATGCAGAGATGTGTTGTGCACTATAATAGAGGTACAGTAGGTGGGTTTTTGGTGGTCCATTTAGATAGTAATATGCTGTAGCTTAATGTATGGAGGGAGTGTGTCTGCTTCATATGTAAACTGCAAAATGGTCTCTAAAGCCATAGTATATTTCAGGAGCTGAACCTCTAGTAATAAGAATTGAATCTGATTTGTTGCTAGGGGTTACATTAAAACATGCTTTTGCCCAAATTTTCCGTTATTTCATTTCTTTATCAATATGAACAAATATAATTGTGGCTGTACAACTGCACAAAAAGAAAATTTACATGTTGAATGTATATACAAGTAAAAGAGGGAAAAGAAGTAAAGTGGCTTTACAAAACTATCCCCTATAGACATAAAAATAGAAGTAACCTTCACTAATAAAGTTAAGAATGTGATCAAAATAAACATCAAAGAAATATGCTCTTGGCCCACACATCAGTCTTCTGGAACGTCCCACACTGACATGTGTTTCATGGCAAATTTCACATTCCTCAGAGGTCAAATCTGTGTTTACAGAATTCCATTTATCTCTTTTAGATGTATAGATAAATAATTTTAAATTACTGAGAATGCAAGGAATTTGAAAAAAAAAACCCATTATAAACTCTTTACTGTCAAGTAACAATAACCCAATTCAGGAACCTAAACACCAATAGAATATAGAATCATGTTTGGTATATAAGTACGAATAGCAGCAAAATCAAAGCACATCAGAGAGAGAAGGAGCAGATTTAAATAGGAACACAGCAAGTGCAAAACTATGTAGCAAACTAGCTCTAGGAAATGATAAAAAAGACCAAATGTTAGATGAAAAGCTTCCCTATTATGCATATAACAGGGCAAGGAACTCATATCCAATTTTTTGAGGCTACAGGTAAACAACATGGCTATACACTGTGAAACCTTGTGCACACAATTTATGGGCACAGATTCACCAGGGTTAAACACCGCACCACCATAAATGTACAAGATGCAGATGAAAAGTAAATGGGTCCTTTATGCTTCTGTCGTTCCTGCTTCACCTCTACGCATGGTCCGGCACCTGACAATGGCAAGAGCCCCCCAAACACATAAGACACACATAAAATGCTATGGAACACAAAACTGAACTCTGATTTTATATGGAACTAGAAAGAATAATTTACACCACTTTTCCTGCAAGATATTCCTACTAACTTAATGTATTTAAGTTAGTACGTACAAGTGTTACTGGGTGCCTGTATTAAACACAGAATGATTTATATGTTGATAATATGCTATGTGGTCCACTTTGTATTAAAAGAAAGCTTTAATTTTCTAGAAATATGCCAAGTCACTAGATAAACTGATCTGCTATTAAACAGCCAACATTATAGCCAAATATTAATGTCAGAGTGACATGTACAAGATTCACAAACAAGTTTTGTCACCTAGCAAAGAACTACTAGTGTATTTGGCAATAGGAGGGGGAAAATGCATATCCCCCCATAGCAACTGATTAGTGAGAGAGAGCCTAAACCCTATCATTTATGCAGCTATCTATAGAGCATTTCAGTGGATTTAAGACAGATACAACATAACATAACATGACTAGAAATACAGAAAAGTTGTGTATTCTGTGGATTTAAATTGATATGAGAATTTGTATAAAATATTTATATATTGATTAAATGAATATATACGAATTAAAGATTAAAAATAATATAGTGTTGTCAGCAACATTTGTCAGGAAAAAAGACCATCTTTGGGGCTATGTTCTCTCTCTTTGCATAATGTAATTAGTACAATTCACTGTTCTATAATATATTTAATAATATGCACTTTTTAAAAAGGCTCTTTCTGTTCCACTAGAATAGATGCTGGCCTTTCTGTACACATATATAATATGTCTAATGCTAAAACTGTATATTTTTGAAGGCGCCCATGAATTTTATAACCTAGATATCCGAGCTAAAAACAGATTGTTAAACTGTTATATAAGGTAATGCCATGGAAACATTAAAGGTCTATAATTAAAGGCCTACTATTAGTAGGGCTATTATTGGCCTACAAATGCAACAATAGATAAGTGATTGAAGACTGACTAATTAATAGATAACACTGGTGATAACTATAAAAGTCATGAAAAATCTACTTATAAGTCAAAAAACCTTTACTAACGTGTAGTTAATGATTAAATTAATCCATAACAACAAAATGATCAGTACAAGGTAATATTCCCTACGCATAAAAGCCATAAGGCTTCCTTAGTAAAGGCATAAAGGCACTGGATAGATTATAAAAATTCTGAGGCTGAAAAAATGTAGGTAACAGATGCTGGGAAGCACAGATCACAATCTCAGCTTGATCAGTGTATCCAGCAGAAAATGTTCCTTTAGCTTTACTGATCAAGCTGGGATCACAATAACAGCTCATAAGTGAATTAACTTGTGCTGTGTGACCATCTGTAGGAATATATTTAAAAACGAAATGATGAAACACACTCATTGTATATATACATGTACACTCATATGATTTACACACAGTATACACAAAACAAGCCCGCTTAATGAAAGTATAAGGAACACTGCAGGCCTACTCTTGCATGTCAACATACATACTTTTGGTACAGGCTTGCACATTAGTGATGTGCAGGTCAGGAAAAACTCAACTCGCACCCTACCCTAGCCTGCAAAATCGTAACCTGCACCGAATCAAAACTCTCAAAAATGTGACCTGCGCTCACATCTTACCATTGTGTACGCTACTTTTTGCACACACCTCTGGTTCCAAGAAAGGGAATCTTTGGAAGCAGAGGAGGAGCATACTTCCCCAGTCTTACCTAGATCCAATCTCAACCTGTAATGGTTGCCCAACATGCAACAGCAGCATCTTGAAATCTGGGTGGGGGGTGGGACAGTGATGTCAGGGGGTGGGGTATGTGATGGCCTGTGGGTGGGGCAGTTAAGTCAGGAAGTAGGGCTATGAAGCTGTGATGGATAACTGGCAGTTTCCACTGGGACAGGCCTTCTGAAAACAGAAAGTATAAAGTGATTTAGAATGCTTGAAATATGTTGTTTCATAAAGGAGGTGGGCAAAAGATAAAAAGTATTGCTTAATACTTAATACATTTCAATCACTATTGATATGTTATGCTATAATTCCACCATGCTTCCCAGTTTGTACTTTGTATTTTTTTTTTTAGTCTGACCAAATGTCAGTACAAATGACTGATAGCTGGCAAAGCAGTAAGTAACAGGCTGTCATCACAGCAGACTCTTGAGCAGATGCTTATGACTGAAAAGAGATCCTCTGCCAAGCGGGTCATGAATATTCAAGGAAGAGGGCAGGAATTAAAATGAAGGCGGCAAGGATAGCAGCTGCCATAGAGAAAAGAAATACCCCCCTAATAAATCCGAATATAGAAGAACTCTTGGACATCATTGACAGTTAAACCACTGAACAAAGAAAGACCAACATTTGTAACAACTACAGGAGATAATTTCCGTTTGGCAGTATGAAATGGGCCCACCTGTGAATCACAGATAAGGCCAATTTATTTTGCAATGCTAATGTGCTTCTAACTATTATCTGAAGCTAAGGGGCAATTATGCATGTAATCATCACAAACTTGATCACAATAATAATAATCATTGTAATCACTGTCACAGCAACCTACAATGATTCAAATAAGACAAATCTCCACTTACAGGGAACAATATTTGGCACGCTGTTTTAAAGTCATTTTCTGTGGTGCTTAACAAACTGTTCAGACAGCCAGGGGTGTCCTTCATATTTGAGGGTCCTTGGGCAAAATAGTCACGAGGGCTACCATTACTGCTTATCCAGCTGTTACTGAATTACACCTCCCATCAATCAGCTCTGATGCTAGAAACTGTAGTTCATTAAATGGAGGCTGCATATGTTACAGCACTGGCATTAAGCATTACTGACACCTTCAGAGGTTTATCATACAAGCTATCTGACAGCTACTACAATGAATAAGGGTCTGTTTTACCACTTCTTGAAGACAGTGCAACTAGCAGAGTGCAGGGCGGTATTACCATAAACCACGTTATCTTTCTCCAGATATGCCCACCCCTAAGTTCAAATGATCAAATTACAATGACTGGTACAGGAGCCATAGGAGCAAGGAGCACATCAATGAGCCGATGTGGTCTTCAATTCGCTGGGAAAATCAAACCTGCCCAATCAACACTGGGCCAATTTTTGCCCAGATATTGGTCAGGATGGCCCATCGCCATACATTGGTCTGAAATCTGCCCATGTATGGCCACCTTTATACGAGGACACCGGACTCTCTGAGACACCCAAGGGGCCACCTCCCCATAGTTGCCACCCTAGGCATGGGTCTTTGGGGGTTTATATAAAAACATGGCCATGGCATACAGAAACAAAGACAGATTTACAAAAGAAAAAAAACACAAAAGAAAAGTTTGAACCAGATGTTGTAACCTATTAGCAAGCTGTGTTTACTAGTCAAGCTTGAAAGAAGTTGCTAAGGGATGCAAAGAATATACAGAGCATAGTGCATACTGTTTAAAACCAACCCAGAATTGTTTTGTGCCTAGAATACAGTGACCCATATTTAGTTTGCAAAGACTCCTTTCAGCAAGCTCTTTTTTACCATGGCTTACAAGATGTAAAACTTCTGGCTACTCTGCACAAATGTTCATGTATGTTGCATGGATTACACACTTTCTTCCATAACTTTGTCAAAATAAAAAACAGTAAAACAGTTCATCATTTCTTATTAAAAAATAAGATGAACACCTTGTCTAACCAACAAAATTATTCAGAATAAAAGCATGTCACATAAAACAGGGAAGGTTTTGACTGGGGAATGATACAGGCTTTGTGGAGAGACTGCAGCTGCCTCCACAGAGGCAATAATTATTTAGTACTGTTTAATGAGTACAACATAAAAAAGGCCATACAACCCCCTCATGCATTTGATTGGAAAGAGAAACAGGTCACGATGACAAAAAAATAGTTAATAGAAGCATTACAGTACTTATGTATGAGCAACACAAATAATATTCTCATATTTGGACTCGAGTAAATGGAGCTATACTTTTGCTTATCTGAGTACAGAACATATAGCACATTTCAAGCAGATGGTTCACTGCTACAGTAGGTAATATGCTACTATGGAATGCTTAAAACTTCTCAAACACCCTTAGAATTTAACAATTTATTTTCTCCATATCTGCTCAACCCACATGCAACCCTTACTGAGGTATACTCTGTTTATGGAATGAATTTAAATATTACAAAATACAAAGCCAATCATTTGAAGATATAAAAGGGAGAGTTTTAGAAGACATGAATATTCAAAATCATTAAAGGGGGTTATTCACCCTTGTCTCTTCTATAGAGAATTTCTTCAAGACTCTTAATGAAAATGACGATAGTTTGAAATTCTCTTATAAATACAGCGATAGAAGTATAGAATTGTTAGATTTGGAAATTTTTGTTGAAGATGGGAAAATATGTACTAGAACTTTCTTTAAGGAGGTGGATAGAAACACCTATATACTCAAGAGCAGTCACTATAGAGACATCTGGCTCAACAATATACCAAAAGTCAGTTTACTAGAATACGTAGAAACTGTACTATCGACTGTGATTTTATGGAACAAAGAATTTTTCTTTTTCAGAGATTTGTGGAGAAAATGTACGATAGAAAGCACCTCACATGTGAATTTGTTAGGGTAGCGGGTGATAGTTTCTCCGTCTTTTTGCCTAGATTGGGTAGGTCTTATAGAGCGGACCAAATAGGATTTATACCCTTGAAAAAGGCTCAGGATACCCAATTTAAGGATGCTTTGGATGTTTTTCTTGAAAATGGCTGGGTTGGGGAGGGAGGTATAGGGGATACACCAACCTCTACTCGTTACATCAAAAGAGGTAGGAACCCTAATAGGAAAATGAATGTTATAGAAGATATACATTTAAATAGAAATAAATCGGCAGGGAAGACTAAGCAGAAGAAGTACTTTATTAATAAAATAGAGGAAATGGCGGCGGTACAATCCACTGTCAATGAGCCGTCCAGAGTGTATGGCAAGTTGGCCCTAGTGGTGCGGTACCACTGCGAATTAGGAAAGATATTAGCTTTACTGGAAAAATATTGGCCCATATTGTTGAGTGATCCTGTTTTGAAGAATAATCTACCAGATAGTTTGCCCGTAATTTTTAAGAAAAATAAATCCTTAAGGGATATTCTAGCACCCACTGTTCTAAGACAACATAAAAAGAACCCTGCCATCAATAGGGAGTCTATTGTAAATTATTTTTGTAGTACTACACAAGAAAAGGAAAAAGGGAAGAAATTGGAGTTGGGTGGTTGGCACGTGTGTGGGAGATGTTCCCAATGTAATTTTTGTCCAAAGAAGATTTTGAGTATGGAACTCTATAATACAGATAAGAAATATCGAATTAGGAAACATATTTCTTGCTGGTCTTAATATGTGATATACCGTATATACTCGAGTATAAGCCGATCCGAATATAAGCCGAGGTACCTAATTTTACCTAAGAAAACTGGAAAAACCTATTAACTCAAGTATAAGCCAAGGGTGGGAAATGCAGCCGCTACTGCTAAGTTTCAATAATCAAAATAAATACCAATAAAATGACATTAATTGAGGCATCAGTGGGGTATATGTTTTTAAATATTTATTTTAAAGAAAAACAGTAAACTAGCTCTGTAAGCGGAGAAGAGAGTCAACAAAAACAATAAGAGTACTACCCCACACTCATTGCACATTGGCAAACTGGCAGCAGACCCGGTCCCGAAAGAGATGTAAGGGGAATAAGTATTGCTAGTGGGAGCCTAGGCCAGGGCACTGGAGGGTCTGGTTGCGGGTGGCCTAATTTGCACACAAAGGAGAGAGGGTGCTAGTCTGGAGGGACCCATGGCACCCGACTCGAGTATAAGCCGAGGGTGACTTTCAGCACATTTTGGGTGCTGAAAAACTACGCTTATACTCGAGTATATACAGTATGTGGTTGAATGCAGTTGTAGCAAGAAATATGTGGGAAGAACAATAAGGTCGTTCCGTATGAGGTTGTATGAACATATTCGGAAAATTAGATTGGGTTCTTCCGAAATACAACTTTATAAACATTTTAAAGGACATACATGCCTCAGATGTGAGGCATTTGATAGCATGGGCTATTGAGCAAGTGGAGGTAGACTATCGAGGGGGTGATAGATTGGCGGCTTTGGATAGAAGAGAATCCTTTTGGATGTTCTCTTTAAATACTTTTGAACCAGTGGGGTTTAACGAAAATTGGAACGTCAGATCCTTTATAGTCTAATTATTATGTTCTTGTAGTATTTTGCCCACTTTAGTAGATACTAATACTGCATGAGAGCGAGATTGCAGTTTATTGTAGGTCTCAATATAATGATAGGTCCAGTAACCCCATTTAGCAGGAATAGGGTGTAGGGAACTAATTTCCGAATAAACTTCCCTCCCTCCCTCCCTTTTTTTTTTTTTTATTTGTTATCTGTTTTTGATTTAATTTGGTTAGTTGATTGGGTTTAAAAAGATTAGCGCTATAAGTAGCAATTATCTTTATTACAAGTGAGAATCTGGAGTGATCCTAATGGGTTAAATTAACAATGATGGTTAGCACAGTCGGGTATAAAGAGAGAGATCAGTCCACGGGGGGTTGGTAGTCCATGAGGAAGCGCGGAGCGCGAAACGCGTCGACTAGTAGTTGTGACTGTATTAAGCCTTTCCTGGGCTAGTTCTCTCAATTTATGCCCACTGGGTATTGCAAGATTTATCTGAATACGTGGGTACATGGTGTATACTACGTATTAATACAGTCTCACTTCCCCTGTTGCCCTATTGTTTTATTAATTCATAAGTATTGTCTACTTTGGCTGAGTTGCCTTATCTGGGTAATCGACCACCTGTAGTATGGTTGTTTGCCTATTGCTCTGCTGAAGTGGTAACTAGGGGACCCTTAGGAGTTATATAATCTCCCCTACCTCATTATTTTTCCCCATAAGCTGTAAACTGAGGTTCGATAATTGGTTCCTCTCCTCTTTGCTTTTTTAACTTTTTATACTAGATATTTGGGCTAGGTGAATGAATTCTTGTTTTTCAACTTATATAGACTGATTTTTATCTATAGGATTTCATTAGTGGATTAGGTATCTTAAGGTGTACTATCCGTAGGTATCGTGTGTGGTTTCCTTGACAACCAATAAATTTATGTTTGGTGTATGTTTCTCCTGCATATGGAATCTATTAGACATTATTTCAGAGTGTGCGTGAATTAATCATTGTTTAATTGTGTCACTATTGATAATTGACATTTCTTCATAGTGTGTGCGAACTAATTATGATCTAATTGTATCACTACTGAGTTGTAATTATGTTGTAACACATAAGAATTTTCTTTTAATAAATATAAATTTATTTTGTATTCACTGGGTGGTTATTGAGCACTTAATTCTTGCTGATATAGTTGTTCACCCTTGAGTTAACTTTTCGTATGATGCAGAGAGTAATATTCTGAGACAATCTGCGATTGGTGTTTATTTTTAATTATTTGTAGTAGTTTAGTTATTTCATTTTCAGTTCAGCAGCTCTCCAGTTTGGAGTTTCAGCAGCTATTTGGTTGTTAAGGTACAAGTTACCTTAGCAATAAGGGAGTGGTTTGGATGAAAGACTGGTATATGAATAGGAAAAGGCCTGAACAGAAAAGAAAGTTACAAAAAGTAACAATAAAACTGTAGCCTCACGGAGCAAGAGTTTTCTGGCTGCTGGGGTCAGTGACCCCCCTTTAAAAACTGAAAAGAACAAGGCACATAATTAAAAAACTATAACAAATATATAATGAAGAACATTTGGAAAGTTGCTTAGAACTGGCCATTCTATAACTTATTAGAAGTATGAACCATCCCTTTAAGTACCATTATAAGTAAGGAGTTGCATTGAAATAAAGATTAATGAATAATGAATAATTATGAATAATGCTGAGTAATAAACCACAAGTACAGAAGCAATATCAAACAATACCTCATGTACCTCTGCATGTTGATACCTCCAAATCTGAGGCACTGGCGCACCTACTTTAGCCAGAGAACTGGTTGAAGTTGAGGGAGGAGGCTTGGCAGTTTGCCGCGCTCTTTGTTTTCCCGATTTGTGCGTTGTTTGTTTGTTTATGCTATGTTTATGATATCCCATGTGTTGGTTATAAATATTAAAATATTATTGCTCTTTAATAAATGTTCTTTAGTCTTTCTATCCCACAAGCCTGTATCTGGTGTGTTTATTTGAAAAGGGGCAAGGGGGGCTTGGGGTGGCTTGTTGTATCGAGCAGAACAGTACACACCGCTATCTCTGTCAAGCAAAACAAAGCTGCAACCCCAGGTCATTGGATCACAGGGACTGAACTATAGCATCAGTTAGAATTTTCAACCAGGGTGTCAGTACTTGGCCTTTAATTTCCCAAGAAAACTGAATCCGGTAGTCTTTAAGGTGATCTTAAGACCTCTCAGTTCGCAAGGAGATTTCTTTTTAAATTTTTAGTTTAGTGTAATATAAAGTATCATTCCTGCTCCCCATTTTGTTTGGCAATATTCCACTTAAATATATCACATATGTCTCCTGCAAAAGGTATGTACATGAAGTATCTCTTATCTTTCTACAAAGCCCTGACAAATATCCCTCTGGGAGCTAGCTCAAACTGTGGAAACAATTGCAGTGTTAACACCAATGTTCAGATCAGTGGCATTTCATCTAGCTCTAGGGAGGCTGTGGAGGTATTGCACGGCTGGCTTTATTACTCCTTTTTTTCTTTTCTTTTTAAATGCTAAAAAAAAAAACCCACTGGTCTACTCTAACATCTGAAAACAATATACCCACAATATATCATTATATATCTTAATTATATATTATATATTCTTATATAACTCTTTTACTATTAATCTTACAATTATATGTGTATTGTTATATTAAATATTCCTTTATTTCTCAAGATAAAAAGAGTTCAAAGCCATCAGATTCAAACAGTTAAATACAATATTCTAGCTGCCTCTATGGAATGTATCACTGACACCACAAACACTATATAGGAAATCCTAAAACAACTCCCATCGTTTACCATTATGTGTGCTCAGCTTCTTTGGTTCCCTACAGCCCAGTGCCTGTGGCATTAAAACAGAGAAAGACTAATTTACCGGTGCCGAGCAAATTGCACCAAATGGATGCAAACAGCCTTTTTTTTAGCTGCCTTTATAAGTAGCATCTGCTACAACTTGCACACAATGCACCAATATGCATGCAAAGGATCCATATTTATGGATTGCAGTAAAGTTCTGTGTGCATTGAGTGTGCAATGAGGACCAAACATGGAGTAGTTTCAATTTCCCTGTTTAACATGTTTGGCTCAAGAAGTAACAAAATGAAAAATGTCATAATTAAAACAATAGGAAAAAAGATTGTCCAGAAAAATCATTTAAAAATCACTCATGTTGAATTAACAGACACCCCTCCACAGAACTGCTATACAGTAATCTGCTTTCTGTAAATTGTATGATATGGGCTGTAAAGGTCAAGACATGAACTGTAAATGAACAAAATGTATCAACTACATTCTTTAGCAAAGCACATCCATCATCATACTTCTATACTATAATAAATAATAAAACATCCTGCACCATTATTGACTACTGGGAAAGTGTGTGTTGGTAAATAAAACCTCTGAGCAGGTAACAAGGACAATCCTATATGTCCAGACATCTGAGAGGATTCTGTTGAGGCTCAGACAGCATTTATTAGCTGTATTCTCTCTGACAAGCAAAGCACTGTAGGTATACGGTAGTTATTATTTTATCCTACAAACAAGCTTGTGTTGTAACCATCTCAACAGTGGCTGTGATCCAGTAACAATAGTTCTTGTTCTTCCATTTTTTCTATCTAGGAAAGGTTGATGTGAATAGATAAACATGCTAGAACATTTCAGAGTAATATTATATTTAAGTAAATTAAGTGTCTGAGGAGTTTAAATGATAAGGTGAGACATATACGATTCATGGAATGATTTGGTGAGCTACCAATGTTTCTAGACATTTATAAAATGGTAAATAGGATAGTACTTTAAATGGACTGAATTATTTTATGTCCATTTAAACCATGTTTCACGTTTTAGAAATTTCCATTGGAGAAAAAATGTATTAAAGAAATAATAGCCAGGCAATCAAACGGCTAAAGGTTATACAATTTGCCAGCACAAGGCAGTGTAATGCGAGATTTGAGTGCAAAAAGTTTATACACCTTATTTCCCTTATTAGATTCTTAAATGAGAAGTTTACCTTTAAGATCATTTTTAGTATGCTACAGAATTACTTATAATTTACAAACTGATCTTAATTTTTTTATACCCTGTGACTTATATGCCTACATATTCAGCATCTTTTCAGCCTGCAATTTAAATTCCTATCTGGTTGCCAGGGGCACTAACCCCTGTTATTCTGTGAAGGTACAATATTATGGTTATATTTTATTGCTTATCTTATTACTCTTCTTTGAGTCTTGGATTATCTATGTACTGTATACATCATGCTAAAGGTTTTAAGATGAACTGTGGCTTTTTAACATAAACTCTTTTAAAAAAATATTAAATAGGGTTTGTGATAACTGGTTTGAGAATGTTTTTCCTGCTGCAATAGCTTAATCTGGCATTCTAAAGTGCTGTCTCAAGTTGAAATCAGCTTGTCATTAAAATGATAGTTCCCCTTATACACTTTAATTAAAAAAAAAAATCATGAAAAATTATTTATAGTATACAGTTACATATCAAACTTATAAGTCTATAATTACTCTATAATAAGCCAAGGCCTGGCAACCAGGCTGAATAGGGAACAGCTGCATTTATAGAGTCACACAGAAATAGTCATATTGACTGCATGTGACCCATTGGTCACTGAGACCAATTTTGAGAATTCAAAATGAGTATCCAGCTTTGAAAAGTGGCCTTCCTTTTAGTTCACGCATTGCTGGCATAACAACTATGTACTAAGGAGTCTCCGAATGATGGTTGTAAAGGAATACAGAACGAGCATGTTACCCATTGCTAACAAGGAGAAAGGGTTTGTATTCTGGTTACCATATACCTATTTAACCCTCCTAACAGCTTTACAAAATGCTAAATAAGGGCTTTCTACAGTTACACAGGTTGTACAAGTTCTGCAGTTGCTGAAATGCCATTACATTAGCTTTAATTCTGAACTGTGCAATTGAAGTTATGTGACACTGCGATGTCAGCCGCTACAAACCCAGTATCATGTCCCATTAACCAAAGCTATATAGCGGTTATCAGCATGCAGAAATAGGCGCAATCTGCTCCAAAACTCTACAGATGCACTGTAAAATCATCAAAAGAGGCACCTCCAGTATTTAAACTTGCTCATAATTTAACACTGTGCTTGTCTGGTTTTGGTCACTAATACTCAAAGGGTTTTCTATCCTTTCCAGCCATGTATGAACTATAGCAACTAGCACCCACCTCATGGAGAGCAGGGTAAGTTGGCAGATGGTGGCTAAACAACAAGTCCCACTAGCCTGGCCTCTCTGTCCAACATTAGTCAGACTTTATATTGAAAAATATATACATCTTACCAAAAAGAACCATATATATCAGAACAAGGAGCAGAACTGGCCTTAAAGGAACAGTAACACCAAAAAGTGAAAGAGCTTTAAAGTAATAAAAATATAATGCACTGTTGCCCTGCACTGGTAAAACTGGTGTGTTTGCTACAGTAACACTACTATAATTTATATAATAAGCTGCTGTGTAGCCATGGGGGCAGCCATTCAAGCTGGAAAAAAGGAGAAAAGGCACAGGTTACATAGCAGATAACAGATAAGTTCTGTAGAATACAATAGTGTTTTATCTGTTATCTGCTACGTGCCTGTGCCTTTTCTCCTTTGAATGGCTGCCTCCGTGGCTACATAGCAGCTTATTTATATAAATTATAGTAGACTTTCTGAAGTAAACACACAACTTTTACCAGTGCAGGGCAGCAGCACATTATATTTCAGTTACTTTAATACACTTTCATTTTTTGGTGTTACTGTTCCTTTAACTCATTAGGTCAGTTGTACTGGGTGCAGGTAAACAAGGCACTGCCCTCAAATGAAAAAATTGATTTATTTAGAAATATTTAGTACTACTGTACTGTCTTTGTAGCTTATTCCACACAAGCAGTATTAGACTGGGAGCTTATTAGTGCCGACAGACTAAGGGAGAGACTCAACAAGTAATCTTTCACTATATGATACCTTTAAAAAAGTGAGTGGAATAAAAATATTTTTTGAGTATTTCACTCAAATGACATAGCTTAAAGGAACAGTAACATCAAAAAATTAAAGTGTGTTAAAGTAATTAAAATATAATGTGCTGTTGCACTGCAAAAAACTGGTGTTTTTGCTACAGAAAAGCTACTATATAAATAAGCTGCTGTGTGGCCATGGGGGCAGCCATTCAAGCTGGAAAAAAGGAGAAAAGGCACAGGTTACATAGCAGATAACTAGTAGATAAGCCCCATATAATGGGGGTTTATCTGTTATCTGCTAAGTAACCTGTGCCTTTTCTCCTTTGAATGGCTGCCCCCATGGCTACACAGCAGCTTTCTTATATAAACTATAGTATTCTTTCTGAGGCAAACTCACCAGTTGTAGCAATGCAGGGCAGCAGTACATTATATTGTAATTACTTTTATACACTTTAATTTTTTGGTGTTACTGTTCCTTTAAGCTACTTGTTTCTATAACTACATGAAAAAGTAGCAACCTTAAATAAAATATCATGATAGTCAAATAATTTAAATTAGCTACAATTTTTGCACGTTTTCATACACATAACTATAGTCAGCATAATTTTAACTCCATCCATAAAGAAGTAAAAAAGTCAGAATTCTTTAAAACTACCATACAATCCAGTGATCCCCAACCAGGGATCTGCCAGTCAACATAGGGGCTACCAAATAACCAATCATAGCCCTTATTTTGCACCAACTGAACATTTTTCAATTTTGTGTTGCTCCCCGCTATAAAGAAACACAATGTAAAATGTGATTTCTTCCCTATAAAGTGTCGCCAAACTAAATTCACTGAAGGATCTGCATACCAGAAATTCCTTTACACAAGTGACTTGGCATTGTTTACCCTGAATGTTATACCATGCCAAATGGCTTTAATCAAAATTAATCTAATGACAGTTTGAAGGATGTTCAATGAAACTGTGCCATTTACCTCCTCTAGATCACACATGCATACAGTGCATTTAATTCATTTTTGGTTTTAAGTATTTAGACATTGTTTCTCCTAGATCATGTTCATTTAGTAGCATTACATTACAATTGTCCAGATAATTATAGGGTCTTCTCATTCTTTTATCTTTTTATGAGAAATAACTGCAGCTCTCACATTATTGCACCAGCTCTTAATTTAAAATGAGCTCTTTTTTTGCTGAATTAATGTGAACGCATAGAAACTGTCAGAATCCTAGCTTTTGCCCATTGTTCAGTATTTACATCAGAATTTTTCGTTTTGTTCTTCCAGAACAGAGAAATTATTTTAATGAGAAACAAAGCTGCTTATCAGAAAAGTTGGAATGCCAGATTCATAGAACCAATGAAAGGAGAACTTCACGGTTCTATTTATAACTTGGTCATAGAATGACCTCAGCTATTGTTGCTTTATGTCACAATAGTCTTCTGACAAAGAATTTTAATGTGGGCAAATGACCAAAAAAAAGAAAGAAAAAAGTGAAATTGCCAGTTACTAATCTTACATTCCTGATAAGCACAAACAGCATCTCAACTGGAAGCCAAATACAAATGAAAGCATTTCCATTTAATCTCAAGATCCTTCAGATTGATAAGGCACATTTTTATGGAGGGGATAAATATCATATTTACTAATGAAATTATTAGAAAAACATATTAATACAGATATGGGATCCATTATCTGAAACCCATTATCCAGAAAGTTACAGGAAATATTACAGGAAGGCTCTCTTATATAGACTCCAGTTTTCCACATTAATAAAACAGCGGTACTTGATTCCAACTAAGATATCATTAAAGGGATGGTTCACCTTCACTTTAACATTTAGTATGTTATAAAATATCCTTTTCAGTTGGCCTTCATTATTTATTTTTCAGAGTTTTTTTAATTATTTGCAACCCTCTTCTGCCTCATTCCAGCTTTCAAATGGGGGTCACTGACCTCGGAAGTAAAAAAAACTATAGGTCTCTGGGGCCACAATTTTATTGTTAATTTTTATTACTTATCTTCCTATTTAGACCCTCTCCTATTTATCTTCCAGCCTTCCATCCAAACCCCTGCCTGGTTGCTAGGGTAAATGAGACCCTAGCAACCAGATAGTCACTGAAATTCCAGACGGGAGGACTGCTGAACAAATGCTAAATAACGAAAAAAACATAAAAAATGAAGAACACTTGCAAATTGTCTCAGAATATCAATGTCTACATCATACTAAAAGTTCATTTGAAAGGTGGAGATCCAAATTAAAGGAAGAACCCTTATCTGGAAAACTCCAGGTACCAAGCATTCTTTTTTTTTTTGACAGAAAGAAAAATGGAGAATCTTTGCAAAGATTTTTTTCATGTTAATATCACAGAGGTACCAAGCATTCTTGATAACAGGTCCCATACATGTATAAAAATTGTGCATACACATGCAAGAAGTTAAATAGTAAATATTGAAATCTGGGAGTTAGGCAATATAATGAAAACAGTGCATTAAACAAAGGTCACTTCTACCACAGTGAATTACTCCACAAGGCAATACTGTAAAAAAAGCATGTAGATTTGATCAAGTTTGTTTTTAATTCCCAAATAAGTACCATATACAGTGGTGTGAAAAACTATTTGCCCCCTTCCTGATTTCTTATTCTTTTGCATGTTTGTCACACTTAAATGTTTCTGATCATCAAAAACCGTTAACTATTAGTCAAAGATAACATAATTGAACACAAAATGCAGTTTTTAAATGAAGGTTTACGTTATTAAGGGAGAAAAAAAACTCCAAATCTACATGGCCCTGTGTGAAAAAGTGATTGCCCCCCTTGTTAAAAAATAACTTAACTGTGGTTTATCAATTTCAATTTTCAATTTCAATATCAATTTCTGTAGTCACCCCCAGGCCTGATTACTGCCACACCTGTTTCAATCAAGAAATCACTTAAATAGGAGCTACCTGACACAGAGAAGTAGACCAAAAGCACCTCAAAAGCTAGACATCATGCCAAGATCCAAAGAAATTCAGGAACAAATGAGAACAAAAGTAATTGAGATCTATCAGTCTGGTAAAGGTTATAAAGCCATTTGTAAAGCTTTGGGACTCCAGCGAACCACAGTGAGAGCCATTATCCACAAATGGCAAAAACATGGAACAGTGGTGAACCTTCCCAGGAGTGGCCGGCCGACCAAAATTACCCCAAGAGCGCAGAGACAACTCATCCGAGAGGCCACAAAAGACCCCAGGACAACATCTAAAGAACTGCAGGCCTCACTTGCCTCAATTAAGGTCAGTGTTCACGACTCCACCATAAGAAAGAGACTGGGCAAAAACGGCCTGCATGGCAGATTTCCAAGGCGCAAACCACTTTTAAGCAAAAAGAACATTATGGCTCGTCTCAATTTTGCTAAAAAACATCTCAATGGTTGCCAAGACTTTTGGGAAAATATCTTGTGGACCGACGAGACAAAAGTTGAACTTTTTGGAAGGTGCGTGTCTCGTTACATCTGGTGTAAAAGTAACACAGCATTTCAGAAAAAGAACATCATACCAACAGTAAAATATGGTGGCGGTAGTGTGATGGTCTGGGGTTGTTTTGCTGCTTCAGGACCTGGAAGGCTTGCTGTGATAGATGGAACCATGAATTCTACTGTCTACCAAAAAATCCTGAAGGAGAATGTCCGGCCATCTGTTCGTCAACTCAAGCTGAAGCGATCTTGGGTGCTGCAGCAGGACAATGACCCAAAACAAACCAGCAAATCCACCTCTGAATGGCTGAAGAAAAACAAAATGAAGACTTTGGAGTGGCCTAGTCAAAGTCCTGACCTGAATCCTATTGAGATGTTGTGGCATGACCTTAAAAAGGCGGTTCATGCTAGAAAACCCTCAAATAAAGCTGAATTACAATAATTCTGCAAAGATGAGTGGGCAAAAATTCCTCCAGAGTGCTGTAAAAGACTCGTTGCAAGTTATCGCAACGCTTGATTGCAGTTATTGCTGCTAAGGGTGGCCCAACCAGTTATTAGGTTCAGGGGGCAATTACTTTTTCACACAGGGCCATGTAGGTTTGGATTTTTTTTCTCCCTTAATAATAAAAACCCTCATTTAAAAACTGCATTTTGTGTTTACTTGTGTTATCTTTGACTAATAGTTAAATGTGTTTGATGATCAGAAACATTTTGTGTGACAAACATGCAAAAGAATAAGAAATCAGGAAGGGGGC
Organism: Xenopus tropicalis; assembly: GCF_000004195.4. Classification (NCBI taxonomy): domain Eukaryota; kingdom Metazoa; phylum Chordata; class Amphibia; order Anura; family Pipidae; genus Xenopus; species Xenopus tropicalis. Next base: position 47,309,945 of record NC_030678.2, on the reverse strand, counting down.
AAATAGTTTTTCACACCACTGTATACTCGAGTATAAGCCAATCCGAATATAAGCCGAGGTACCTAATTTTACCTAAGAAAACTGGAAAAACGTATTGATTCAAGTATAAGCCTAGGGTGGGAAATGCAGGTGCTATTGCTAAGTTTCGATAATGAAAATAAATACCAATAAAATTACATTGATTGAGGCATCAGTGGGGTATATGTTTTTAAATATTTCAAAGAAAAACAGTAAACTAGCTCTGTAAGTGGAAAAGAGGGTCAACAAAAACAACAAGCACTGGAGGGTCTGGTTGCGGGTGGCCTAATTTGCACACAAAGGAGAGAGGGTGCTAGTCTGGAGGGACCCATGGCACCCGACTCGAGTATAAGCCGAGGGTGACTTTTTCAACACATTTTGGGTGCTGAAAAACTAGGCTTATACTCGAGTATATACAGTATCTAAAGTTCAATGATAATCTCTGGCCTCAAATGACCATATAATTAAAGCACATTAAGGACTGACCTAATAAACAAAATACATTTCTAAAAACTTCCTGTGGAAAATTAGTTCTTACTCAAAGGATTTTAAAGGAAACCAAATCCTCAACTAAACTCCAAATTCATTCCACCAGATTAATACAGGGGCAGTCATTATTTGTATGCATTGTGACTACAGAAGGAAAGGGAAATGACAATAAAAGTTACTATGATCAAAGTAAAGATAATAACATTTCCTTTGAATCAGGGTTTTCATACAACTAAATGGGGCCAAAACGTTCAGATCTAAGTCTTCTTCCAACAAACTTTTGGATATTGGTTGTACGTTTAAATGCAATGATTTGAAACTAACATTCAGACTGAAATTGTAGGATAAAGCCTTTAAAATACAAATCAGAGGATGTTCTGAACATGAAATCAGTTGGCAGGCACCAATCGTATGAAAGTGACTTCCATTGTGGGTCCCCCAAGCATATCGTCCGACACACAACACATATGCAGATTTTATTGTTATGCGACCAAAATTTTCTAACCTGCCAGATCGACTGAACAACTGATCGCCATGCTATGAAAATTATCAGGAATGTAATTTTGAGCCCACAAGATTTTATTAGTACGTGTATGGCCAGCTTTAGAATTGGCTTCCCCTGTAGAGACCGCCTCCAAATAAAGCAGACAGGTTAGTCCAACAAGAACTCATCGACTGTTGAAGTTAGTGGGTCATTTCAAAATATTAATAAAAATCTATTTCATGTTTATTTATTTTTGCTAAGAATCCATTATCAATGGGAAACTGGACACATTGAGACAATGCTCAATAAATAATTATCATTTTAAAAGTTAAGGAAGGTATTTATCATACCAGCAAGTAAAGGATACAGATGTAATGGTCCATCAGAATACCATTACATTTAAAATGTGCTATTACGAGCTTGTCTTAGTAGTATAGCATTGTACCACTTAGACTATAAAGCACGGGTTTTTTAACTTACCCTACCCAGCCTTTAGACTGAGCCCCCCAACCTCCGCAGCCTCGTAGTTTAGGAACCACTGCCATAGATGTTTGAATCTGTGCTATTTCTGGCCAACATATAATAAAGGTTATATAAGAGAAGCTTTGATTAAAGTTCTGTAGAAAGCCATGAATCTGACCCCTGGTTATCTTGCTGTGTAACTAAAAACTAAAATTACTGTATTCACCACAGCGTATCTATTCTGTATAACTGCGCTCTATAGTCTAATTTTAGGTTGGAAATTCCCACATATGTAGCCTGCAGCTTATTTATGTAAAATGCAGTAGCTTTTTACACAAAATGCTATGCAGGGTAACAGTACATGATTTTTATATGCACTAAACCCTTTTAATTTTGCAAGGGATTTAACTTTTTTTTTTCTTTGCTGGCAATGAGACATTAAACTAACTAAAATCATGACAAATCACTGAATGCTTGATGAATTTACAGATTCACAAATTTGGGCAAAGTAAATGCTCAAATGCAGAACAAATCTGCAGATGGAATCATTTATGTTACAATAAAAAGAATAAAGGCGGCCCAAAGTATAATGAGAAAATATCAAGTAGCCAAACAGCAGTATCACCTAAATACAGACAATATCAACCAATTAACAACACATTCAGTATCAATATACCAATTCACAAATAAATGAAGTCCCACCGGTAGCAGCTACAGACATGTGCTGCTAAAAACAGTGGTTTATACCCTCATGCCTGCGATACACAGTTTTCATACCTGGTAAACCTTTTTGGAAAAATCATGCACGAGTAATTAATGCAAGAAAACAATAGGGAAATTAAGATCTCACTTGGGTTTCCTTACTTACTACATACCTAAGAATCAAAGTACAATAAATCTGTCCATAACTGTAATAATGTACTGGTTTGGGACCTATTATTCAGAATGCTCAGGACCTGGGGTTTTCCAGATAAGGGATCTTTCCATAATTTGGATCTCCATATCTTAAGTCTGCTAAACAATCACTTAAATATTGAATATACCCAATAAGATTGTTTTGCCTCCAATAAGGATTGATTCTATCTTAGCTGGGATCAAGTATATTAAGAGAAAAAGGAAATCATTTTCAAAAAATGAATAATCCTTAATATTGACAAATCTTAAGCATCTTTAGAGAGAAGACACACTGGACAATGGCCAAAACAAGGAATCCCTTTCACTAAACAGATGTGCATGAAGGGTTTTAAGTATACAACATATATCTATATGTTGGGCAGATGTGTCAAAGAAACTTACTCACACTGAGAACTACATGATATATTTCTAAGCACTCACACTGATAATAGAGTAGGTTCTAGAATGTAAAATCTCTGATCTGCATGATATTTTCATGTAGTGCCAAAAATGTGCAAAACATTTAAGGCTAAAGTAAATTAAATGAATAATAAAGTACTGTAAATAGCCAGTAGGAGGAAAGATACACATGGTCAACCAACCGCCAACAAGAGCAAACAAAAAAGTACATGTTGTGCTTTGGTATATGACAGAACACAGGGTTACATGAGCATCTGTGGCATGAGGCAACACTTATTATATGCTACTTCATATCAGTCATTAGTGGGGAGGGGGAGGGGTATATGTTTCGGTTCATAAAACTAAAAAATAAACTTTTTTTTATAGGAGAAGGAAAGGCTAAGACCAAGTAAGCTTTATCAGAAAGGTCTATGTAAATACAGCCATAAGCACTCACAGAAACGCTGCACCTCTATCAAAAGAAACATAGGATTTCTTGTCTTCTATTGTGTAAACATGTTTTTTTGGTATCAGACTTCCTCTCTCAGAAAAATCCTTCATTCCCAGGACCGGAGTCTGTGCAGCTCTCTCCTCCTGCTCCCCCCTCCCATAGGAATTCACTCCCCCTCCCATCAGAATGTGTGATCTGAGCTACCAGCAGCTAGAGCTGCAGCACAGAAGCTACTGAGACCAAGCTAAAATGGCAGCTGCTATCTTAAAGGAACTGTAACACCAAAAAATTTATATATTTTAAAGAAATTAAACTATAATGTACAAAAGTTGTTTGTTTGCTTCAGAAACATTACTAGAGTTTATATAAACCCTGGTGTGTAGCCATGGGGGCAGCCATTCTAAAGAAGAAAAGGCACAGGTTATATAGCAGGTTATATAGATAAACCCTGTAGAATACAATAGTGTCTTATCTGTGATCTGCTATGTGCCTGTGCCTTTTCTCCTTTTTTCCAGCTTGAATGGCTGCCCCCATGGCTACACAGCAGCATATTTATATAAACTATAGAAGTGTTCCTGAAGCAAACACCTCAGTTTTACCAGTGCAGGGCAACAGTACATTATATTTAAATTACTTTTGAACACTTTAATTTTTTGGTGTTTTGGTGGTGGAAGCTTCTAGTGCTGTTTACTCAGGTATGGTAAAGATTTCTGCAGAATAAATATAGTGTTCTATATTATTTCTAATCTATTGGCAGTAAAATGCCAAAATGCCTTTCCTTCTCTTTTAAGAACAATTTCTAAAAGTTTACATAAAGCATACAAATATATATCAAAATTTTCATACATTTCCATACAACTGCTCATTCTTTAATGGGACTGCTGAAGTTGAAGCTCCAGTGGATGGATTGTTTTAGTTACCTTTTTGTTTGTTTAGGCTTACCAAAGAGGTGATTGTTTGTGGACTGCCCTTTAACTTAAGGAGGTCACACATGGGTAACTTTAAGATACCAATTCATCCCTTCAGAATGATTTAGCAGCTTATCCGCCTGTGTATGGGGCCCAATCTGATCTGGAGGATAATCAGGCAGATGTCAGACAGGTTTGCTTTTTCCAAGGACTGCATTAGCTCACGGATTCCATCCTTACCCCAACAGCCTTTATCCTCATCGTTGCTATACGTTAACTTGGCCCTAGGGCCAAACAGTGAAATCAGCTATTTATAAGCAAATTTATTCGCAACCTCACCAAACGAGCAGATTTTATAGCGCATGACCAGCTTTTACACCTTTGACAAGTCATGAATTCAGATTCCAGGAGAGACAGAGAATCAACAAAGTTGGGATCCATGAGATCTTGTTATTGAAGCATCTCTCATGATGGCCATATAGAGCTTTAAATAGTAGATGTGCATACATCAGTTTTTATATTGGCTATAAAAATACCCTATAACCTAAGCACAAAGCATTGCTTTGGAGCTAAACTCCCACTGTATTTTTAAGATCTGTAATAATTTATATTTAATACTCACATATCTGTGAAGCCCTTTTGTTTTAGGAGTGTAAAAGTAAACTACTTGAGTATATACTAAAGGGGGAAAGCATTAAAGTCTATACAAATAATTCAGTATTTCATAATGCAGAATGTATCAAAAGAAATAATGTTTTGCTCAGCTGTACTTGTTAAACATCATATAAAAGAACACTGTGTTCATTTAGTCTAACAGCTTCAAAGCCTCTTAAGTAATGACCTTGCAGATAACTCATCTGATTAAGGTACTAGTCTAGAATGCTTATGAAAGCAATAACGTCAGAAAAGGTTATATTGTATTTATGCTTCAATGGTATCTTTTTTTTTATTCACCTAAAATCCAAATGTTTGTTTATTAGGTAGGTAATCTATATCAGAAGTAGCTTTTAATGGATGTCGAAATCAACAAGATGTAGGATACAAGTTAAAATAAGCCTTTATCTTTAATAGTACACTTAATTGCTAAAGCACAACTTAAAGCACAGTTAAAAAATATTTGTTTATGACCTTGTGATCCATCATTTGGAAAACAATAATCCTAGTGTACACCCAATTACTTCACATGGCAACCCTTGAACTGATGGGAATAAATAGAACTGGATGCCCAATTAATATCAAATATATGTTACTGATCTGGCCTGTATTTTAAACATAAAAACAATGTATTTAAATATCTTTGGCCAATTATAAGTAGGCTTTTACAAAACAAGACTAACACAACTATTTGCAAGCAACAAATAAAACATGATATAGTAGTTCAATGATAGTTTGTGTAAGATATAAATGGTATCAGTACTGAGATTAACAGGCCCCCTGCATTGCTCACACGTCAGGCTCAGACTTTAAACCAGCCCATTGTTCTCCTATTCACACCTCAGGCAGACTGTAGGAGCAGTGCCAGCATTGTGTCACTGTGATGCCTGTCCTATGCTGCCTGAGTGTATGGCACACACAGGCAGCATAGGGCAGGCAGAGTATGGCACACACAGGCAGCATAGGTCAGGCAGAGTATGGCACACATTGGCAGCATAGGGCAGGCAGAGTACTGCCCTATGCTGCCTGTGTGTGCCATACTCTCCCTGCCCTGCCAGTGTGTGCCATACTCTGCCCTATGCTGCCAGTGTGTGCCATAGTTTGCCTGTCCTATGCTGCCAGTGTGTGCCAGAGTTTGCCTGTCCTATGCTGCCAGTGTGTGCCATACTCTGCCTGTCCAATGCTGCCTGTGTGCCATACTCTGCCTGCCCTATGCTGCCTGTGTGCCATACTCTGCCTGCCCTATGCTGCCTGTGTGTGCCATACTCTGCCTGCCCTATGCTGCTTGTGTGTGCGCCATACTCTGCCTGCCCTATGCTGCCTGTGTGTGCGCCATACTCTGCCTTATGCTGCCTGTGGGAGGTGAACCTGGCAGCGGTTTGTTCTGAAAGTTTGTTAGAATTTGGAAAGGAGAAGCCATATGGATTTAAGGTTATGTCTTAATATGACATTATATAATTCTTTCACATACAAATGGTGATAATCCCAACAGTGAGCACCAACTATTTTGGTTTTTGCTGCGCTACCACCATTAGTGTGGGTATGGTCTTAAAAGCTCTTCTGATAACATGGGTATGAAGTGGGTATGGTTTAAAAGGGGGAGGGGGTCAAAACAGGCTTCCATTATCAGCCCTCCACCATGTAGGCCACACAAATTCCAGCCCTCTGTAACTCAGAAGTTGGACAGCACTGGTCTAAGGGATTTTACATTGTAGATACAATAGGTAATGGTTAAGTTAACCAATTAGTGTTTGTTGTTGTATTAAGAGGAAACTTCAGCAAATCGCCGCGCCACATATGCCATTCCACCAGCAATTTACATTCTAGCCAGTGGGATGGCATTGCGGGGAGATTAGTCCCCATGTGTCACAGCCCTAAGAGTAGGTAAAATGTCCAAATAATATCAAAGCTACCATCCACCTTTTGTTACAAAACGGAAAAAGCTTAAAATACAAGACAACCTAAAAACTAACCCCATCTCATTTCCAGACAAATGAAGCAGAATGCACTCATTTTGGTCTGCTTTCCTCACAAGCAGGCTTCATATCACTCCCGCAAAACCTCCCCTATGCAAGTACATGGCCTGACGTCACCCCTGGCTTGTGAAAACAGACCTGATCTGACATAGTAATATGTTTCAAGAGATATTTTTTGCTGCATTCATGCTGTGCCCCCTTAATACTTTCAGCTCCCAGTCAGGTTTTATTAAGGCATGCCTTTTGCTGTACATTCATTGTGCGGTGCCCATATACTAGAATACACAGGATGGCAACCACTTACTTAAAGGGGTTGTACACCTTAATCTTAACTTTAAGTATGATGTAGATCCACTTTTTATTTTCTGTAGTTTTTGAATTATTTAGCTTTTTGCAGCTCTCTAGTTTGGAATTTAAGCTGGTTGCTAGGGCTAAAAATACCCTAGCAACCATACAGTGGTTTGAATGAGAAACTACAATATGAATAGGAGAGAAGCTAAATAGAAAGATAAGTAATAAAAAGTAACAATAATGAAATTGTAGTCTCACAGAGCAAACAGGCTGCAGGGGTCAGTGACTCCCTTTTGAAAGCTGGAAAAAGTTAGAAATAAAAGGCAAATAATTAAAAAACCATAAGAAATAAAAAATGAAGACCAACTGAAAAGTTGCTAAGAAAAGGTAATTCTATAACATACTAAAGTGAACGTAAAGGTGAACTGCTCCTTTAAATATATAATATAACCTTACATTTTTGTAAATCTCTATAAGAATATATTACATAATGCATTCAATATTTAAAACACTTTGTTGTATAAAGTTTTATTAAAAGTTTTAGTAAAATTAAAAACACACACACATTTTTCACACACACATGAGCCAATACGCTGGTAAGCTGCTTTTACACCAGCCAATATTTAGAAAGAGGCACTTTTTTTCAAAAATCTTATCAGTATATTTATTATTTGATTCTTGGATTATTTTTCTGTATACTTACTACCCATCTGACATCAGTAGTAGCCAACAGGCAATGATTAAAACACTTCTGTCTCATTTATTTGTTAACTGCATACAAAAGGAAGTAGTACAAGTAAGACTTCTGAGTTATGATACTCTTATCAGTTCTTTACTAAGGGGCCCATTTATCAAAGTCCAAATTTCAGACATTAAAAAGCACAATACAAAAAATTTGGATTAAATCTGATATTTTGTGATGTGCGCAAAGGGCTCTAGTTCGGGGAGATTAGTTGCCCGTGACAAGGGAGATTTGTCGCGAGCGACTAATCTCCCTGTGTGCCAAAGCCCTAAAAGTACAAAGTTGCAACAAATGCGATTTTGTTGCACAAATTGTTGCAAATTTACAAACAAAATCGCATAAAATACACACAGTTTTAAAACTTGGAAAAAATAAAAATTTTTAGTCTTCGGACTCAATCATACATTGATAAATGGGCCCCTAAGTATTATTCAATTCTGTTGCTCTTCAAAAATAAAAGCCTACTTTTGTGATACACTAAATAGAGAATTTGAGGAATCTAGGAACTCTGGTCCTTTATATGGTGAAGTCTGTCTTTAACAATCTGGTAGAGTTACCAGCATTATGGGTTACTAAGCCACTAGGGATTTCTGCAGTCCATATTCATGGTTGTAATGTCTCCTTCATTTATTGGTAGTTTGTCATCATATAGGGTACTGAAAACTTGAACTGTGAGAAACCTCACCCACTTGCATATACTTAATAAAAGCATTATTTATGGCAACAACAGCATAAGGGCTCTGGCACACGGGGAGATTAGTCGCCCGCGACAAATCTCCCTGTTCGCGGGCGACTAATCTCCCCGTGTTGCCATCAGTTGCCATCCCACCGGCGAACATTTAAGTCGCCGGTGGGATGGCACACGCGGCGGCGCGATTTCGGCAAATCGCCGAAAATGTCTTGCGAGGCAACTTCGGCGATTTGCCGAAATCGCCTGCGCAGCATGTACCAGCCCACCGGCGACTTACATGTTCGCGGTTGGGATGGTAGTTTGGGGAGATTAGTCGCCCGTGACAATTGAGATTTGTCGCCGCCGATTTTTAAAAGCGCGATTTGGCAACAAGACGCCAATGCTAAATCAATGGAAATTGCCAGCGTCAAAACATACGAGGCTACTTCAAATCGCACACAGACCATTTTCTGAGCGACTTGAGTAAACATGAGGGAGGGGTAACTGTTGAGTGTACCATGGGTAGCAGATCGCCTGGAGCTCAACTCGCATGAAATCTCTTTGTGGGTATTGTTGTGGCGACTTGTCGCCAAAGCGCCAGGGGGAAAAAACGCAGGCGACAAATCTCCTCGTGTGCCAGAGCCCTAACTGTTCTTTATAAACAAGAAATAGTGGCTTGTGGTAACAGATCAGATAATACATCTTATTCTCTAAACTCTTCTGATCACAACTGAACATTGATAAAATGTTCAGTATTATCAAATTGGAAAAAGACAGTGTAAATACTTCCAAATCCAAAATGCTTTAAAGATATAAATCTTAAATCTCTTTATTATGTGCCAATTCCTAGTGCAAACAAATGGAAGGAAGCCCTGCTGTGTCACAAGAATAACGCTGTTTTACAATTAAGAGTCATTTTGTTCCCTCTGAAGGCTTATTCTTACTACTGCAGAAATGAGTGCTGCTTAAAACATGTCATTGCCTACTTTACACATATGTTGGATCAATAACTTTCTAAGATTTATTGTACTGCAAACATTTACATCAGCAATGGAAAATGTATAAATGAACAGAAGCCAGGCACATAAATATTTGTAAGAACTGTGAGAAATAAAAAGGGAGCCAGCAGGAAAATTCTTTGAAATCATGGATTTTAGTAGATTTCTTCTACTGTATATTTCATGCAATGTGTAAATACAAGCAGGTATTTTTTATGTCAAACAGCATTTATCTGGGCAGGCCCCCAGCCTGTGGCCTGGAAAATCTTGCAGCTAATGTTAAAGATGGGGGGCTGGGACTCAGATACATGGTTGTATTATATCACAATATAAATATTCATAAATTCAAACCTGCTTTAAATGAGGATCTTTGCCCAAATCTGCCCCTCCCCCAAAAATGCTTTCTGTTTTTTTTTGTTCTGCCTCCTGATCCAATGTAGCAGAAGTTAACTAAAGAGTGCTAGTGGCAATAGTAAATCTGCAATACAGCAGGCAACTAATTGCCTGAGGTTTCTTTCCCAACAGAAAAACAGCTGGTCAGAAAACATAGCCGACACCCAGGTCCAGACTGGCAATCTGTGGGTTCTGGCAAATGCTAGAGGGCCCTCTGTAAAACGCCATAGATACACTGTAGTCACTATGTAGTGGGCTGGCATGTACTTGCAATGCCAGGGCCTATATTGAAGTTCTGTCCAGACCTGGCATCACCCGTGCATTCCAAAGTAGCACAAATTTGCTTCAGCTACTGTATGACACAATTTATTTCCACTCTACTGTCTTGAGACTGCAATATATCAAGAAAAATGTCATTCTAAGCTACTTTCCAGTACGCATTAATTAAGTAATTTCAACAGTTTAGGGTACTGGCACATAAGATGTTTTGATGCTTGTTGTATAAATCTGTACTACCACAGGCAGATTTACTGCAGGCATCAAAACATCCCATGTGCCAGTACCTTAAACCATTGAAAATACTTAATTAATCCATATAGGAAAGTAGTTTAGAATTACATTTTCCTTCATATACTGCAAGCGCTAAAGACAAGGGTTGAAATATATTGGTTTGTAACTTACTGAAAGGATTATTTGATGCCATTATATATTCAGGTCTGGATTTGTGGGAAGGCCACAAAGGCCCGGGCCTATGAAGACAAACTTTTAAGGGCAGCACGTTGCTCTGCTGCCTACAAAACGTTGTAGAAGAAGACTGGAGCCACACTGGGCAGGCAGGAGATTTGGAAGGCCACCCGTCCAGTCACCCTCACAGTGCAGCTCGGTTATTCCCTGGTTTCTACAGGTTAGTGGAGTAAGAGCCATGGCCATGCTGTGAAGTGTGTGGTCACAAGAGGGGACAGCTTTCTTAACCGGCCTCGGGACTAATTTTAAAATCTTATCTATATGTTTTACCCTTCTAAAAAGTCAAGAACATACTGTTTTATTTTTTCCAGAAATGCAGTCTCCTTATTTTACTTGCCAAGATGCTATAAGAGTATTTATGTATGTATTTATTGTATGTGGTGTCATTTCAATTCAGTTCACTTAGGTTACTTACCTGATATTTAGTACTAGTACAGAATATATTAAAAAGCTTTGCTAAAATATTATGGGGAAACTAATAGGCACAAATGAATTTTAAGGTTTTATAATACTAGTGATCCATCAGAAAAAACAAACGGAGCAGCCACAACATCGCTGAATAAAATCCACGTTTATTGCATTCCATTAAAAACACATTGTGCGAGTGTCATGCAAGGGTCATGCGCTTGACGCGTTTTGTGGCGTCACGCTACTTTCTCAAAAGCTGCAGCTTTTGAGAAAGTGGCTGCTCCATATATTTTGCTTTTTCTGATGTTTGATATATCTGTCTGGGTATCAGCAATATGTGAGCACATACAGAGCTGACAGGTAAGTTCTCCCGTGAATGTTACTTATTTTATAATACTGGTGTTAAGATATACTTCCCCTTTTAAGCAGGTCCTGAGAAAGTGGCAGTGTGGCCTTTTAGAGTTCGATAAGAAAGCCTAGTAGCATGCCACTATACGGATCTCTGTTAGAGGTAGACTGGAAAACAATATATTTAGTGATACTGGAACTCTTCCCATAAATTGTCAGCATTTTATTTTTCTCGGACAAATTTATGCCCTAGGTGCTTCATCTGGTTTATGCAGTTTGGACTTTGGTGGAGGAATGCAAATTTTTTCCCTCAAAGAAAGGCTATATTTCAGTTATTTCACCTGACATCCAGTGGAGTAAACTGATAAATAAGTCACTTTCCTTCCCTTAATAATAAAATGATTCAGAAATAGGGAGTTCTTAATTTTGATATAAAAGCTTTTTCATTTTTTTCCTGAAAATATTTTTGATATTTAAGATTAAAGTTAATTTTCCTCCCTCATAAGTTTTCCAGGAGCAGCTTATTAAGGAAGGGGGTGCATGAAACTGACCCACAGCAACTATTGGTTCTTGATTAGAAGTGGTACTAGAGTCCTAAGTACCAACTACATTATCACAAGATGTCTGAAGCATTTTCATAGGCTACTGTCTCACTAAGGTCAATGACACAGGGAGCTACTTGCAGCCAGCTACTTGTCGTGACTATAAAATGCCAAAAATTACCCTGCCATAGATGTTACCGCTGTTTGTCTCAGCTAAAACACACTTTGACAATTATCAGCATGGTCTATTTTGTAGCTGTGACAAGAAGCTGGCTAAATGTAGCTCCGTGTGTAATTGCCCTAAAAGTGTTTTTCATCTGATCAAAATACTCTCTTGCTACCACATACTTATATTACTTATACTTATATCACAGAGGAATTTTATCTATAACTTCTTTGGCTGAGATTTAAAACCTAGGCGAGCTATAGCCTATAATGTATTTCATGAAAATGGATATTTAAAAAGTAATACTGTGTTTCCTTCCACTTTGCATGCAAATGGAGAGGGTCTCCTCACCCAATGCTTTCCTAGTCGATAATATTCTAGAATGTTGACTGATAGTGATCAATATCTTTGCTGATGGAGGGTGATGGCTATTAAATAATAATAATAATAATAATAATAATAATGTTTATTGAAGTTACATTTCTATATTTTTTTCTTGAAAGAGTATGCTATAGCTGTACACCTGCTGATTAAAATAAAATAGTTCAGCAATTTATTCAAGATGATTTATTTAATGGTTATAACTCCTTGCTGCAATCAGCTGAAAAAGCAATAATATATGCCTTTAATTTAGTTCTACATAATATATGAACAAACCAATAGATGCTTGCCTGGACACTGGGAAATGCTCTGTTCATTGCATATAGTGTTTTGAGGTCAGAGTTCCTACAAATTGGCTATCAATTTAAGTCCTTGAAAGTAACTGTGTGAGAATTTGTTACCCAGAATTCAAGGTGACTTAAATTATAATATTAATGTAGCAATAACCATAACTCTGCTCAACAATAAATGTAAAATAGTAATGTGTGTGTAGATACACCAAGCAGTGTAAAACACCAAGGAATTAAATGTCAAGAATAAAGAACAATTCATCACTTTTTAAAGGAGAGAGAAGAGGATTTTGGCACTTTACCTACAAGTTTAGTTAGCAAAACTGAACACACTGGTGAGTGTGAATTGGGGGGGGGGGGGGGGGGTGCAGAAAAATTGAGGATAACTTCTTCTTTAAGAAAGACTGTGAAGTAGATATTTGTTCTTGTATTATTAAAAAAATGGCTTTATTAAAGTCTATATAGTAATAGACCATCGGTCCTGGCATTATCAGTTATTGCAATAAAAATTAAAGAAAAAACTGCATTTTACACAGAAAACAGCTTTACATAGTAACAAAATGAAGCTGTCCAATAAAATAAGGATCTGCTCTTTTGTGAGCTCGAGTCCCTGGGTAGGATTGACCTCATTTGCCGAATTAGATGTACTTCACAAAGCAAGATTATTACTTTTACAGCTAGTATCTGTGCAGATAAACCAGACAAAAGCTTGTTTTGTCTCTAATATTTCCATACAAATAAAGCAAAAGAAGAACCATCCTATGCCAGACCATGTTTGCAAAATGAATCTCTCAGCTTTGCAGATAAGCTTACAACACTGTATTTTAATAATTTATTATGTCAAGGTGATTCACAGGGAAAAAAAACGCCTACATGACAATGGGAAGGGAACTAGCTTTCATTCCAGTTAGAAGAAACGAGCTAAGTAGCCTTCCAAAATATGCTGAACGGTTTCATTTAATAGTGATGAAACATTATTCAGTTGAGACCTCAACAACATTGCCTCAATAAGCCATTTGCTCTTTAAGCCTTAGTGCATAAGCTGCATGCACAGACTCCAAAATCAAACCAACGGACTGTTTCTTGTTTATTTCGTTTATAAAACAATGAATTGTACGGAAATATAAAACGTAACTGTATATCTGCTTAGAACCAGAACACAAAAGGAGTACTGCAAATAGGAATAATATTTGCTGAGAAGCAGTAAAAGGGAAAAGGCCATAACAAATGTTAATACTGTATCCAACAAATAGCAACAGTCCAACAATATATGTTGCATATCAAAAATCCAGCTTGAAAGACTGGGGTATTGTATATGGCAGAAAATCTTCCAGAAAAAAAGATGTTTCTCCAGCAATGGAAAAGACATATAAGTTGTCACCAGGGGCTGAGGGGAGATTTGAAATCTTCTAAGGCACAATACAGAATAATCCATTTATCTTCTAAGGTAAATTGCCTTTTAAGTCGGAGCTTTATTCAATCAGGAGTACAGGATGCATCTGCTATGCATTACTACAGGGATTCTCAAGAGAAAATTAAATATGCAATAACCAATAACATGGTGCTGATATTGTTTTATGACATAGTTACACTATTTTTTTCTGTATTTAATAGTATCACAAGCTTACACTTCAGTGTTAAGTGAAATAATATAGCCACCATTACAAGGGACTGTATTTGGAACCACAGGAACTAAAGACCTTTATAAAGATATAAGACCACAAACCACTAAACCACATTCAAAATTAAGTAAGGGTAAACATTCTAAAGTATTTGCCCAAACCTACAGCTTATGAGTTAGATCAGTGCTGTCCAACTTCTACGGTGCCGAGGGCCGGAATTTCTCTAGCATACATACATAGTGGAGGGCCGCTAATGGAAGCCAGTTTTGACCACTCCCCTTTTTTAAACCACACCCACTTCAAACCACACCTATTTTATCACAATGGTGGTAGAACAGCAAAATCCCAAATGCTTGGTCCTTACTGTGGGGATATCAACCATCATTCATATGTGAAAGAATTATGTCATATTAAGATATACCCTTAAATTCCATATGCCCCCTCCTCCCCTGTGGATAGCAGAGCAACCCCCAGTACATAATTACACACCTTAGGGGCCATTTAATGGCTATTTCCAACTGCTAACAAACTCCCACAACAATCCCCTGCCAGGTTCACGTCCCACAAGCAGCATAGGGCAAGCAGAGTATGGCACACACAGGCTTATGCTGTCTGTGTGTGCCATACTCTGCCTGCCCTACCCTGCCTGTGTGTGCCATACTCTGCCTTCCCTATGCTGCCTGTGTGTGCCATACTCTGCCTGCCCTACCCTGCCTGTGTGTGCCATACTCTGCCTGTCCTACCCTGCCTGTGTGTGCCATACTCTGCCTGTGTGTGCCATACCCTCCCTGCCCTATGCTGGCTGTATGTGCCATACTCTTCCTACAGTACCTATGTCTGAGGTGTGAAGAAGTGAACAATGGGAGTGATTACAGTCTGAGCCTGAGGTGTGAACACTGCAGGGGGTGAACAATGCAGGTATTAAAAGGTGTGAAAAACACAGGGGATTACATGTTTAAACAATACAGAGGGATTACAGCCTGAATCTGAGGTGAGAACCATGCAGGGGGCCAGTTAATCTCAGTACTGATACCATTTAATGCTTACTCAAAGGTAAATCATCAAAGCAGCCAGACAGGTGGGGGGCCACACAGAGGGGGGTCGTGGGCCGCATGCAGCCCGCGGGCCGCCAGTTGGACAGCACACCTAAGTGGCATGGGGGATGCGGGTCAAACCCAACTTTAGTTCAACCTACAGTGTACCATCTGTTGCTCAACATCTGGAGGGTTGAGTGTTGGCCACAATGGTCTAAGGTTACCTTGGAGTCCCTTAACATGCATCAGAGAGGCCAACACAAAACTTGGACATAGCAAATATTATGTTTCCTGTGTTGAAAACAATGCTCATGTATTATATAAAACAGTGCATCACCTACTTTAAAAAACAAAGTAACATCAACATGGTGTTTTGTAACTTGTATACAGGCACCCAATCGGCTTCAGTGTGCCTTATATAGTCATTTGTGGTGGAGGGTGAAGTTTGACAACATAAATTCTAAGCAATTAGGTTAAACGTTTCCCCCTTTTCCCCCCAAAATGAGCTGACAAACCACTATAGCATGGCTCAGGTTATCTAGATACCTCTTAGCCATATACTGAATTTTGAAAAGCAATCAAGCAACCCAAGCACATTCTCTTAAAAATTAAAAAAAAAATAAAACATTCAATTTTTCTAAGCGTCAGCAATAATAGGTCACACAGAAGGCTGTTAATATACCATCCATTATTAGATGCAAAGGTAGGGCTCAAGTAGTCTTTTTAAAAGTGCATTATGTTACGATTAGAGAAGCTAAGGTATTATTATATTTTACATCTGGGTACATTAACATGTGGCATGACTCTGCACCATTAAAGGGGTTGTTTTTTTTTAGTTAACTTTTAGTATGATGTAGAGTGGTGATCTCCAACCAGTGGCTTGTGAGCAACATGTTGCTCCCCAACCCCTTGGATGTTGCTCCCAGTGGCCTCAAAGCAGGTGCTTATTTTCCTTAATTCCTGGATTGGAGGAAAGCTTTGGTTGCATAAAAACCAGTTGTACTGTCAAACAGAGCCTCATGTAGGCTGCTAGTCCACATAGGAGCTACCTAATAGCCAAAAACAGCTCTTATTTGGCACCCTCATAAACATTTTTTCATGCTTGTGTTGCTCCTCAACTCTTTTTACATTTAAATGTGGCTCATGAGAAAAAAAAAAAAGGTTGGGGATCCTTGATGTAGAGAGTAATATTCTGATACAATTTGTAATTGGTCGTCAATTTTTATTATTTGTATTTTTCTTAGTTATTTCACTTTTTCTTCAGCAGCTCTCCAGTTTGGAGTTTCAGAAGCTATCTGGATGCTAGGGTCTAAATTACCTTAGCAAGCAGGGAGTGGATTGAATGAGAGGCTGGTATATAAATAGGAGAAAGCCTGAATATAAAAAGAAGTTATAAAAAGTAACAATAACAAAACTGTAGCCTCACAGAGCAATAGTTTTTGGATGCTGGGGTCAGTGGCCCCCATTTCAAAGCTGTCAGAAGAAGAAGGTAAACAGTTCAAAAACTCTTTAAAAAATAATGAAGACCAATTGAAAAGTTGCTTAAATTGGCCATTCTGTAACATACTAACATTTTACTTAAAGGTGAACCACCAATTTAAAAAAAATACATTTTACAGGTTACAATTTTTTTCATATTATATTGTAATTTAAAGCAACTCTACAATACACATTTATTAATATCAATAGTGTTAAAGTTATTTCTTAAAGCAATTGCTATAAAAAGCCCTATGTGTCTGGGTTTGTACATTCACTGCATTCCTGGCTCTTAGTCTTGAAACAGTATTGCAAGTCAGCTGACTAACAGACCTGGAGGACAAGGGACTCCTGTTGCATTGTTTAGAGTCAGACCCAGGGAACAGAAATGAATAAACAAACACTGCTTTCAATTGCAATTACAAATAACTTTAAAACCACTAAATATGTTTCATGCATATTGGAAAGTTGCTTTAAATTATATTTCATTTTATGACACAAACAAAAAAAAAAACAGTTTGGGGGTTTAGGAATGAATATAATTTTTGTATATTACAGATTATTTCTTTAGATTATCTTCAGTTACTTACCAGACAACTCCAAATGCGCCATAACCAATGGGCCGATCAGGTTCAATATCCAGTTGCTGGGCATGATGAGAGTGCTGATGGTGGTGAGCCTTTACAGCAGCAGCCTGAACCTGAGCAGGGGCCACTGCTGCTGCAGGACCTGGAGCTTGGCCTGGAGCTGGAGATGGAAAGTAGGACTGGGCCTGCCCTGGATTTAGCATTGCTGCTGCTGCCGCCGCTGCCGCAGCAGCTGCGGCAGCTGAGGAGGAAGTGGAAGCTGATGAAGAGGAGACATGTTGCTGAACAGGGTGCACAGCTGCTGCTGAGCCTGGGTGCAGATGATGCTGAGGATGGAGGTGATGATGATGGTGTAGGTGGGGAGGGGGCAAATGGGCAAGGTGATGGTGATGATGGTGGTGGTGCCCCCCAGCTGCTGTTGATGTGCCCCCATTATATGCCGCCATCATATTTGCATTGGAAGATGTGCCACAAAGAGACATTCAGAAATGCCCTCCTATGGACTTGACTGATGATCAGCCTGTCACTTGGCCATAAAGTGGATATCAAAAGGCCTCCTATAACAGCCTCAAAAGAGGGGTCATCCTATATCAACTTGCACAACACAGCTGTCGCTAAAACTTTGATTTACTCTATCCAAATACCCAACCCTCCCACCCCCCCCAAAAACCTCAGAGATATAATAAATACTAGAACGCCATGCTTATTTTACTCCGGTTTGTTACAAAAATATGCCACCTTCTCCTTCCACACTTCTGAAACAAGACTCCCCACAATGCAAGATCTAAAAAGTGAATGGAATCCTGGTCCTTCCATCCCACATCCTCCTCCAGCCTGGGAGCAAGACACCCAGTAGAGCAGAGGCAGCTGCAAGGCACCCTGCCAATAAATTCATATACACTCCAGCTGAAGGAAATACAAACAAACAAAGCCCCCTAGTCAGCACACTGGGGGGGGGGGGGGTGAGGGCAGGGGGGTAACTTGCTGTTGCTCTTTTCTGGCAGTAGAGGAGGGGGCAAGTAAAGTGTGAGTGAATAAGAGCAGGGAGGAGAGGGGAAGGGGCAGCCAGAGCAGGAGGAGGAGGTTTTGACAGCTGCCCAGGCCAAGCGCACAGTCCCAAAACTGACAACAAGAGATGAGCAGAGGGGATGGGATATTGAGGGAGGTGAGAGAAGGATGCTGCCTAGTGACAGACGGAGCGGAAGAAGGGCACAGACAGACTCAGAGGGTTACGCTGGCCAGGTCATGCCTATGACAGGCGAGAGGAGAAGGTATCCCGCTTGTTCTTCGGTTCCTCTCTCCCTCCGGCGGCTCCGGCTCTCAGTATCCGTCCCTAAAATCCACCGAACTACCGACAACAGGGAAAGCCAGCGCTGCTTTGCTCGGTGCATACAATCCAAAGGATCCCCCCTCCAGCCGCCTCAGTCCGGCCAGTCCCAGGCTGCCTAAACCGAGCCAAGCAAAGGCTGCTAGACGCGGGCAGCCCAGCCACCTGACGCTGAGTCTGAGCGACAGCGCATTCCAGCCAATCACAATAGCCCCTTCCCTTGACGGCTAGCGAATAGCTTTAGAAGGTGATGGACATTGGAGGCTGGCGCCCCCTGTGGCGACACAAGAAGAGGGAGGGGAATGATTAAAAAAAACCCCAATGAACTCGAGAGGGGCTGTACCTGAAGGGAGATTCCCGTTGAATGACAGCGGCGAGGATCAATGGGAACTGAGTGACTTCTACCCTAGACAAACGCCCCCTATGACCTGCAAGGGAAGGTAAAGCTGTTAACTACTCCAGCGCCGGAAGCTGCATTTTAAAGCGCGCTGATTGGCTTTACTGTCCGCTTGGAACCTTCGGCATCGGGGGAGTTAAAGTTCTTTACATTATTTCTTATGTTATTACCTGCTGCTCGCCAGCTGTTCGACAAGATCCCGAACGATATCTGCGTCAGCAAATGCGCAGTCTCTTTGGAAAAGACTTTGCGTGGCCTCTGCTGCCTGCTCGCTAGGACTAAGTCCCTTTGGCTTTAATATAAGCTCAAATAAAACTTTCCCCAGCACTCCCTAAACCTATCCCAAACAGCAGTGGGCCCAAACTGTGGGAAATCCCCGCACCCCCTCTCTCCCCAGGGCTTGAAACTGCTGGGGGGGGGGGGGAGAGCAGTGTCGGACTGGAACCCCAGGGGAAGGAGGGCCCACTCACACATGGACCCACTTGTCCTGGTATCCTGGTGGGCCAGTCCAACACTGGGTGGGCTCAACCTGAAGGATGAGAAATGGAAAGAATGGCCATGCTCTCATAGATGCACTTGAAAGGCCAACATTCAGGGCATTTAGGTGACATTTGGGGTGAATATGTATTTGCCATCTTGGACATTCTTGAAGTTATGACTAAATAACCACTATATTCCTATATCTCTACTCATTTGATTTAAAGGGGAACTTGACCCAACACAATTTAAGCTTTTTGTAAGATAAACATATTTTCAAGCAAATTTGCAATATGAAGCCTTTTCATGATTCTTAATGTGATAGTATGATTTAGAACAGTTGCCTAAGCATAGCCCCATGTTCTGCTGATCTGGCTGACTACTCCGAGACTCAAAAAAAAGTAACAGTAGTCAACTGTCCAGAGCCTGCATTCTCCAAATCCCACAATCCCCTGCACAGGTGATGTCAATAAGGCAAGGGACATCACAGTGCAATGCATTGTGGGTTATGTAGTTCTTGCATGCTGCCTGTAAGCTGTGGAGAAGTTGTTACAACATCAACATTTTAGTCAGAAAGAGAAGAACTGTTTTGCAGCTGGATTTCAGCATATACTAATGGTATTTTTTAATAATTTTTGAAGGAAGAAATATCTATTGTTTTTGTTATTTCACACACTAAAGAAGAAAATTAAGCCAGTTTAACTTTAGTACATCCTGTCACTTCTGGTCTGACGGAACTTCAAAGGAGTTGATAAAACTAATTACCAATCCACTGAGAAGCCCTTGATAATGAGTTACTCAAAGGCTGCTGCTTAGAGAAGGCAGAGGTTTGTTTGTAGATAGGGAGCTTTAAAAAAATCTCTCTGTTTATAAAGGAGAAAGGGTAACGACTGTAAAAACAGCACAACTTTCAACTTAGTGCTTTATAATGGCAAATAAATAGGGAAACGTGGATTTCTTTTTAATTAAAACAATAGGCAGGATATAATTTCAACACCATATATCGTGTTAATTTTTAGCAAAGTTATTATTTGGATACTCACAGTGGACCAACTGAACTAATATCAGTGCATGAACTATTTGTTGGCTAGAGGAGCGCTAAAGCCTAAAAATTAAGGTGGCTAGAATTGTTGGATTTTATATACCAAACTTATTGTACCAAGCCAGAGGTTTATTATCCATATAGCAGCAATAGTCTGTGCCTTCAAAATTGCCACAGCATTGCCACAAATTGCCATCTTTTGTATGTCTCCAGGCTTTTTTGAAACCTTATTTCATGTTATCATTTAGTGTTAAGAGGAATTCATGCCTAAAAAAACAGGATTAGAACATTATATCCCTTATGACATGGGGTTGTTTTGACAGCTCTGCATGCCATGTGTGTTCTGGGTTGAGAAGCTGCGTTTGGGGCTGTTAGAAAAACATTAAAGGAACAGTAACACCAAAAAATGAACGTGTATAAAAGTAACTAAAATATAATGTGCTGCTGCCCTGCACTGGTAAAAGTTGTGTGTTTACTTCAGAAAGTCTACTATAATTTATATAAATAAGCTGCTATGTAGCCATGGGGGCAGCCATTCAAAGGAGAAAAGGCACAGGCACATAGCAGATAACAGATAAAACACTATTGTATTCTACAGAACTTATCTGTTATCTGCTATGTAACCTGTGCCTTTTCTCCTTTTTTCCAGCTTGAATGGCTGCCCCCCTGGCTACACAGCAGCTTATTATATAAATTATAGTAGTGTTACTGTAGCAAACACACCAGTTTTACCAGTGCAGGGCAACAGTACATTATATTTTTATTACTTTAAAGCTCTTTCATTTTTTGGTGTTACTGTTCCTTTAACACAAAATGTTTATATCTCATGTAGCAGCTGATGCTACAGGGGTTATTACTAATGCAGAACGTGCCAGTGTCTGGTATATTAAAATCTGAATTAATTTAGTTTAAATGTGGCAGGATCTTATGCAATCAAGTAAAGCCAATCAGCTGCACCTATTGCCACTAGCCTAATTAGGGCTCAATACCCACTAACGGCTTTGAGGTGATTGGAGCTAGACAGATTGCATGTTGCGTAATTTCCACTGTTCGTATAAGCTTAGTAGCACTTGCATTCTTTGACCTCTGTTGAAGTCAGATGCAGGTTTTTCAGAGTGTGCTTATACAAAAAACTAAAAACTCTGCATTATTTTATAGTTAAATCATGCAACTTTTTAAGTGCAGTGGCATCTGAAATACCATAGAGCTGATGGGTCAAACTACAATGAAACAGAAGTCTGTAGTACACAGAATCCTTAAAGGAATACTGTCATGGGAAAACATTTTTTTTTAAATGCATCAGTTAATAAAGCTTCTCTAGCAGAATCCTGCATTGAAATCCGTTTTTTAAAAGTGTAAACAGATTTTTTTATATTTAATTATTAACCTTCATTTCCCAGGGTGCCACAACCATGTGATTTGTTCTCTGATAAACTTCAGTCACTCTGTACTGCAAGTTGATGTGATCTTAGGGATCTGGCACACAGGGAGATTAGTTGCCCGCAACAAATCTCCCTGTTCGCGGGTGACTAATCTCCCCGAAATGCCATCCCACCGGCGAAAATGTAAATCGCCGGTGGGATGGCATACGCGGCGGCGTGATTTCAGTGAAATTGCGGAACTTTCCTCTCAAGGCAACTTCCGCGATTTCACTGAAAATGCGCCGCCGCGTATGCCATCCCACCGGCGATTTACATTTTCGCCGGTGGGATGGCATTTCGGGGAGATTAGTCGCCCGCGAACAGGGAGAATTGTTGTGGGCAACTAATCTCCCCGTGTGCCAGAGCCCTTAGGGCTCTGGCACACGGGGAGATTAGTCGCCCGCGACAAAACTCCCTGTTCGCGGGCGACTAATCTCCCCGAGTTGCCTACCCCTGCCATCCCACCGACGAACATGTAAGTCGCCGGTGGGATGGCAGACGCGGTGGAGTCTTTTTCGGCGATTTCCTGAAATCGCCCCGCCGCGTTTGCCATCCCGCCGGCGACTTACATGTTCGCCGGCGGGATGGCGGGTCATGGCAACTCGGGGAGATTAGTCGCCCGGCGAACATGTAAGGATGGCAGACGCGGCGGCGCGATTTCGCGCAAATCGCCGAAAAAGACTCGCGAGGCTTTTTCTGCGATTTCCCGAAATCGCCCCGCCGCGTCTGCCATCTCGCCTGCGACTTACATGTTCGCCGGTGGGATGGCAGGGGGAAGGCAACTCGGGGAGATTAGTCGCCCGCAAGCAGGGAGTTTTGCCGCGGGCGACTAATCTCCCCGTGTACCAGAGCCCTTAGTAGCCACGACAAGTAGCAGCTACTAGCTCCATGTGTCTTCACCCTTAACTTCCCTCCCTTTCCACCCCGCCCCCCCAGCATCCGATCAGCAGAACAATGGGAAGGTAGCAAGATAGCAGCTCCCTGACACCTGTTTTGCTAAAAGTGGTAGATATCAGAATAGCACTCAGTAGTAAAAAAATCAATAGGTTACCTGAAAGCAGTTCTAGTGTAGTAGGACTAGCTCATTCTGAAAGCTCAGACTCAGGCACAATTGGCACCTACACACCAATATTAACACTAAAAAAAATACATTTGTTGGTTCAACAGTAACATTTTAAATAGCAGAGTGAATTATTTGCAATGTAAAGAGTGTAATTTAGAAATAAAAAGTATACCATAAAAAGCATGACTTTAATTGCCATAAACAGTTAAAAGCTAATTGCTAACTGCACAAAAATGTGAAATTGATAATATATGCAAAGGGTTTATCTGAGCATAGGTGCTAGGGGCTATTACTGTATGGAACGAAAACTGTTTATTCTTAATCATTTGTTAAATAAACTCTTGCATTATGGATTTCTGTTTCATAATTGTACCAGTTTCTATTACATTTAATCTGAGATTTTCACTTTTTCAGTGTTTGTTGCACTTAGAAAGCTGGAAGGCAAAGAACATGCTGTATGCTTCCCCCATAATATTAATATGTTGAAGCAAAGAAACTGCTGATCTAGGAGGGCAGTGCTTCTGTGGGATTCCCACAACCTGCACCACCTCTATGTTCATTCAGACTGGGATCTAAACTGTTTATCCCTGGCCCAAGGCAGAAATGTGATGTTATACTCAATTGGGAGCAGAAAATCCAGTTGCAGTGTTTCTCTGTCTGCAGAAAAAACATCTTGTAATTAAACTAATACCTTTACCTCCTGCAAAAGGTTTTGGCTAGGAAGAAGTCCATGCACCACTGCATGTATGCCAACAAAATACATGTGCCCACTAATAAGTGACAACAAATAAAAAATGGGCTGAACTACATGATAGACTTGAAATCAATCTGCTGGTCCCACAAAATCTTTTCATGCTGAGCTGGGATGGTAATGTAATAAAAAAAGTTGCTGTGTTTTATTATACATATATATGTGCCAAATAGACCTGAAATACAGAAAACAGCTGCACCTTATTCCATGTATTCCATGTAAAATCACACGTACTTATAAAGCTGTGTAATAATTTTATGCAAATGTGGAGCTGAAAATGAAATTCTGGCATAAAAGACTGGTTTTAGTGTAAAAAAAACACATAACCAATACTAACTGAAGCTGCTTTGACACAGAATCTTATACAGGTATCGGACCCCTTATCTGGAAACCCGTTATCCAGAAAGCTCCGAATTACGGAATGCCCGTCTCCCATAGACTCCATTTTAATCAAATAATTCAGAATTTTAAAACTGATTTCCTTTTTCTATGTAGAAATAAAACAAAACCCTGTAATTGATTCCAACTAAGATATAATTAATCCTTATTGGATGCAAAACAATCCTATTGGGTTTAATTAATGTTTTATTGATTTTTTAGTAGACTTAAGGTATTGAGATCCAAATTACGGAAAGACCCCTTATCCGGAATACCCTTGGTCCCGAGCATTCTGGATAATGGGTCCTATACCTGTACCACTTTTAATGCTAGTTGTTTTTGATGAAATATCTCTGTTAACTTAAACCTACAAATACCCTTAACCGGCTCCTGTTTATGTAAGAGATACTTTAACAGGTTTGATATATATAAGGGCCACTTTAGTAGGGATAATGTACTAGATTTTTAACAGTGATGCAGTATATCTGATATGCTCTTCCTTTGGTATGCTAGAAACGCCATCCTATACAGAAGAATTGGTAAGGAGTGAGATTAAACATTTCTTATTTTCATCTTCATATATTGCTAATACTGAATATTTTTAGCGGAAACATATTCACAGGTCAAATTTGTGTCCTTCAAAAGTAAAATTTATGCAAATGGTGCCATACTGATAAATTGTCCCAAACATGCACTTTTTAGTGTAAGTATTGCACACATTGCCTGCAAATCCACTACTAGGTCTGTTAGCATTTGTAGCAAATAGTTTAATGCTCTAAAGCAGGGGTTCCCAGACTTTGTCACCATGGGATCTACGCTTTCCACCTGACCTCATGAGATCTACCACAGTTAAAATAGTGTGACGTCTATCATTTGGTGCAATAAGCAAGAAAAAGTATCAATCGTTGTTTAACAAATACACATAGCAATATATTAATGTGTCAAATTCACATTTAATGCCCACATAATATTATTCAAGTGCCAACTTCAAGTTTAATGTGAAAGGATTGTAGTAATTTTTACCTCCCTTCTTCAGGGCCCACTTTGTAGTCTGCATACAGAAACATATATAAAGTGGCAACAATATATACAGCAGCCTGGTGGGGACAACCTTCTATACTGGGATGAAACTGCAAAGACGGATGGCTTGAGCAGCCACACTCAGAAGCTCCAGTATGCTGCATTCCACATTGAGGTCTACCAGAAACTTTTAAGTGATCTACTGCTACACCGTGATCTACATTTTGGGCACCCCTGCTCTAAAGCAGAGATCCTCAACCCCTTGGATGTTGCTCCCAGTGGCCTTAAAGCAGGTGATTATTTTTTAATTCCTGGCTTGGAGTCAAGTTTTGGTTGCATAACAATCAGGTGTACTGACAAGCAGAGCCTCCTGCAGGCTGCCAGTCCATATAGGGGCTACCAAATAGCCAATAACAGCCCTAATTTGGCATCCATCAGAATCTTTTTGCTTGCTTGTGTTGCTCCCCAACTCTTTTTACATTTGAGTGTAGCTGGAAAAGGTTGGGGACCCCTGCTCTAAAGAGCTAGGCCCTGACTGCTTTGTTGGATACTGTTATATGCATGGCTACCATCAGTAATCATCGGTCCCAAGAGGGCCCCAATAATAGCCCACTGGTTTCCTGTTCCTGGGGGGGGGGCTCTGCCAAGTAGGATTGGACCCAAATTTTAAAAATGTGTTATGTGCATATACATCCATGCCCCAGATGTCCAGACTCTAGTACCCATTGTAACCCACTGATAGTGGCCCTGGTTATATGTATTTGCCATTCCCTTATTGCACAGTGATACAAGATACATAATAAATCAGCTCTCTATATGCTAAAAAAATATATTATTACAAATGGAAATGATGGTTGGTAAAGGTGTTTTCTTGTAATGAAATATATTTATAAACATACGTTTTAAGTTTTTTAAATGTATTATTTTTCTTTTCACCTGTAGAATGTTGCTGTTTTTATTTGGCTATTTGCAGAGCTCTCACGTGTCTGGCTTCTATAATTAGTGTTTACACTATATTACAAAAGCTCAATTTAATGATCAGAGGGTTTCAAGGCACACCCTGTGGAAAGAAGATAATAGTGTTCTTACTGCACACTGCCATAAATAGATACAAAGGGCTTATAGGCTCAAGAACCAGGTGCAGTTCCTGCTAAGCAAGTGCAATTAAAGCATATAAATATGTATTTTATCCATGCATACTGTAGTCTTTAGAATTATGTCACAATAATCTTTGCCAGTATAACTAAACCCAGTCTTTGGTTTCTGCAAGTCTAACATCCTTAATGCCCACTCTCTGGAAGCACATATCCCTCCATCATGCTAGACTAAAGTGGTGTTGAGATGCACCAGCCTTCCCCTGTAAAAGAGTTTGTGGCATTTCCATTAAGTGATTGCTAGGAGTTCTAATGTATTGCTGAGCTGGGATGTTAAGGGAACAGTATCAAAAATATTTAAAACAACACTGACTATAGCAATATTGACATGATAATTATCATTGCTAGGAACATGTCAATATCAATTTAAAGGGGATCTGTTACCCAAATGTCATTAGTACCTTTTTCCATTAGCTGAAAAAATGTTATTCAGCCCATGCTTGTGAAACCTAGGTGCATTGGCAGGATCATTGCTGATAACATACAAAAAAGCATTTTATTTTAGTAGTCCTGACATATTATACAGTATGGAGACATGCCACAATAATTTAATAAGGAACCTGGCTTACCCATTGAAACCTTTTGACTCCTTACAGTTAGGGTCTGATTTACTAATCCACGAATCCGAATGAGAAAAATTTGGATTGGGAAACGAACATTTTGCGACTTTTTCGCGTTTTTTTCGCCGGCGTTACGACTTTCCCGTAAATTGTCGCGACTTTTTTATAGCCATAACAAATTTCGTGAATTGTCGCAACTTTTTCATTGCCATTATGCCTTTGGAGAATTTTTGCGACTTTTTCATTGCCATTATGCCTTTGGAGAATTGTCGCGACTTTTTCATTGCCATTACGACTCGCGAATTGTCGAAACTTTCGTATTGAGAGCTCGAAAAAGTCGCGACAATTTGCGAAAAAGTCGCAAAGTACCGATCATTACAAAAAAAACGTATTCGGATGCTTTTCGGACGTTCGTGGATTAGTAAATGTGCCCCGTAGTGTTGTGAAATTTAACTTAAATCCTATATTTCTAAATTACTCTTGCGTTCCTAGCACTGTGAAAGACAAAGCACACAACCGATGGGGTATAGCAGACTTTTAGTGCCTGTCTGATCAAGTCAAACCCTCTTACCATTACCTAATAAAGCAGTAGATGAGGGGATTGTGTTCTAGTTAGTGGAGAACACATGGCCCACCACATACCTGCCCCTTCACTTTCCTTTCAATCACCTCATGTTTAAACACATTAGATATGGCGAACCCTGACAATCTCCCCGAAAAAGTGGAAGTAGGCACTTTTCAGCAATTACCTGGATTCGCCACATGTAATGTGTTTTATATGCAATGATTGAAAGGAAGCTGAAGAGACAGGTATTATCAGGGGCTTCATTTCCTGCAGGAGAGTAGATATCTTGTTGGGTGATGAAGCACCCATTGTGACATTGTCCTGAGAGTCAGATAAATGTATTTATGACATTAACTATGTGAAATGTATTGTGCATGTCATTATTATATACAGTAAATACTTTTGGGCTAGGTAATAATTCTAGTTTTTACATTAGCACGGGACTGGAAAGCCACCCACACAGTTGTATAGCTGGATGTGCCACTTAATACCATTTGCTTTGGAAGCAAAACTGACATTTTGAACAGTTTAAGGATTATTGTTTAATATGTTACTACTTTTAAATTAAACCTCTGTTATTTATGTGTGTTAGAATCTTATTTCATGATCTTGGCATGACTGCAACAAAACCAGTCAGCTTGACCTAGTGAAGGTCAAACACTGTATGCTGTGGGGAAAGCAAAATCTGGCAGGATAGGAGAGAGGAGCAGTATTCTCAAGAATATAAAGCAGCTACATGTTTTTCTGGATAAAATCTTCCTTTTGCTACCCACTTGCCAGAGGGTGGTTATATGCAAACACCAGTTTTAGAACTGTGGACACCCGAATTTAACAATGGGGTGTCTGTAGAATCCTTTTATTTATAGTGCAGAAACATTTTCACGGTGCTTCACAGAGTTTATTCATCATTTACATCAGTCCCTGCCCCAGTGGAGCTTACAATCTAAGTTCCCTACCACACACACAGTAGGGGCAGTTTTATTAGGAGTCAATTAACCTGCCTGTATGGTTTGAAGTGTGGGAGAAAAGTAGAGGAACCCTCAAAGACATCAAGAGAACATACTAATTTCTTGAAGACAGTTCCCTGGTTGGAATAAAGCTCAGGACCCCAGCACTGCAAGTGCTACCCAGCTTGGACTGTGGATTCTGGCAAATGTTAGATAGGCTGTTGTAAGGAGTTGGTTCTGCGCTGTTTGGGTGTACTTGAAAGGCCATGGCTTATTTTGAATCCCAGTACGTACTTAGTAGTACTCACTGGGCCTTCATGCTGTTTATTAATTCAACGTAAACCATTTAATTAAAAAAGAATGTCTGAAATCTGTGTAACTGTTTACATATTAAGTAAGGAACTGCATTGCTTTATACAAGCATAATTCTAGCCTTTTAGTGCTTCACAACAGTAGTAAAATAGTCAGGAAAGTATTCTCCTAAGAGAACCCTTTTTGCCAAGTAGCCAAAAAAGAGTGTTTAGTTTGTGTTGGGTTAATAACTGGAGGAAGCACCCCTGTCAGTTTTCTAGAGGTTGAAGCCTGTAGAAACTAGTAGGGAGTGTCATTCCCTTTATTATTCTTGCATTCCTGTGAAGAGTTTATTTCTTTAAGACCCCTTCACTTTATCAGGTCCCAAAATTATATACATATATATACACACACATGTTTTATGTAAGCTATTTGGGGTAGGGTCAAGACAATGACTACCCTTCCAGATTCTAAGAGGATCTATGTGACTAGGCCTTTTCATACTATCAGTTATCATTAATACAGTGCATTGCTAAGAACCAATAGTAATAGGATATTGCAGAGGAGTTTGATACAATAGATGTGAGTCATCTAACCTAATGATTTGTTTATACTTAACTCAGCATGCGTATTGTGTTTTATTAAACCTTTTGTGAATGTGCTCATGATGGGCCATTTCCACAACTGGTGTTTGCCTGCAGCATACTTGAGCTTGTTTGTATTTGTGGAAGTGAAAATAAATATTAACATATTATGGGATATTTTTAGCACCACACAACAGAATCAGCAGAACTGGAATAAAGATCAAAATCAAAGACAAGCTGCATGGGGTAATGGAATTTTAACCTTTGTAATAAAAGTTTTGTGACTACTTGTAAATGAGTTACCTTTGCTGAATGCAGAACATGTTGAAATATTTGATTGTTATTTTTTAAATCTCTTTACATATTTTATATGTTCCCTGTCTGTACCTCTATTATGTTAAGCTTTTTATATATATGTAGCTTATGTCACAATCCCATTCTCTTCTGCTATCACCCTGTATCCTGCCCCCACTTTGGGGCATATTTATCAGAGAGTAAAAAAAGCACCATATATTTCAGCCTAGGAGATAGGAGGGGAGGAAAGTTAAGGTATGTAAAGGTGGCCATACACGTACGCCTTCAATGGCGCCCGATCAAAATCATTTATCACGCTATGATCGATGAGATGACTGAAAAAGCTTTTGTAAGCTTTTTCGATTTTGGTCATCTGGTCGATCTGCTATACATGCACCAAATACTCAAAACAAGGTTTATGGCTAGTTTAAAATCACCTCTAATGTCATGTTGGTTTTGGTTTCCTTGAGACCAAAGTAGAAGGTGTTGTCGATTCCCATATTCTCACAACTAATGCAAAAAAAAAGCATATGGTGTAAAATAAAGGCTTCCCCTTTTTCCAGATCAGGTAAAAAACACAGTTGTGAAGTTCTTTTACTCCACTTTTGTGAATCCCCCCTTGGTTAGGAACTGCCATCAGAGGTGTATGGCTACAGTTGCTAATTCATACCTTTAATACCAGCTGCATATAAACCCCTAATGCTAAAAAAATTTAATAATCAAAGCTGCAGCAGGTATTTGTACTGATTGCTGATCAAATGTGCAGCACCAGCAAGGAAACATATATTGTATAATTAATCAGTAGTATGACTTTATGTTCATGAGATTTAACTTGAAATATAAAAGTGTTTCAGTACCTTGTTAAGAATGACAGATTCTAGCTATAGCGGGTCTAGCTAGATTGCAACATCTAACTATTTTTTGCTTAAAGCTTGTTTAATTCAGCTTCCTGTTCAGGCCTCTAGCTGATTATTGTGGTTTGCCCGTAAGCCGAGTTCCGGTATGTACTTATTCTTTTTTTCCGTGTACTGTTCCTTACTTGATTCTTAATTAATTTATCTGGCTTTGTGAATTAACCTCTTCCTTTGCCTGCCACTGAAATATTTTACAAAACAATGTGCCTATGACTAGAACCCTGTGTACCAGTTTGTTAAACACATTCTGGTTAATTTACACTTTTCCATGCACTTTTCAATAGCAATAGATTTGTGCCGTATACAGTCATACAGTATATATTGACTCTTACAAAAATTAGCAAAGGACTCTCTCCAAGCAAGACTATACTGCTTACATGTCCCTATTGTCAAAATACTTATTTTTGCAATAGGGACTTTTTGATAACAGGTTAACTGCTTGTCATTAACAAAGTATAGTATTGTAATTGAAAAAAATGACCCATGTTCTACTTTTACTGACTTTAAATTTTCCTAGATTTTCCACCATTTTTTCTGGCCCCCTGAGAAACATTAAATATGGTTTGTACTGTATCTAGATCTATAACAAACGTTTATCACATTTATGAAGCACACCAAGAATAAACCTAAAATAGATAAACTATGTAGTACAAAGAATGGAATCAACAGAAACATTTTCAATACAGCAAATAAATCCTTGGGTCTTATTGACTAGGAATACCCAGAATTATATCATGCTGTAAATCCTTTTAAATCAAAGTTCACTAGAGCTTTGTTGTTCTTAGAAATCTTCTAATAATTCTTCTAACAAACAGAGATGCCTTGTTCCTAGAATTCCTCTCATAATGATTCTCTTATTCTTTTTCTTTCACCACCCCTGTTCTGTGGGTCATCATTATGATTATAGCGGCACAGAGACATGAACCAATCAATATCTTATTTCATGCTGTTAAAGTGGAGCTTTTACAATTCATTAACTCCTGAACCCCTGAACTTTCTGTGGTGCCACTAACAGTAAGAGAAGATGCTGGCCACATGGGTTGTGTTACACTAGCACTTGGTTGGCAAAACCAGAATGAAATGCCTAGAAAGATCTTCAGATGTACAGGTATTGTACCAGTTATCCACAATGCTCAGGACCTGGGGTTTTCTGGATAAGGGTTCTTTCTGTAACAGATCACCATACTTAAAGTTTACTAAAAAATCTATTAAACATGAAAAAACCCAATAGGATTGTTTTCATTCCAAGTAGGATGAATCATATCTTAGTTAGGATCCAGTACAAAGTATTCTATTATTATAAAAGACAAAGGAAATCCTTTTTTAACATTTGAATTATTTTTATTAAAATGGAGATGGCCTTCCAGTAATAAAGGGTTTCCAAAAAGGTATCCCTGTAATGATACATCTATCAAGAAAATAATTATTTTAGTTATCCTTTGTTACAGAAAACTAAATAATATAACATAAAAAAAACTCATCCCTGGACAAATCAAACCTGACTTGTCACTTGAAATGAACAGAATGAAGGTATCTTGTTTGCATATATTTTGTCAGATTCCGTTAAATGAGAAACATATCTCTCCTTATTTAGTTCCAGATTTCCCCATAGATTTCAGATGTGTTACATAAATACCACAATTTTTTTTTAACAAACTGAGTCTGGTCCATAATGAGAAGACTTAGTACTGAAATATGGCAGGTGTTTCCCTATTCAAGTGAATGGGAGCCTGCAGGGACAGTTTCAGGCACTTCACTGCTAGCTGAAATACCCATCAGCCTAACAGAGGAAACTGCACTCTAACTAATGCCAGACACCAATGCATCTCCAAGTACTCAAGTAGCAGCTGGACTTGTCAGCATAGAGAGAAAGGGTTGTTATTATGTTTCCAAGTGAAACAAGACCAATTCATTGTCACTTGGTTCAGCTGTCAGTTCCAGTCTTGCAATTGTGCAATGTATAACCAAGATACAACACTAATGGCTTATAGTCAACCCTTTTGTTGCTCTGGAGGTGGCAGGATTTAGTGCTTAGGAACAAGTAAATCCTTCTTGGATGAGAATTTGGCTGGAATATTGCAAGCAATACAAGGCAGGAACACTATGACAAGACTCACTACAAGCAAAATACTATAACAAAATCTATAACACAGCCAGAAATTCTTTAACTTTTATTAAATAACTTGGCCATGAATTGTGGGCAAGCATAAACCCTGAGTAATAAGAACAACATTTTGGCAACAGGACTATTTGGGCCATTATTGAGACAAACCACTTGGAGTCTGTGGGAAAGATAATGCATGGACACTGGCACGGGCTGAGATTGAAACAAAACTGCAGAACCGTGCAAAGGAAAATCATTGCAGTTTTAGGAAACTGGATTTAAAGTTGCAAGGCAAAATACAAACATGCTTATTTAAGCATAATTGCAGTTTTGGTCATGCAGAGTTTGCCACAAAAGTTTGGTGTTTGGCAACCTTTATTTATAAATCAATGGCAGTGGCGAATTCTGGAGTAAAGGTAGCTCCAGGGTTCCCAACGGGTGCTGCATCAAAACATGCAAAGAATATGCCTCTAAAGAACTGGGAGAGATGTATTTTTGATGCTGACCTTTGGAAATTATGTCAACAGGAAAGATTTCAGCACAACTGTTGAATCACATGAGCAATTGCATCCACTATTATGCTGACTCGTACCCAAAATTGCACTTTGCATTCTTTACTTGCTTTCAAAAATGAGCCCTGAAGCATCAAGACTGGAAGTTTCTGCGTGGAATACAATGTGGAAAGGCTGCAAAGTGCAGTGTGGGATACCACAGTGCAGGATGGAATAAAAGGTGACAAGGCTGGGTACAATGTAAAATACAAAGCAGGGCACAAGGCAGACATGTCAGATATTAAAAGGGACGTGACAATGGGCTTTAAGCCCCAAATCAGATGTTTTCAGACTTTCAGGAAGATCAGGGCCCCTGCATAATTATGATACAAATATTTATAACAATACCAGTGAGCTTGCTATATTTCCATAAGTACTAAAGGAAATAAACATTTACCCAAAATATACTCTAAAAAGACTTTTATGGCTCCCCAAAGGGGTAAGCCCCCTAGTTTGAGGATCACTGGCTCGCATCAATAAGGCAGTGCTACTTTAGTTTGAAGAAGTGGTATGCAATAAGGCAAAATTTATCATGAACAACAATAAATACTACTCACTATATGACATACATTTATTATAAATTAATCACTAATTATATTTTTTCTACATAAAAAGAAAGTGTTGTATGTATACAACAGCCTTGCTAAGAGTCCATACGTTCATAAGTATCTCCATGTCAGCTATGTAAGGGTAAGTTCCTCCCCTTTGACCCCAGGACCTCAGGCAGTGTGGATATTTTTTTTAAGGACCTTGCTGAGAAGGCAGCCTTGATGGTGAATCAGGTTTTAAGGTTTTTTATAGGGCTACTGATTTGTGCAAGTAAGATATTGTGCCAGATAATGGTTCCTGCTTGCTAGTTAAGCAGTATGTGTATGCCCTGGAAATTAAGGCCTCACTGAGAAGGCGGCTGTTCCACAATCCTTCCCCCCCGTTATTTGCTAACAAATCAGCTTACTGAATGGGCGCTGAATGGCGCACATAGGAATACTGGTTGCAGTACGGCAGTCTTATGATTTTTGCAAAGATTATTTTGTTTGTTTTTTGAGAAGCATCTTTGGACTCCGCTATCACATTACGTTGCATATGTATATTGATGTGTATATGCTAAGCATGAAAATGAGAAAAAAAACCCTCTTGCTTGCACAAACCTGCTGATGGCAGTGGCACTATGTCTGCTGTGTTACCATTCGAAGCCTCAGGTAAGAAATGAATTTATCTTCAATGCGGATAATTTAAGGCTTAAGGCTTGTTCCTTATGTAGTTACAAGGTTACAGTGAATAAGCAGGTATCTATATTCATGTGGCTACTGACCTGTTCAGGCTGCAGATCTGATTCCAGATACAGATTGGTTTGAAGAACTGTATCCAGTTCTGGTGCTGTCAGTAGCATGCTCATATTCCTATTAAGCCTCAGCTGAACTACTTAGCCACTTACCTGCAATACCGGCCACACCCTGCTATGGGGGAGCTTTGGTTACAGACTTCTGGCTCTGATTCTGTGTTACTATCACCCAGAGGCAAAGAGCTGAACTTGGTGCAATCAGTCCTACACCAGATGTGTTCTTCAGACGGCAACTGAATATTTTCTGCTAGTGCAGAGTATATGGATTTGAGCCTTGATTGGCTGTATAGCGACTAGTGGAAATCAAATATATCCGGATATTCCAGTTGTTACATATTGCTGCTGATGTTACTCACAGTTTGGGCTGATTTCTGGTTTGTCACTTATTATTTTACTTTATCAGTCTAGTATGTTAATACTAGATGTATTACACTAGTTGCATCATACTGATTATTAAAGGAGAAGGAAAGGCTAAGTCAATTGGGGGTGCCAAAATGTTAGGCACCCCCTAGTGACTTTAAGCTCTTACCTTGTACCCCGGGCTGGTGCCCCTGTTCGGAGAGAACCGAATCAGCCCGGGGTACCTGTAGCGAGTGTTTACTCTTCCGTGTTCACGCTTGCACAGTAGAGTGAAAAGCCAAACAAAAAAGTCAGCTTTTCACTCTACTGCACATGCGCTGGCCCAGGGATTTTGCTGGCAGAGCGAACACGGAAGGAGGAAGCGCTCCCTACAGGTACCCCAGGCTGGTGCTGTTTTCTCCGAACAGGGGCACCAGCCCGGGGCACAAGCTAAGCGCTTAAAGTCACTTGGGGGTGCCTAACATTTTGGCACTCCCAAGTGACTTAGCCTTTCCTTCTCCTTTAACCTTTCTGCTGCCAACGACATATGGCATACGTGATTGCAGAAATATGCGTTATCTGCCAACCACGTATGTCATATGTTGTTTGGCAGATCTAGGTTTCTCTCTGCAGAGGCGGCATGTGCGATGACAGCCCCCTGGGCAACGAGCCAGGGGGGTTGTCATGTCGGTCCTGTGATGCGATCATCGCAGGACCAACCTCCAAGCAGCAGTCTATTTCGGCTCTCCCTGCTTTCCCCCCGCTTCCTCCTCCTCCCTTCAGAGACGCCCACTCACTTCCTGATGTGCAATCTCTGCAGAGAAGGGCCCTGCAGGACCACTGAGGACCCCTCTGGCTCCAGGACAGGTAAGTGACGTTTTTTTACACTATTATACACACTTGCATACACATACAATTACATACATTTACACACACATACAGCACACATATTAGAACAGTTTTTTTTTAAATTTTGCACACTTTAGCACACTTATATACACTCATATACACTCTTACGCACACAACTTTTAGATGTGTACACACATGTATACACAAACACACACAAACACTTTTTTTTATTTACTTATTTATTTTACCCCTTTGTCTTTAGTTTTTTTCTTAAAAACTGTTTATTTTGACAGCGTGACTATTGAATCAGATATTCTGACCACTAATTATGCTGTTGTTTGACTTATTTTGCTGTTTCACTAATTTGCACAATTTTTGTGGTTTTATAGCATTTTTATCCCTGTATTAGTGTTTGTGATCTGTTTTTTAGCTTTGCTTTGCCAGGTGTAACTTTGGTGTAGAAAAATAACTTCACCTATTTTGAATTCATCAGAATGTGTACTTTTCAAAAATATATGGTTTTAAGGGGGCTCTCTGTATAGTTAGGGGGTGTTACGGCACATAATACGCTGACAGGGGGCTCTGTATGCAAAAGCTGAGTTGGCAGGCGAGAAATCCATATGCGCTATTTTCATTTTGGGGTCAGTTCACACCACAGACTTTGGTATATCTATGCATATTGGGCATCAAACTGTTCAGTAGACCTCTGGTGTTCCTATTTGGGGTGACTTGCCTTTGTATGCAAGAATTTGTGTGAGATAAAAGCAGCAAATTGCAACATTTTTGGCAATTTTCTGAAATGTCATAAAAACCACTAACTTTAGGAAAGCTTTGCAGATTGGTACTTTGGTGTAGAAAGGGCTCTTTACCCATGTTGGATTTGTCAGAATGTGTACTTTCCAAAAAATATATGTGTTTCTGGGTTTTTCTGTATAGTCTTACAGCACATAACAAACAGTCATTGGGCTTATTTTGCAGAAACTGAGTTGACAGCTGAGAAAATTCATATGCACTATTTTCATTTGGATGCTTTTGTACACCACATATCTTTGCATATTGGGCATCAAACTGTTCATTAGACCTCTGCAATTCATATTTAGGGTGATGTGTCATTGTATGTGTAGGGATCCCCAGATTTGGGCCCCTTAGGTGGGTTCCCATTTAGACAGGCACTAGAGGGTGGCCTCATGGGATTTGGACACCTAAAGGTGGTCCTACATGTTTATGTGCTAAAGGGGAGTTACCCTGCAAGCTAACAGCAACCACTAGATGGTGCTGTGCTAAAAGTATAAAAAGGGATGACACAGACACTCTGTGTGGTTTTAGTCCTGGGACCTCCCCTCTGTTAAGAGGTGTTCAACAGGATTGTGCTCTAGTTAGGAGATTTTGGTAATAAATCGCTCTAGGAGTGACAGGCAGGCTATTTAGACAGGCAGAGATCGCCCCACCAGGAGCAAGAGGGGTTAAGACCCCCCGGCACTCATGGCTGGAGTCTAGGGCATGTAGTGGATAGTTAGGTGACCATAAGGGGAGATTGCTAATAAAGGGTACTTAGGCATGAGTACCGGGGTGAGTACTTGTGGAAGGTCAGCCTGGCATGAGTACCACCGGGGAGAGCCCTAAGAGAGGGTCTTCTGGCGAGTGTACTGGGGGGAGCTCCAAGATAGGATCACTTGGTGGGAGTACCGTGGGTAGCCCTTTGAGAGAGGTTCTCTGAGAGTGGTTAAACACAGAGGATCCTCAACTGCCTGGTAAGCAGCTGCCCCAAGAGAGGGGCAAGGTACTGGGAGTTGCAGGGAGTCCCTGTCCAAGGTACAGAGTTTCCCAGGGAGGGGAGTTATAGTTCTACCTATATGGTGGAGGCACGCCAGAAATATTGTACCTGTTCCCCCAGGGCTCCTGTTAGCGCCGAACACATACAATTCCGTGTTTTAAGTAGCAGCACCGTCTAAAGTGGGCTACATATGTAAGAAATTTTGTAATAAAAGTTTTAGGTGTTTTTCAGAAAAGTCATGACAGAACTGATATCTAGTATAAATAAATTTAAAGCAACAGTCCAGTTGCTTTAAATTTATTTATACTAGATATACCATGACCTGGATGAATGAAAATCTTCATAGACAGACAGAACTGATAGCTTGCATGGTGTATGTTCACATTGGGGCCCCTACATGCCACATACATGTACATATTGTGTATGAAACTGTTCAGTGGACCCTTGGCATTCAAATTTAGGGTGTTTTATCATGGTACCTAATGCAATGTGGGAGATAAGATGCTGCAAACTAGAAGCTTTGAGCGGATTTTTGGAAATGTCATCAAAATTGACAAATTTAGGAAAGCTTTGCGGCTTGGTACTTTGGAGTAGAAAGACATGGGTACCCATTTTAGATTTGGGGAAATGTGTAATTTCCAAAAATATATGGCTTTCTGGGGTGAGTGTATTTTTTTGTAGCTTTATCCCACATATAATGATGTAAATGTGTTGATTTTGCAGGAGCTGAAATAACAGAAATATAGATAATATGGGGGTATCTGCAGTTTGGGGCCCCTACATGCCACATACTTAGGTAAACCTATACATATTGGGTCTCAAACTGTTCAGTGGACCCCTGGCGCTTAAATTTAGGGTGTTTTATCTGATTACTTTATGACCTGTAGGAGATAAGATACCATAGACTGGAAGCTTTGAAGCGATTTTTCAAAAAATTCACAAATTTTGATAAAAACCAATAACTTTAGGAAAGCATTGCAACTTGGTAAGTTGGAGTAGACAGACAGTTCTGCCTATTCTGGATTCCCCAGAATCTGTTCTTTCTCTGGGATAAATTTCTGTTAGTGGAAATTTTGGCCTTGAAATCTAAAGTATGCAGCTTTCTGGAGCAGTGCTTTGGAAATTTGGTAGTGTACTGCTGGGAGTTTTTGACCTATACAAGTGAGAATTCTCCATAAAACTATATATATTTGGTATTGGCACGATCAGAAGACATAGTACTTTCCAAATCAGTTGTATGTTTGTGCATAACATTATTTGTATATGTGTTTATATTATGGAAAATATGATTTGGAAACAGAATTGGAATTACACAAAAATTCTACCATATTTTGAAAGCTTAGGTTGTCCTGAAAAAAACAATATATAGTTTTCCTGGGTAAACTAAAAGTCCCCCAAGGAAAGGCCCCTGAATTGAAAGAGTGCAAAATGTTCAAAAACTGTTTTGCTTTGACCAAAATGGCTGGCAGTAAAAGGGTTAAAATCCATAATGTTGGCTCATTCTGTGTAATGTTGTCTTAATGCAAAACCTTTACATTTAGGGTCTCTCAGTAATTGAATACTGTGTATAGCATTACAGACCCTTTACACTAAGGATCACTTAGTAATTGGGTACTGTACTGTGTATAGCACTACAAGCCCTTGCAATGAGGACAACTCAGTAAATGGATACTGTGTAAAGCATTATAGGCCCTTACATTTAGGGGCACCCTAACAATTATGGTCAGTCCGTAATTGTATAGTGTGTATAGCACTATGGTCCCTTACAATTATGGCCACTCCGTAATAGTATACTGTGTATAGCACTACAGGTCCTTTACAATAAGGGCCACTTAGTATTGTATATTCTGTATAGTAGTAATGTGCGGGTCGAGAAACCCATACACTATAACACTCATGTCAAACACAAGGCCCGCGGGCCAAATCCAGCCCGCCAGGCCTTGCAATGTGGCCCGCACCGCGCTGTCATAGGAGGCTTGTGATCTCGCCGGCCAATCTATTACGCATGCGCAGTACCGCCGCGCCCTAAGTCTTCGCCAGCGCCAGCGGCTCCTTCTCTCTTATGCCGCGGCAACAGGCCCTTTTATAAGGTTGCGCCCGTGCGTATGACGTCACACGTCAGCGTCGAGGCGCAACCTTATAGTAGTGCCTGTTGCCGCGGCATAAGAGAGAAGGAGCCGCCGACATCACTGGTCTGTTGGGGCTCTGTGTGTGGGGGCTGGCTACTGTCTATGGGGGGTACTGTGTATGATGAGGCAATTGGGGGTACTTATTTTTGGGGGCACTGTTTATGGGGGAAATTGGGGGTACTTTGTATGGGGGCACTGTGTGTGGGGTCTACTGTCTATGGGGGGTACTGTGTATGAGGCAATTGGGGGCACTTTGTGTGGGGGCTACTGTCTATGGAGGGTACTGTTTATGGGGGCAATTGGGGGCACTGTTTATGGGGGCAATTGGGGGTACTTTCTATGGGGGCAATTGGGGGCACTGTGTGTGGGGGGTACTGTCTATGGGGGGTACTGTGTACCCCCCATATGACTGAGTATGACTGAGTTCGACACCCCTGCACTAT
The DNA here is from genome assembly GCF_000004195.4 of Xenopus tropicalis. Lineage (NCBI taxonomy): Eukaryota > Metazoa > Chordata > Amphibia > Anura > Pipidae > Xenopus > Xenopus tropicalis. The sequence continues at coordinate 47,269,802 of NC_030678.2, read as the reverse complement.
AAGATCCGCTCGCTTGGCAATGTCGCCAAGCGAGCGGATCTTTACCCGATATCCACACCTACGGGTGGGCAATATCAGGTAGCAAGTTGCATTAAAAAAAAATAATCCGATCGTTTGGCCCTGGGGCCAAACGATCGGATTACATTTGTGGCCATGGGCAGTCGGTTCGGGGACCGCATCAACGAGCCGATGCAGTCCCCAATCCGACTGGATTTTCTAACCTGGCCGATCGATATCTGGCCAATTTCAGGCCATATATCAGTTGGCCAGGCCGCTCGTTTCTGCCCATACACGCGCCGATTAGCTGCAGAATCGGTCCAAGGGACCGATATCGGCAGCTTCTATTGGCCTGTGTATGGGGGCCTTTACCCTATCTGATCCCGCTTCCTCCCTCAATTTATAGACCAGCACCTCACCTGCCCCGCAGTGATGTCACAAAAGGGGGCAGGGCTTGCCGCGCCTATAAATTAGAGAGCCGAAAGGGAACGCCGGCAGTGTAAGCTTGTGGACAGGGAGGGTGAGTGGAAGTGCTCAACCCGAACCTACCCACAGTTGATGTGGTGAGTTAAGCTGGTTAACCCGCGGGTCCCGTCGGGCTGGCCCTCACATCACAACTGTATAGCACTACAGGCACCCAAGCTCCTGACATCACTCATGAGGTCTGCAGCTCAGTGGCAGCAGGGGGTGCAGGCTAATCAAGTAAGTGTGGCATGGCCAGGCCCCCCCTAACACCCAAAAATTGACAAAGGCCTTTTTCCATAGACCCAATTATAATCAAATTCAAATTTAAAAATCAGTTCAATTCTTTTTTCATAGTAGTAATAAAACAATAGCTTGTACTTAATCCCAGGATATAATAAATCCTTACTGAATGGGCAAAATTCCTATTGGGTTTAATTAATGTTTAAATATTTTTTTAGTAGACATAAGTTATCAAGATCTAAATTTATGAAAAGATCCCTTACCTGGAAAACCCTAGATCCAACCATTCTGCATATGCATAAAGAAACAATAAAAAAATCTCTAGGGTGAATGCGGCAAGGAGTTCCCCTATTTGAATGTAGGGGGGAAAGCTTGCCATAGCCTGTTGCTAAGTGTCAGTTCCAATGGAAGCCCACTGTGGGGATCACAGGTTACAGAAATGCATCATAAAAAATTCTGTGGCAGCTTATCAATGAGCAGATCTTGACGCTTCTAACAGTAGAATATAAAAATTAGCACACAAGAGAAACAGTATAAAATGGAAAAATGCCGGTGGTAATTTGAATGTGATGTTGCTCCTCTTGCTGTAGACTAGAGACCCTGAAATTTTCACTTTTTTTAACATTTGGTCTGCAAAACTGCAGATATTCATGTATATTTATTTCACATTGCTCAGTCTGAGTTTCTTCTTTTTGTGCTTTGATTTCTAGATGTTATGTTATCACAGAAAATCACTGAGCTCAGACCCCATTGCCAGGGGAGGAAGCTATAAAGGTACACGCAAGAGAACATTTTGTCCTACAAACCAAGGAAGGATAATTAGGGAAAGATATATAGGCTTTTGTATTCCCTCCAGTGAGAGTGCCTTTGTTTTGTTAGTATAATGCACTTCTGATTGCCAGGGAGAATTTTCTATAGGACACATGTTTAAATGATGTGAATTGTTTTATTTAAAATAGGCAATCCCATTTTTCAATAGGATCATAGGGTTGCAAATTCTTGTTTAATATCTGCTCATCTAGCTGGTTTCTTTCACAAGGACACCTGGGTTCAAATCCTGTTTCGATGGTGATGTAAGACTCAGGGAAAAGGTGGCATACCTATCTACAAGCATAGGCATAAAGCACATATTCTTAAAGAGCAAGGAAAGGCTACTACTGTAGCCCTTAATATAGTGTAGAGCTCCCTTGCCCAAAGCAAATCGGCAAATTTATATTTTAAAATAATGATCACATCTCCCAAAAATTGGCTTGTAACTTAGGTGTATTTGCAGCCTGTCACGGCCGCCATCTTGGATTCCTGGATTCCCCCGCTCGCAAACCCCCCCCCGCCGTGGCGATCGAACACCCTTGCCCGCTCCCCACTTGCCTGCTCTGCGTGCCTGCTCTGTGTGTCAATGAGGCCAGGGGAGGGGAGCGCGCCGGCTTCTCTCACTAAAATCGAGCAATGCGCATGCGCCACCTACAGTGTCCTGGTCACATAGTCAATGCAGGAGCAATGCATTATGGGAATCCTCTTTATCCAGCTCGGCGTTTTTTATTCCTGTTTGGCTTCAGATCTTCTGAACAGGTGAAATATGGGGAGACTTAAGGGCACTATTGAGAGAACTGAAGGTATGCCTGCAGCTTGAGATTAACTCTTTATTAGCCTTTCCTTCTCCTTTAAGCTCCGTACAGGGGCCTGTACCTTTGGCTGCTCAGCCACAGTGCAGGGTGGAAAGTATGGAAGACCTTCGGGTTGTGTCTAAGTTTTGCTCTCTGCACTTTGCTCTGTGAGTGATAAGTTACCCCTATAAAATTAAAGGGGATGTTGACCTTTAGAAACTAATCCAAATTTGTAGTGCCCCTGTGATAAAAAGACATTTTTGTAAATCATCTTTTTATTTAAAATTTTTATTTTTTATTGAAAAATATACTTTATTATATATATATATATATATATATATAATAGCAAATGGAAATGTCCCACACGCACAGGTCTTAGGTGAAGCAAAAGGTGTTTATTGAATCAGCATCTAACGTTTCGGCTGCCTCTGCAGCCTTTCTCAAAGCCTTTGAGACGTTAGATGCTGATTCAATAAACACCTTTTGCTTCACCTAAGACCTGTGAGTGCGGGACATTTCCATTTGCTCTTTTTCCTATACCCTTTGGGACTGCACCCAGGCATTGTTATGATGCTATTACGTGAGTGCCTGTTTACAAGCTGTATATATATATATATAAATATATAATATAAATATACAAAAAACTTTAGTATTCGTTCATTTCTTTTGCATTATACATTTAAACTTTCATAATAAAGCAGTGGAGGAGGAGGGAAATTAATTTTAAATGTTTATTTTTGAAGCTACAGATTATATCAGCAGCGGATCAGCACTGCTAAAATTTTCTCCGTTCTCTCTTTGGAAGGGACAGCGGACATGCCTTTCCTGTGTCATTTGCATATATTTGATACTATTGGCTAACAAGATTCCACCAATCAGATCAATGAAATGCAAATAAAGCAGGAAAGGGAAGGTGAACTGTGTGAACTTCCAGTTTGGGCAGCCTGCAAGTTGGTGTCAGTGATCCCTTCCAAAGAGAGAGCAGAGAGAGTTTTAGCAGCTCTGATCCACAGCTTATATGGTCTGTAGCATCAAAATTACTGTAAACATTTAAAATAATAAAGATGATTTACAAAAATGTTTTTTTTTTTTATCACAGGGGCTCTTCAAATTTGGATTAGTGTTGAAAGGTCAACATCACATTTAATAAATAAAATTAATCTGTTGTAGTAGAAAATAAAAAATCAAAAGTAATTTAATGAGAGCATCCCTTTATAGAATGTTCAAAGCATTAAAGATTGTGTCCTGATAACTCTTACTATTGTGCTTTTTCAGCTTGTTTACTGCTTTGTCTCTAAAGGTAAATATTTTCATTTCTGTTTATTTTATCATTCTGGCTTCTGCTCTAATGACTACTAATGGGCAATCAAAGCTGTGTTTCTCTAGGGACATGTAGATGTTTAATAGATGTTTTCCCTAACATCTATTAAGGTCTTTCCCTGCTTGCAGTGTTTCCATGGAGACATGGTTCTGGTTTTTGGTCCTTTTTATAAAACAGCCATACTTACACTGTAATTATTGCCTTTCCTGAGATTGGCCTCTGTATATTTAGTTTGCCCTCTGCTTTGGGTGACCTTCTTTCTGCTCAGCCAATACTCTCTTGGATCTAATGTTTTAGAGTTTTTCTTTTGTCTTGGTGTTCTGTCGCCCACCAGTGGCATAACTACTATGTATACAACAGACCCTGTGGTTGTGGGTTCTGCTGTACCCTAGCCCTCCCGGCCCCTCTCTTACTAAATATAGCGGTGCAAGAGGGTTGGGAGGGGGTGCGGGGGAGGAGGGACTGTTTGCGCCGGACCTCCTTAGAGAATTTTTATGCATGGGGGCCCAGAATGACCAAGTTACATCCTGACTCCTTCCTATACAGAAGGAAGGCTAGGCTCGATCAATCGATCGCCGCATAGTGGACGCTTCCCCTGAAACTTCACCTGCATAACCGTATTGCTTTTCTTCAAATGACCGGAAGCCAAGTTTTAACAGGTATTTTGTACTACAGCTTTCAAAATAATAAGTGGTTTGCAGGATAGGGCAATTATTGGGGCAGGGTAGAATAGATTTTTTACTTAAAATTTTTTTGTGTTACTTTTCCTTTAACACAGAAAAAAATCGCCAGTGCTCAGTCTAATCCATGCTGTAGCGTTGACCAGCTGCCAGAAACACCCTTGTGCCAGCATTCTGGAGCTGACCAGCTGCCATAAACGATTAAAAGCCATTATTTGTACACAAAAAGAAAGAGAAAAAAAAATTGGCTACAAATTGTGCACGAAACACAGAAAAAATCACCAGCTTTCTGGATAAGTCGAATGTCTCATGGAGCGAGTTCGTTGCCAACAATAGATATTTGCTACCATGGGCAACTAACTGCTCCAAAGTTTCTTTCCACCAGCAATAATTGGAGTCGCCGGTGGAAAGGTGGATTTACATTCTAGCTGGTGGGATGGCATTTCGGGGAGATTAGTTGCCCACGACAAGGGAGATTTGTCGCGCAGAGACTAATCTCATCTGCCACGGCCCTTATCTGGAAAGAGCAAACAAGTTTAAGAATTGTCCAGCCAATTCTCAAGTTGCCATTCCTGATGTAAGTAAAGATTTCCAATAGCTGTGAAATACCTTGGTAAAAGGGCTGGAGGTATAGTGAGACTGAACCACCTCACGGTGAAGGGTATGAATTATGCACAACAGTTGTAGCTGACCAGGTACGTTGTATCCTCAATAGTTTATAGGTGTACTTTGTCCCAATGTGTCTTTTTAGGGGAAACCAGTAGATAAAATGTACCTTTCCCAAAGTGCTAAATCTGTCTTTTAAAAGTAATAGCCAGGAATGAATAAGGAGATGTTAAGCAACCAACTTGATAATTTAATTGTGGCGCATGTGCTCAAGCAATAAGGGGCACAAAATTAAGCCCTGAGGACCCACCATTGTACTGTATAAGCTGTGCTGTGTACCATGCTTCCCCCAGTGTCCCTAGCTAACCTGTTCTGAATGACATGCAAAGTTGGGGCATTCCACTGATTGCCTATGTACCACCAACCTCCCATTCTTTCTGTATGCAGCCCAGAGACATAACTCTGTCTCTCAGGATGCAAGCATCTAGCCAAGGTATAAAGGACAGGGCACTTTGACACATTTTTGTACTGTGCACCTTTTTTTGTAAAATAACTCTTTAAAATGTATCCATTTAATATTTTACTATTATTATAATATCTATTTTTAAACCATAACTATAGTTTGGTTCAATTTGTCTATGCATTCTCGTTAATAGTTAAACCCTACCCTGATAAACTCTGATGGGCAAGCTGAGAACCAACCACAACAAGGCATGTGCTTATAAATGTTTCAGAATCTATATAAAATGGCTGGGTGACTGGGTCAGATGAGACCTGTCACATCAAGGTGTTGATTACATGTTTATAGTGAATGTTATGGTTACATGCCAGAAATGAGCAATATCCAGGGGTATAGTCTGGGTCTTAAATTTCCAGAGTTGCTGATCAAGTTTAGAGACACCAACCAGACTAGAGATGGAATTTGGTGTTTGGTCATGTTATTCAGCTGCAACATTCCTGATCAGCGGAATTTACTTTCTGCTGCAGTTCATTAAGAGAATGAGAAGTGAGGCTATGGGGGTTAAAGGGTCACAAGACTCTTTGGTTCAGCCTATGTTCAGTAACTAAAACACAAAAATGTATTGAGAAGTTATTTTTTTTTCATTAAGCATATAGATCATATAATCTGCACACTTGAATGGGAAGTACGGGTTTCCCATAAAGTATAAGGGCACTGCCATGCAGGGCATATTCTCTGCCTATGTCTATCCACAGGCTGAGAATCCGCCCTAAGCTCTAAAAATCTTACTTATGTACCCACACCCGAACCATTACGTCTTACTTTATAAACCGTAATTATAGTTTGGTTTAATTTATTCATGCATTGTCAGTAATAGTTCAATCCTCATCAGCACAGCCCTAGATACTGGACCTAGAGGTACCACAGTATGCAAACAGATTAACAACCACAACAAGGAATGTGCTTTTAAATGTTTCAGAATCTTTATAAAATTGCTGGGTGATACGGTCAGATGAAACCCACCACACCAAGGTGTTGATTGCATGTTTATACTGAATGTCATGGTTACATGCCAGAAATCATCAATATTCAGGGTCAAAGTCTGGGTCCTAAAGTTACATATTTTCTGGAGGATCAGAGCTGAGGTTGTCTGATGTTGCCATAAAATATAAAAGTTATCTATACAGAAAACTGGGTTCTTTTAAGGGATTCTAACAGAATAATTTTTGAGAAGCTTTTACTTCCCCTTAAAGAAGTTTCCATGCGCAGTGTTCATAGCATTTTCAACATTTAAAGGGAATATATACCATAAATTTTTACAATGTACTAAACCGTGTAAAATAATGTAAAATAGAAGTAAGTGCTTTTATTTTAATACCTTTGGGTTCAAATATGTCCATAACTGCTTGAAAACTGTGCTCTACCCAGACCTTTTGCCAGCTTCCAGTTTAGACTCTTCAGTATGTGGCTCAGAGCTGCAGGCCCTGATAGACTTCAGTGACACAGCAGAGCTACTTAAAGTGCAGTGAATATGCATAGGGTGGGTGGGGCTTAGTGATGTCACAGGCAGTCATTCCTGCTCTACTCGCTCCTCTACCCCCCCCTACTGTTGAGTAAAGCCTGTCAGTCAGTGCTGTGACCACTTCCTGTGGGAGACTGAAGCGACACTCCCACCTTTCATTTTGCTCTGGCTTCTGATTAGAGAGGTTGTGTATGCAGCTCTCATATAATGACTGTTTTAGGAGGTAAAATGCTCTCAAAACATCTTTCTTTCCACATCATGTCACATTTTGAGGGAGGATGAATATTATAACTGAATATGAACTTTATGTAAAATGTCTCCTTTAATATTTATTGTGAATACTGAATTATATACATCACAGACTATCAAGAATTGTTAATTAATCATAAATATCACATACAATCCTTATTCCCCTAAAATTATATATACAGTCTTGCTTTAAGGTAAATTAGAAATACATGTAAAAACGTTCCATGAGTGAAATTTTGGCATGACTTGCATAACTTTTTAGCAATGGACTGCATAAGCATAAGCATTTTCTAAATTGTGGGTGCCAGAAAGCCCAGCTATATAGAACGTTGGGCATCTATTCTGACCCTCTGTTCCTAAGTAAAAACCTCTCCCATATCTGTTCCTTCAGTTATTTTGAATGGGCAGGTACTACCAACTTATTATTAAATGATTAGACAAACAGCATGGACCAGACTATAAATGACAATATTAAGGCAACAGTATATTATAGAACAGTACCACAGTTTAAATCACTATTATATACAGTACTCCTTTACTTAAACTCCCCTGTCACAAACCCAAATGATTTGTGCATGTTGGGGCCCTTTAGTCTCTCCAAATCAGTGGTAATGGTGCGCTACCTTGAGTCTGATAGTTAGCAGAATAACTCTGCCAACTTAGTAAACAAACACTATCCTTGTTGGTGAGAAATCATTTGGTAGAGAATATGGCTCAGCAACAGTTGGGTTAACTCGCACAGGTTAATAGTACACAGTTCCCCCAATAGAGTATTGTGGTGGCAGATTACTCCCAGTCTGTGCTTCTAGTCCTCTGGATCCCTTTGAGCATCCAAGCTGAGATGATACAGACAGCTTTGTTCTCCAACATCTTTAATCACCTGGGCCCCTGTGCAACCCTCCAGCCTGGGACTTTCTCACCAATCAGCCAGACAGCTCCCCCCTGCTCCCTTTCTGGGTAGCACTGATAACAGCTCTTTTAAAGGTGCTAGTCCAAACTGGGATAGCTTCTCTCTAGGCTCCCTCTCTGTAGGAGGCTTTCCTTGGGTCAGGACCTCTGCAGTTGGCTCTCTCTGTCCCTCTGGCAGTTCTTTCACCCTAAGCAGGTACAGCAGGCACACAGTAGGCAGACTGAATCCCTGTCCCATAGATCGCTCCCTTTTTTATAGTAGTCTGGGAGTTCAGTCCTTAACAAACATTTTGTGCACTTCCTGCTCATTAGTTGTTTCAAAGCCCTAGCAAGGCACTCAGCAATGATGCATACTGGTAAATGTAGTCCTGTTAACTGTCCCTACAAACTCTATATAAGGAGATGCAGGTTTCCTGTAGTGATTTGCTGTCCATGTTTCTTGCTTTAAATTATAGGTGTTACACTACAAATCTTGAGTCCTCTCAAGAACAAGATTATAGTATATAACTGGTAATGACACATACATACATACAAGGGAGCAACTCAGATTTGTAAATCCACAAAGTAAGGACATTGCTAATAAACCACCGATCTACACTGGGGTGGGGTGTCACCTCTAGAGTGTGCACCAGAGGGAACATGGCCATAGGCACTTCTAAGGGGCCGCAGTCAGTCTTTTCTCTATCATTGTCCAGAGAATCATAAGAAAGCTTTTAAGGTGGTATGGTTCTTCTGGGTTCTCGAGTGTTAAACACCCATTCTTGAGTGTTAAACACCACATTCTTCATCACAGTCAACTCTGGAACCAATGTTTATATCAGTCTTTAGTGTAGGTGCTGGGTTGTCTGAAAGTTCAGTACAGATTCATTTTTTGGTTGGACAGGAGTGTCAGGGGCATCCTCTGAACCCTGGGTAGGTATATCATCCAGATTTACAATTCATGCAGGACAATCTAGGACAAACTCCGGAGCATTCACATTTAGTTTAGTTGTGAGTTCCTCACTATTAAAAAGAAAAATCTCTCTGAGTCCTAGTTTTAGCCCCATTACTCTTTACTCATCTTTAGTTGAATAAATGTGTCAGTCACCCCTAGGTAATATAGAGGGTTGAAACTGAATTTTCTTTGACCTTCTGGGTCTGATTCTTTTGTGTTATTTGTCATCTACTGACCTGGGCTCTCTTACTGTTGGGCCAATCAGAAGTAGATGATTCCTATGCCATGTTTTAATAGGATAATTCTTCCCTTAAAGGACATGTAATAGTAAGGCTACAGCATCCCCTTTATCACTTAGATTTCCATCTCCTCATGTAACCCACTCAGCCCCCTCCCTCAGGAATTAGTTTTGGCTGTTGGCTTGTGGGCATGCTCAGTTGTACTAAACTCAGATTACTAAACACGCCCTTCAGTCTAGCAGCCAGTGAAGAGATGGAATTGCTGGTTCCCATAAAAACTCAGCTCTAGCTGCCTGCTTTAGTTTTTTTCTCCTAACCTCCTCTCCTGAGCTCAGGTCAAACAAAGCAGAACTTTTATCAGAGACAGTTGTGCCTGTATGAGTCTGTATTCTTGATGAAATGTATGCTGAATAAGGGTCTGTGTGTGTGTGTATGCTGTTTGCAGATTTAAATGTAACTTTGGTGTGATTTAACCGGAGTAACAGGTATCATTCTGGCTTAACACCCAAACATCAAGAGGTAAGGTGAGTAGCCAGTGGCATCATGATGGTTCCTAGAGATCACAATGTTAACTATGTTAACTTTCCTGAACAAAATCCTGTAGCCACCTCTCAGTGAGCTGAAACCCCAAGGAGACCCTGAGCACCAAGCATCAAGTTCTCTTTTTTATACACAAATGTACTGGCACCTAGTGGGCATTCTAAAATTACCAACCAATCACTTTTAATAAATTGGATAAGGAATTCATTGTATAAAGAAAAGTTTCCCACATATAGGATTTAGGACCACCTTAGGAGTCCACTCGTAAATTAAGATGGTAACCCTACATAGAACTGACAAGCTATAAAGGGGGCAGAGAGGCTCCTCTCTTGCTTAATGTTAGCTCTTCTAACCCCCGCTTTTTTAAAGGGGAGCTCCACTCAAACACAACTTAAACTTTTTTAAAAGTAAAGTGATAAGCAAAAACAAAAAAGATGTGGTCGTTTAAAAAAAGGCACGGTCACATCAAAATAGGCATGGTCATGGCGAAAATTTGTGGCTGTGTCAAAATAGGCACGCCCGTGTCAAAATAGGTGCATGCATCTAAAATGACGTGCGGCACACAGGTTTCGCAAATTTTTCGCCGTTTTGCTCATTTTTAATTGAAGCGAAACAGGACAGATTGGCTCATCACTAGTAAACATAATTTCAAGCAATTTTGCATTATACATCAGTTAAAAAAATGCAGCCTTTTCATGATATTTAATGTAATTATATGGTTTGAAACAATCACCTAAGCCTGGAACCCTGTTCTTCTGCTGATCTGTGTGACTACTGGCTAAGACACAAATAAAATGTTAGAGTAGTCGACTGTCCTTAGCCTGCATCCTCCAAATCCAACAATTCCCTGAACATCACAGTGCAATGCATTGTGGGTTATGTAGTTCCAGCATGCTTTCTATAAGCTGTGGAAAAATCAGTACAATTTGTAACGTCAATGTTTTAGTCCCTCCTCCCCTGCCAGGATGTCAAATGATGCAGAATGAGAACTGTTTTCAGCTGGATTTCGGCATAGGTGTATTAGGGTTTCTGTGTTGTGTGGGACTCTTTAACAAATTTTGGCTTGGAAACTGAAGTTCCCCTATAGTACAGCCTGCAATTAAGAATAGGTTCTTTGGAAAAGGTCATGCCAAATAAAGAGAAAAGCAAGTTTGGTCTTTCTCCCCCCAAGTAAAATCAGCTAGTCTTTTTATTATCTGCCTACACACTCCAGTCTTTGCAGCTGATCTTTTCATTTATTTTCAAAATTCCATTTTATTATTCTCTATTCAGCACTGTTAGGAATGTAACTTTTTTTTCAAAATGACAGTGGACTTTTCTAGACAAATGATGATTTTTCTGAATATTACATTGCTTGTTGTGCAAGTACCATGCTTGTGTATAAAGGCAAAAAATGAATACGTTTGTATTAATCTCCATATCTGTATTTTACTTTGGAGCTTATTCCTCTAAGCAGGCTAATATCTATGGCTAAGCTATAAAATGTAATTAAACATCCACGGATACTGAGGACCAGAACATGCATCTGAAATCATCTTGGGGCATATTTATAAATTTTCGTACGACTGCACAAGAGAAAACTTAAATAATGGCAACTAATAAATCTGTTCCATTTTAAAGTGGACTCGTCACCCTAAAAAAATAATTATAAATTCTTTTCTATCAGGTTAGTCAAGTATAATAAACTTCACTTACATTATATAAATGATTTAAATCTTGTTTCCTTCAGTCTTGGAATTACACAACTACAGCAAGCAGGCAGAAGCCATTTTATTAGTAAGGACAGCTATGCATCATGCCAAAATTTTTTTAATGTGCCAGAATGGTGGACCTGATGCCCATGCCCTGGCTACACAGCTGGGATTTTTAAATGCCTTTATAATGGGAATGAATGTTTTTTTAAAAAAAGGAGTTTGGATTTCATGTTTAATTTGAACACGATTTTTATTATACAGCTTTTTATGTCTGGGTAACAGGTCCCTTTTAACTAAAGACCACAGCGACAAAAAATATTGAATTCAATGATGATATGCATACACTGTGCATTACTGGAGATTTGCAAAATAAAAGGGTGATATAAGGACATGTATATTAAAAAAATGATGCTGTACAAAGGAATATCTATGCTTATAAATGGAGGCCTCATTTATTAATAGGACAAAGTACAAAAATAACTACCTGGTTTGGGGACACTTTCTATGGGGTCACTGTGTATGGGGGGGAACTGTCTATGAGGGCACTTTCTATGGGGCACTGTCTATGGGGGGCACTGTCTATGGGGGGGTACTGTCTATGGGGGCACTATCTATAGGGGGTACTGTCTATGGGTGCAATTTGGGGCACTTTCTATGGGGGCATTGTGTATGGGGGTACTTTCTATGGGGGCAATTGGGGGCATTTTCCAGGGGGGTTACTGTCTATGGGGGCACTTTCTACAGGGGGGTACTGTCTATGGGGGCACTTTCTATGGGGGATACTGTCTATGGGGGGCACTTTCTTTGGGTTGGTACTGTCTATGGGGGCAATTGGGGGCACTTTCTATGGGGGCACTGTGTATGGGGGGTACTGTCTATGGGGGCACTGTGTATGGGTGATACTGTCTATTGGGCCATTGGGGCACTGTGTATGGGGGGGCAAAACTGGTACATAGTTATAACTCACTTATAACTGACTCCCTTGCTATATTGTTTTCCTTAGGTAGTACAGTATGAGGGTATAGCACATTTGCGTCTGATCCCACCATTTCAACTATATAAAAGGAGTATTAAAAAAAAATTAAAAATGATGGGGTGTGGTAATTGGGGCGTGGTCAAAAAATTTTGCCGTGTTGCGCGCGCCAAATCTTTTTGTCCCTCTTTTCATTTTTCAAATGTTGGGAGGTATGGGTATGGGATAATTTTCCGGAAAACCCCATTATCTAGAAAGCTCCAAATTAGGGAAAGGCCATTTCACTGCAACTCACTTTTAGCAAAGTCATCATTTTGAGCTCCTTTCCCAACATATTGGAAGAGAACAGATATCATTTACCATCACAGCATAATTATTGACCATTTTTTTAAGATAGTTAGAAGATCTCGGTAGTAACTGAGTGTAACTACAAGAGGAGCAGGGGGTGCCTGTGCCCGCTGAAGGCCACATTGCATCCTCCGGAAGATAGAAAACAAGCATCTGGGGAGGAGTGGGGGGGGCCTAGTTGCACATCCTGTGCCAGGGCATGGTTATCTTCAAGAGACTTTGTCAAAGATCTGTTGGGGATTATATAATGTGGAATATCACAGGCAGCATTCAGCATGGTTATCTTGTGATTTCACTAAGAGGTTTTGATGCAGTGCTACAAAATGATTACTGTATAAACAGAACTCTACTGAGGTCATTTATTAAATGGAAAAGCTAGGTGAAATACTGGGCACACTCCAGAAAGTCAGGAACCAGCACTGAAGGCAATGCAAACAGGGGACAAGCCCCTTGTGTTTATTGAGTCACTCAAGAAAACAACAATGACCCCTGATGAAGGGGCACACCCTGGCAACATTTTATTTCCTTGAGTGATTAAAAAAAAAAAAACAGGAAGCTTGTCGCCTGTTTGCATTGGTTTCTGACTTTCTGTACTGTACTAAGGGAGGGCCATATCCTTGTGGACACCTGCACCAGGCAGTATAGCTCATTAGAGAACTGGGTGTGATTGTGAAATTCCTGGTATGCAATACCGGCCACATAATTGCACATAAAATGTGCACACTGCTTATATTATATCATAGTGGAACCCTATTATGTTTAATCAAAACATGTATGGATAAGACAGGAAACAAAAGGGGCAAATACAATTCATAAGGTGAAAAGAAGATGTCTGAGAAGGCTCTCACTCATCCAGGTCATAGTATATCTGTAGTAATAAGTCAAATCAACTGGACTTGCTGTGTTTTTCACTAGTTTTCCAACTGGCTTTCTAAATTTAGAATAAAATATGTTAAATAGGTTTAGTTACACTTTGGAAAAGGTACTGTCAAATGAACCCTACAATGAAAGCTACAGAAGCCTGCTATCAAATAGATCTTCCTAGGCAACACAAGAAGAGAACTGGAGAGGTGGAGGTAGTGATTGTACAAGAGCCAAGGGGCCCGATTCACTAAAGTCCGAAATAAGGAGTGCTATTTATAGCATGCGTTAAAAATCTTATCACTTCTTATTTTTCGCTCTAATCACTAAAAGGACACTTGTCATAATTAAGAAGCGATGTTCTTGGCGTTATTTATCTTGCGACGACATATTTTCAAGCAATATATTACGCAGCGCACAACATATTACGCAGCGTGCGATATTTTACGCAGAGTGCAATATATTACCCACGTAACCATTACTTTCTGAAGACTACCGTCCTTAAAATTTTGCGCTCTGCGTAAAATATCGCGTGCGGTGTAATATGTTGTTCGCTGCGTAATATATTGCTTGAAAATATGTCATCGTAAGATAAATAACACCAAGAACATCGCTTCTTAATTATGACAAGTGTCCTTTTAGTGAATAGAGCGAAAAATAAGAAGTGATAAGATTTTTAACGCATGCTATATATAGCACTCCTTATTTTGGACTTTAGTGAATCGGGCCCAAGATGTCAAATTAAAGATTTTAAGGTAGGGTAGGAGGGAACCCAAGAATACAACAAATTTCTATGTGCTGAAGCATCTAGACATAGTGTTAAATTGAATATATAGGGTTGCATCCGATAATGTTCAGTGAATTTAAATGTAAGGGTCTGTAATGTTCTTACTATTTACATCCTTAACAGGACAAAGTAGGGATCATTTATCAACACTGGGCAAATTTGCCTGTTGGCAGTAACCCATAGCAACCAATCAGTGATTGGCTTTTTTTTAGCCAGCTGCAGATAAAAGAATAAAAGCAACAATTTGATTAATTGTCATGAGTTATTGCCCATGCACAAAATTTGCCCAAAATGACCCCCACTGAATAGTTATTTATCAACACTGGGCTAATTTTCCTATGGCAGTAACCCGCGGCAACCAATTTAATTGTTCCACCTGCAGCTGGATGAAAAAAAAGCCAATTACTGGTCGGTTGCTATGGGTTAGTCCTTTATTGCTCCTAACAGCTCCTTGCCTGAAGGACTCACCACCCTCCTTTCATTTAATTGGGGATTTCCTCTTAAATGCTTGATAATTATGTTCCATTATATAAATATATATACTTTTTTTTTTTACATATGGTCTTTATACATATCCAGATGAAAATAAAAGCAGCATAAACTTAACTAAAAAGTAGACTGTGGCTCAATTTTTCTTGATCAATGTTATAGGGACATTGGACAGATTACAGGGTTTCTTCAAGAAAATTGCCAGTGATCAAATTGCTGAAACAAGTGATTATGGTCTTTAAGTTATTTTTGGATAATTTTCCTGCCAATCTTTTGCATTGTATGGGAAAAAAAGACCTCTTAGCAATGTTCATGGGCTTGGGTGATTCAGTAGCATTGCACACATGAGCAGTCTCACTGCATTAATGTCATTGTGCTGAGACTGGTACAGACAGTGCCAGTTGGAAAGGAAAGTTAGACATTATTTTCTGAATCTGTAAATTATATATGGTTAAAAGAATCGCTCTGAAAATAGCACAGAGCAATATCCTCCCCTCAGTGATATAATGCATTGCAAAGAACATTTTGTGCACAAGGAACAATTATGGAATAAGGAGAAATTCCACAGCTGTCTTAAACAAGAAACTCAACAAAATATTTCAAGGCAAATAACATGATGGCAATGAAGTTGGATTCAACCAGATAAGATAAATCAATTGCTGTATAGAAACGTAATGCCATATCGAAATGTGCTTTCTCTATCTTCTCACTTCTCTCCTTCTTTCTCCATCTTCTCCCTTTCCTTCTCCTCCTCTTCTCTCATCCTTCTTCCCGAAGCATAGTTTCCAGAGTGCTTGGATTTTCTTTCTCTTTATGTTCTCTTCTTTTTTTCTCTTTCTCTTTCCCCTTTTTTTTTTATTTTTCTTTCTCCATGTAGCAACAAAGGGCAATACATTGCCAATGATGTATTCAGCACGGCACAATGGTTTGCTCTGGGGTCCTTAGGTTCAATCCCAGCCAGGGCACTATCTGCAAAGAGTTTGTATATTCTCTCCATGCCTGTGTGGGTTTCCTCTGGGCACTCTGCTTTCCTCCCACACTCCAAATACATATGGAAAGGTTACTGGTTCCTATTAAGACTGACCATGGAGTGTAAATGTGATAGGGGCAAAGACTGTAAGCTCCTCTGGTTCTATATAAATATAGAGTAATAAAATGAGTAATTGTTGCAATAGTAATTACAATAAAATTAGACATATGAAATGTTAAACTCAATATATAAGGTTAATATCACAAAGGCTGATAGTAAAGGCCCGGATTTGTGGAGAGGCCACAAAGGCCCGGGCCTAGGGCGGCAGAAGTTTAGGGGCGGCATGCCGCCCCGCCGCAACAAAATTTTTAAATTTTGCTCCCATATGGACCTCTCCCCACTGCTCCGTATGGGAGATTAAATGTATGCGCTTGCGCTCGATGCCGTGGGGGGGGGGGTATTCGACCAATGGGGGTAAATAATTTCGGTTTCTGTTTGGTTGATCATAAGGATTCATCTAATTACATTGATCTATTTTTAAATCTAAATGAATAAGTCATTGATACTTTAATAAGACTGTAGAACACTGGATGTATTCTTTTTATTAGTGGGTATCAAGCTTTAGACAAGGCCTGTATTTGTGGTTTTTGCATACATTTACTATTAGTATAGAGGATCTCACACAGACATGGAGCAGAGCAAGGTTTATTTTATACACCTTTATTGTGGGATAACCAATATACTGTAGTTGTTTGAGTCAGTAGCTTGTAGTTTCTTCTTTGGCATAAAAAGTGTTAACGTCCTTAGAATTATGGGTATTTACTATTCTGTTTATTTTTCACTACTGCTTTTCTGCCTGAGCTAAAATATTATGCTCATATAACTTTACACACCTCTTATGATTCCAGTAGCCCAGAGCTGTGTCGTTTGTTTCAGGCACTCAAACATCATGCGTCATTAAAACAGTAAATAGAACATTTCTAGGCAGCAGCTATTTCCTGCTTTCCCCTATAGCTTTGGGCCTTTTTCCAGTAGATGCTTTTATAGTCAGGCCGTGGAACATCCTGGAAACTAAATGGTTAAAGGCTTATTCAATTTCACAGTCACCTTGGGGTTCAGAATTGAAATATTCTCGCGTTCAGTAAGTATTTACATATATTTGGACATGAATAAAATTTAGGAATTGATTAGCTCTAGCTGGAGCATATTTACCAACAAAAATACATGCAATGATTGCATGTAATATTAGATATATATAGAGTTATTTATTATGGGCCAGGCAAACATGAGCAATGTTCCATATGTAGAAAGAGACCTTATTCTGAGTAATGTTCCTCATGTAGAAAGAGACCTCATTCTGAGTAATGTTCCTAATGTAGAAAGAGACCTCATTCTGAGTCTGTTCCGTATGTAGAAAGAGACCTTATTCTGAGTAATGTTCCTCATGTAGAAAGAGACCTCATTCTGAGTAATGTTCCTCATGTAGAAAGAGACCTCATTCTGAGTCTGTTCCGTATGTAGAAAGAGACCTTATTCTGAGTAATGTTCCTCATGTAGAAAGAGACCTCATTCTGAGTCTGTTATGTATGTAGAAAGAGACCTTATTCTGAGTAATGTTCCTCATGTAGAAAGAGACCTCATTCTGAGTAATGTTCCTCATGTAGAAAGAGACCTCATTCTGAGTCTGTTCCGTATATAGAAAGAGACCTTATTCTGAGTAATGTTCCTCATGTAGAAAGAGACCTCATTCTGAGTAATGTTCTTCATGTAGAAAGAGACCTCATTCTGAGTAATGTTCCTCATGTAGAAAGAGACCTCATTCTGAGTAATGTTCCTCATGTAGAAAGAGACCTCATTCTGAGTCTGTTCTGTATGTAGAAAGAGACCTTATTCTGAGTAATGTTCCTCATGTAGAAAGAGACCTCATTCTGAGTAATGTTCCTCATGTAGAAAGAGACCTCATTCTGAGTAATGTTCCGTATGTAGAAAGAGACCTCATTCTGAGTAATGTTCCTCATGTAGAAAGAGACCTCATTCTGAGTCTGTTCTGTATGTAGAAAGAGACCTTATTCTGAGTAATGTTCCTCATGTAGAAAGAGACCTCATTCTGAGTAATGTTCCGTATGTAGAAAGAGACCTCATTCTGAGTAATGTTCCGTATGTAGAAAGAGACCTCATTCTGAGTAATGTTCCGTATGTAGAAAGAGACCTCATTCTGAGTAATGTTCCTCATGTAGAAAGAGACCTTATTCTGAGTAATGTTCCTCATGTAGAAAGAGACCTCATTCTGAGAAATGTTCCGTATGTAGAAAGAGACCTCATTCTGAGTAATGTTCCGTATGTAGAAAGAGACCTCATTCTGAGTAATGTTCCGTATGTAGAAAGAGACCTCATTCTGAGTAATGTTCCGTATGTAGAAAGAGACCTCATTGTGGAAGTGAATACCCAGGATGCAGAACAGATGGTAACAAAGGAAATCCTCGGGAGCCAGGATTAAAAAGCAATTTTGAGCTTCTTTAAAAATGTTCTGTACATTTAGGTCAGGAAGATTAACTCTTCTATTGCCACCTGGAAAAACACAATATTGCAGACTATACAGCATAGTTGCAAGCGCAAATAAAAGCATCAATATTAATGTGTGCTAAACATAGCCTCAGTGGTTACAAGTGCACCATGATTAAACAGGCTGCTGTTTTAAAAAAATTCAGAAATATTCAGTATTTTCTCTCCCCACTATGTTGTGCAGCCCCCAGATTCTCATAAAATCATCTTTATGTGTATTATGTCAATTTATTTTTAACCAAAAACTGCGAACTCCAATGGAAAATACCATTGTGGCCTAAGGTCAAAAGTGTTGCTTATCACTGTTTGAGGTTAGTAATATTAAGCACTAGAAACTTACTGTGTTGTTGCCCTCACTTTTAGCTAAGGGCTTACTGCCATATTGTAAGTCCTGAAGAGACCTAAAATCCTGTCAGTGTCAGTGAACCCTGATATTTTTATAGTTTTGTACATTTTACATGTACAGTATAGTGCCATTTTTTAAAAAAATGGCTGTCTATGGAAAATGTTCATTTTGCCCAATATTTTTTTCTTTCAGTTCGGGTCTGGCAGCAGTTCCACAAAAGATGGAGGGCTTCATGATGTATGTAAAAGTAAAAAAAAACCATACGGTGTAGAAAAAGTATATAACCAAAAACATGTAATAAAAACATTTTAAGCCTATTGGGGAGTGGCTCCATAGAAGTGTTTTGTTAGACCTCACCCTCTGTCAGGGGTGATTCAGAACCCTGTGCTACTCTGAAGTGACTTTTGTGATGCTGCCCCCCCCACCCCCTGCACTTAACTTTGCAGGACCAGGGGGGTCCCATCACAATTGCAGAAAGCGCAATCACAAGAGCCCAATTTCTGGTTTAATAATTGAACATTTGCCTCTTGAACTTACCTTAAGCAGCTTTTTTGCCACCTCTGGTAACTTGTGGGGTGCTCCAGACTGAGGCAATATTCTCACCTTACCTCATGGCAGGGGGAGTCCTGCAGAGGGTCCAATCGAATCCAGAGTAAGAAGCAATTTGAATAAATACTTGGTCTTCTCAATATATAGGGGGGCACTAAAGAGATTTTGTTGCGGGGTCCAGGAACTTCTAGTTAAGTCTCTACTGTAAAATGGACCCAGGCAGTGGATCTAAGCCAAATTTAAAATTTTTACTTCATCTGCAGTTTGCTTGTAATGCTATAAAAAATCAAATATTGTAGAAGTATCCCCTTGGTTTTTTTTAATGGTTGGTTCCTGTACCCTCTAGCTATCCACTTTTCTGCAAGACACATGGCATTAGATCATAGCGGAAAGAAGGAGCTGATTCCAGTATTTGCCAGTGCTCACATTGTGTGTGTGGCATACACTGAGTGTGGGTCCTATTCCATATCATCTCTTCTGCCCAATGCACCATTAGTCTATGCTAGGTTTTATGGCTGATCACTGTGACTTATTATGTATGAAGCAGATTATTTTTCTATTTTTATAGACAAATCTATGGCAGATGAAATCCTATAATTCTTTTGTGCTTTAATAATAGAACTTCCTAAACCCAAATTTTATTTGGTAAAAGACATACAAAGATATTCAACAAAACTCATTATAAATCTGTGGATTAAAATGCTAAGGTGGAGCAATAAGGATTATAAACATCCATGGAAACTGACAATGCTGCATAGGTTCTAGGCCAAATATCTTTGGTCATGGACCAAAGGTTCTATGCCCTTCCAGCATGTTTATCACTTTCATCTTCTAGATAACCTACAATGGGTTGAGGAAAATTTCCTGCATAGACCCATTATGGTCAGAATCAGACCCAAAAGAGTTTATAGGAGGAGAATGGCAGCCCTTAGTTAGAAAGAACTCATGGACTGTTGCATCTTTCTCTAAACAAGAGCATCAGCCTGGGGCAAATAAGTTATTGATTTAGGAGAGTGCCTAATATATTGCCACCCCTCAGTGTATTAGCCTTTCTTTGTATTTTAACAAGCAGCTATGCAAACCCCATGTGTGGTAGCCAAAGAGACCACCAGGGGCAAAAGCTTAACAGGGGTATAGAGAGATATTGCACAGATAGCATATCAACCTTAAGCCCAAGGGCAATGGGCACCATGTAGTGAAACTTCCCATAGTAGTAACTTAAAGGAACAGTAACACCAAAAAATGAAAGAGCTTTCAAACAATAAAAATATAATGCACTGTTGCCCTGCACTGGTAAAACTGGTGTGTTTGCTTCAGTAACACTACTATAATTTATATAATAAGCTGCTGTGTAGCCACGGGGGCAGCCATTCAAGCTGAAAAAAGGAGAAAAGGCACAGGTTACATAGCAGATAACAGATAAGTTCTGTAGAATACAATAGTGTTTTATCTGTTATCTGCTATGTGACTGTGCCTTTTCTCCTTTGAATGGCTGCCTCCATGGCTACATAGCAGCTTATTTATATAAAAAATTATAGTAGACTTTCTGAAGTAAACACACAACTTTTACCAGTGCAGGGCAGCAGCACATTATATTTTAGTTACTTTTATACACTTTCATTTTTTGGTGTTACTGTTCCTTTAATTTCTCTCATAGAAATCTATAAACCTGTTAGTATTAGGTTGTGACAAATAATTGTATAGAAAGTAATACATGAGTCCATTAAAAAGACAACAAACACTCCAGAAATGTAGAAAATCTGATAACATTTGTCTTAAGAGCTTTAAAATGTTGATTTATTTAACAGATTATATTTAGAAATATTCTAAAATAAAAAGAATGCATTTATGTTAATTCTGAGATGATGAAATGGTTTAAAATCTTAACGCTAATATTACATTTACCTTAATTAGGGAATAAATATGTTAGATAATGCTCAAAAAAGTTGAAGAAAATGTAACTTAATCCTATTAATGTATTATACTACATATTAGCAGTCACTTCACTATTCCAAATACGTTCTTGCCAGGATGGTACCTTATAGACAAAGCAGTGATAGTACAAGATGTGAGGGAATATAGGGTTGTGTCACGGCGTAAATAAATAATAGAGTTATTTAGTAACATGGGCAGAGTTACCCATAGCAACCAAACAGTATTCTTCAAACAAGAGTTATTGTTACAGTCTGACTTTCTTGATATACTGTCATATATAACAACAACAAAATATTTAGGTGAGGACAGTAAACATTATTATTATTAAAGGAGAACTATCGCAAAAATGAAAATTTAATATAAGCTTCATCCCACTGAAATAAGAATTTAACATGCAGTACGATTTCTGAAATAATCAAGTTACTCTCATTTTCCCCCTTCTTAGCATGTGTCTCTTCATTATTTATTGATTCAGGAGTTGGAGTCAATTAGGGCTAGTTCACTCTTTCAAAATAATCATAAATACTCTCTCTCTCTCTCTCTCTCTCTATATATATATATATACAGGATTTGTGTCTCTAATACATCTGCTAGGAAAGGGAGCCCCACTAAAAAATGTATTAAACCTATTTGTTAATAAAGTCTAACTCTGACTCCTGCATAAAGGGAGAATTAAAAGAGATAGCTTGCAGGGAGGAAGGTAGTAAGGACAAACTTGAATATTTTCGTAACGGAACAACAATTTTAATATTTAGAAAGATTTTGATTTCTATGAAATAAAGCTTACATTAAAGTTTTATATCTTTGGATAGTTTCCCTTTAATAGATATCGTTATTGATAATAGATTCTGACAGTTACAAATCATAGTAATCACGGAAATGCTGTAACTACCTGTGTGCTTTGTATGTTGGCTCAGAATAGCAAGAGACCCATTATATAACCTATTAAGCCTGTAGATGAAGCTATTATAAGCATTGGTCCTCATTATATCTTTTGTACAGTTTTTCATTAACTAACCATACTGCCTCTTCCGTGGGTGCAGCAGAAAATGCTCTTTGGATGTCTGGAGAACTGACTCCATAAATGAAAAAAAAACAAACACTGTAAGGCTTTCATTGTATTGCTATTTTTATTCTTTTATTTACTGTTTTGATTATCTTTTCTCAGACTCTGTGATTCATCTTTCATTTGCAGTTTTAAACTTCTCCCTGGTTGCTAAGAAAATGACTCTTAGCAACCAGTTTAAAAAATTGAGAATTTTAGAAAAGAAAGGTGTATCATGAAAAAAGTCAGCGTTGCCGTGAGAGGAAACTTTGGGCGACTTAGGCAAAACGCGGCGCCGCGTATGCCATCCCACATTCGAGCCGGTGGGTTGGCATTGTGGGGAGATTAGTCGCCCGCAACAACGAAGATTTGTTGTGTGGCGACTAATCTCTCTGTGTGTTACTGCCCTAAAACTCTTTAGTATGCAAATTTTAAATCCAGTTTGGGACAATCTGCCCTGCTTGATCCTTTGCTAAACTCAGCCTTGTCTTAGCCTTTTTTCCTGATGAGTGTATCTTGTCTCCTGTGGAGACTCTAATGCTGCCAAGTCCCAGATCTTGCTCTGTTTTCCTTTCGGAGATTTGTATTTTGCTTGGCTCCCTTTTACCGTGCATTCCTGAATCCGTATTATCCTCTTATTTGCCATTATGATAGTCCCATTGGAGCTGGTCTGGGGTGCCTGGAGCCCACCACAAAACCTTTGACCACAAGCATACTCTCCAAACTGTTTTTCCTTCCCATACTCACTTTATTTACTCTCTTAATTACTTCTCCTTACATATTATCGTCTATCCTTCCCTCTATTTTTTCTCTTTGTTCTTAAACAGAAATGGGCCCATGGTATAGACATACAAAGCAAATGGCTGGGTGAGCAGGAGGGCCCACTGACACCTGGGCCCACCAGGATTTTCCTGGCATCCTCAATGTCATGTTTTAGCCTCAGGCCTACCATGTGTTTCATACTGAAGACATAGTACTTTCACATTTTCACATCAAATTAGTGATTTCTACTTTCCAGACTTATTTCTGGTTCTCCAGTCCATGTACCTCTCTGTTTATACATATCTAATATCATCCAATATAAAAATCAGTTCTCAAGTGAATTCCTGGCTGGTACTAACAAAGCCAAGTTTAATGCTTCTCATAACACCATCAGGATGCTCCGCACACCATCAATATGTACCATTCCTGTGCAATAAGACCTTGCTGCAGGCAAGCTCAGTTGTACAATACCTGGTAGAAAATAGGGCCTTTAGAAAAGATCACTAAGAACGGTCTGCCATTTGAGCACCCTCTTTTAATTGGAATGTATCATTATTTAATCTTGTGTTGGTGTGTGTGTGTCATTTCACTGTTATAGTACAAGCCCAGCATGTTCAGTTGCTTAAGGCTGTACAGTTGTGGGGATACAATTCTATACCTAACATTAGCACATTTATTTAGGTCATATAAAGTTTCAAACTGCTCCTGGGCCTCTCATGTTGCTATAGTAACTTACCAATTCTGTGTAATTACAAGCCCCTTTTTGATAACTGCTGAATTCATACAAAAAGCATTGTAGGGCAGCTGTAACCCTTAAAAATCATTTTTCCCTGTACTTTTCAGATGCATTAGTGCAGAACACTTTAAATGCCTACCAACTTGTGGTTATTTTACTAGCAAAGGTACAATAATTAATATAAATATATTTAATATCAGTTAGATCATGTAATGAATGTACAGCCACAATCATGTCTGTATATTTGCTTATATACTTTTATTTTACCTGGAGACAATATTAACATTTGTCTCTCTATACACAATAACACTAGTTATATGAGTTTCTATGTTTTTTTGTATATGTCTTTTAACAAATGTATTGAAATAAAAAGTTTTATTGCTATATGTTCTCATATGTGTCATCAAAAGGTTGGTAGTGTGGAATATGGCAGTCTCTGGTGGGTGGTTCATGCATTTTTGTGCGGATATTTTTCTTGTGTTAGTCGAATAATACTATGATCAGCATGCACTTTCCTTTATCAGTCTTTAAGCTTCTTAGGTGGTGCATTACTCCTTTATCCTTAATTACTGATCGAGTTGGACTGCATGATTCCAGGAAGTCAACACGCCCTATAACTCAATCCCATATCATGTTCCGACTACACCCCATTAAGCACCTTCTATCACTCTACCAGGCAGGGCCGGAACTTGGGTTGACTCTTGAAAAAAGCTGGAAGGTGTGTTTGCTAAGAAAACACTATGGGGGAGATTTATCAATCCACGAATGCTCCAATCGTTCGTTTGATCAGACCGTTCGTATTTTCTGCAACTTTTTCGTACCTTGCATTTTTACGTGTCTTTTTCGTACTGTGTGTTAAAAATTATGTGACAAAATCGTATTGTCGCAACGAGTAGGAAAGTTTTGGATTCATTCAAGCTTTGTTATCGTGACTTTCCTTGGGCCAGGTTGGAGCTGCAGAGTGCCATTGAGCCCTATGGGAGACTTTCCTTGGGCCAGGTTGGAGCTGCAGAGTGCCATTGAGTCCTATGGGAGGCTTCCAAAATCATGCACAGAAGGATCAAAGTCGGAAAGCTTTTCCTTCATTTTACGATCATTCGGTACAAAAATTTCGTGACTTTAGGATCGCCAATATGATATTATCATCATAAGCATATTCGTGATATTTGCGATCTTGAGAAATTATCGTATCCAATCCGAATTTTTCCCATTCGGGATTCGAACTCGTGTTTTAATGAATCGGCCCCTATAAGTTGCTGAGGCATATTTTTTACTATTGTAAATGCACAGGAGTGCAAATAATCTCTAGTAGGGTTCAGAATGCAAATATAAGAATTCATTCTGTACTCCTATATACTATTAAAAGTCTTCACTATAACATGATCCGAAACATACAAACACCACAGTCTATAACCTTACGCATTTCATGCCTAAATGGCCTTCGACCCCCCTTCCAACAATTAAAAGATCAAAATCATCATCATTAATGGCTTACAAAATTAGCATTATACGTACATCTTCAGGGGCAAATTCAGCTATCCTGCGGATAGCTACGGGACCACCATCTCCCACAGAGTCCATTCTAATCAAGTAACTAAAATTTTTAAAAATGATTTCCTTTTTTCTATAACAAAAAACAGAACCTTGTACTTGATCCCTACCAAGACATAATTAATCCTTATTGGTGGCAACAATCCTATTGGGTTATTTAATGTTTCAGTGATTTTTAAGTAAACTTAATAATTTAGTACTTTTTAACCCTTTTGCACCAAAGTATGCATTAGTTGAAAAGGAGTTGGGAGATTTAACCCTGCAATATGTATAAGTATGACTGAAATTGCCCTAAAATATGCATGTGGAATGATAAAATTTTAAGTCATTAATGGTGTAATAAGAACTGATTGGTTGATTTTTAAGGACCTGTTATCCATAATGCTCAGGATCTGGGGTTTTCCAGAAAAGGGATCTTTCATTAATTTAGATCACAATACTTTAAGGGGGATTTATCAACATTTGAATTCAAGATTCAACTTTTTTGTAATAAAATTCAAATAATGGTTTAAATACTCAAATATCTGTTAATTAGTAAGTGAAAAAAAATGAAAACTTGAAATTCAGCATCTAAAAGGTTGTGAGTTTATGCAAAAGTCAATAGGAGTTGTCCTAGGCAAAGTGAAGCCATATTTTCATATTTCAAATTTCAATTTGAAATATTATAGTTTTTAGTCAAATTCCAGGTAAGTTTTTTTTTTTATTTGAACTTTTTATTTTTATTTAAAGAGAAAAAGGTTTGCCCTTTTACATCTTGATTACACCCCATTTTGTCTGGCCAAGCCTCATTAACGACCACAGCTACACCCTGACCCGCTCTTATCTTTGACAAGTGCTGTGTGTTTTGTAAAGTAATTTGGGTGTGGGCTGTTACTGCGGGTGATCAGCCGAGGGTAATAAAACAGGGTGACTCAGCTTCATTAAAATGAAAAATACAACTAATGAGGATAACCACTTTATTTACTTTAATAATTAAATGCTACAAAAAATAAAAAAGAAAAAAGTTTGCATAATTAAAGTATAGATCATATTGGGGGTGGACAGTTAGACTTGTGTCACATATTTAGCCCTGCCCGGGCTTGGGTGCAGGATATGTTCAGGATTCTCCCAAACCCCTTCATAGTTTTAAAGATTTGGGTTTTGCAAAATTCACTGTTTTAGTTGAACCAAATCCACAATATCTTTTCTGTTCTGGACAACTGAGATTTTGCTTCATATATGATGATATTTTATGATATTTTGTGAAGGATTGGATATACAATTAAATTTAAAAAACAGGGGTTATAGCCACAAGTACAGTGAGCAAAGTGCACTTTCGAGTGTTATTGCCATGTTTTTTCCAGAATTCCAGCATCACTTTGGTCACAAGGAACCATTGCACCTGATGCAGTTGCCCTGTGTCTAATGCAATTGTGTCCAAAAAATCCAACCAAAATCTTCACGTGCAGTTCATTGAAAATCATAAGCATAAGTCTGTCTGGTATCGTTTCCAGTGTTCTCCATGCAGTGGCGCTCACCATTGTCCCTATACCATAGAACAAAGACAGCTAGCTGAACAGCTTGTGGTCCATTGAGCAACCCAGAGGGCACTGTAGTAGTATAAGGCCACATCTAATTCTTTAAAAATTGTTGTAGGCAGGACCCCTTACTGTGTGCCAACCTGGAACAGGACACCTATTAACCAAGAGGGCCCCTGAGGAAGGACATTTCCAGGAAATGAGCTTGTGGTTAGCATTGTGATTTGTGTTTTGTTTTAAAAGAACTGTCTGGACTGTCAGGCTGCCTAAGGGGTGGTAAGGACGGGGCTAGCTGTGCCTTCTGAAGCTGCGCCCATCACTAACAGCTGGGTTTTTCATCCAGTGCTTATTGCAGAGCGCAGAGGGGCACAAATACTCCTAGAATTAGCAGTAAGGGGTGAGCTCTTGCTACTAGCGCTCCCCGAGGTCAAGAATGACCACTATCATTTAATAACTTTAATAATAATAACTTTAATAATAAAAATGTTATGTATGATTAGAAATCTGCTTTTCTAAAATGCTTTAGTCAGAATTCATTCATTCTGAAACTAATTATTACCTTAAAATACCTTCTGTAAGAGTTTCACTTGTGTGTGCATTGCAGCCAGGTTGACATCTCCCTGCAGCAAGGATAAATAAGAAATGGCTTTGTTATTAAACACAGAAAATACTATGCATTTAATCATCTCTTTTACTCTGCCGTTTAAAGACGTACTTAAGCATACAAGTGGTGATCCAGATTGTGCAATGTTATTATCCGCCATCTGCTGTGTCAGCCAGGGCTCCCATCAGTTCAGTATTAATGGAAACACTCGTTTTCTGGAACTGAATGAAAATGAAAAGAGTTTAATGCCCTAAATGTTATTAATGCTCAGGATGTGAATAAGGTTTATCTTTCCACTGTATTGTGTCCCAAAGGGAAACATTTAAAACTGAAGAAAGCAGTTGTGGGACACACACACACATATATACAGTGTATACATATGCTGAAATGCAACATTTGTTTTTGCACTTTTATTTAAATTTTGGTGCTCCAAAATCTAAAATGAAAATATTATTAAGGAATATGTACTGTTTATTAACCCTTAAAGGAGAACTAAAGGTATAGTCACTGTTGGAGTGCCAAAATGTTAGGCAACCACCTGTGATTATAATCTCGTACCTGATACCCTAGGCCGGTGCTCATATTAGCTGAAAACTGCACTGGCTGGGGATCTTCTGTAGAAGCTTATTTACTGCAATCTTCTTCCTTTCTGTGATTATACCTTTTGTTCTAATTTAATGGCTATTAACATACTGTATGTATTCATAAAGCTGGCCATACACTCACCGATAATATCGTACGAAACCCCGTTTCGTACGATATTCGGTGCGTGTATGGCAATTCGGCGAGTCGACCAATATCGCAGGAAGCTGCTGATATCGGTCGACTCGCCGATCGGCCAGGTTAAAAGATTTTGATCAGGCGCCATAGAAGGCGCCTGATCAAAATCTGCCATCAGGGCTGAATTGGCAGAAGGAGGTAGAAATCCTATTGTTTCTACCTCGTTATCTGCCGTTTCAGCCCTGAACGGTTAGTGGCCGATTGTACGATCTTGAAAGATCGAAAATCACCACATGTGTGGCCACCTTAAGGCATCTGAAAATGGACTCTCAGTACTCATGCACCTGTATGTAACAAAATGCACAAAGTTTGCCCAGGTGTATTAGCCCATAGAAACCAATGAGATTGTTTATTTTTAATAAAGTGACCAGTAAATGCTACCAATATAGTATTAGTAGCTATAGATGACAAGGCCTGTAGAAAACCTTTTACCTTTCAGTGACATAACAGTAGAGCAAGCAGACCTCATGGTCACAGGGGGGGGGGGCAGACTGTGGAGGCTGTTTCCTCTATTGCATATAAATACCTGCTTTGCGCTGGCTCTCATGTAGGAGAGCAGGGATTTATATACATGTGGGCAGAAGGACACATCCTGGCAGGTGTTGGGGGGGGTCAGGTAGAGTTTGCTCTACTCTGCACCGGGTCCTTCCGGAGATTTATTTGTAGTTGGGGGCTTGCACTTTGCACAGAGTTTATGAAATGCGGCTACCACGCGACTTTTTTTTTACATGGCCATGACTTGCTCGGCGAATTTTTGCAGCAGTTTCACAAAGAAAAAAAATCGCGATAGCGAGATGTGGAATTTAGCAGCGAATCCATACCTGGTGAAAAATTTTGCTCTTTGGTACCATTTATTAAATAATACCCATGTAGACATATTCCAAGTCAGTGGTTGAGACACAAATGCCATTATGTGGGTTATCAGTAGGTTTTCTATAAGCTACCTGATGCTTGCATGCAGTGCCCTAGGGATTTACCAGACATTCTAACAGACCGTGAAACATGCTTCACTGAGTCTGAAACCTATAGGTGCCTCAGTCAGTAACCTATATAAGAGAGTAAGGACTGACAGAGACATGTAATCTGAAGGGTAACGGTAGCCATATATTATGAAATTTGATCGTTTTCAGACAGAGGCTCATATTATTTAATATTCTGACTGTTATACTCATAAAGTTTCAATTTTGTCACTGTTTAATTATTATGATCATATGTGTTCTGTTCTGGTGTTCTGGGCACACTTATCTTCAAATGAAACTAAAGCTTGCAATTGAACTAAACCTCATAATCAATAACAAAAGGGATCTAAACCCCCAAAAAATTGATGTAAACGTTTTCTGCTTTTAGTGGTTTTTGATATAATAGCAGATTGTGCATACAGTTTTAGACTGCTTAACTGACTTTCAACTCAACAGCTCTTTTTAAAGGTTCTTCGGTGGACACCAAAACTGATAGATTTGTTTAAAGTCTAAAAAACTGCTTGCTATCTATCCCATGTAAGTTTTTCTTGTCTCTATGTATATATTCAAAAAATAAATCAAGCATGTGGGACCTGTAAAATTTAATTGTCTGAAGGTTGTGTAGTGTTTAGAAAAAACATTTCCTTAACTATTAATTGTTGTTACGTTTCTGCTTTGCATGGGGGTGTAACAGAATGGTTTGATCCCTTTTCTTTAGAACAGCAGTTGTTTTATACTACTAGAATAAGTAAACCTTTATAAAGAAAATCTCTAAAATTACTCTTTACAGCCCCCAGAATAACATACTTTTCTCCCCGCATCCATATTTATTTTGTTTCTCTATTACAGCCAGTTCAACTACAGCTCTTTTGCTTACTACCTGGGGGCTGTTTAGAATGATTTGGGGGGGTTAAAATATAAGGCTTACTTATTCTTTAATGGCTTAGATTTACCTATTAAAGGGCATTCAGACTAGAGCGGTTAAGGTGGCCATACACGGGCCGATTCTACCTGGCAATATTGGTCCCTTAGACCAGTGTGGCCTGCGACCCCCCTCTGTGTGGCCCCTCACTTGTCTGACTGCTTTGAAGACTTTGTGTAAGATTTAAAGGGTATAAGTACTGAGATTAACTGCCCCCCTGCATGGTTCTCACCTCAGATTCAGGCTGTAATTCCCCTGTATTATTTAAACATGTAATCCCCTGTACTGTTCTCATCTTCTAATCTCTGCATTGTTCACCCCCTGTTTTGTTCACACCTCAGGCTCAAGCTTTAATCACACCCATTGTTCACTTCTTCACATTTCAGACAGTCTGTAGGAACAGTGGCAGCATTGTGTCACTGTATGTACTGTGTAAGCTTTCTGGGCTGACAGATAGGAGACATTTTTAAAAGAAGAGGTATCTCTCCTGATGTTACCTTACTTACGAATTGGATCAGATGTTTCACCATGCAAAAAAATAATTATTGGGTAGAGAATTCCTTTAAGTGGCAACAGGTATGACATCACTCTGTTTAAGTTGGGAGTTATTTGCCTTATGTGAATCAATCTGAATTCAGCAGGAACAGCCACCATCAGGGGGTGCAGGGATGCTGCAGTCACGGGTCTGTGGCAGAAAAGGCCCCAAAAGCCATAACAGTGGGGCTCATTTATAAAAACTTGGCAGGTTTGCACCTGAGCAGTAACCCAAGGCAACCAATCCAATTTGTAATTTCATTGTTCAACCTGCAGCAGGCTGAAAAATCCAATCACTGGTTGATTGCTATCAGTTACTGCCCATGGGCATTTGCCCATTGTTTATAAATGACCCCTAATGTATTTTGTGGGTTTCAAGGATTGTGGGGAATAGGCAAAATTTGGTGGAACATGGGTGGAGTTATGCATAATGAGGCATGAATAGGGTGGATCAGAGTGTGGCCATTAATGCACGGCCATTTTTTCTCTTTCACTGGGACCCTATTCTACTTGTTGGCAGGGCCCTGGAGGGCTTTCAGCATTTAGCTGTGTCCCTATTCCCTAATATGTTCAGGATTCACCCAAACCCCTTCAAAGTTTTAAAGATTGGTTTTTGCCAAATTCACTGTTTTAGCTGAACCAAATCCACAATATCTCTTCTGTTCTGGCCAATTCTGATTCTGATCAACTAACACCATCTGATAATTATATCTCTAGCCTGAGAGATATGGGTTTCAGTGCAGAAAGTTGGTCAATAATTGCAATGTCAATAATTTAGCAGCTGGACCTCTGAGACCAGAACAGAAACGGTATCTCATTTCTTACAATTAGTGTGAAGCCCCCAATGGGATACAGACAGGGAAAGGCGTTATTTAATAACACTTTAAACTCATTTAAGAAATGAAACCTTGGAAGTTTAGCCAAATTATTTTGCCAATTAAAGGCGACAACTTACATCAGAAATGTTAACATTTCATAAATCCTTAGATTAGCATAATGTGAGATAAATGTATGCACGCACACGCCGCTCTCCAGGCTGATTAGATAGAAGAACACGGAGGAGACTGGCTAGAAAGTCCTATAGCCTTTGCTAATCAGCCTCATTATTTAAATTCTTTATTTTTTTAAAAAAGTGAAAGTGTAAAAAACATTGTAATGGCTGCAGCTGTTAGGCCAAAGAATGCTGTGAATTCACATTACGTGCCTTAGATTATAATTTCCAGCATACTTGTATCCCTTAGGAAGATGCTTTAGTAATAGTAAAGAGACATTATACAAAATGGAAGGGGTTTGTTAAATATAATGTAGGAAAACGGCTGCTATATACCCTTGAGGGTACTCATGCAGGCGCCAGTAGGGCTAAAGGGCTCATATTTCAATACCAGATAGCAAATAATTTGTACAGAATAGAGGATATAAACACAAATACTCAAGAAGTATATACCTCAGTTAGTTAATTTCAGGGTCAGGTCATTTTGTTCACTGACAGTACCACACTGAACAGCCTATTCAGACAACCATTGACATAAACTGCAAGTGTCACTGCATTCCCAGGACGGATTTCAGCCAGAAAATGCACTTTGTTTATGGCCAAAATCCACCTCATTTGCTCAGTGACAGGAGCTTGCCATTCAATGCACAGGCTGCTCAAAGCATTATTGGCATTTTCTCAACCAAGAAAAATCTGCTAGCCTTAACTCTAGGGTCACTCAGACACTAGCACTGAACTGAACTGCTCAGCTGAAAGCCTAATACAAGAGAAGCTCTAATAGAGCTATGTAATCAGGTACAACGTTTCCTAGAGGTCCTTAGCAATCAATGTACAGGTAGCATTTACTGGCTACCTACTGGCCACTTGTTTTAAAGCAGAAATTATATTAGTTGCTATGCAGAAATTTAGCAATATTTGTGCCTTCTGTCACATATTGGGGTATAACTGCTAATATCTTAGTAACCACATCAAAATCTATGTAAATTGCAAAGGTGGCTAGATATATATATATATATATGTCCAGTCTATAGAAAGCACTCACCGCACTCACTGCTTTCTATAGACTGGATGGATTTTGTGGGTTAGCACCCGGCCGTTGCCCCTTGGACTGGTGAGTGCCGATGTTTGCAAGATATATATATAAAGAGCACATTTATCAAAGTTTTAATTTATAGCTTACTGTGGAAAAACTCATCGACTTTCTATTCGATTTTTACAAGTGTTTTTATCAATACACTTCACCATTTGATAAATACCCTTATAACAATGCCATAGCAATGAATAGAGAGTGGGTGCCCATCAGCTGCTAGAACCACCTATGAAGTTCATTACACAAAGTGCCAGCAAACAGAGATTCTACTTTGCAGTCACTGTGAGCCTGTGCCTGGCAGCATATAGACTTGGTGGGCAAAGGGAAACTATTTTGGGTTTTG
Source organism: Xenopus tropicalis (assembly GCF_000004195.4). NCBI lineage: Eukaryota > Metazoa > Chordata > Amphibia > Anura > Pipidae > Xenopus > Xenopus tropicalis. Next base: position 47,236,688 of record NC_030678.2, on the reverse strand, counting down.
TAGGGCTGCCTAACTTGGAGGCCCACGAGTTGCATGTGGCCGTCCAAAGGGTTTTTTGGCCCTCAGTATGTGCAAGAGCTTCATAGAATGCATTTTATGCCATTATTTTAATACAATCCAGCTCTCAAACACAGTGTATAACAAATAATACATCCACATTAAATAAGTTGAAGAGCTGTGGATTCTAGTGCAAGCACTCATCTCATAGGCTGCCACAAGGGAGTTCTGATCGCTGCTGTTTTTGGCCTGATTGCAACAGAGTGCAAAGTAATAAAAAAAATAAACAATAAACTTTACAATGCAAACACAATATAAGCCCTGTACTAGTGAACCTGTGTGGTCTATTTAAATCCAAGCACATTCGCTCAAGTGCCATAGTTTCACACTCTACTCGGAATACGTTCTATCTCAGAAACCGCCTTAAATGAGATTTACATCAATTAATGTTTTGGGTTTAGCTCTCCTTTAACTTAATATACCTTATTACATGTGTGCACTGCTGTTGGGACCAGGCTCGTGCATATGAACATAATGCATCTAAAACGGCAATTAATTTTGTGATTTGTTATTATCCAAGACCTACAGTGAAAAATCTACTTTTCTGGGAGTAGCTAAGGGACCTATTAGAATAATGAATATTTCCACGGCCCCAGCCCTTTTCTAGTTCCCTGAATTCATCATTTTAGGAAGTGGCATTTCTGCTATGGGAAAAGTTGGGAGCTATATATCTCCCCTGTGTGACATAAGCCTTTTCTTCCTCTGATATTACTGGTGGGCAAAATGCTTTAACTATTTCTACTACAGGAAATCAGCAACTAGATACAGTTGCACCACCCTTTAATCTGTTCATAATAGGAAGTGTTAGACTAAAAATGAACCTTAAATTATGACTTTAATGAACTGTCCTTTGTTACAGCTTTGATTTGTACAGAAGACAATAATAATAATAAACTTTCCCTAGGGGAAATATTGGTTGTGTGTTGCCATAGCTTTCAGCCTGACTGTAGAAACAAAAATTGTCAAAGCTGAGCAAAAAACTGGGTGATGCCAGAGTTTCTTCTGGTGTCTCCCTTTGTGCTTTCACTTCATCTTAGCATGTCTTTATCTAAATGCAAATGAGATTTTACTTTCTGATGAGTGCATTGTACATCCAAGCATTTTAAATACGCACAATTATGCCCTTATTTCTGATTCAGATTGGCTTTGTTAAGACTAAAGATGTTTTTTTTTTTTGCTTTGACGTTTTTTCTCTTATCCATTTATTGCTGATGTGACTGTCTTTACTGAACTGAAAAATGACAGAGACTAATGACAGAGAAAGCTGCATATCACTAATAGACTTTAACTAAGTATCAGCTCTGTCATTTACATACAAATGTATAAATTAAGTTTATGGTCTTATACAAAACTTTATACAAAATTAAAAAGTAGGCAGCCATGGGCATGTGCCAGACTGTCTATCCAGATGTGCTGCATAGGATCTCATGCACTTTTCTGAGTATTTTTTTTTAAATATGATTAATATGTTTTTCAAATCAACACCTATAATTAGTGTTGGACTGAGATTCCAGGGGCCCACCAGAAAACCCTGGACCATGGGCCCACTTTCTATACTATTATTCCCCCTTTGCTCATTTAATCTCTTTATTACCTTAGTCTCTTTGTTCTCATACAGGAATAGGGAATGAGCATGAAGCAGGCCACCGGGAGTTTTTCTGGTATCCCGATGAACCAGTCCAACTCCAGCAAATAGTTAGAAGCAATAGGGCCCACTGGGAGTTTTCCTGGTATCCTGGTGGGGCAGTGCGACACTTCCTCTCTATAGACTCTAAAAACCTATCTAAAGACAAGTAGATAATCAGTAGTTGCAGATACTGTAGCTTGAGAATTTACACTCTATCATCTGCGGATAACTACAGCCAATCTTCCAAACATATCTTAAGAGCTTATATACATCCTTCTGTAGATAAGTGAAGAGCACACAGGGCACCTTCTGCAGATAGCTAAAAGATAATTCATCTTATAGGCTACCTTCTGCAGCTAGCTAGAGGACCTGCCGGCTACCAGCTGTGGGTGGCTACAATCTATCCTTTCAGACCTTCTGTAGGTATCTTGACAACCTACTATCTACTTTAGGCAGATAAAAAAAGGCAGAAAAAAACTAAAGTTTGAAATATTCTTTAGGGCTCTTTCACATGGGGAGATTAGTCGCACGCGACAAATCTCCCTTGTCAGGGGTGACTAATCTCCCCAAACTACCATCCCACCGGCGAAAATGTAAGTCGCTGGTGGGATGGCAAATGCCTCGCGAGGCAACTTCGGCGATTTGCCAAATCGCCTGCGCAGCGTGTGCCATCCCACCGGCAACTTACATTTTCGCCGGTGGGATAGTAGTTCAGGGAGATTAGTCGCCCGTGACAAGGCAGATTTGTTGCGGGCGACTAATCTCCCCGTGTGCCAGAGCCCTTAGGCTTGAACAGGGAAATTCCTTATCTGGTTCAAAATACTTATTGTTGCCCTTTAATATTTTTCCAGCAGCATTTAACAGGAAAACTTTTCCCCCACTACTGGAGGTGTGGGTTAATAGAGCCATAATTGGCCTAAAATCGCTCCTAGTGAGTGCTGTGATCAAACATGGCCACCTGCACTGGGTACTCCAGCTGAAGGGTAAGGCTAGAGCAATTATAGGGACTCACTTGGATTTCTACAAACCCAAACCTTGAGGGCTCATATATTTGCTCCTTAGTATAAATTCTCATTCATTAGATGTTGTATTCTACTTCACTTTTTGGTAACTCCATAGCTTACAGGTTCTCAGTGTGACTCCTAGCCAGTTAAGCTTCTTCACAGCAATTCTAGGCATCGCTAGACAGATCTCCACAGTACCAAAACATGGCCCTACAGCTATTGAGGCCCATGGAATTTTCTACGATCTGGCCCCTTCAACACCATCCTTCTGAAAGGCTCTCCACTTCCAGTCTCCTTCTGTTGGCTCCCAGGCAGTCTTGGAATTCCCTGCATGCCTAGCATTTGGGGCTTAGTATGTTGCTAGGCAAGTAAGGAAATACCAGGTTACTGATATTAATACCCAGTTGCAATGTTGTTCAGTCCAGGGACTGGTAAGATTGCCATTTTGGGGTCAGGAAGGATTTTTTTCATTTGGAGATAGCATCAGCTTTTTTTTTGTTGCCTTTCTCCATCTACAGGTGATGTAGGATTTAAGCTGGCCATACACGTGGCGATCCGACGATGTTTCGTACGACCATCGGTCGCACGAAACATCGTCAGATCCGCCACACACCATTCAGGGCTGAATCGGCAGGTAAGGAGGTAGAAACAATAGGATTTCTACCTCCTTCTGCCGATTCAGCTCTGAAGGGAGAATTTTGGTCAGGCGCCTTCTATGGCGCCCGATCAAAATTTTCTAACTTGGCCGATCAGCGAGCCGACCGATTTCAGCAGCTTCCTGCGATATCGGTCGGCTCGCTGACATGCCATACACGCACCGATTATCGTACGAAACGAGGTTTTGTACGATAATATCGGTGCGTGTATGGCCACCTTTACTTGGATAAAAGGGTAACCTGATGAACAGTATGTTTTTTTTTACCTTGAATTACTGCATAATTGTATGTAACAGATAGCACACAACTGAGCTCAAGTTGCATTATAACAAACAGGCATTTTGTAGTTGGGGGTATATACTCAAAACACTGTGTGTGTGTGACTTTGTGGGTGTAAAATAGCATGTGGGGCACAATGCACGAAAAGATGTCCTGTACATAATGCAAAGTTAGAGGTAGGTATAAAGCACAGGGCTTGTGCATCTATGTGCTATACCACACTTCACATGCTGTACCACACTTCATATGAACTGGTGCAACATTTGCATTTGTCCAAGACACAAGAATACTTAGGTGCAACCAATTAATTTTTGGCATTTTAACATATGCAAACTTGTGTGTGATTTTGAGTATAGTGCTGAGCGCACTAATAGTACAAGGTTACCAGATCATCTGTAGAATGAAGTCAGGTCTAATAAACACATAAGAGGGCTGCACCGAGTGCAAAGAATAGTTCACTGATTTTTTTCAAGTCTTCATGATTTTTCAGATAATCTGGTAACATTATAATTGTAAATTAGTCACACAATGTATATTTACAGAGAAAGAGACATTTACAACAATAAATATGATCTTCATTTTTCTTTCCACAATCATAAGGATTTATACAGTATTATATTGTGCATGAAGCAGACAGACTGTACCTAGCCCTGATGTTGTAGGATGTGTAACTACACGCCAGTGTCCCACCCACATGTTGGCTATTTCTTTGGAATCAAGTTGCATCAAAGTAGACACAAGAAAATTGTCTTTACATATTGGGAAATATATTGATATTGTGGTAAAAAAAAACAAGCATTTTTTTCCACTGAACTGTGTTGGACTGCATATTTAATATGATGTGGACAATATTTGCATGCCCATGACAAATTCCTCAGTATGTGCTTGCTTTTCACGTAGAAATGTTTTTGTATTATCTCCCAATATGCCCTATTTATAAGCTAGGGTTTCTTCCCTTTATGCTCACGGAACTGAAACTGAACTGAAATATTCAGTTTGTTCTATACAGGCAGTTTTATTTATCTAGCATTTGTAATTATGAATTAGTATCTGTGAGAGTTATCGCCCCTGCTGAGGTTCAATGAAATATCATTTATGGTCTTTAGTTGTTACATTATGAAAAATGGTAGAATGTTTTGCTGACTTTGCTTACTATATATAATAGCATCTCTCAGAGATTGTTTAACCCTCACGTGAAACAGCAAGAATTCATATACCACTGCTACAGTTTTCACAATCCATGGCTAATTCTTCTAGGTCAATGGTCAATTCTAGGGAATGGACCTCAATTTAGTACTGATCCAAAAGAAAAACAGCTGTGGGGATAATCAATTTGATATATGCCATTTAGAAATCCCCATGTTCCAGCTCATTAATATGCCAATTAAGGACTGGGCTCAAACTGCACTACATTCTAACTAGGGCTCTATAGAAGCCTTATGAGGTCTTACTAGGGATCTATTAAAAGACAAAAACATGTTCTCATATCCATGAACGCTATTTTGTATGCAAGGAAATAGTTTATTAGCTTTACAAAAAATAAAGGTTTAATTTTTTGGGGAAACCTGAGATAACAGATAGGGGGCAAAGTAACACCTTGGGTCCTGTGATTAGGGTGGGAATTCTATAGTATTTTGCTTTGGAAGGGTATTTAATATTTTTTAATACATTTAAAGATGAAATGCTTATTCAATTACTCAGTGATAACTCATTTGACTGTGACTAGAAATAATTATTATTTGACTCGAGTCACTTCACTTTTAAATGCTGACATCTGCTGTAAATGTAAATTGGACAAAACAAGTCTAGTCTAGATCATCCATATACCATGTGACATATCTAGAGTTTGTCCCAAAAAATCTAGAATCTTGTTAGCTTTTGTATGAAACAAAGATAAAGTGCTACACTATTTGGCCAAAAGTATCTGGATTCCTGCCTGTTCAATATCTTATTGCCAAACCAAGGGTGTTAAAATAAGTTGAACCCCTCCTTTTTTTTTGCTTTTAGAATCTCTGGAAATACTTCCCACTAGATTTTAGAATATTATTGGATTTGACCTCCATGCAGCCAGTGAAGTTGGGGATCAGCCTGGCTTGCTACCAACATTCCAATTCACCCCATTTATGGACAGTGTTAGGTGCAATTATCTGGCATCCCTGTTCCAGGTAGGAGCCATCAACAAAATTCACATTTATTTTATTAAGGAACTGCTGTCTGATGTCTTGCAGTGTGTATTTGCTGCTACGAAGAGATGTCAGAAGTGGGAACATGTTACCCATAGGAGAGCAGATTCCTATGATAATCTGATATTCACTTCCCACTGAGGGATAACTCATCTCTCAAAGGCATGGAGGCTATTTACTAAGCTCTTAATAGACTAGAATGCACATATATAATGTGGGATGCATGTGAGATGACTTTTACAAATATTGATTATGTCCATATCACCATTTTTAAGTTTAGGTTCAGGGCATGTAGTGTCTTGGTCTTCAAAAGAAGAACAGAAGTATCAAAATGTATTTTTGTCCATAGCCAATTCCCATTTGATTAAAGGGGAACATGTTGCCTATGGGGGGTCTCGAAGTAGTCCCAGCCTGACAGAGTTTGTAATGGACAGCACTTTATCATACAAATGAATGAAAGACAGCTGCCAATGGGAAATGGAATTATGGCCTCCCTTGTTCTTACAGGGCTCTGTCAATCAATCATGTTTTATGCCATTAATTTTATGTTGGCCTATTCTTCCCATTAGAAAATATCTGCCTGTTTTGTATCTATAACCATATAGAAACCTTTAAAGCTGTTCCAAAATTGCACAATAAAAGCTTTTCCTCTCAGAATAATAAATGAACAATTAAATGTTTATATGCAAATGTATGCGGAACGGTGCATCTCTATTCCTCCGTGTAACACTTTCATGTTTTGCATCTCTTTCATGTACCGGCACATGAGCTTTATTCTCTTTGAAGGTTTAGGTTCTGTTCATATCACATTCCCTATCCTTCATAAGCCATAAGGAACATATGCTGAAAGGGGATGGCCATGTAGAACAAAATCAAATAAATAAATGTATTTAAAAATATATAAATAAAAAGCAGTATTTACTGGGAACAAAACCAAAATGCATAGGGTTATAAAAAAAAAAAAATACAGGAGGGTCAATATGACTCGAATTATTAATAGATGATTTTTGGGGCATAAAACATTGTGATGTATAAATTGATCTGGTGCCTGGTTAGGAAGACATCACAGTTTTATATCAGCTGTAACCCCATTTAGCGTAAGTTCAACATTCATTTTTCTAGTTTAATACATTCTGAATGTGTGTGAAATGCATAAAAATGCAGCATGTTGCATTTAAGAGCAAAAGCATTTAGATGGACTGAACACAGATCTGAATGCTCATGGCTACAGGCAGAATAAATGGAATCAATTAGCTCAAACAGTTAGGTGGGTCCAAACCTGCTTCTCAAATGCAGCTATCTCTGACTGATCTCAAACACCAAATAACATTACATGTTTAAAATCCAGGCTATCAACAGGCTAAGCATGGCAAATGGCAATTATTCCATTAAAGCAATTTAAATAAAAGCATCTAGCCTTACCTAACAGTTGTCAGCTTTGAACCCCCCCCTCCTCCGTTAATAAAGCGTACTAGGCAGGGGAAATGAAGTGTGATAAATACACTGCATTTTACGTTTATGTCAGGGGATGGAGCTTAATAAGCTTTCTATCAATGTGAAAGTGAAATTCATTAAGAGAAAAGAGGGCCTAGCTCGCTATTAAACAGATGGAAATGCTTGTGGCTAAGTGAAATGTCTGCTAGAAGCTGGTTTGTTCCACTTCTGGATTTAAAACAAGTCTAGGGTTGAATTACACATTAGGCTAAAAAACAATAGGCCTCATTTGCAAACCGTAATGCAGCTTGCAAAAAAAGGCAGCCATTTCTGTGCACTTTGCTTGCAAGTTTCCATGTGCACAAATGGAAACAAATCGGATTGCCATCTTTTTTGGAAACATTTCCTGCCTTCCTATGGGGAACTGTTATTAGTTTTAACTTCTGCTTAATGAAACATGCTTAAATGCACTCATGATTTCTTAGCGCTATGAAGGCAGCGCAATGTGCAGAGTACACTATTCAGACACAATTTGCTTTGTTATTTTTTACTATCTACTAAGCTGCCCAGGACTAACATTTTCCTTTGGTCCTCTCCTGTCTTTCTCTGTGCTGCAGTTTTTTCTTCCCTGGGTACCAATTCCTCCCAATAACATTCTTCTGCATATTTCTCTTGCCCCTTTCTCTCTCAATCTACACACACCTTCTCTTTCCTCCAAGCATCCACTACATTTTCCACCAAATCCCATGTGCCCTGCTACCTGTTTCCCCCCTTTTCCATGTGTCATCCCCTGCCCTTATGTGCCATGTTTATTCCCTTTGCCTCTCTTACTACTTGCATTTCTTTATCATATTACCCTGACCTTATGTGCCTTTTCCACCCCTCCCTATATATGCTAGTCTTTCCACCATGTAACCCCTTCTTGACACACTCCTGTAGAATAGGATCACACTGCAGCAGGAGGGGAACCGTTATAGCCTCTACTGGCCCACCCTGTAAATTTAGCTCCAAAATCAGATCTATAGCTCCCAGCCAATCAGATCTCATTTACCTGTACCAAGGCTGGATGATGTCACAGGCAGGACAGGGGGAAGGGTTCTTTGATTCCATACAAACCCTTTCCATTTCCCCTCTTTTTGCATGCCAAACTTTCCTTTCCTATAAGTCCAACATCCAGATTTACCAATGTGGGCATCACCTGAGTTGCTATACTTCATGACACCTTTTGTAGTGTCACAACCAGCATATCCCTGCAGTAAAAGCATATCTAGTGCTTGCACTACACGTGGATATCTGTGTGTAAATCTGCCTGGTTGGGGCCCCTCTGAAATGTGCCATGTGAGCTATGTTATAGTGATAAAACTCCCACTGTTGTGTCTGGCTGCTCTTTCCAATAAAATTGCTAAAAACATTATTGAGCTTAGGACTGACTCCTGTCAGCACCAGGCAAAAAGACTTGTGATGTGCAGGGTGCAATTTATTTGGGAATGCTTGTTTTTTGCTTATTATTCTGCCAATTTGTCTAGCTTCTCACAAATTTGTGCTGAATATATAAATTATAGCCAAGGATTTCTATAAACATTCAGGATTCTAAATATGGTACATTTGAATATGTGTAGGTTTGATCTCACCGCCGTCTATTATTCCACAACTGAAATAATCTTATCCTATTGTAATAATTCTCAGAGTGTTAAGTGATTCTTTATAACATATAACGTATTACATCTTCTACCCAGTAGAAGGCTTCTTTCCTCAATCACTGTACATTACCATAAGTATGCATAAATTACACAACCACGCATTGGGACTAAAAAAATGTTGCAGTTTTTAACTCATTGGCAAAAAAACCCAAGAGGGAATAGAAATGCTTTGTCTTAAAAGGTATTTTACATTTCTAACACAATTTGGCCCCGATTAAAACTTCTATTGACAGAAAATATGGATACATTCAGCTTCAGACAATCCGACAGGCCTTCACAGTTGCACTGATCCATGAATTTTTCAAAGAACTTTAGCTTAATTCAGAAGAAAGCAAAGCTGAACCATTGTATTTAAACAGGTTAAGTGAATGGTTACAGGGTGAAAGCAGGTCTTAAGGGCCCATGCTCCGTATGGACAGCACTTCTATTCCCTGCAGCTGCTTCTGTTACACGCCTGAAAAAGTGTCATCTCTTGCCTCGCACATAGTGAACAGAAACATGTCACTGCTACCTTGGCACATAATACTTAAGAATGGCATTTGCCTTTATTTCCATTAGAATAGCATTATTTTGTGGAATGTTCCACAGTATCCATTTGCTTCTCAGTTCACACATAAGTTGGTCCTAAGTTTGAGCTCTAAGGTCTCATTGCCAAAGTAACTGCAAAGTGCACTAATCAAACACAAATTGCCAGAGGTTTTGCCTACAAAGTAAATATTCCACTGTAACCAAGGGTGCCTGCTAAGTTGTGTCGGCCCCTGCTTGGATGCAATGTGCCAATAGTGGTGAAATCAGGTACAAATTGTGGTGTATATTTTCATAATGGGGATGGTGTCACTTCCAGTGCATCAATGTGCATAGAGCGAGTGAGGCTCATTTGTAAACACTGGGCAACTTTGCACCTGGGAAATAACCCATGGCAACTAACCAAATGTTTGTTTTTATTGCCCAGCCTTCAGCTGGCTAAAAAAAGCAAATCACTAATTGGTTGCTAAGGGTTACTGCCCATGTGTAAGTTCGCCAAGTGTTTATAAATCTGTCCCAATCACAGCAAAACCCCTATATGTAATAAAAGGCACTAAGTTTGCCCAGGAGCAGTAACCAATAGCAACCAACTATATGAATAATAGAAGGCCTGAAAAGAAATATGTTACACAAAATAAAAATGAAAATTATATTGTTGATTCACAGAGCAAAAGTTTTTTTTGGCTGCTGGGTCAGTGACCCCCTGTGTGAAAGCTGAACAGAAAGCTGGAAGAAGGTAAATCAAAAATGAAATGAAATGTTACTAAGACTAGAATGTTAAATGAAGACTAGAATGTTAAATTAAATGTTACTAAGACTAGAACTTGCTTATAACCAGGTGACCAGTATATGCTAACTGCTGATTGGTTGCTATGGGTGATAAGAAATTTAGCAAATTTTGCTACTGATACTACGTATCCCTATTAGGGCAGGTGTACACGGGGAGATTAGTCATCCAGCGACAAATCTTCATTGTCGCGGGAGACTAATCTCCCTGCAATGCCATCTCACCGGCTAGAATGTAAATCGCCAGTGGGATGGCATATATGTCACTGTGATGTCCCGCAGTCACCCGAAGTTGCCTTCAGAGGAAACTTTGGGCGACTGCGGGACATCGCAGTGACACGTATGCCATCCCACCGGCGATTTACATTCTAGCCGGTGGGATGGCATTGCGGGGAGATTAGTTGCTCACGACAACGAAGATTTGTCGCTGGATGACTAATCTCCCTTTGTACCCCTGCCCTTAGTGTCCGAGTAGCTTGAGCCCTGAGGCAAGTTAGTTGCTTTCATTGATGCAAACTGCTGGGGGAATTCTGAAAATACTGTCAGCATTCATATGCATATTTCATTATAGAAAGCTGAATGGGTAGATTGGCGCAGTTTTTTTTAAATTTTGGTGCATATACGGGTGCAAGTAGTTTTGTATATAATATGCTTGGTTCTGCATCAGATTTTACACTTTTGCTTGACAAATTAGCTCTATAGCTTTGTATGTGGAATGGGACTAAGGTTACCACCTGGCCGGTAAAAATAATGCTCAATGCTAATCTTATTAATATTGAAGAAGGTTAAAAATATAGGGAGGCCAGTATTTATTTCTTAAGAAAAGGTGCCAACCCTAAATGGTGAAACTGAAAAAAACTGAGGCTAAGCACATCATACACATGCTCAGTGGTGTATCTGCAAGTTATTGGGCACCCAAAGCAATATTCTTTATAGCTTCACACTTCAAACATTAGGCAAAACAAACACTTTAAAGCACTTATATACTGATAATGAGCAGTCTTGCCCCCCCGCCCCCACCAAACTTTTAATGCCCCTGAGTCTCCACCAGGGCCTTTGCAATTAGTAAGTTACTACACCGATGATTACCCTGCACAAGCTTATAATGTTCTGTACACAGTTTGACATGGAACCAATACTCATTTTCACTAAGTTTGGGAACTGTCTTTTGCAAGGTAAGCAAATATGAGTACCGGGTCCACATCTGATCATGGATAGGACACAATTTGAAGTAGTCACCTTCATGTTAACTTATAATATGTTATAGAACATTCTAGTCTTACATACATTTCATTTAATTTTTGATTTACCTTCTTCCAACTTTCTGTTCAGCTTTCAAACAGGGGGTTACTGACCCAGCAGCCAAAAAAACTTTTGCTCTATGAATCAACAATATAATTTAAATTTTTATTTTGTGTAACATATTTCTTTTCAGGCCTTCTATTATTCATGCTCCACAGCATGTTTTCTAGGATAAAAAGGACCTTAGCAACGAGATAGTTGCTGTTTTTCCAAACTGCAGGGTTGCTGAACAGAACAGTAATGTTCAAAAAATAAAAAAATTATCCAACAAGTATTCTGTGATCTGTTTAATGCTACGATTCTTTGATTATCTGCTCCGTCAACCACAGTCAATTAATGAATCTACGAAAATAAAAGATCATCATAAGAAGAGCTTTAGAAATGCTAGTTAAAGTGAGTTTTATTGGAGAGAGGTGGTGCACAACATGTTTCAGACCCCCGTGAGTCCTTCCTCAGGTGTTCAGGAATAACCCATGAAGGTCCAAAACATGTTGTGCACCACCTCTCTCCAATAAAATTCACTTTACTTGCATTTCTAAAGCTCTTTTCATGGTGAACTACTGATGCATGAACAAAAAACTAGACTTATTGCAAACTGTCTCAGAATATCACCTTCTACCTGTACATAACAGTTAAATTAAAGGTAAATTACCCCATTAAAGTAATTTGCAGATTCATCCCACCAGCTGCCAGCACAGCCACAACATGCTGGGAAAGACTGGTGGATAAGCAAAGTGGTTGCTCAACAGGGAAGCCATCTGCATATTTAATTAGAGGTTAAATAAAGGCTAAATATATTAAAAATATCTTGCATATTTAACTTTATGTTTCTTTTATTTTGCAAGCAAATCAGCAACTGAGTTGGTCCCCTGTATAATTAGATTTTATGGTAACATTACATTATATCTCATACAAGAACTCGAGAGTTAACCCCTCTACCCCACAGGTTAACCAAAAGGGTCAAGTTCCTAAACATGCTAAACTAAGTGGATTACTTGGTAGAGAAATTAGTGACAAGAGCATAAAGAATTATAGCATCACAAAAAAAAACTCTGGAGAAAATGAAAGTCATTTGTCATGCTATCAAAGGAAGAGAATCGGTAAAGGTCACTAGATTGATGTGCCAATGCAAATAAACCATTTCAGAACTACATGTTCTTATTTTACATAATGTTTAACTCCCACTAACTCATAATTGATTACTCTGTACCAGCTTGATTGTTCAGATAACTAATGATTTCCATATGTGCCTCTGGCATTTCCTTCATTTCTGTTTTATCCTATTCTAATTCTCTTGATATGAAACATTTTGCAGTCCATTTATCCAGTCAAAACAGCTCTTCTTCAGCATTATTGCATAGCTGTATTTCCCTATCATTCATATGATATCTATATGTGTGTAACCCCTATTTGGCTGTAAAACAGGCAACACCAGCTAGAATGGCTTTAGAGCATGGGGTACATAGCATACCTCCCAACCATCCCGCTTTTAGCGGGACAGTCCCGATATTTATGGCACTGCCCGCTGTCCCGGATTCATTGTTAGATGTCCCGCTTCTCAGCATTGCCATTTAATTGATTGCTGTGCCTGATCTGCTCTGGGAAAAAAAGCCCGCCCCCTTAACTCTTGAATCTCCCCTGCTACCTTAAGCTCACAGGTTTACCTTGATGTTTAATTGTCCTGGGAGGAGCATTTGTGACAGGCAAGGGTCAACTATTGGCATTGGCGGCATCCCTCTCCTTGCTTCTGCTCACGGGGTCAGGGGCTGAGGGTGCGCTCTGTCTTTTATCAGGCAGAAGAGGCTGTTGTCTCTATTTGTGTGCTGGACAGTTTTACCTTTCCACCCCTAACATATATCTCTCACTCCTGGGAATCTCTGGCAGAGCACAGTATGCACAATAGAAAACAGAGGTATCGCTGATCCGTTCATAAAATATACCAGACATTTAAAAGGGGCCCTTATAAGTTTGGAAACCTTAGGCTGGCCTTGTTAATATGGCTAGAAATTCTAGTGGTACATTAATATTGTCTTGCTTTAAACTGATTAAGAATGGAAGGAAATAACATAGATTTATGTACCACTGGAATTGGCCGTATTTATAACTTTGGAAAATGCACAGAACTTTTGGCATGTCTGAAGTTGATTGGTAATTTTACTGGCATGTCTGGGTTTAATATGCCCTTTATCAATTTAATGTAGTCATACTGGCATGTTTGAAGTTAATATGTCCTTTATTCTTTTTATTTAGCGATTATACTGGCACATCTGGGGCATGTAAAGTGGGTGTGGCATGTGTGGCGTGGTCACAAAGCAGGCGTGGCCCAAAAAAATTTTCCGCAGTGGCCGCGTCACATATTCACATATGAAATATGCCCCTGCGCCCTCCCTACTCATTCCTAAGGGCGGCCTAACCCCCCCATGTTATCTCCAACACACTCCCACAGCTGGTGTGTTTTTGGTACAGAAACCCTACTATTGTTTATATAAATACCCTGCTGTGTAGCCCCGGGGGCAGCCATTCCTGCATTGGTATAGCTGGGGTATTTGCTACAGAAACCCTACTATAGTTTATATAAATACCCTGCTGTGTAGCCCCGGGGGCAGCCATTCCTGCACTGTTACAATTGGGGTGTTTGTTAAAGAAACCCTACTATAGTTTATATAAATACCCTGCTGTGTAGCCCCAGGGGCAGCCATTCCTAGTACCACTAGCACCAATTATAACTGATACATACTCCCAACTGTCCTGACTTTCGCAGGACAGTCCCTCCTTTAACAGCACAGCCTGCAGTCCCAAGCATCCTCCTGCTTCCTCTAGCTCCCCCCCAGCATCCTCCAGCTCCCCTTCCAGCATCCTCCTGGGCCCCCCCAAGCATCCTCCAGCTCCCTCCAGGCTCCCCCCAAGCATCCTCCAGCTCCCTCCAGCCCCCCCCCAAGCATCCTCCAGCTCCCTCCAGGGCCCCCTCCCCCAAGCTTCCTCCAGCTCCCCCAGCATCCTCCTGCTTCCTCCAGATCCCCCAGCATCCTCCAGCTCCCCCCCCAGCATCCTCCTGCTTCCTCCAGGGCTCCCCAAAGCATCCTCCAGCTCCCACCCAGCATCCTCCTGCTTCCTCCAGGGCCCCCCAAGCAACCTCCTGCTTCCTCCAAGGCCCCCAAGCATCCTCATGCTCATGCATGTTTCCCCTCCGGTATTCACATAATTAGGTGACCCAGTGGTAGAACAAGCAGTGAAGGAGGAGCCGCTGCCAGTCTGTAGGTAGCAGAGCTGTTACACACACAACGCCAGATTTGTGTTCTGGGCGCCCCTAGGCCACCCCCCCTCCCCGAGCGTGCATGCACGAACACAAACCCCCCCGCGGTAGCGACGCGCAACTCCCATACGGAGCAGTGGGGAGTGGTCCCCATTGCTCCGTATGGGGGCAAAATTTAAACATTTTTTTGCGGTGGGGCGGCATGCCACCCTAGGCCCGGGCTTTTGTGGCCTCTCCACAAATCCGGACCTGTACACACACTGACTAATGGCATGGGAAAGTCTGATGTGGGACTCAGCTCACAATTATACATCATTTTAAGTACATGCAATAAACTCCAGCTCTTCCATAAGCTCCATGCATTTGCCTGCACATCACCACGTTGCTACCACAGTGAGGCTAAAATTCTGGGGAAAATGCAACATTGCAGGGAGAACAAACATCATGATTGCATTTGATATTGCACTTGTGGATGTACATTATATGACACTGTTGATAACTCTATGCTGATTTCTCTCAGGTTCAGCTGCTATCAATGCCATACTGTCTGCTTACTCCGCCTCTGGGAAACAGGAAATTCAGGCCTGGGAAGGGGAAGTGAGGCAGGTTTCCATGCGTTCAACCTCCAGCAGCTAGAGTACCCCGTATCCCACCTCAGTAAGAGTCAGCACCCTTTCCATTATCATGCTACAGATCCCCCTCTGTCTACACACAACCCACATTCTGGTCTCTGTCTCTCATATCGTTTCCCTACTCATTCTCATGTTCTGTCATTGTCTTTTCACTCTCTTTCCTGGGACTTTTTCTCACAGTGGATGGAAGTGCAGTGTTTGTGATTTGTGGGAGAATCTGGGGCTCAATATGACAGGTGGCGGTGCCATCCTCTATGGAACACGTTACTGTGACGGCAGCGGAGGGAATAACCACGCGTTACAACAGGCTACTCCTTAGCAGTGAAACTGGGCACCATCGCGCCCAATGGAGCCGGTCAGTTCTGCACCAAAGAACTGCTGTCCTTACTCTTACTCTGTCCTGTTTGTAGCATTCTGTTAGTGGGCATGTATGGGTGGAAATGTTGCGCAGCTACACATCACAGGCTGCCGAGAGTTGTATATTATCAGTGAATTCTGAGTGATTGTGGGAGTGTATATATGTCTGTTCCCAGTAGTACAGTAACACAGGATTTGTCTGTTTAAATAGGAAACTGATTGTTTTGGGCACAGTACAAGGCAAGTACAATTAGGCATCAGGATGTAGGTACAGTGTGCTAAGCAATACTTAATAAGGTCCCTAATGGGCATTGTACAAGATCTGTGCCATACATTTTATTTGGGCGCTGTGATAAATGGTACTTACAGTATTTTCTGTCTCATCAGAGCCAAGCTTGGACATGGCCTGTTATCTGGGAATACTCAAAGAGAGTTCTAGAGAAAGATAGTGACACAGCTCCAGAACATGAGGTAACATTTATTTCCTCATGTGCTAAATATGGGAATTTATAAGCAAAATAACTGCCTTTCCACTTCGCCACACCTTTGTATATATCAGTGAGCTGTAGATCAGGCGGCTTGCCATACAGCAGATAGCAGATACAGCAAAATCACAATGTATTGGGTGCAATATGGTTACACGGCTCTCCAGTGGATATTAAGCATTGTGTTATGTACCCTGATGTGTCTGTGCATTGTTTCCCAACCTACATATCTTGATGTTTCAGAATTCTGGATAACTCTGTACTCTTTCCTTGCTGTATACATTAATCATTGAGTACAGGGCATGTCAATATGTCAGGCTCTCCATATGCCCTGTCCCATTTACATTCACTCTCTCTTCTGTATAGGAAGTGCTTGCTTTTGTGCAAGGTCTTTAGGATGGGATCGCTCCGAGAATGTTTAAAGGAGAAGGAAAGGCTAATACATACCTCCCAACATTTCATTAAGAGAAAGAGGGACAAAAATATGTGACGCAGGTAGTGCGGCAAAAATGTTTTGCCCACGTCTGCTTTGTGACCACGCCCCACCCACTTTACATGCCCCAGATGTGCCAGTATAATCGCTAAATAAAAAGAATAAAGGACATATTAACTTCAAACATGCCAGTATGACTACATTAAATTGATAAAGGGCATATTAAACCCAGACATGCCAGTAAACTTACCAATCAACTTCAGACATGCCAAAAGTTCTGTGCATTTTCCAAAGTTATAAATAGGGCCAATTCCAGTGGTACATAAATCTATGTTATTTCCTTTCATTCTTAATCAGTTGAAAGCAAAACAATATTAATGTACCACTAGAATTTCTAGCCATATTAACAAGGCCAGCCTAAGGTTCCCAAACTTATAAGGGCCCCTTTTAAATGTCTTCTATATTTTATGAACTGATCAGCGATACCTCTGTTTTCTATTGTGCATGCTGTGCTCTGCCAGAGATTCCCAGGAGTGAAAGATACATGTTAGGGGTGGAAAGGTAAAACTGTCCAGCACACAAATAAAGACAGCAGCCTCTTCTGCCTGATAAAAGACAGAGCGCACCCTCAGCCCCTGACCCAGTGAGCAGGAGCAGGGAGAGGGATGCCGCCAATGCCGATAGTTGACCCTTGCCTGTCACAAATGCTCCTCCCAGGACAATTAAACATCAAGGTAAACCTGTGAGCTTGAGGTAGCAGGGGAGATTCAAGAGTTAAGGGAGTGGGCTTTTTTCCCAGAGCAGAGCAGGCACAGCAATCAATGAAATGGCAATGCTGAGAAGTGGGACATCTAACAATGAATCCGGGACAGCAGGCAGTGCCATAAATATCGGGACTGTCCTGATGAAAGCGGGACGTTTGGGAGGTATGCATAGGACTCTACACATCAGATGGGCTTTCGCTAAGTGGAAATATCCTTGGGGTGTAGTGCAACTACAACTCACTTAGGCTGTGTGCAAGCAAACAAAAGAATGGGCGCCAGAAGGTTCTTTGTGGTAAACCAGAGCGTAACTTGTTTATTGTCCAAGACAATGATCCACAGGGTTATAGCAATACTCACACAGAGCAGATATCAGGTACTTGCACAGAAGGTAGAAAAATATGGTGTCCACCCGTATAGCCCACCTCAGCCGAGGGTGGGGAAGGTAAGGACCACCAACCAGCACAGCCTCCCTGTGGAGAGTAGCCTGGCCAAGTATCTGTATCCTCAGGGTGTCCCTTAGCAGCCAAGGATCCCTCACAGCCGACTATGGATCAGGGATAGTTACATAGGGTTGAAAAAAGACCAGTGTCCATCAAGTTCAACCCATCCAAGTAAACCCAGCACACCTAACCCACACCTACCAATCTATACACTCACATACATAAACTATAAATACAACCACTAGTACTAACTGTAGATATTAGTATCACAATAGCCTTGGATATTCTGATTGATCAAGAACTCATCCAGGCCCCTCTTAAAGGCATTAACATAATCTGCCATTACCACATCACTAGGAAGGGCATTCCCCAACCTCACTGCCCTCACCGTGAAAAACCACCTACGCTGCTTCAAATGGAAGCTCCTTTCCTCTAATCTGGTGCGTTGATTGTTTTTATGGGAAAAAAGAACATCCCCCATCTGCCTATAATCCCCTCTAATGTACTTGTACAGAGTAATCATGTCCCCTCGCAAGCGCCTCTTTTCCAGAGAAAACAACCCCAACCTCGACAGTCTCACCTCATAGTTTAAATCTTCCATCCCCTTAACCAGTTTAGTTGCACGTCTCTGCACTTTCTCCAGCTCATTAATATCCTTCTTAAGGACTGGAGCCCATAACGGCACTGCATACTCAAGGTGAGGCCTTACCAGGGACCTATAAAGGGGCAAAATTATGTTCTCATCCCTTGAGTCAATGCCCTTTTTTATACAAGACAGCACTTTATTTGCTTTAGTAGCCACAGAATGACACTGCCTGGCATTAGACAACTTGTTATCAACAAAAACCCCTAGATCCTTCTCCATTAAGGATACCCCCAACACACTACCATTCAGTAGATAGTTTGCGTTTATATTATTTCTACCAAAGTGCATAACTTTGCACTTATCAACATTGAACCTCATTTTCCAGTTTGCTGCCCAGTTTTCTAATTTTGTCAAATCGCTCTGCAAAGCGGCAGCATCCTGCATGGAACTTATAGTTTTGCACAATTTAGTGTCATCAGCAAAAATAGAAACAGTACTGTCTATGCCCACCTCCAGGTCATTAATAAACAAGTTAAAAAGCAAAGGCCCAAGAACTGACCCCTGCGGTACTTCACTAACCACACTGGTCCAATTAGAAAATGTTCCATTTACAACCACTCTTTGTACTCTATCCTTCAGCCAGTTCTCTATCCAATTACAAATATTATGTTCTAGGCCAATATTCCTTAATTTGATCATTAACCTTCTGTGAGGTACTGTATCAAACGCTTTAGCAAAGTCCAAGTAGATGACATCAACTGCCATTCCAGCATTAAGGTTCCTGCTCACCTCCTCATAAAAGGCGACTAAATTAGTCTGGCAAGATCTGTTACGCATAAAACCATGCTGGCACAAACTAATAGTATTGTGAACTGCAATGTATTCAAGTACCCTATCCCTTATTACCCCTTCCAAAAGTTTTCCTACTACTGATGTCAGACTAACAGGCCTATAGTTTTCAGGCTGAGAACGGGATCCCTTTTTAAATAACGGCACCACATTAGCAATCCGCCAGTCTCTTGGCACCATGCCAGACCTCAATGAATCCTGAAAAATTAAGTGAAGAGGTTTGGCAATCACAGCGCTCAGCTCATTTAATACCCTGGGATGAATCCCATCCGGCCCTGGACCTTTGTTTACCTTTACATGTTCAAGTCTCTTTTGAATTTCCTCCCGAGTGACCCATGCGCCAGTAGCTAAATTACTAGAACTGGGCATATTACAAGGGAAGCCTTCATTATCTGGCTCCTCAGATGTATAGACAGATGAAAAATAAGAGTTCAAAATTTCAGCTTTTTCCCCGTTCTCATCAACCAACTTACCCCCCCCGTGATAATAAAGTTCCCACCCCTTCTTGCTTCATTTTTTTACTATTCACATAATTAAAAAATAATTTAGGATTCTTTTTACTCCTAGCAGCAATATCCCTTTCCATTTCTATTTTAGCTTGCTTGATAGCTTTTTTGCATGCTTTATTTGCTTCCTTGTACCTGATGAAAGTTTCTGCTGTCCCAGCTAACTTGAATGCCCTAAAAGCACGTTTTTTCTTACCAACCTCGACAATAACACTTTTATTCAGCCATAAAGGTTTTGCTTTGCGATGCCTCTCCTTGCTTACAAGGGGGATATACTGTTGTGTATACCTACAAAGCAATGTTTTAAAGATGTTCCATCTTAACCGTGTCCTGCTCTAAGGCAGCAGTGCCCGTAGGGAAGAATACTTCCAGCTAATTTCCAGGTTGGAGCTGGAAAACTGATCTTTCTAAATATTCTCACTATCTCACTTTCCTAGAAAGTGCTCTTATAAATTATCCTGACACTTACTATTCCTCATTCACGGGGTCCCTGTTCCTGACTTCTCTAGAGTAGATGCAGCCTCTAGGGTACTCACTTTACTGGGGGCCTGTTGATCCCAGGCTTAATGAACACCTGGGTCAGCAGATGCAGCCAAAGAGGAAGACCCACCCTCCTGCTAAGCACTATATCAGAGTGCCAAGGGAGTGGTCTCCCTGTTAACCATTAATACACACATGCAAAACTATAAACTGATACATGGGTCTTTGCCCAGTAACAGCCCAGACTAGGAAGTTGTAGGGTTTAAAGCCATGGGAACATGTTAACCCTATGGGTCCATACTTGTGTATTAGGCTCTTTTCTTGTGATGCCCTTTGCCTACTGTAATATTCCTGAATATTTCTTTCCACTAGCTATAAAATGTACAGATGTGATCGTTTCAGCCTGCACAATGACAGCATTTTACTGGTGATTCATTGGAGCGCTTGGGCTAACTGACCATTTGTCAATCAAAATGTGACTCTCAATGTCAGAAATGGTAGAGAATTTCTCACTGATTATATTTAAGAATTTCCTTATTCCATGACATCTGCTAAATAAAATGTTATTTTTGTGATAGTTCTCCTTTACAGATTTTCAATCAATTCAATTAAAAGTATTTATCATGTGCAATAGGATCTGTTCCGCTGAATGTGATTAGCCAGCTTAACAGCTTTTTTCAGTATTTAAATAATGTAGGCTGCAAAGGCTTTCACCCTTTTTGCTATAACTGTATAAGCATGTGACATCTAAGAAATAAATATTGGGTAAGAAGTAAATCCCTACTAGTGGCATTAGGTCAACTCTGGAGATATACAAGAATCCAGTTGCACTGATAAATCAAAATGTATCTTCCTAAAAGGGAAGTGGCTTCCCAACCCACAATTTGTTAAAGAGCCCCACACAACAGAAACAACCCTAATATACCTATGACGGTAAAATGTTCCTTCAAATAGTATGAATAAATACCATTGTTATTTGTTTATTTAACTGCAAAACACTTCTCTATTTGCAGCTTACAGACAGCATGCAGGAACTACATAACCCACAATGAATTGCACTGTAATGTCCATTTCTTTATTGACATCGTGTGTGCAGGGACTTGTGGGACTTGCAGGATGAGGGCTGAAGGGAGGCTGAGGACAGTCAACTACTGTTACAAAGTTAAAAAGTCACAAAGTAGTCAGCCAGATCAGCAGGTAACTGTTCCAAACAATATTATTACATTAAAAGACATGAAAAGACTGCATATGTTTTAACTTAATGTATATTGCAAAGTTGTTTGAAATTAGGTTTACTTTTCAAAAATCTCAAGTTGTGTGGGGTGAAGTTCACCTTTAACCTATTCCTAACCAGTAACCTTGCTTTGATCCTATCTGCCGACAAGCTCTCTACTAATCTAAAGATGCCCAATGACTGTGCTAAAGTAATAAAGGTTCCTGTGTGACCCTGACATCAGCAGCTTCTCTATAGATAATTCCAGAAAAGTATAACAACATATGTGATTATTGCTTAGTTAATATACAGGGCAAACCCTTTCCCCAAAGCTTCTTTTTGGGGGAGGGCCAGTAATTTATTTACGGCAGGTTTTATTAATAGCTTTACATTTCATTTTTTTTAACCACAGAATCTGTTTTAGTCTTACATAATGACTAAGTGAAAGTAATAGTAAGCAAGCAAAAAATATATAGCGTAATTAACCAACTACTGAAAATCATAAGAAGATGAGAAGTTAAGTGTCCATTAATTAATGCCACATTGTAGTCATGGTTCCCAAAAGAGCATTAGTGATGTTGGACACTGGTTCTAGGTGGCAGTGGTGTAACTAGATGTTCCTGGGCCACACAGCAATTTCAATTTAGGCTGCCAAAACACTGATAAATGAACCTATTCTACCAAGATGTATTGAAGTAGCTTTTTAATTACAGAGCTGCGGAATATGTTGGAACTTTATAAATACATGTTAATGATATTTATCTATTCCAGAGAATGTGCCAACACTACCGGGGCCCTCTATACCCCTGGGCGCCCATGCAATTGCAGGGTCTGTTTCCTCTGTAGTTACCCCCTGCTGGGTGGATCTGGCTCCAAGAAAACATTGGTCCATTATTGTTTTTATAATACACAAATATATATGTATCCTGCATGAATGCATCTTGAATATCACAAGAGTAGATTGTTCTGGGGCTATGGCTCTTAGAGCTCTCGCACACAGGCGTTTTTTTAATGAGTTTGAAAATGCATGCTGAGTGCATAAAAACAAATATATTGTGTTTATATGCATTTTTAAAAATGCAATTAAGTGTGTGTTTAGTTCCAAACACAAGCTTGTATTCTATAGTCTTTTGACTGCAGGTGGAGCACAGGAAACTTCAGCATGTTATGTCTAAAAAGAACTCCAAAACACAAGCGCACTAAAACACAGCTCTGAATACTTAGCAGAATATAATGGAATCAATTAGCTGATGCATTTTGTTATAGTTGCTGCACCAGGTAAAAGAAGCAGATGGGAGGGCATCTTTACCTTAGAAAAACGCAAGTGGAGAGAGGCTGATGATCAGTGTGCTATTAGCCTGACTGAATTTCACAGATATCAAATTCTATGATATAGCTGATTTACTAAATTGCGCCCATACAATCATACCAGCAACAACCAACTAAATATTTGCTTTCATTTTATAAATTAACTGCGAAGCCAAAATTCACCCAGGAGCGCCCTCTGGGCTTAAACGTGACAGCCAGCAGGAGAGCTACACCTCCCCTATCTCTCCTTGTGGCCTGTGTGTGTTTGAATCTGTGCGGGTATTTGTCCACAATCCCTAACTCTAGCCCTCTGGGCCCGCCCTTCTCAGCAATTCAGCCAATCGGTGAAACCTTCCGCCCTCCTACCAACACTTCCTGTGTGGAGGCATTTCCGTGCGTAGCCTGCGGTGCACAGAGACAGAAAATAAACACCAGAAGTGAGAATAGGTGAGAGAATATGTGAGTGTGGTTAGAGTTCATTGTTAGTCGGACAGCCCGGTGCTCATTCGCCCTTTTCTTTATGCTGCATGCGAAGGCCCCCTCAGTATGTAGCTATATGCATGGTCTTCTCAGCTCTCCGTCTTCTGCAGTATCTCTTCCATTCACTATAAATATAGTTCTTGCAATATCTAGCAACGTGTATGGCGCCCAGTGCAGAATGTATATCCTCTGCAGTGTTATCCAACAGCGTCTTTGGTTTCCTTGTTATTTTCTCCTGAAGTTTGTGTGTAACTTTGGCAGTGACTGTCAGTATTGTAATGCACATATTTAGAGTATATTGTAACACTGGGCTTTGCAAAATCCAGTCCCCTGGTAAATTTGCCCTTTAATCCAATTAGAAAAATAACCAAAACAAAACTTTAAAGGGGTTGTTAACCTTTAACTTGTAGTGTGATGTAGAGAGTAGTATTCTGAGACGATTTGCAATTTGTCTTTATTTTTTATTTGTATTTTTTTAATCACTTGCTAGGGTCCAATTTGCCTTAGTAACCAGGGAGTGGTTTGAATGAAAGACTATAGGGCACATTTACTAATCCATGAATGTCCGAAAAGCGTCCGAACGCGTTTTTTTCATAATGATCGGTATTTTGCGACTTCTTCACGAATTGTCGCAAATTTTTTGAGCTCAATACGAAAAAGTCGCGACAATTCGCGAAAGTCAGAATGGCTATGAAAAAGTCGCGACAATTCACAAAAGTCAGAATGGCTATGAAAAAGTCGCGACAATTCACAAAAGTCAGAATGGCTATGAAAAAGTTGCGACAATTCACAAAAGTCAGAATGGCTATGAAAAAGTCGCGACAATTCACGAAAGTCATAATGGCTATGAAAAAGTTGCGACAATTCACGAAATTTGTAATGGCTATGAAAAAGTCGCGACAATTCGCGCAAGTCGTAACGGCGACGAAAAAATCGCAAAAAATATGACAAAGTCGCAAAATGTTCGTTTTCCAATGCGAATTTTTCTCATTCGGATTCAGATTCGTGGATTAGTAAATCAGCCCCTATGTATAGAAGAGGATCTGAATAGGAAAGTAACATTTAAAAAGTAACAATACTAATAAACTTGTAGCCTCACAGAGGAATAGTTTTTTGGCTGCTGGGGTCAGTGACCCCCATTTGAAAGCTCAAAAGAGTTAGGAGATTAAGATAATAATTCAAAAACTATAACAAATAAATAATAAAGACCAGTTGAAAAGTTGCTTAAAACTGGCCATCCTATAACATACTGAAAGTTAACTTTAAAGTGAATTACCCCTTTATTATATCTCCCTCAGTAATATGAAGGATGCAAATTAAATCTTGCAGTGCCAGAGAATGGCAGAATACATTATAGAGACTATGCGTCAGAGATCTTTAGCTTGTGGCTCTCAACATACCTAGATTCATTTTTGACTTACAGATCTTCACTTAGGAGACTGGAGAAATACCAGTGCTGTTAATGTAGAGCAGTGGACCCCAACCAGTGGCTCATGACTAACCTGTTGCTCACCAACCCCTTGGATGTTGCTCTCAGTGCCCCAAAACCCGGTAGTTATTTTTGAATTCCTGACTTGGGGGCAAGTTTTGGTTGAATAAAAGCAAGATTTACTACCAAATAAAGCCTCCTGTAAACTGATAGTGTGCATAGAGGCTGCCTAATAGCCAATTTTAGCCCCTATTTGGCACCTCCATGAACTTATATGATGCTTGTGTTGCTCTCCAAGTCTTTTTACATTTGACTGTGGCTCACTAGCAAAAAAGGTTGGGGATCCCTGATGTAGAGTATATATTAAAAATGTATTTTATAATAAAGCCTCGATGAGTAACCAACTCTTAGCATGATTAACATCCCCTTTCTGTCTGATAGCTCAGGTTAAATTTAATCTCCCAGATTACATGTCTGGTTCACAGTGTTCCATTGTCTCTCTTAGCCCCCTGGAAGACTAAGGCTTTGCATCTCTCAGCCTGGGGTTTTTTATTCTTTTTTTCTTAGGCATGCAGCGGGAAATTGATTCACTCGATTTAGTTCTAGCTTTTGCCAGTGTAGAGTGAAGTGGACATTGGCTTGGTAATACCTGCTTTTGTCTTTTTGGGCTGCACTCACAAACTGTTCCTGTCGGTGCAGCTATAGAGGTCTGTGTAGGAGAGCAGATCTGCTTCTCTCAACCTGCCAAAAAACCCAGTCTTAGAGAAGTGGAGCCATCACTCTGTGTGACTAAGCCCTAAACCTCCATCACTCTGTGTGACTAAGCTCCTTTCAGACTGACTCCCCAGCAGTCACACAGTATTATGTATCTTTCCCTCCCTCAGTTCTGCCTTTGCCACAGTATTTTTGCAGTGTACATTGGGTTTGAGATGATGCTGGACTATGCCAAGGTAAAGAAATATTGGTTTAATGGGACTCTCACGTCTTGCTGGGAGTACTAGTATCTATGAAACATTCTTCTGATATTAATACTACTTAGTCATACAGAGTTGTGCATATGACTTTGTCTAGATTTAAAATGTGTACTTGTCATTCTCAGAGTCAGGAAGGTAGACAGTTGGTGCTCTTTGCAAAGTTAATATCACCTCTAAACTATTTTCTCTCTCTTCTTCCTTCCTATAGTTGTGATATTTTATTGTTGATCAGTGAACACCAATGTAAAAGGGACAGAAAGGAATAAGAATGGCAGCAGAGACTGGGACAGCAAAGCCAGCCCGGGCAAAGAAAGAGCCTCAGCCACTCGTTATCCCAAAAAATGCAACTGATGAACAAAGGCTGAGACTGGAGAGGTTGATGAGGAACCCTGTAAGATGTTACTAATTGTTTAGGAGGCCATTAAGTCAAAGCCAAGTTTTGGTATGTCACCTGTTTCAAAACTACAGCTTCCAGCACCTCCTCTACTGCCTGTTGTAGTTATGCAATGGTTGGAGTACCAAAGTTTGGTAGATTTGGGAGAATGTTTGCAACTGTAATTAAAATGATACAGATTTTATATGCAATATAAGCTGCATTTCTGGGTCCAAGGACCTTCAGCCTCTGGCAGCATAGCCTTTGTTGACCTGCACCCCACCAAAAACATCAGGCTATACTTTACACTAAAAATACCTTGCATTAATGGACGTTTTTGCTCCACAGTCCATAAACCCCATAAAATAAAGAGCTTACCCCATTCTGGGTTAAGTGCAAATGCAGAGATATGAGAGAGAATGTTATTTTTTTAATGCTACTGCGCATGACCGGCCATCGCCATTTACAGTAATCCGGTCCGCTGATAAAGAGGCTGGGCATGAGCAGAAGCGCTTAACCCTCTGCTGAAATTACACTCAGTTGCCAATCTTTGCATGTCTGTAGAGAAGGGAGGGGTGGGCAACCCCTCTCCTTCAGAGCAAGGGCCCTACCAGTCTGGTAGGACTTTGCAAAAAGTGGACATCCTCTTTAAGCACCTCTTCTAAGTGTCCCATTGCTTCATGACTTTCTATGCCTCTTATCAGCTTTTTCAATCTTCTATCAACCTTTTTAGCACTGGTCATGTAATCTTAGTGTAGAAACAATAATAATTATTAACAATAATAAAAAGTTCAGTTTCTTAGTGGATTTATTAGTTGCTAAGTAAAATAGCAGTAACTAAAAATATGAATTTATTTTTCATCCCCCTTAACATGATTCTACTTTTGTAGGATAAACTTGCTGCAATACCTGAGAGGCCCAAGGAATGGTCTCCGAGATCTGCTCCAGAATTTGTCAGAGATGTCATGGGTAATCATTAACCTAAACTGCATTTGTGGCATATTATGTACCTTGCACTCTTAGGGGGACATAATGCCATAACATATACACTGTGTGGGACATTTTTAAGAGAGACCGAGAAAAGAGATTGAGGAACTAATACTGTTTATGATCATGTGAATTTAGTTTTAAAATGCATTTTGTCGTGCTACATACAAATAACTGAGGGCCTAATTTTAGCACAAGATTTTACTTTAGGCATCAATGAACAGCTTCCCTTAATACAAGTACAGTTTAATACTGATTAGTAGGATATGTTACTATTGTAACATAAGTGATAGTGATGTGTTTGGTGTACCCATCAGTCAGAAGTTTCGCAGAAATGCTTTAACAATATTATTCACATTGTCATTACTACTAAGAGACCCAAATATGGTAATAAGTAAATCTGTTAGGTCTTTGCATTAAAATATTCACTTTTTTTAAGGATCAAGTGCTGGGGCTGGCAGTGGAGAGTTCCATGTATATCGACATCTTCGGCGCAGAGAGTACCAAAGGCAAGAGTTCCTGGATAGGGTGTCCGAAAAGGTTACTGATTCATATGTTATAGTGATTTTATTGTATAATACCACAAATATAGAATATAGAATAATATTGTGTCAGTGAATTCTACTTATCTAAATATAGAAGGAATGTGCTTTAAAAAGTAGTGTTTCAGGCTGATTTTATTGAAAATTTCTTTTCAAAAAACCCCTTTAATCCCACCAATCTGTTCCACTTCCTGCTGCCTCCTTCCCCAGGCTGTGCAGGGGGACCTGGGGCACTCAGCACACTGCACTGTAGGATAGGAACCAGTCAGCAGTTAGGCTGATCTGATAGGGAACTGATCCTGTCTTTGCTTGTGCGACTGCAGGGCTGTGATTGGCTATCCCCCTACTACTGTGCTTCTGGCAAGGACTGTTAGGACACACCCACCCCAACCCCCACCCCCATTTAAAACACAGGCAGGGACATAAGAGGATCTATAGGGAACTCCAATAAAGGGACCATTTTTTACAGATAGTATACATTTTTAGACCTAAGTGAAACCAGCACCGTATGTTATTTATAATTGCCTACAAGGTTAGTTTTTCATGTATCCTATATCTCTCCTTTAAAGGGGTAGTTCAGCTTTATGTTATAGAGTATTTTTTATTATTATGGCTACTTTGCATTAGTTATCTTCCTATTTAGGTCTTCTCCGATTTATATTTCCCATCTGTCATTTAAAGCCCTAACATGTTGCTAGGATGAATTGGACCCTAGCAACCAGAGAGCTACTGAAATTCTAAACTAGAGAACTACTGAACAAAAAAAGCAAAAAAGCTAACGATGTCGCCAAGCAAGCGGATCTTCACCCGATATCCCCACCTACGGGTGGGCGATATCGGGTAGCAAGGGACTTAAAAAAAAAATAATCCGATCGTTTGGCCCCTGGGCCAAATGATCGGATTACATTTGAGCTTATGGGGCAGTCGGTTCGGGGACCGCATCAACGAGCCGATGCGGTCCCCGATCCGACCGGATTTTCTAACCTGGCCGATCGAGATCTGGCCAATTTGAGGCCAGATATCGGTCGGCCAGGCAGCTCTGTTCTGCCCATACAGGTGCACTCTATTTAGTCATTAGCACTCATCAGGCAATGTCTATGGGCAACTGCTGCACTCAGACCAAAGGGGGCTGAATAATTACGCACACCCCACTTTGCAGTTATTTATTTGTAAAAAATGTTTGGAATCATGTATGATTTTCATTCCACTTCTCACGTGTACACCACTTTGTATTGGTCTTTCACGTGGAATTCCAATAAAATTGATTCATGTTTGTGGCTGTAATGTGACAAAATGTGGAAAAGTTCAAGGGGGCCGAATACTTTTGCAAGCCACTGTATATATAATACACCTTATATAGTTTTGGTGTACCCTGTTATTTCACTACAGTTCTGCCCCACTAGGCATACAGTACATCCTAGAAACAGGTGTCTGTATGAAAAGCATTCACGTCTCACAGACAGTCCATAGAAGAAACCCTCTGGCTAAATTTTGTGCCTCATCATATATAGTTTCTGTGTTGCTGATTGGGAACCCACAGGACTTTAGAGGTCTTTCATGTGGCCCCTGACTAGTCAAATGGGCTCAATTTCATGTTGGTTGTACAGTGCTTTTTGGTTGAATCACCTATAACTCTTTAACAACAAGTCGTTATACTATTGCAGCATAACTTAGATGACGATTTTCAAAGAAAATTAATGGAGAACAAAAAGTTAGAAGAAGAAAAAACTGCAAAACGCAGATTGAAAAGGTAATTATATTTTTCGTGCTAACTGATTGTACTAAAACTAGTAAAGGTTTTATATGTCCCGGGGAGGAATAAAATTAACATTGTGCCAAGTAGTGTAGTCCTGGCAGTTAAAACTGTCACTGGATTAATTGTACTAATTCCCTCACTTGGTAAAAGCCATTCATTACCTTCTTGAAGTTATCTAATATATCTGCCAGCACAACTGATTCAGGGAGAGAATTCCACAACAATATCAATCACAATAAAATAATCTTTTAAAAATTAATTTTTAGGGGAACTAAAACCTCTTACCAAATGAGACTTACCCTGTTTGTTAGAGGGAATATGCCTTATGTTCTACTTGTTTTGAATCTTAACTCCTGTTTTGTCCTGTTCTTCTGTATCCTTCAGTGTAAATTGTGTGTTCATCTTGCTTTTACTTTAACAGTCCTGTGCTAATATAGATATATGCATGGCACTGCACACCAAACCCTATAGCCTTGGATCTATCAATGGTTCATATATTTATATATGTTTCAGTTCATATGTTAAGAAGTTAATAGAGCTGCTGTACATTAGTTCCATCGCAGCTAACAACTAACAATTTAATAGAATTAAACTGCCTTACCATGGAATAATTAGCACCATCCATTACAGTTCTACCAATGATAACTTTGTCTAAAGCTTTGAATTCTGCATAAAGTAGTGGGGCAAATTACTAAGGTGAGCTGAAGCAAACAAAACTATTTCAGCAGAATTAAGTATAATAGAACACAAAATTAAAGTACAGTTTCGGGATCCCTTATCCGGAAACCCGTTATCCAGAAAGGTCCGAATTACGGAAAGGCCATCTCCCATAGACTCTATTATAAGCAAGTCATTTTAATTTTATAAAATGATTACCTTTTTCTCTGTAATTATAAAACAGAACCTTATACTTGATCCCAACTAAGATATAATTAATCCTTATTGGAGGCAAAACAAGCCTATTGGGTTTATTCAATATTTAAATGATTTTTAGCAGATTTACATTATGGAGATCCAAATTATAGAAAGATCCCTTATCTGCAAAACCCCAGGTCCCGAGCATTCTGGATGACAGGTCCCATACCTGTATTAGAATTTGTTGAGTTGCATAGGAAGTGTTTGATTTACTTGTGAGAAAGGTATAGTATCTATGTACTTGAGAAGGAAGTGTGTATGTGGATATTTATTATTAAAAGGGACCCATTATGTATTGCTTTAAGTTTTGTTGCATCCATAAACGTGGTTGTTTGTTTTATTCATTATTTAGGGCTATAGATGGTAAAATCATGCATACAGAATTTGTTTTCTGCATTGATAAGCTTTATTTCTATTTTGCAGACAAAAGTTAAAAGAAAAGAAAAAAATGGCTAAAATGGCTAAAAAAGAAGAGAAAAAAGAAGAAATAGGTATGTAAAATTACATAACCAGATATGTTTTGTGCTGAAAAATGAATACTATATAACCAGATATGTGTGCCATGTTCCCAAGTGACAATGTGACATGTTGGGACAATGATCGTACTGCTGAACCCAGGTGTCCAGCTTAGTGTGGAAAACTTTAATAAATGAGATAAGCGATGGGATTGTTTATCTCCTCACTTTACCACCAGAACCTAGCAGCAATTGACAAGCAGCACACAGGACCATTTTTATGTAGCTCAAAAAGCAGCATTACAGTCCCATAGATGACCATTACAGCAATTGCTTGAAATGTTCTTATAGTAGCATTAATCGTGTGAAAGTTGCCTGAAAAAACATCCATATGGTTTTTTTAAATAATGTTGCCAATAACCTAAACTCCAGTGAATGCAGCTACAAAAACTGTCTGTGGTGTCCCTTAGATTCCAAAGCCACTATGTTGGTTGCCTTGCTGTATCTGAATACTAGGTAATTTCAACTGGGGGCTTTGCCCATGGGGCAATTGCATAAGATAGTCCAAGCTTTCCTGGTGGAGGTGGGGTGGCACACAGAAATGCAGATTTCTGAGGAAGAAAAAAATACATGTTGCCATTGCTTACGCCTCCCAATACAATTTAATGAGATTATTCTCATGACAAAATCAGTCTTTGTTACTCTCTATATATCACAGTTAGGGATCAAGAGGCTTAATAGAATAAATCTCATTCTAACTGGCCTGACTAAGCTCATGCAGCCGCTTTATTAGGCTTCCCTAAGATCCCAAGCCCCAAAATTTGGAAACCATTTTTGCAGACTAAAATGGAAAAGCATTTTTTGTGTATGACCACAAGATGGTGTAGTTCCATCTGGATCAAGAATGTTTGTGGCGGCCACCCCTCACTATGATGAAGTACATTTCCAGCTTTTTTGGAGGATTTTAACAGCTTGTGAGATTTACATTGGACATTGTGTTGCAATAAATAATATAATGAAATAATTGAGAAAAAAACTTGTATCTTTTGAGGCTGACCTAGATTAGATAAAGATGATATAGGTATGTATGTGTGGTCATTGTTAAAAAAATAAATCCACAGGATCTGATAGAATGATACTAAATTCTGTTCTTTTTACATTTTAGAAAAACACGTGGAACTCGACAATTCTCCAGAATCCAGTGATAAATCAGATTTAGAAGACCAATGACTACAATGTAGAACTATGTTTTCTTTAGCTTCAGCAGCATGTACTTTATCTTTACTAGAATAAAGCTTTATTTTTATATATGTTCATATCTAGTGTCATCAGGGTTATGCTGACTACTTGTTTTAGAATCTGAGCAGAACATGGAACAGTGCATTTGTTTTATTTACTTATGGGGCTTGGTGAGAGCAAAGGATGGATAGAGTCATGAAACTATTGAGTTTACTCTTGACTAAGCTGTGTCTGATTATTCTCAGGAGATGTATACTCTTTCTTAAAATCATTTTTTTTCTTATTAATAAAATCATTTTTTTTAATAAGAAAGACTTACA
The DNA here is from genome assembly GCF_000004195.4 of Xenopus tropicalis. NCBI lineage: Eukaryota > Metazoa > Chordata > Amphibia > Anura > Pipidae > Xenopus > Xenopus tropicalis. The sequence continues at coordinate 47,204,359 of NC_030678.2, read as the reverse complement.
AGAATTGCATCCTGCATGTTCTTTCCATTAACGTTTTTTTTACGATAAAATGTCAACATTGTAGCCTCACAGCAACAGATTTTTGGTTTCTGGGGTCAGTGACCCCCCATTTAAAAACTGTAAAGAGTTGAAAGAAGATGCCAAATAATTCAAAAACAATAAAAAAAAATGAAGGCTAAGAATTGCTCGTTCTATAACATAGTAAAAGTTAATTTGAATGTGAACTACCCCTTTTATGTATTTTGCAATTTACTGAGTACTATAACCACATGCTATGGAGTAATAAAAAATAATCTTTTTTTATCATCTGCACACGTGCATACAATCTACTATCACTTCATATATTAAAGGACCAGTAATGCCATGAAGTGATTTTTATTTTTTTACATTTAGGGCTGTGACACACGGGGAGATTAGTCGCCACGTGACTAATCTCCCGAAATGCCATCCCACCGGCTAGAATGTAAATCGCCAGTGGGATGGCATACGCGGTGCAGCAATTTGCGGAAGTTGCCTTGTGAGGAAACTTCCGTGCGCTGCGTATGCCATCCCACCGGCGATTTAGATTCTAGCCGGTGGGATGTTATTTCGGGGAGATTTGTAATCTCCCCGTCTGTCACAGCCTTTAAAGTTTGTATATGTTCTGCCAATACCTACAAATAAACTATGTCCTGCCAACTAATGCCATTTTTTTTTTCCTATGGTTTTTCATTTTATAGTTCTGTGAAGAGCCATGAATGCAACTGACTCCTGTTTATCTCTCGTTTTAAGAATGAAACCCATTGTATTCCACCCAATTTATCTGTTATCTTCTGTGTAAAGGTGGCCATACACGTTAAGGGCAAGACCCCATGGAGCAACTTACTCGCCCGCGATAGATCGCTGCTATCGCGGGCGAGTAAGTTGCTCTATAGAAGTCGCCGGTGGAAAGCCCTTTGCCTCACTTTGGTTTCCGAATTTGTGCAAAGTTTCCTCCTGTAGGCAACTTTGCACGACTTCGGAAAAAGAAGCAATGCGAACCTGAGGTTGGCAATATCAGGCTAATTTGGCCAAATGATTGATTACAACTGGTATAGGAGCCATCGGACCGAGGACACAACAGTGAGCCAATGCAGTCCCCGATCTGACCTGCCCGATTGACACCTGACCGATTTTTGGCCAGATATAGATCGGGGAGGCCCGTTAGGGGACCCCATACACAAACAGATAAGCTTCCGAATCAGTCTAAAGGAATCGAATCCGGCGGCTTACGCATTAATAAGTACAGCTTCTGCCTCTGCTCAGCTACACAAAGCAGAGCCTAGCAGGGATTGGGCTGAAAACATGAAAGCAGACATTTCCTGGCTGATGCCTGCTTTGTGTAGCTGAGTGGAAGCACAAGCTGTACTTGTCAGTGCATTTTTAATGAGGTGCGTAAGGGAGCGAATCTGCTTCTCTAAGCCTGCAAAAAAAAGTGAAGAGAAGCCTAAAAATGCTTTCCCATCGACAATAATGTAAATTGCCAGCGGGAAGGCATATGCGTCTTTGTTTTTGCAAAGTTGCCTCATGAGGAGATTTTAAATTACTTAAAAAAAAAACGAAATGACGTGTATGTTTTCTCACCACCATTTACATAAATTACTGGTGGGAAAAACATATTCATCACTTTGTTTTTCAGGAGTTTAGTCACCTGCAATAGAGCAGATTTATCACAGGTGACTAATCTCCATGTGCCATAGTCCTAAAAGAGTGCAACTGACCTGGATCATAAAAGGTGAACTTCCAATGTAATGCAAAAATTTTACCCTAGAATACACTCCCCAGTACATGTACTATACACTTCATAGCACAGTTTATAATCTCTAAATATATGGTGCACAGACAAGGGACCTGCGGGACGCATCACACAGGTCCCTTGCTAGAATCTTTGCTTTCAGTCTCTCTTACTACCTACCAGATATTTTATCCCTCCAGCTCTGATCAACCAAAATACCATAGAAAAAATGGGAAGAGGAAATGAACTCATTTGGGGATTTAGAGAATCATTCTGTTTCCTGGCTGCAATTGAGGTTTGCCAAGTGTCAAGTTTTGAAGTTGACAGACTGCTTTTTATATAGGCTTGCCGGTTATTGTACAGCACTGCAAAATATTTGGCACTTTATAATAACTGCCTATCTGGGTTTCAGAGTTCTGAAATGTTAAAAAACTTACAATAGAGTCCCAAAATGTGCCAATTGCCCACCCCCTTATTTCACTGGTGTGCCCTTAAACTTCATCACCTGCCTGACGTCACTTTCAGGGATGCCTTGAATCCAGGATTCGGTTTGGCATTCAGTCAGGATTCAGCCTTTTTCAGCAGGGTTCGTATTCAGCCAAATCCATGGTCCTGGCCGAACCAAATCCTAATTAACATATGATAATTAGGATCTGGAAGGGTTAATGGCGACGCATAAACACGGAAGTGTAAAACCATTTAACCCGTACAAATCCTAAATGAGCATATGCTAATTTGGGCTCCGTTCGGTCGAATCACTTAACATGGTTTTGGGGGTTCGGTGCATCCCTACTTTTGGGCCAGACAACAGTGCAAAGGCTCTACTACAATTAATTAAAGTAGTCTGTGATTTTAACTAATTTCAGATTTTTCAAAATAAATTCAGATTTTTCGAAATTTGACATGGGTATAGTGATCACCACAAAGGAGGTGAGTAGTATTTATGCATAATAAACGCCCCACAGTTTTGTGCTGTTATGCTTTTTAATATGTTTCTATATAAATAGTTTGCTGTATATTATAAGTTCTTTTGCATAGATTTATAAACAAACTTACCATTACACAGAAGCAGACATGATTTTTTAAAACTTAGAACATGAATGGTTCTATGGACTTGGTGTCGAACCCACCACAACTGCTATTAGCTACTCCACTAGTTTTTAGTTATTTTTGGTGTGGTTGTTATATTGAATGCCTGCAATGCCTCCACTGTACTTCATTATTATTTTTCATATTGCTAAATTATTCCCTTTACTTTACAAGAGTGGTTTCATAGCACAACACCATCAAATAGAGCCAAGCTGTTGCACACTATGGAACATATCACCCCTGATATTGCCCGTAGCAACCAATCAGCAATTACAATTGAACGATTATTTACAAGTTAGAAAACAAAAGCGAAGATCTGATTGGTTGGTATGGCAACATCATTGGTAATGCTTACACACTGTACTGTATATGCCATATGAGAATATTGAGCTATTGCTATGTTCCAGCACATTAGAGCCCAGGTAAGATCACTTGTCCTTAGACAATATAACGCTACAGGCATTTTATTACCGACAGGAAAAGGGGCTGCGCAATAGGGCGGGACGGAGGCTGCAGTAATGGGAGTGGCAGTGATTGGCAGAGCGGCAAAAGGGGCGGGAGTGAATGGGTGCAGAGTTAGGGATTGTCTGCAAATCATCTCGATGTTTGCCGAATAGGCTAATCCGGATATCGTTGGACATATGGTAACTTTGTGCGCACTCCCAATGGTAGATTCCGGGGTGTACGGTAAAGTGGCAGTGGCTGGCGGGCTTGTAACTCTGTGCGGCCGCTGACTGAATATCGCCTGTATGTGTCCCGGGAGGGAAACCTATAAGGCTGGGGTGCCGGGAGTTGTTTAGCAGCACTTGTCAGATCGCTCCCGTATGTACCGGTAGTGTGTAGCTCTGAGAAACTCAGCGTCTCGCATTCTGTGCCACTCGCTATATACAAACCCTGTCATGGCTCTGTGTAGCTTTGCTGTATGGCTACTGGCAATCCCACAGCTCTACCTCTACTCCCACCATCCTCTGTGCCGAATTGTACTCACGGCAGCGCAGTCTGGCCAAAAGCCGAACATCAGGCTCTGCCCCTTACTGAGCTCGCTTGGTGCCATTTTCCTGCCATTACAAGTGTGCTTTAGGCTCAGACAATTGTTTGAAACTGGGGTAGTCAGTATTTTTGTGTGACAGTCACCATACAGTTGCTTCTGGTATGAATGGGGGACAAAGTGTTGGGTGACAAAACTCCCTGATTTTTACTATGTGCCACTGCCCTTAGGCAAAACAGCAATGAGCAGGGAAGGAAACAACTAAGGGCTCACCCCGGCGAAAATGTAAATCGTACCGCCATGTATGCCATCCCACCGGCGATTTACATTTTCGCCGGGGGGTGGCAATCCGGGGAGATTAGTCGCCCGCGAACAGGGAGATTTGTCACTGGCGACTAATCTCCCCGTGTGCCAGAGCCTTAAAGGGCTGTTAAGGTGGCCATACGCTGGCAGATGTAAGCTGCTGATTCAGGCCATTCAGAACAATTAGCCGATTATCTGCCCATGCCAGGGGCCCTCCGACTGGCTTACCTGACGGACATCTAAGCAAAACATGTCCAGGTCGGCTGCTCCCACACCAAAAAGCCAGACTTCTGGTGTTTGATAATATTGACAGTTGGGCTAATGTATCTCTGAAAATATAGCGATCTGATGATATTAGAAAACTAAAGGCTGTGGGAATGGTACCATGTAAATGTAAAAGTTTTCCAGTATTAATTTAACCTTGTTATTTCCATTCATCGCCTATTGTGGCCATTGTAGCTAAAATAGCTGGACAGCTCTGCAGTTACAGGTATGGGACCTATTATCCAGAATGCTCGGGACCTGGGGTTTTCCGGATAAGGGGTCTTTCCGTAATTTGGAACTTTATATTTTAAGTCTATTAAAAAATAATTTAAACATTAAATAAACCCAATAGGATTGTTTTGCTAGAAGAAAGATCAATGATATCATAGTTGGGATCAAGTACAAGGTACAGTTTTATTATTACAGAGAAAAAGGGAATCTTTTTTAAATATGTGAATTATTTGATTAAAATGGAGTCTATGGGAGATGACCTTCCCGTAATTTGGAACTTTCTGGATAACGGGTTTCCGGATAACAGGTCCCATACCTATAGTAGGCAGTATATACCTTTTTTCTTTTAGTTCACTGAATAGGGCTTGTGCTGAACATATCTTTTTGTCTATTGTAGCAAAATCTACTTTCTAAAGGTGGCCATACACGCACCGATAATATCGTACGAAACCTCGTTTCGTACGATATTCGGTGCGTGTATGGTATGTCGGCGAGTCGGCAGGAAGCTGCTGATATCGGCCGACTCGCCGATCGGACCAGTTTGAAAATTTTGATCGGGCGCCATAGAAGGCGCCTGACCAAAATCTCCCTTCAGTGCTGAATCGGCAGAAGGAGGTAGAAATCCTATTGTTTCTACCTCCTTACCTGCCGATTCAGCCCTGAATGGTGTGTGGCGTATCTGACGATGTTTCGTGCGACTGATGGTCACACGAAACATCGTCAGATCGCCACGCGTATGGCCAGCTTTACTCATACGAACACAAAACAAATTAAAAGTCCACTGTCATGCCTCTGTATAAACAAACCCCTCTCCCTTCTTATAGTTTCAGCCTATTGATATGTAAAATAAGAGCAGCTCATTAAACAGTGGACTTTTGATTTATTTTGATGCTTGTACTAGTCCAGAAGTAGAATTTTAGATTTTTTTTCTGTTAAGTGCAGAAAATAACAAAAGCTTAAAATTATTAAGCCAGCACAACTGGGCAATTCAGCAGGGGGAAGTCCTGAGGCAAATCTCACTTGTGTAGTCGAGGGGGTTACGTTCATCAGCCTGCTATGGCAGGTACTTTACTTTCACCAGTAGAAACAGAAACCTTAATAATTTCTGAATCATGATTAATTAGGGTGATGACTTAGATTAACATCACATTAAAAATATGATGGGAGTTAGTTAATTTAAATCTGACAGGAATTAATACCTCAACATTAATTTTATGCTGAAATAGCACCCAGGAATACTGAGGCTCGACTCCTATTAAATGTTAATGAGCATCCCTAATGAGCATATCATTTTAATGGGCAAAGATGTTAAAGGGAAAATGTCATGGCATAATTTCACTCTGCTTTATAATCCCATTTAGTTTTTGCACCAGATTTCTGTTCTAAAATATATGGTTTTCAAAACATTTTCTCTGTGTTTAGTTAGGTTTGATGTATGTCCCAAGCCATTCCCACAGTGGAAGTGAATACTGCAGGCTCTACTGTTTAGCCCATGGCACAAGGAGCACTGCGTTTTTTACCCTTCAAAGAAATGCCCTGAAGCCTTTCCTTTACTTGAATGGAACCTGCCTGACACTAGAAGTACAAATGCTTGTGTGGGGCTTAAAAAAGTTTTAATTGCTGGTGAGAGTCAAAATGTTTGGCATGATACCCTGATACTGATACCCTGAGCCAGTGCTCCTTGTTAGCAGAAAACTGGACAGGCCTGGAGTATTTCTGAAGAATCTTTTTCGGCCCAATCTTTTTCCTCTTCTGTCTTGTTTTCTTTGAGTGTGGGCAGGTGCATGTACAGTAGAGTGAAAAAGCTGGCGTTTTAAGTCCAAGTCAGTGACTAGCCCTTCCTTCTCCTTTAAAGGAGAACTACACCCCCTGCTATAAAAGCCCCCTTAGCTGCAAATTTTTTGTGTCAACAGTGAAATTTGCCCATTGTTGAATTGTTTGCAGGGCCAAGAAGGTAGTTTTCCTAGCTTCACTTGATGATATTGCTTAAAAAGGATGTTTTTGTTGATATATCTTTTAAAAATCTTAACGTGTATGGCCAGCATAAGGCTTATGTATTATAATAAATAATGTACACTGTGTTGTAAAATACGAGAATATTGAAAAGTCACCTTGGAGTTTCATGCCCTATATAAAATCACTTGGCCTTTGGCCTTAAGCTTTTATATGGTCATGTAACTCCTCGTGACTTATAATATCCTTACATTTTCCAATAGGGGGTACTTTATTCACTATATCATCACTTTTGTGAATTCCATCCCGAATCTACGGTGCCGACAGCCAGGTACTAGACAGCCAGCACCATAATAAATGAATCGCAGCGAACAATATATATGTGCTCATTCTGAAACATTCCCAAATCCAGGAGGATTTAATATATCTAAGGCACAAGAAAACCATTTTACAGTGGAGGTGCCAAAATGTTAGGCACCCCCGCAACCAATGACAGAAAATTGCTAAGTTTTTTCCCCAGGAGAAGTCTGCACTGGGCCATGGAAAAACTGTCTAAGCGATGGCGCAGATTCACATTCCTGCTGGCACAGTAGATTTTAATTGCAAAGTCCCAAGACCAAGTGCAGAGGAATAGAAGGTAAGTAAAGGCCAGCACAGCACAGTTTTCCCACAGGCCGGTGCAGTTTTTTTCCCAAAAATGGTGTTATTTATTTCATTGGAAGGAACCTAACAGTTAAGCAGCACCCCAGTGAAATAGAGTTGTCTTGTCTTTTAATAGAAATTGTCTTTTTGATAAATAGCTGGCTAAACTGTAATGGATATTTAATGAATGTTTAGCAAACAGTCTAATTTTTCCTGTTTGTTTGTTGCTATTTTTAAGGTATATAATGGTTTATTTGTAAACTCCTTATACTAATTTTGTTTCGGCTGTAGACTCTCTCATCCCACTCCTCACTAACTGATTTCCCAGTCTAGCAAGCTGATTTCAGTCCTTAATGTGCCATAGCAACTGCCATACACCTAGAAATTATTATAACCAGTGGCACCTGAGACTATTTTGATGCCTTAGGAAGTAGAGCCATCCAAGCAACTCCAGCCTGTCTTCTTTCACGTGGCTGAGATCACTAGTGTATAGTGCACTTGTTGCACTCTTCTACACAAAAACCTACACCAATCAGCTTACTAGTACAGTTGGTATGATTGAATTGTTATTTCTGTGACTGCACTGGGCAGATAATCTGCTAAGTAGTACTTGGGCTGATCAGTCTACCCAGTTGCCATCATTCGTTTCATTCCTTTAGTTTCCCTCCTCCAGAAGTAAGACTTAGATGGGCTTATGTAATGAAACTGGCAGAGTTTGGTAAAGGTCTAGTTACGTATATCATCACTGCATATTGTAAATAAGTACTCTTTTGTAAGGTTGGTGGAGCTGGTGCTGTCAGTGTTGGATTTACATCAGGGCAATTCTGGCAGTGGCCGAGAGGGCAGGAGGTGCTGGGGTTGAGCAGGTGGCAGGGCACCTCTGCTGTCAGGCATTTCCAACTCAGTGAGAGGTGTTGGTGTGATTTTGGATGCACATCTTGCACTTTCATGAATGTCAAAGTTTTTTTCTGCATACATAATAGAACTGTAATTAGTCACTATGCCTTTTCTTTACATTTAGATCCAATGTAAAAATGCCACCTTTGCCTGGTGCTGAGCTGGTACATAACCCTTTGCAACTCTACAGATATCTCCTCCGTTGCTGCAAGCTACTCCCTACTGAAAGCCTTCAGCACTATTACAGACATTCAGTGAAGCAGGTATTGGCCCATACAGATCACATTAATACACACATGTAAGTTGTTACATTATTCCTTTATTATCAAAGCTTATTTTGTGTTTGTTTTCATACACTGTAGAAATGAATATGTTCTCTTTTAAAACAAAACTACATTTAGGTGTAACATATGGCCAATAGGCAGGGCTGATATGCTCTGCCTATCATTTAATTTTAATTTTGTTTAAATGTTTATTTGAAGAGATACTTGGGGAGAAATAAAGTGAACTGCTGACCAGCAGACATTTAAACATTTTTATTTGTTTATTGAACTTCCTTTGCTTCATTGTATAATGTTTATTACAAACAGCTGGGAAGGTTTAATGGGAACGTAAAACTAAACATTTTCTATCTAATTAAATAAAACTTTCTAAGTAACTTTCCCATATATAATAGTAAGCAGTATTCTTCTGTTCCAATTAAGGATCTCCCCAAAACACTGCCATTTAGTGTGTATGTATATATATATATATATATATATATATATATATATATATATACCAAAGTGCATAACTTTGCACTTTTCAACATTGAACCTCATTTTCCAGTTTGCTGCCCAGTTTTCTAACTTTGTCAAATCGCTCTGCAAAGCGGCAGCATCCTGCATGGAACTTATAGTTTTGCACAATTTTATGTAATCAGCAAAAATCAAAACAGTACTCTCTATGCCCACCTCCAGGTCATTAATAAACAAGTTAAAAAGCAAAGGACCAAGGACTGACCCCTGCGGTACTCCACTAACAACACTGGTCCAATTAGAATATGTTCCATTTACCACCACCCTTTGTGATCTACCCTTCAGCCAGTTCTCTATCCAAGTACAAATGTTATGTTCCTGGTCAATAGACCTACATTTTTTGTGCGGTATTGTATCAAATGCTTTAGCAAAGCCCAGATAGATGACTTCCACTGCCATCCCAGAGTTTTAAACAAAAATGCAGAACACAGTTCTTCTCTAGCCAAGGCAGTTCTGTTAAACAGTTGGCTTCTGCTACATTGTATTAAGTCAGAGCTACCGGAACAGAGAAAAGCAAGATAGGCCAAGCTGTAATATTTGCTAAATCATGTCAGTTTAATGTGCTCATGTGCCATTAGAGTTTTCGAGTCCATGCAGATGAAGATGATCCTGAACGGATACAGCAGATTATTAAGAGGGCCATAGAAGATGCTGACTGGGTGCTAAATAAAGTAAGTTTCACATTCACACTAAGTTAATAAGTTTATAAGCTGTAAAATCAAATATTTTCCTTTTCATACAGTAGTGTGATGTGGAGCCCCTTGAGTAATGGATTAAGTTGGACCTCCCTTGTGGTGAAAGTATTCAGAAAATATTAAACCTTTCTATGGTGCTGGGATAAACAAGCTTGAGCATTAGAAGCAACTCTGTGTCAGTCACACTTAAGACAGAGCAGAATGCAGAGAGTGGTGGAAAAATAGAGAGGGATGAATTGGAGAGAGAGATGGAAAGTACAAGAATAATAATCATGTATGCAACATGGGAATAAATAAAATGGAGGACATGGAAGCAATGAGATGGTGTATACACTTCTCCAAACTACTCTATGTCCCATCTGAATATCTGAATATACCTGTACATTAAATAGTGAAATGTAAGAGCTTACAACTGATGTAGTAACCACTGTTAGCACAAGAATACGAAGAACAAATATATTCCCATTTTAATGCACATTAAACCTTGTTTTGACCTAATGTCTGCCATCTCTGTTCAGTGGTGGCATTCTTAAGGTGGCCATTCAAGCCGTCAAATCAGCCACATATAGATCAGACAGATTTAAAAATCCTGTTGGAGCAATAACTCAAGGTGGGCATATCACTAAAATGTCTGCTTATTTGCTGACCTTGTCAAAAGAGCAGATTTTTAAATGTTCTGGCAGCTTTACTGGTTTATTTCAAAAGTGGAAGTGGTTTCAGGCAAATTCACTGGGGAGAGGCAATATCTTAGGCACCCCCTCAGTAAATTTTACCCTGCTGAGCATGCACAAGGTTAAATTTGAACTAAGGATTTCTGAGAAAGGAGTCTAAGGGGGTGGCTAACATACTGCCCCCCCCCCCCCCCGTGAATTCTGATTTCCATGTCATTTAAATCAATTTGTGTATAAATCAACCAATTTAGTATTTTATACACCATTTTCTATCCTTACTGTTTAGTACAAGAAAGAAAGCTGAGCTCCTGGAGTGTGCTACTGAAAGTTATAGGACTTGGTCTTGCTGTGGCGGAGTGTTCCACTGGCATGAAGAGAATTGAACCAGAAGGAGATGGCTGGCTTGTGTAACTTTTTGTGCCATTCTTGCACCTTTTTTTATCACAAATAAAAGAAAAATGGACACTGTGCATTGACAGACCAAACAGAAAAATAACAAATTGTCCATTGCTTTGTTACATGGTCATTCACTCAAGGCTTGTGACCGTTTTACCATCTATTTACGTTGCTTGTACAGCATAAGCATTTGCTGGTCTGTTTGTAGTTTCGAAAAACACAGCAATGATTATACAGTATTTTTAAATAGACACACTTTGTCCTGATGTCATAACCTATACCCAGTTAACTGCTTGCATTCAGCAGCTGGGCATAGTAAGAGAATATTAGAATGTGTGTATCCTATCAGGAGTACAGGATAATGCATGGTAATGTATAAAGTTTCTGATCTACAGTCTGCTCACAACAAAGGCCAAAGCTGTAATAGAGAGAGGAGGTAATAAAAATGGTAGCATATAATGGAATGAATGTAATTTAATGCACATGTATCAAGAACATTTATATTGCAGTAAGTGAAGGTAGGGCTTACAGAATGGGGTGATGTAGGAAGGAATATTATATAGAACACAAACCCACTTGAGAAACTTTTCTATACAAACAGAGTTCCACTAGCATGTTATGATAGATGTAACACTACTGGTTAAAAAGTGACCACAACTTGTGCCCAGTTTGCTAAAAAATCCATCCAATTCATTTACTGCACCAACTATAATGTGCTGCATTTGTAAATGTCCTAGAAAGTTATTCAGTGAAATTATTATTACATTGATTTATAAAGCACCCTCATATTCTGCACTGCTGTACACAAGCAACACAGACATGCTATTCCCAACAGCCCCCTGTCTTCTGCATTGTATAACATATTGTGATTAAAGCCTCTGGGGGTCATTTATAAACACTGGACAAATTTGCTTTTGGGCAGTTGCCCATGGCAACCCAATCAGATGTTTAATTTTATTATTCTACTTGCAGCTGACTCAAAAAAGCTAATAACTGATTGGTTACTATGGGTAACTGCCCAGGTGCAGTTTTGCCTAGTGTTTATAAATAAGCTCACTGTCACTAAAGGTCGCCATACACAGGCAGATTTAAGCTGCCGATTCAAGCTGCCTGATTTTCCCATTGCATTGGGGACTGCATTGGCTCAGTGATGTGGTCCTTGGTCCGACATCGTCTGTGCCTGGGGCCCTAGGGGACCAAACAATTACCCCAATATCGCCCATCTTACCAAACAAGCAAATCTTACCATGGATGGCCCCTTTAATACCCAGAGTTAAACATTCAGTTAGAGCACAGGAGTACAGACTAATTTAAATGACCAGTAGATGGCACTGAGAACATATTGTTCTGCAAATCCTCAGTTATTATTATTACATGTTTATAAATGTTGTATTATGTGTAGAATATTAAATTATCAGCAAAGTGTAAATCTTAAATTATTACTAGGAACTGCAAATTTCATCTCTTTAATGTAAAATGTTATTAGGGCCACACTGACACCCAGTGGCAAAACTTTGCATCTCCAGGTCCCCCACCAAACAATTTTTCTGGGCTCCAGCAACCCTGCAGTGGTGGTGAGCCCATGGGTGTAGTTGGGCAGCGGGGAATGAAAGGTTCCCAATCTAACCAGACCCTCTTGCACTGGACTTCACTGCAGCCAATGGATATATATATATTGTTACACCACTTCTTGGGGAAAGGAAATATCAAGCCAAGGCCGCAAGGGCCTTCAAAATCCTGACCACTGAGCTACAGATGATGGGCTACTTATTTGTGTCACTTTTCCCTGGTACAGGTATGGGACCTGTTATCCAGAATCCATGTGACCAGGGGTTTTCTGGATAACGGGTATTTCCATAATTTGGATCACTGTACCTTAAATAATTTTAACATATAAACCCAATTAAATATTTGGGCTCCAGTCCTTAAGAAGGATATTAATGAGCTGGAGAGAGTGCAGAGACTGCAACTAAACTGGTAAAGGGGATGGAAGATTTAAGCTATGAGGTTAGACTGTCAAGGTTGGGGTTGTTTTCTCTGGAAAAGAGGCGCTTGCGAGGGGACATGATTACCCTGTACAAGTACATTAGAGGGGATTATAGGCAGATGGGGGATGTTCTTTTTTCCCATAAAAACAATCAATGCACCAGAGGTCACCCCTTTAGATTAGAGGAACGGAGCTTCCATTTGAAGCAGCGTAGGTGGTTTTTCACGGTGAGGGCAGTGAGGTTGTGGAATGCCCTTCCTAGAGATGTGGTAATGGCAGATTCTGTTAATGCCTTTAAGAGGGGCCTGGATGAGTTCTTGAACAATCAGAATATCCAAGGCTATTGTGATACTAATATCTACAGTTAGTATTAGTGGTTGTAAATATAGTTTATGTATGTGAGTGTATAGATTGGTAGGTGTGGGTTGTGTGTGCTGGGTTTACTTGGATGGGTTGAACTTGATGTACTCTGGTCTTTTTTCAACCCTATGTAACTAACTATGTAAAAAAATTGTTTTGCCTCCAGATAGGGGCGGTCTGCTCCATAGTAGTTATACTACTGTGTTAAATTTTTTACTGTTAGCCTTTACTGGTAAAAAAAAATGGCATATTTGCGCTAGAAACACTGCCACATTATATAAATAAGGTGTTGTGTAGCCATGGGGGCAGCCATTCAAGCTAAATAGTGCACAAAGGCACAAGTTTACATAGCAAATAACACATAAGCTTAGTAGAATGCAATGGCTTTAGTTTTTACACAGTAAAATAAATTGCCATTCATGGCTCTATAGAAAAAAGAGGACTATTGTTATTAAATATAAATAGTTTATTTGGAGGTGCTGATTACCAAATACAAACTTTATACAGTGGTGTGAAAAACTATTTGCCCCCTTCCTGATTTCTTATTCTTTTGCATGTTTGTCACACTTAAATGTTTCTGCTCATGAAAAACCGTTAACTATTAGTCAAAGATAACATAATTGAACACAAAATGCAGTTTTTAAATGAAGGTTTACGTTATTAAGGGAGAAAAAAAACTCCAAATCTACATGGCCCTGTGTGAAAAAGTGATTGCCCCCCTTGTTAAAATATAACTTAACTGTGGTTTATCACACTTGAGTTCAATTTCTGTAGTCACCCCCAGGCCTGATTACTGCCACACCTGTTTCAATCAAGAAATCACTTAAATAGGAGCTACCTGACACAGAGAAGTAGACCAAAAGCACCTCAAAAGCTAGACATCATGCCAAGATCCAAAGAAATTCAGGAACAAATGAGAACAAAAGTAATTGAGATCTATCAGTCTGGTAAAGGTTATAAAGCCATTTCTAAAGCTTTGGGACTCCAGCGAACCACAGTGAGAGCCATTATCCCCAAATGGCAAAAACATGGAACAGTGGTGAACCTTCCCAGGAGTGGCCGGCCGACCAAAATTACCCCAAGAGCGCAGAGACAACTCATCCGAGAGGCCACAAAAGACCCCAGGACAACATCTAAAGAACTGCAGGCCTCACTTGCCTCAATTAAGGTCAGTGTTCACGACTCCAGCATAAGAAAGAGACTGGGCAAAAACGGCCTGCATGGCAGATTTCCAAGGCGCAAACCACTTTTAAGCAAAAAGAACATTATGGCTTGTCTCAATTTTGCTAAAAAACATCTCAATGATTGCCAAGACTTTTGGGAAAATACCTTGTGGACCGACGAGACAGAAGTTGAACTTTTTGGAAGGTGCGTGTCCCGTTACATCTAGCGTAAAAGTAACACAGCATTTCAGAAAAAGAACATCATACCAACAGTAAAATATGGTGGTGGTAGTGTGATGGTCTGGGGTTGTTTTGCTGCTTCAGGACCTGGAAGGTTTGCTGTGATAGATGGAACCATGAATTCTACTGTCTACCAAAAAATCCTGAAGGAGAATGTCCGGCCATCTGTTCGTCAACTCAAGCTGAAGCGATCTTGGGTGCTGCAGCAGGACAATGACCCAAAACAACCCAGCAAATCCACCTCTGAATGGCTGAAGAAAAACAAAATGAAGACTTTGGAGTGGCCTACTAAAAGTCCTGACCTGAATCCTATTGAGATGTTGTGGCATGACCTTAAAAAGGCGGTTCATGCTAGAAAACCCTCAAATAAAGCTGAATTACAACAATTCTGCAAAGATGAGTGGGCCAAAATTCCTCCAGAGCGCTGTAAAAGACTCGTTGCAAGTTATCGCAAACGCTTGATTGCAGTTATTGCTGCTAAGGGTGGCCCAACCAGTTATTAGGTTCAGGGGGCAATTACTTTTTCACACAGGGCCATGTAGGTTTGGATTTTTTTTCTCCCTAAATAATAAAAACCCTCATTTAAAAACTGCATTTTGTGTTTACTTGTGTTATCTTTGACTAATAGTTAAATATGTTTGATGATCAGAAACATTTTGTGTGACAAACATGCAAAAGAATAAGAAATCAGGAAGGGGGCAAATAGTTTTTCACACCACTGTATATAAAAATAAATTTTTATTAATTCACTGTTCCTTTGGTATTTGTGTAAGGTACCTTCATTGTGTGGCTAAACCCGTATAATGATTTTTCAATATCCTTTTCCTGAAAGTTATAGCTGCTTACTGCTTATTGTTCCTCAAAAGAAAAGAAATGTTTGCATTGTACTGGTTTGCATATGAAGCAGTTTCATTCTATTATGTGCCAAGCAGGTGAATTTTATGTAAGGTTTGCATGAGGGATATTGTACATATATTTTGTACTAATTTGCTTCCGGGTATCTGTTTTCTTAGAAAATGTCAGGAGAGCAATGTGTTCTATTGGGTCATTTTTCCCATATATTTATTTTCATGTCCATGACAGTGTTTTTGTTTCACTATAAAAATTAAGAAATTATTTTGCCTATTGGAGATTGGTAATATTAAAGTAAGGGCCCTTTGATCTGTATAAATCAATGCATACAAATGTTTGTATTTTTATTTATTATCCTTTATTGATATAACACATTGAAGCAGTGAGTTCCAGAGATTAATCACACCAATCTCTGCCTCGGTGGAGCTTGCAATTTAAGGTCATTATCACATTTCCTAAAGTCTGTTCCATCAGGAGCCAATTAACCTGTCTGTCTAATTATGGAGTGTGGGAGTAATCCATTGTACCTGGAGGAAACCCTCACACAACTACGTCTGTGTGTGTTTTGCATTAAAGCAGTACGTGACAACTTTCTCACAGTCTCTCTGCATTAATAATGTTGTTTCAGCTCAGTGCACTGACTTTTATGCCGACCAGAAATCCTGTGTTCCATTCACGGTGCAGAAAAAATACAGATCTTATCAGCAGCTTCCTTTGCTAAGCCTTAAAAATCCAGTGAGTGAGCCTAGGTTTCAAGCAAATCATGACTTATTTTCTAGAAATCTTGAGCATAGTTATAGTAAAAATATATTCCTATGCAGGAGACTGCAGTAATCTAAGCGGGAAAGGATAAGGGCATGTATTAGTGTTTTAGCTGTTACTTGTGAAAGAAAGGGGTGTATCTTGGCAATATTGCGGAGGAAAAAACGGCAGGTTTAGGCAGTGTTACTAATATGGTTAGCGAAGGAGAGTGACTGGTCAAAGATAACCCCAAGGCAGCGTGCAGAATTTACAGGGTTGACGGTCATGCCATCAATAGTGATGGTGAAAGGAGGAGGAGGGCCAGGTTTGGGTGGGAAGACCATGAGCTCGGTTTTAGCTAGGTTAAGTTTGAGGTGGCGCCTGTTCATCCAGGAGGAGATAGCCAGGAGGCAGTTACCAATCTGGGTTTGAACATCAGTGGTTAGTGCAGGGGTGTCTAAATATATCTGGATGTCATCTGCATATAAGTGGTATTTAAGACCAAAAGAAGAAATAAGGTCTCCTAAAGAGAGAGTGTACAGGGAGAACAGCAAAGGACCAAGCACAGAGCCCTGAGGCACCCCCACACTAAGCGAAACCGGGGTAGAGGATTTGTTAGCAAGAGCGACAGAGAAGGAGCGGTTAGAGAGATAGGAAGAGAACCAGGAAGCAGCCTGATCCCGGATACCCACAGAATAGAGAATTTCCATAAGGATAGAATGGTCGACAGTATCAAAAGCAGAGGAAAGGTCTAGGAGAATGAGGACCGAGTAGCGTCCTTTGGCCTTGGCAGTCCGGAGATCATTTGCCACTCTACATAAGGCCGTAGAGTGCGCAGGCCGAAAACCAGACTGCATAGGGTCCAGCAGATTATGGGTGCAGAGGAAGTTAGTTACACGAGAAAAGACAAGAAGTTCCAGGAGCTTAGAGGCTAGGGGCAGGAGAGAGACAGGACGGTAGTTAGAAAGGCAGGACGGGTCCAGCGTAGCCTTTTTAAGAATGGGTTTGACACATGCTTGTTTGAAGAGAGAGGGAAAAGTATCAGAAGCCAGAGAGGAATTGAATATGTGGGTAAGAGCTGGAGTAAGGGCAGGGGCTCACTGTTTAAGTAGGGGTGAGGGCATAGGATCCAGCGAGCAGGTAGTAGGCGGAGAGGATCGGAGAAGCTGAGAAACTTCAGACTCTGTTACGAGATTGAAGGAGCTGAATACGGAGAGAGGAGATTTAGGAAGGTTGAGATTACCGGTATCTGAAGGTTGGGAAAATTGATTGCGGATAGAATCGACTTCTATCGCTGCTACCCTTGCGCTGCTTTCCCAAATGAGGTTCTTAAGATATAGGGAGAGCAAGCTGGGTCACTCCTGAACACAGGACTGGGGAATCAGGACTGATTGCAGCTAGTTAAATAACAAATTAAATCAATCAGCTGAGTCCCAGGATGAGAGAAGTGCATGACATGACATCCAAATAATCAATAGTGGCAGTCATCATGCACTAGCCCAAGGCACAGCTCTGAGCATACTTATTTACTAGTGAAACGGATGAAGGATTCATCAATCCCCTATTTTTTTGTATGTTTATGAAGAGTCACCAGTTCTTATCACCAGTCCTTAGGAGTCATTAACTATGCATCACAGTGTGGAGTCATTTCCAGCATCTGGAGAGAGAATATGGTGTGACTGATACTTAAGGTGCAAGTGCTCTGTGCCCTTTGATACAGGCTGTTGCGGAAACCCTGGAGCTACTGTCACATTCCAGGGCTGTATTTAGGTCCAGTACCACCCTAAGCACCTGACCTAAATGTACCCCTCAGTTGCGGAAGTGATGTTATGTGCACTTTGTGTTTGGCCTCTACATCCTCACCCCCCATTTCTGCCGTTGGATCTCCATATGTTTCATCTGGTGGCTGGGGAGGTTTTTAATTTTACATAGGCACCTGAAGGACCACCTCCTTAAAGCTGCCACCCTAAACACAGGCCCTCGGGTGCTTATATATAAATTCACCCCTGCCACCTTCAGAGATGGTGATAGCTCCAGGGTTCCCCTACACAGATTGACACACTTGTGTTAAATTCATAAAAGAAGGCAGTGTTGCCAAGAGCAACTATACAGAAGTGCAAGGAGCAGCTTTTGGCACAAGTACCTTTAAAACATTGGAGTTTTTAGCACAATGACTTTGGCCAAGTTTGCACAACTGCAACTGCTCTTGTGGTCATAAATGAACCATATAGTCTTCATTTAATAATATGTTTTCAGGTGCAGTCATTTCTATATGCTTCTCGGCAGTTCTGATTTGGACAAAAGAGGCTAGAATAAATAGGTTGCAGGGGTCCAGACAACATCAGAAGGGAGCCATGGCTGCTTTGGGGATCATGGCTTCCTTGTAACGTCACACTTCCCCTCCTCCCCAATAAATGACCACCTTGTTAATGCAGGAGTTAAAGCAAGTGATTTAATGTAAAACAGGTAGTACATTCAACGGAATGCAATTCTTGAAGTAATCACATTCTGTACAAATAAAATAACCTACAGCGTATTTGCATAAATAAACCTTACATGAAAAATTGTTCTTTTGTTGTTTTGATACATTACAGTTCATCTGAATGACAGGGAAAAAAGAAGAAAAAAATCATGAAATTAAACCTTATTTCCTTATGATGAAAGGTTTTATGGCTTTGGTAACCATGGCTTGTCTGGTGAAGAAAAATGATTGTATTCGCTTCTGAATGGAAATGTGAGTCTCAGAATCCTTTTTATAAAGCAGTAGAGCCAGATATTGGTCAGTGCATGAACCAGGACTTTCTTGTCTGTACTGGAAAACCTTTGGTCTGTGCACAGGTTCATAATAATTTTATTTTTCTAACCAACATTTGACCAGGCTCATTCAGATGTAAAAAAAATGGAGGCTTCAGATTGACTAACAGCACTGTGGATATCTTTTTCTGTGGTGGTGACTGACCTATGGCAATGCCATTAGATACAGAATTACATAAAATAAGAGGGGCCAACACACAGCAAGGAATTATTGTGCCATAAGATAGCTTTTCTGGGAATTTATACCTCCCTCTGTCAGGCTAATCAGGCTTTGTTACATGACAAAGGGAAGGTGTACACCTGAAATATTATCTTTAGCATGGCATAATAAATACCTGGAGGAAAATCACATCAGCCCAAGATCAGATCATCGAGGGTATGTGGACCATGTTTAAAGGGCACCTATCATAGCAAAGTAGTTTCCCCACCAGAGGTGGGTGATAATAGAGCCTGCATTCCGGTTGGGAAAACAGTACAATTATGGCCAGAAAATGCTATGTGGGTGGCCACATAATAAACCAATCTCCCTGCTTGCCAATTATTTGCATGCATGTGGCATAGCATCAGGAAAGGAATCCATCAATACTATGACATGTGCATACACATTGTCAACACACTAAGACACTCATCATTCTGCTCATATGTAGAGTTATAACATAGCTGTCTGAACCACGAGCTCCCTTATGGTGCAGGTGACATAGCGCTCACTAGGGGCATTTTCTGCCCAACCAGAGTGTGGGCTTCTTTAACTGCAATACACTAACTTCCATCTATGGGTAAAGATGGTTTTGTTTCACAGCATGGACAAATGAGTGGATCTTTATATGAATAATCAGCTGATGGGGTATTTTGACCTAATATGTCTCCAGGACAATTAATTAGTAATACATTTTGGTGGGATGATGGGAAATAACATCTGGCTCAAATATTTATGTTTTTTTCAATTCAATTGCCCTCAGGTAAGTATTTAGGTCTGGTGCCACTCTGCATCCCACTTAAGTATGCCCGCAAGGCAGCGGAAGTGTCACACACAAGGCTGCGTGTGACGTCACTTCTTGTGCATGTGATGTCACATTTGGGGGAAAAATGCTCCCCCCGTCTCCGCTACTGGATTTCTACTGGTAGGTCTGGCGGCGGCTGTCTCTGTAAAGGTATTGGAAATAAGTTGAAAGGTTAGTATAATTTTTTTTTTAAGAGAGTATATCAAGTAAAACTTTCCTCGCGTGGCCTGCCCTGTACTGCAAAAAGGAGAACTGTGTAAGGAGGCACCATTATTGGTACTAATAATTGCACAATACATATACTACTTGCAATACAGATTTTATGGGCCCTTATTATTCATTTCCATCAGTGGTGTCTAATGTGTAGCTACCCCGGCTGTTGCTGCTTTACAAGTTTATATATTCACAATGTTTGGGAATTAATTAACCCACAGACCTTTATCCGGCCACGGCTATTTTTGGGCTCTCCACAGTGATTCTACTCTGCTAACAAAATGAAAACTGTTCAGAAAAAGTTTCTTCTTTACTTTGTTCGAAGCTTTTTTCAGATTTGTGGCCTATCAGCCAGCCTTTCATTTGTTTTTTTTTTAAACATCTTCTTTGGGTAATCTTCTCTCCTCATCAGGACAAGTTTATGAAATAGTGTTAACGGAGACAGACTGCCATCAACTGCTAAGGCTTTGAATATAATCTGTGAAAATGCATTTTTTTAAGGAAAGAAATCTCTACCTCCTCCTTCTCACTCCTCTCTGGACATTGACCTTTTGTATTCCATAGACATTTCTATCTACTCCAGTGGTTGAAGTGACTCAGAAAAGTGGAAAAGTTCAGAGGGTCAAGCTTTTAAGGTTCTGTCAAGTGTAAGAGCAGCGACTTGGAGGATAGAAATTACTAGGCCATGTCCATTTTTGATGGTCATGGCCTTTCCAGCACAGCCAACTTGCACATTTGAATCCAAGTGTGATTTACTAGATAAAATCCTATGTACGCTTTCAACTGCACGCAATGTAAATGAAATACATATGATACCCATAAACCAAGGTCACATTGACTTAACTTGCATTAAAGGGCTCAGAAAGTCCCTGCCACCCTCAGCATATTACTGCACTGTGACCCTAGCATCTTTGTGGCTACCTCTAGAACAGTGACCTCATATGAAACAGTGGCCCCAACATTGCAAAAAGCGTTCCCCAAGAATTTGATTAGATAGTGGCCCCACCAATAAATGAAACAGTAGCCCTAGTAATTAATGACGCAGTGGCAGTGGCTATATATGATTGTGTGTCCCCAGCATTACAGGTACAAACATTGTCCATAGCATTTCATGAGAAAATGGCCCCACAAATATATCATACAGTAGCCCCAACATTTTATAATTTAGTGGCCTTTACAGTCCATTACACAGCAGTGATCTGAAGATTTTATGACCATTTTTTTACACTGTCCCCACAACTCCTTCTACTGCTCTTTGTGCTCACACATGCCCTGCTTTGGCCAATGAGGGCGTTACTATAGGCATCTAAATAACTTGCTTTTTATTTAACAACTACTGAACTAAAAGTGCAATAATTAAAAATAAAACACAAATAATGAAGACCAGTTGCACATTATTTCAGAATATTACTCTCTACATCATACTTAAAGTTAACACACCCACCCCTCATTTTAAACACAGACAGGGACCATAGCAGATCTATATGGAGCAATAAACTAAAAGGGGCCAATTTTAAAGATAATGATAATTAATGACCCAGAGTGAAACCTACACCATATATTATTCATTATTGCCTACAAGATTGAAGGGGTTTTCAGTTATGCTATATGTCCCTATAGGATCTCGCTCACCCCATGTGCAAGGGCAAAGGCATACTCCATTTTGGATCACAAAGACCTGGAGCCCCCCTAAAAAAGTGCTTTCTGCTTCAGCAATGTAGTAGTCAAGAGGGGAGGATGGGGCAGGCACCTAGATGTAACCTTGTGCTCCTGCATTTCAGTGATTTTGCAGTGCCTGCAAAAATAATAAACAGAGTACAGTTTTACTTCAGCTCAAAGGAATGACTGAGAACTCATCATTTAATATAACAGCAGACAAGTCATCTCCTCTGTGCCTCTAAGGACAATAATCACCTTCACTGTGCAGGGAAGGATCAATAGGCGATTGGCGTTTCTGTGATACAGCACATGTTCTCCACATTCCATTCAACCACAACTGATTGAAAACATTAAAATATTTGAGCAGACAGTAAACCTCTCTTCAGTACAGTCATTGTCTGTGCTTTTGGTTCCAGTAATAAACCTAATGTCATTTCCCATCTTTCACCTTTCTATACAAAAGCACCTGATGGGGGCCTACCTGCCCTTCTGCACGTACTCACTTGGCACCAGTGGATACTGTCACTCACCAGTACTCTGTAATGCTCTGTGTCAAACAGTAACCACAAGTTTTATATCTGAAGGAGAAAAAATGTGATAAAATTCTGAATTATTTGATTAAAATGGAGTCTATAGGAGACAGACTTTCCGTAATTCGGAGCTTTCTGGATAATGGCTTTCCGGATAAGGGATCCCATACCTGTTCTGCATTTTTGGGGAATAAAATACAATGCTTTTTATTTTTTTCTGCTAGTGGGTGGGGGGCACTAACTATAACAAAAAACATATTATGGAGATGAGAGTTTTAGGATACGGTAAACAAAAACAAAGTACTATAACAACTGTACCTTTTATATCAGTGCTGTCCAGCTTCTGTGGTACCGAGGGCTGGAATTTTTCCAGCCTACATGATGGAGGGCCAATAATGGAAGCCCGTTTGACCACTCCCCTTTTTTAAACCACACCCACTTGAAACCACACCGTGTTATCACATGACCATACCCATATTAATAGTACAGCAAAAACCTGCCATACTCTGGCTTCCCAACCCTCCCTGTGTGTGCCATATTCTGCCTGCCCTATGCTGCCTGTGTCCATACTCTGCCTGCCCTACCCTACCTGTGTGTGCCATACTCTGCCTGCCCTATGCTGCCTGTGTGTGCCATACTCTGCCTGCCCTACCCTGCCTGTGTGTGCCATACTCTGCCTGCCTATGCTGCCTGTGTGTGCCATACTCTGCCTGCCCTATGCTGCCTGTGTGTGCCATACTCTGCCTGCCCTACCCTGCCTGTGTGTGCCATACTCTGCCTGCCCTTTGCTGCCTGTGTGTGCCATACTCTGCCTGCCCTATGCTGCCTGTGTGTGCCATACTCTGCCTGCATTATGTTGCCTGTGTGTGCCATCCTCTGCCTGCCCTACCCTGCCTGTGTGTGCCATACTCTGCCTGAATTATGTTGCCTGTGTGTGCCATCCTCTGCCTGCCCTACCCTGTCTGTGTGTGCCATACTCTGCCTGCCCTGTGCTGCCTGTGTGTATGGCACACACAGACAGCATACAGTGACACAATGCTGGCACTGTTCCTACAGTCTGCACAATAACTATATATTAAAAAACTTTTTAATTGCAGTACCACCACAGTATATGTTCTTTTTATAGTGTGTAGGGTTTATTTGTGTGTTTCTACTGCTCCTACAGTCTGTTTGAGGTGTGAACATGTGAACAATGTGGGTGATTACAGTCTGAGCCAGAGGTGTGAACACTGCAGGGGGTGAACAATGCAGGGATTAA
This sequence comes from Xenopus tropicalis, assembly GCF_000004195.4. Taxonomy (NCBI): domain Eukaryota; kingdom Metazoa; phylum Chordata; class Amphibia; order Anura; family Pipidae; genus Xenopus; species Xenopus tropicalis. The sequence goes on along the minus strand of NC_030678.2, from coordinate 47,180,862 downwards.
AAGGTGTGAACACAGGGGATTACATATTTAAACAATACCATGCAGTGGGCCAGTTAATCTCAGTACTGATACCATTTAAATCTTACACAAAGGTAAGCCATCAAAGCAGCCAGACAGGTGGGATGCACACAGAGGGGGGTCGCGGGCCGCATGCGCAGTGTCGGACTGGGGTGCCAAGGGCCCACCAGAAAACCCTTAGACTTAGGCCCAGTGTCCCCTTCTCACTTTTTTTAATCTCATAATTACTTCTTTTTACATACTATTATCTATCCTTTCCTCCATTTCTTCCATTCATTCTCATATAGAACTGAGTAATGGCTATGGTATAGGCACACAAGGCAAATGGTTGGGTGAGCAGAAGGGCCCATTGACACCTGGGCCCACCGGGAGTTTTCCTGGTATCCTGGTGGGCCAGTCCGACACTGCTCATGCTGCCCGCGGGCCGCCAGTTGGACAGCCCTGTTTTATATTGTTTCTATCCACTATTTGGCTACTAATTAGTAGAAAACAAGACAGATCTGGAGCTGGAATACTGATAGTGCAGTGACCAGCTAATTCTTAGATGTATTAATACTACTGTACTGGGATCATTAATCCCTCATGAAGAATATTTAATGTTCACCTACTCTGGCTGTCAGCCATTTGCTACAGAACTAACCTATTGTTGTATAGTATTTGTCTGTATTGATCCACCCATATTTCTCTCATGTCTGTTTGATGCTGGCGCCATTAAACAACGAGACCTTTTATTAATTATTGCCATTTTTTCTTAACTCATCCAAACAGGTTATGTGAGTATGTGAAACTTGTGTGATTATGTTTGTCTGTGGAAGGGATGGAAGAAACCTGCTAGATACATTTATAATATCTATCTATCTATCTATCTATCTATCTATCTATCTATCTATCATCTATCTCTCTATCTATCTATCTATCTATCATCTATCTCTCTATCTATCTATCTATCTATCTATCTATCTATCTATCTATCTATCTATCCATCTATCTATCTATCTATCTATCTATCATTTATCTATTATCTATCTATCTAGTTAGTATAGTTAGTATCTATCTAGTTAGTATAGTTAGTATTAGTGGTTGTATATATAGTTTATGTATGTGAGTGTATAGATTGGTAGGTGTGGGTTGTTTGTGCTGGGTTTACTTGGATGGGTTGAACTTGATGGACTCTGGTCTTTTTTCAACCCTATGTAACTATCTATCTATCTATCTATCTATCTATCTATCTATCTATCTATCTATCTATTTATCTATCTATCTATCTATCTATCTATCTATCATGTCATTTCTGTCACATGACTCGCTGAAATGTATGTATTATAATAAATAATGTTCCCCCTGTTATATAAAAATATAAGGATATTCAAAGTCCCCTTGGGGTTTCATGACCTGTATAAAAGCTCTTGGCCCCCAGCCATGTGCCTTTATACGAACATGGAACTCCAATGAATTTGGGGTACATTATTCACTATATATACATATATATATATTTATTTATATACATATATACAGATACATAAATATACTGTAAATGATATCCTTATAAATAGTACTTAGTAATGTTGTCAGTTATAATCAATCATGGGTATTATTATAAATAATGTACCATTACAAGCCTCTAAACTTATATATATAATTTTTGTATTACCTTACCAAAGAAATTTAAAGAATTGCAAATAACAGAATAGTACTGTGCTCACACCGCATGTTTATTTCATTGCTATACTTCATATAACATAAAGCCCACATAAGGCCCACCTGACCCTAGTTACGCCACTGGCCAGAGACTCCAGTCCAGAGGCAGGCTAAGCTGAGAGGGCGCCCTAGGCGACCTGCCACCACCTCACCCCCACTCTACCCTGTGTGTGTATGAATGCACACATTTGCTGGGATGCTATGGAGGGGGAAGTGCACGTGCAAGGCGCGCAGACGTCATGGGGGGAGGGAACACCATAAAATGAGCGGCAGGGGTAAGGGTAGGCAAAAGAGGTACCTGCCTAGTGCCCCCTCACTGTTGTGCCCTTGACAGGTGCTTCTTCTGCCTACCCCTAGTTCCCGGCCCTGCTCCAGTCCTGCACAGAGATTTTGCAATGGGTCTGGTACCGCCTTAAAAAACAAAGAAACAAAAACTATACAAGCCTATGGAATTGTAAAGAGATCTTATAATAAAAAGTTCTTGAAAATGAACAGTTAATGTTTGCAGACATAAGCCCCTAGCTATAAGGCTCTTGCGTATCTTTGGGAGGGTATACAGCATATATGTCAAACACAAGGCCCGGGGGCCCTTGGTGAGTGTGTCTGACCATCCAGCCTGATCAATTTCCATTTTCCTTACATAGTAACTAAGACTAAGGGGTATATTTATCATGCTGTAGCAAAGCATCTATTGGCTGCTATGAGCAACATCACCGGTAATGTCTTACTCCACTTTTTACACATTGTGATAAATATACTCAGGGACGGGCCAAGTCAACTGGGTGCCCTAGGCAACCCGGTCGGCCACCCCCCCTGCACCCCCCACCCCCTTGTGTGTGCTTAGACATTCGGCCACTCCCCCTCTCCCCGAACAGCACATGTGCGTCAAAGCAAAAGCAAGCAATGCCTGATTGGTCATTGCCTCCACCGCTAATTACAAACGGCGGGGGCAATGACAAGTAGCAGGACTAGGGGTAGGCAGGAGAGGCTCCTGTCTGGCGCCCCCCAATCGTTGCGCCCTAGGCAGCTGCCTCTTCTGCCTACCCCTAGTTCCGGCCCTGAACATACTCCTTAATATCTTACTAGGTATATTAATAAAAAATTTGGCCCGCGGCTTAGCCTGTGGTTTAGATTTCGGCCCCCTTATGTGATTGAGTTTGACACCCCTGGTATACAGTGTAGGATTGGACAGATACGATGGGTCTGAGACAGGAAACTGAACATATCTTCTGATATTAAACCCTGTGTTAGTGCAGTACCAAGAAAGGAGTCATTGCCAAGTTGTCTCAGTACCTCATGTCTGTAGTCAGAGTAGTCCATGACCACTACAGCTCCACCCTTATCAGCTGGATGGATGACAATCTGTTGAGGTTGTTTCTGCCACCCCATGTACCCTGTTTTGGGGATTTATCAATTAATAAGCAGGTAAAAGCTCCAATAGAATAAGAGTTCAAAGTTGCTTTTATGTTGGAATCTATGGATATCCACCAGTAGAACTGGGTCTCACTGTGGGAACAAATGAAAGCCCCCTGGTGAGGACACTCTGCTGTATTCAGTGTATGGGAGCTAAGATTGAAGACTACTTCTTCACAGAGTGTGCGGTATTTGTTATATGGATGTTTGTGCCCCCTGCATCTTTTAGGAAATAAGGCCCAGGTGTTGTTATTAATGTTGTTATTGTCACCTAATGGGTCTACCCTTTGATCTACCCCGTCCATAAGTATGCTCTTCATTGTCACTAGGGGAAGCGGTGTAGGGGGAGGAGTCAGTACCACTGAATCTAAATGAATGTCTTTGGTAGGTTTGTTGGTTTACTTTCTGATCCCGCCCCGTAAGCCACCTGTATACTCTCCTGTTCTGATCATCCGCTGTTCCAATATGAACCTTATACTTCTCCTTTATGCAGTTCAGTTGTATAGTGGGTAAGTTGTTCTAATTTGTCCAACTACTTGTTGTCCTTGTCTGCATTTAGAGCTGATAAATGAGCCTGTTTAAAAGCTGCAATCTCAGTGTAAGTGGTAGTCAAGTTCCTACCAACCTCCTCGATGACCAATAACATTAAATCCAATCAGTAGTAAAAAAAAATCATGAAAAGCCGAACAATTCGTGCACCTTTTGACGCAAAATGTTTTTTTGATGCAAGCAAATTTTTATTTCTTTTTATTTTTTATTGATGGTGAAAAATCCGCCAAATCCATCACCACAAATCCATCACCACAAATCCATGCCTGGCGAAATTTCAGTCATCACTACCAATGAGCACTTGTTAAGAATTTGGCATCAGTTTTTGCAGAACTCAATATTGTTGCTTCCAATAGTGGGAATGTCTATAACAATGGGAATCCTCAATTGACCCTTCACCTTGAGGCACCCCACTGAACCCCCTTGTTACATACCTTAATGAAACACCAGGAGACAGGGGTGGAGAAAATGGCCACAGCATTTATTCACAGCCTAACCCAAGGCAATATTCTAAAGCCATAATTCCATAATAGCTTGCTACTATGCTCTGCTGTTCCTCGCTGAAGATTTGAATGAGTATTAGGCTGCCTCTACCTACAGAGAGGATGGCCTCAAACTCTGCTATGAGCAAGAACTGCATTACCAACCATGAAAGAAGTTCAGCAGCCCTGCTGCCGGTCCTGGATCTGCAGTGTCTCGACAGTGTCTCGATGATAGGAAATCAAAGCAGGCTGTCACCTAGCACAAGCAGTAGTAGCGTCTGTATCTATCAATCCACCCTGCAGTCACAGGAAAGCATCTCCTTTCTCCCTCTGCTAAAATTTCCTGTGCAGTACTCTGGCAAGGTCCTACCGCTGCTGTGACAAATAAAACTTAAAATATATTATCATATATGCACTGTTTTGATCCAGAGGAAGGCAAAAAACCCAACCTGAAGCTAGTGCCAATTATGCCTCAAGTTTCTACCTGCTCAGAAGATAAGGAAGTGAGTGCTTCTTTTTCTGACATCACATCCCTCTCTTTCCTTCTCACCTAATCACAGTTGCACCTAGTTCTATCTCAAAACATAAACCAGTGTAATCTAGCTGCTGGTTATTCGGATCCTTTGTCATGCAGCCCCTGCGCTTATATCTCCAGGGCTGTTCTTACCCTGAAGCCCTGAGGAATATGTTGTTATTTTATAAAAATCAGAGAGATAGATACCATGTAATTTATAATCAATTACTGTACATGCACTTTGTGTTTACCTGTCCCATTTCTCTGACAAGGTATAACATCACTTACCTTCCCTTTCCTTCCACTTCACTTGTAAATAGGCTATTTTTCATTTAAATTTCACTTTGAGAAAGGCCAGAGAGTGCTGCCAGAAATGTCTCCACTCAGTAAGTTTTGCTGTGTTGCCGGTGAAGTCCTGAAGTCCTGTGAATGCAAATCTTTTTCTGTTTTCATTTATATATATATATAGAGCACCGCACACTCAGGGACACTTTGACACTTTGGTGCCAAAGAAAAAAAGTTTATTGAAAAAACTCAACAATGTTTCAAGTACAAACAGTACTGTTCTTCAGGGACAGAAGGGAAGAAGTACTTGAAACGTTGGAGCTTTTTCAATAAACTTTTTTTCTTTTGCACCAAGTCCCTGAGTGTGTGGTACTCTTTCTCTATAGGTATATTTTTTTGACCTGCACCCAGTGCTGTTATTTTGGTGACGGGTGTGCTGCACTCTGTTCTTTCTCTCTGTCTCTGTCTCTCTCTCTCTCTCTCTCTCTCTATATATATATATAATGTCTGAAAGTTCAAGCACACCAAACAAAAAAAAACCCAAAAAAGCATTTAAACTGGGTGCTATCCAAGCTCAGCATTAGACAAAATCAAAATATAGAAGCACACCAGGTAGTTTTAGTAAGAAAAAAACGTAACTTTTAATCAGCATCATTCAAAAGAAAACAGGCCGACGTTTCGGTTCCCATCTCCGACCTTTCTCAAGACACAGTTTTCGGTTAAAAACTATAAATATATACATATTTAAAAGCAAAGACTCACCAATCATTGTGCAACATCCACCTAGGTTGTGACATCAGCAGACCCACCCAGACCTGATTAACAGAGGAAAGGCCAGCCACCACAGGTGTGTTAACTTAAAAGGGAAACAGGCAAAACATCCACCAAACATGACCACGTTGGTGAGAAAGAATCCTTATGTAAACATTCTTTTTATCTCTGGTTTAAAAAACAGTGTTCATTCAGACCATACGGTGACAATGTACAGTATTTAATTTTTTATTCCAGAAGACTTCTCTCTGGAGTAGTATTTTGGCACAGTCACCCCCATGTTTAAGTGGTAGCCTATGCCCTAGCTTATGGAAATGTTTAGCAACTGGCTTGGAAGTTTTCCCATCCCTAAATGCAGTGTTACCAACTCCACCACCTGTGTTTTCAACCAGGCAATAGGGTCTCCAGGCAGACGTTTATATACAGCTGACTGTGACAATTGTGCCACAATATATACCTATGTGAAAAAACCTTGCACTTCAGTGTTTTTAGGGCGCGCAGTATTTATATAGTATAGAATAAATTATGTTGTGTTAAAGACACAGAAAAAGAGGCAAACTGGCACACAATTACTTAAGTACTCGACAGTTAGCCCAAAGTAAGTGTTTTACACAAAACGGCTATTCCGGTTTGCTCTTTATACGTAAAATAAGTGTTACAAATCGTAACCCATCACCGCTTACATACTGAGCTCATATCGTTGTGAGGAATTATCAAAAGACTTCAAATATCACGGCGCATAGTGTAAGCCTCTCTCTACGTGAAATCAGCTGGTTGCTAATCAGTGCCTACCGCATTACCCACAGGAACGGTTATTTAACGTAATTATCCTGATCCCTTTCCCGTCCGCGCAGGTTATTATTTCGGCTTTTTTTATATCACGATTTTATAGTTGGCTTTACCTTAAATAATGGAGGTAGTATCACAAAGTCACTCAATATATTATATCCCTCTGCATAGAGCCAAATATTTGGTATAATTTCCAAATGTCAATGATTAATGTTTTAACCTTTAACCACTCAGTACGTTATTCGCAGAATCACCTCAGTTATACAGGGTCATTCACAGCAATCACGTTAGCGCTGACACTACTACCATATATCTCAGTATCTAAGAAAACAAAGACAGGGTTGCTTATACAGCGACGATCGCAAATTTTACACTTAGGTGTTTGTGCCTGCCAGCCTCAGAACTTAAGAACGATACCTTAGCATGAATTTTCCTTGTATATTTCGATTTCGGCGTTCTAATATCTCTGCTGTTAACCACTACCCCCAACTCTGAATTTTTCAGCAAGTCACACAAGACCTTCCGAAAACCTCTGTACCTACAAACACAAGCGTTACCTCGGCACAAAGGGTTCTCAACACAGGATATGGGATGTTTCTCACTTCAATTCATTTACTGGCTAAGATCCGTTAAAATACGTCTGCAGCCCACTGTTACGACACAAATTCTTATCAAATTTCGGCGCTCTATTTTCCCTGCTTTCAGTTAATACCCCAACCTGGATTCATATACGGCGAATTGTCAAATCATTACCAATGTTTCTGTGCCCACAACCACAGCTGTTACCTCGGCACATAGGGGATTATCTACGCAGGGTATAACCCGCTTTTTGCTTCAATTCATTTATAACTCGAGTTCATTACAAATCATTAAATCAAGGTACCCTTGTGCCTACAACTCTATTTGTTACCTTGGCACCAGGGATTGTAACCGCGAGTTATCGAGCGAATGTGACTGCTCACGTTCACAGCTTAAATTGATCTACAGCCAATCTGCTTTGCTAAATATCTATACATCAACAGGAGGTCACAAATACCCCTGTGCGTACAACCATAGTTGATACCTTGGCACAGGGGATGCTAGGTCAAGAGTTTGAAATGCTGACACGCGTTTCGCATAAAGCTTTCTCAAGGCGAATTTTTTAATCATTTCCATAAGGGTTGTTTTTAAACCCACTGGGGCCAATCAGTTTGTTAGCAGTGCCCCTTTTCCCTGGTTTGCCCATCCCTTTTTTTTATTAAATTATTTTACTGTTGTTAAAATTATTAAATAAAATAAAGTACAAAAGTCTGTTTTGTTGAAGAAAGTACCACGACTGTTATCATCACCATTATTAGCTTAATATCACTGCATCATCTGCTAAATGTATCTTCTTCGTAGTAAATGAAACAAAGACGTATGCTGATTACATAATAATCGATGTTCTCATTCAGACCTTCCGGTGAGAGGGAATTTAAGAGGTAGATCCATCTGCTTTCTTTCTTAAGAAGATGTTCTGTCATGTTGCCCCCCTTATGCCTAAAGATGCATGTTCTATTGCCCAGAATTTCAATTTATTGGGATTGGCTTTATGACAGTTGAGGAAATGACTAGCTACCGTGCTTAAGGTTTTATTGTTTGCTAAGTCACTCCTTGCATTGTTAATGGTACTAACATGTTTTTGTATCCTTTTATTTATTGTTACCCTGGTCGACCCATAGTATCAGGAAATGGTACCTGACGGAAAATGCCAGTAAATATATAGACCAACATTTAAGGAAATATGTAACATCACTACCGTCATATGTCAAGGATACTACAGAGGTTCTGGCAAAATTAGAAGGAATCCACGTAGTTAAAGACACATGGCTAGTAACCCTTGATGTAGAGGCTGTATACACGTCAATTAAACATCAAGATGGCATAGAGGCGGTAAAGTATTTATTGGAAACCCAAGACCTGGGATATTTCCTAATAAAGTTATTAAACTTCATTTTGCACCACAATTTTTTTGTTTTCAATAATACCTTTTATCTACAAACACAAGGAACAGCGATGGGTACGGCCTGTGCTCCCACTTATGCCAATATCTTTTTGGGCAAATGGGAACAGGACCATGTTTTTTGTGACGATCTGAGTTTCTATGCGAGCTATATTCCTTTATGGATTCGCTACTTCGATGACATCTTTTTCCTATGGGAGGGACCTTTGAATCTGCTGGAATACTTCTGTGATATCCTTAATAAAAATTCTCTTAATATTAAATTAACAAAAACAGTATCACAGAAAGCAGTCCCTTTTCTAGATCTCACTATAGCAATAGATGAGCACCTTAATATCGTTACAGATCTGTATAGAAAAGAGACAGCTACAAATACAATTTTGCATTATAAAAGTTTTCATAAAGAAACAGTCAAAAAGTCTTTACCAATTGGCGAATTTTTACGCCTAAGACGCAACTGCATGACATACGAGACCTTTTCCCTACGAGCCAAACAACTCAAAGATAGGCTGAAAATGAGGGGATATGCAAACAAAATATTAAAACAGGCATATCACAGGGCGGCTAAAACAAATCGAGATCAATTATTGAAAACAAATCGCACAAGAACAGGCGATGATCAACAGTTAAGATTTATTACCACCTTTGGCCCCCACACACAGGAATTACAAAGAATTATTCAACAATTTTGGCCTATAGTTCGCCAAGACCCAGATCTAAAACGAATTCTACCAGAAAGAGTGTCTTTCTGCTATAAAAGGTGCCAAAATTTGAGAGATCAATTAACCAGGAGTCATTTTATGAACAAAAAAAGACAACCCCTAGTAAAAGGAATATGAATATATAAGTGTGGGAACTGTATTTCTTGCAATATGGTAAAAACCCAAGACAAATTCAAAGATCGGTTTGGGAATTTACATTATGTTAATAATTACATAAATTGCAAGACTACGAACGTAATTTATTGTTTAGAGTGCCCATGTGACAAATAATATGTAGGGATGACAACACAGCCCTTAAATAAAAGGATACAAAAACACCTTAGTACCATTAACAATGCAAGGAGTGACTTAGCAAACAATAAAACCTAAAGCACGGTAGCTAGTCATTTCCTCAACTGTCATAAAGCCAATCCCAATAAATTGAAATTCTGGGCAATAGAAAATGCATCCTTAGGCATAAGGGGGGCAAAATGACAGAACATCTTCTTAAGAAAGAAAGTAGATGGATCTACCTCTTAAATTCCCTCTCACCGGAAGGTCTGAATGAGAACATCGATTATTATGTAATAGCATACGTCTTTGTTTCGTTTACTACGAAGAAGATACATTTAGCAGATGATGCAGTGATATTAAGCTAATAATGGTGATGATAATAGTTGTGGTACTTTCTTCAACAAAACAGACTTTTGTACTTTATTTTATTTAATAATTTTAACAACAGTAAAATAATTTAATTAAAAAAAGGGACAGGCAAACCAGGGAAAAGGGGCGGTGCTAACAAACTGATTGGCCCCAGTGGGTTTAAAAACAACCCTTACGGAAATGATTAAAAAATTCGCCTTGAGAAAGCTTTATGCGAAACACACGTCAGCGTTTCACACTCTTGACCTAGCAATTTAAGCTGTGAACGTGAGCAGTCACATTCGCTCGATAACTCGCGGTTACAATCCCTGGTGCCGAGGTAACAAATAGAGTTGTAGGCACAAGGGTACCTTGATTTAATGATTTGTAATGAACTCGAGTTATAAATGAATTGAAGCAAAAAGCGGGTTATACCCTGCGTAGATAATCCCCTATGTGCCGAGGTAACAGCTGTGGTTGTGGGCACAGAAACATTGGTAATGATTTGACAATTCGCCGTATATGAATCCAGGTTGGGGTATTAACTGAAAGCAGGGATAATAGAGCGCCGAAATTTGATAAGAATTTGTGTCGTAACAGTGGGCTGCAGACGTATTTTAACGGATCTTAGCCAGTAAATGAATTGAAGTGAGAAACGTCCTATATCCTGTGTTGAGAACCCTTTGTGCCGAGATAACGCTTGTGTTTGTAGGCACAGAGGTTTTGGGAAGGTCTTGTGTGACTTACTGAGTGGTTAACAGCAGAGATATTAGAACGCCGAAATCGAAATATACAAGGAAAATTCGTGCTAAGGTATCGTTCTTAAGTTCTGAGGCTGGCAGGCACAAACACCTAAGTGTAAAATTTGTGATCGTCGCTGTATAAGCAACCCTGTCTTTGTTTTCTTAGATACTTAGATATATGGTAGTAGTGTCAGCGCTAACCGTGATTGCTGTGAATGACCCTGTATAACTGAGGTGATTCTGCGAATAACGTACTGAGTGGTTAAAGGTTAAAACATTAATCATTGACATTTGGAAATGATACCAAATATTTGGCTCTATGCAGAGGGATATAATATATTGAGTGACTTTGTGATACTACCTCCATTATTTAAGGTAAAGCCAACTATAAAATCGTGATATAAAAAAAGCCGAAATAATAACTTACGCGGAAGGGAAAGGGACCAGGATAATTACGTTAAATAACCGTTCCTGTGGGTAATGCGGTAGGCACTGATTAGCAACCAGCTGATTTCACGTAGAGAGAGGCTTACACTATGCGCCGTGATATTTGAAGTCTTTTGATAATTCCTCACAACGATATGGGCTCAGTATGTAAGCGGTGATGGGTTACGATTTGTAACACTTATTTTACGTATAAAGAGCAAACCGGAATGGCCGTTTTGTGTAAAACACTTACTTTGGGCTAACTGTCGAGTACTTAAGTAATTGTTTAAAAATCGAACTCATTAAAATAGAAGCTTGCGGAGCTGAAGGGATTAGTATAGAATAAGGGTCTGACATCGCCTTCAGTTAGTTATTGTTTACTGCAACTTATGCAACCTGTCAATGAATGTTAACACATACAGAACCATATACCCTACATATGTCCGCTGAAGCTGAGACGCTACCTCTATTATCTCAACCCTCTGAGATCTGTTAAGTACTTAAACCTAATGCAATAGAGTGAACTACCTGAACATAGTAACGAGGAAACTTACCTTACTAGGTTGGAGGGATTCATGGACATTTATTCACTTACCTTGCCTTACCCTAAATATATGACTGTCAGTTTGTAAAAGAAAAAAACACAGACAAAACATCTGAATAGTGGTAAAATTCTTTGTTATATCTGTTTGGCGACTACATATTGAGAAGGTCATATAAGATTCATTCACAATTATGTTTTCAACTTGAAAGTTACTCAAATACTTACCGTTCAGCTAGAGCCACGATCCTCTTTATAGTATAAAACCACACACGATATATTGTGCAGACAAATTACACTGTTGTTACATTTGTTGCTAGTATAAGCCAACCACGATAACAAAGATACATTTTAAGTAACAGTATCCAGGAGAGCGTCAGCTAGAACTGAAGTATTTTCAAGGTGTGAATTCATTTTAAAAATCTTCTTTCTTATCTTTTCTATCCATTTTAATGATATTTTATTTTATAGGAATAAAAGTTATATTTTATTATAGAAATAGGTGTGCCAGTTTGCCTCTTTTTCTGTGTCTTTAACACAACATAAATTGTGCCACAATGTCCGCCCGATAGTCAAAGTAATTCATCAGGACCACCCCACCACCCTTATCCGCTGGCCAAATGACCAGTGAGGTATCATTACTAAGGGATTTAATAGCCTGCTTCTCATCTTTTGTAAGGTTCTTCCGGATTTTGTAGGTGGCTAAGGTATTAGATATTTCATGTTCCATTGCCCCCTTACACAGTTAGTCATTGGTGGTGTGAATAAACTCTTAAACTTTAAAGGTGAAGTATCGCCAGTATCAATAGTCATTGGTGGTGTGAATAAACTCTTAAAGGAACAGTAACACCAAAAAAATGAAAGTGTATAAAAGTAACTAAAATATAATGTGCTGCTGCCCTGCACTGGTAAACGTTGTGTGTTTACTTCAGAAAGTCTACTATAATTTATATAAATAAGCTGCTATGTAGCCATGGAGGCAGCCATTCAAAGGAGAAAAGGCACAGAGCAGATAACAGATAAAACACTATTGTATTCTACAGAACTTATCTGTTATCTGCTATGTAACCTGTGCCTTTTCTCCTTTTTTCCAGCTTAAATGGCTGCCCCCGGGGCTACACAGCAGCTTATTATATAAATTATAGTAGTGTTACTGTAGCAAACACACCAGTTTTACCAGTGCAGGGTAACAGTGCATTATATTTTTATTACTTTAAAGCTCTTTCATTTTTTGGTGTTATTGTTCCTTTAAGCTTTAAAGGTGAAGTATTGCCAGTATCAATAGAAAGTCATTGGTGGTGTGAATAAACACTTAAGCTTTAAAGGTAAAGTATCAGCAGTATCAATAGATGTTCTAAAATAATCTTCAAGAGTAATAGAACGACAGAGCTTAAATAGTTCCACTTCACAATCCAAAGGATTTGGTTTAAACATCGGTACAAATGATAAACCTTTACCTAGTAGTGATGTCTCAGCCGGGGTAAGAGAAAGATTCGACAGATTGTAGACTGGAGCTTCTATACCTTGTGACCTCGGCCTCTTCTTCCCCCGCCGCATTGGATACCTTTTTATAAGATCATCAGCAGAATGTAGGGAATAACTGTGATTGTCCCACTGTCACGCACGGTATCCCAAACTCAGAACAAAAGCCAAGGTCCCGGTCTGAGCTCACTCTTCTGCCTATAACAGCCACCTTTCACTTCGGGAGGAGCCCTCCGCTACTCGGGTGCTGCCAGGACTTATTGTGAGAGGACCAGGGCAAATGTTCTGAGCAGGCTAGGGAACCTAGCGTTAAGCAGAGTTTGGGGAGGAGAGACGATATGAACAGGCCGAGGTCAAACCGAACAGGCAGCGAAGTACAAAATCAAATTCCGGAAAGCGTAGTCAGTAACAGGCAGAGGGTCAGTACAGGCGGCAAACAGCAAGGTCAGAGTCAGGCAAGGGTTAAAACACGAATCAGAATCAAGAACAGTGAAAACAGCAATCAGGAGGCGAAACCGAAGTTGGGCACTGAAAATACCTACAGGGACCTTTAAATATTTTAATTTGGCGCCCAGCGGGATGACGTCATGCGCACGCCGGACTTTAAAAGGATGTGCGCGTACCTTCGCGCGCCAGAGGAGTAGGGGACACACATCGGCACGTACGAAGAGGTGGGTGTCCCCGCCTGGAGAGCAGGTATTCTTGCACCCACATCCCCAAAATAATAATGCTTGTATAGTTCAACAAGAATAATTTTAATAAAGATCAAATGATATGAAATATTATAGAATGCTCCTCTACATAACTAAGTGGCGTTTTAGTCATTATATAGGGCTTATTCCACTGTACTGGGGCAAAGTCTAATATGTTGGATAAAGTACTAAGGATATACTGTATACAGTATATACAGTGGCTTGCAAAAGTATTCGGCCCCCTTGAACTTTTCCACATTTTGTCACATTACAGCCACAAACATGAATCAATTTTATTGGAATTCCACGTGAAAGACCAATACAAAGTGGTGTACACGTGAGAAGTGGAACGAAAATCATAGATGATTCCAAACATTTTTTACAAATAAATAACTGCAAAGTGGGGTGTGCGTAATTATTCAGCCCCCTGAGTGCAGTCAGTTGCCCATAGACATTGCCTGATGAGTGCTAATGACTAAATAGAGTGCACCTGTGTGTAATCTAATGTCAGTACAAATACAGCTGCTCTGTGACGGCCTCAGAGGTTGTCTAAGAGAATATTGGGAGCAACAACACCATGAAGTCCAAAGAACACACCAGACAGGTCAGGGATAAAGTTATTGAGAAATTTAAAGCAGGCTTAGGCTACAAAAAGATTTCCAAAGCCTTGAACATCCCACGGAGCACTGTTCAAGCGATCATTCAGAAATGGAAGGAGTATGGCACAACTGTAAACCTACCAAGACATGGCCGTCCACCTAAACTCACAGGCCGAACAAGGAGAGCACTGATCAGAAATGCAGCCAAGAGGCCCATGGTGACTCTGGACGAGCTGCAGAGATCTACAGCTCAGGTGGGGGAATCTGTCCATAGGACAACTATTAGTCGTGCACTGCACAAAGTTGGCCTTTATGGAAGAGTGGCAAGAAGAAAGCCATTGTTAACAGAAAACCATAAGAAGTCCCGTTTGCAGTTTGCCACAAGCCATGTGGGGGACACAGCAAACATGTGGAAGAAGGTGCTCTGGTCAGATGAGACCAAAATGGAACTTTTTGGCCAAAATGCAAAACGCTATGTGTGGCGGAAAACTAACACTGCGCATCACTCTGAACACACCATCCCCACTGTCACATATGGGGTGGCAGCATCATGCTCTGGGGGTGCTTCTCTTCAGCAGGGACAGGGAAGCTGCTCAGAGTTGATGGGAAGATGGATGGAGCCAAATACAGGGCAATCTTGGAAGAAAACCTCTTGGAGTCTGCAAAAGACTTGAGACTGGGGCGGAGGTTCACCTTCCAGCAGGACAACGACCCTAAACATAAAGCCAGGGCAACAATGGAATGGTTTAAAACAAAACATATCCATGTGTTAGAATGGCCCAGTCAAAGTCCAGATCTAAATCCAATGGAGAATCTGTGGCAAGATCTGAAAACTGCTGTTCACAAACGCTGTCCATCTAATCTGACTGAGCTGGAGCTGTTTTGCAAAGAAGAATGGGCAAGGATTTCAGTCTCTAGATGGGCAAAGCTGGTAGAGACATACCCTAAAAGCCTGGCAACTGTAATTGCAGCAAAAGGTGGTTCTACAAAGTATTGACTCAGGGGGCTGAATAATTACGCACACCCCACTTTGCAGTTATTTACTGTATTTGTAAAAAATGTTTGGAATCATGTATGATTTTCGTTCCACTTCTCACGTGTACACCACTTTGTATTGGTCTTTCACGTGGCATTCCAATAAAATTGATTCATGTTTGTGGCTGTAATGTGACAAAATGTGGAAAAGTTCAAGGGGGCCGAATACTTTTGCAAGCCACTGTAGTATGGGATCTGTTATCTGGAATCACATTATCAAGAAAGTTCATCTTCCTTAAGCTTCATTTTAATTTTAGGCCTATGATTAATTGACGGGAGATATGAAATGCGTCAGGACTGATGTAAAATAATGCTTTTTTTTAAAGGAATACTGTCATGGGAAAACATGATTTTATTTAAAATGCACCAGTTAATAGAGCTTCCCCAGCAGAATCCTGCATTGAAATCTGTTTTTAAAAAGCGCAAACAAGATATTTTTATATTTAATTTTAAAATTTCACATGGGGCTAGCCATATTCTTCATTTGCCAGGGTGCCACAGCCATGTGACCTGTGCTCCGATAAACTACAGTCACACTTTACTGCTGAGCTGCAAGTTGGAGTGATCACCCCCCTCCCTTCCTCCTCTCCCAGCAGCCGATCAGTGGGAAAGGAGCAAGATAGCAGCTCCCAGTAGGTATCAGAACAGCACTCAATAGTAACAAATCCAAGTCTGGCTTGGGACTCCAATATTTCCAATGTTTCTAAATAAAATTATAAATGGTAAAGTGAATTATTTGCTATGTAAATGGTGTAATTTAGAAATAAGAAGTACACCATAAAAATCATAACAGTATCCCTTTAACCACGCCCATTGGTTTTCAGAGTGTGTGTTCATCTAAGGATATTGCGCCTTATCCTGCTAAATTCCCGCTTGCTACAGGTTCGGGGCACTGCACCTGGACCACTGGATCAGCTTGGTGAGGGCCATGAAAATGTTTTGTTTTGAATAATTGATAAAGAGAGAGCTTCTCCTAAGCAAAGGGTCCGGGGCAAGGCACCCTGGCCAACCATATAGAGTGGCAAATAAAATTTTTGAAGAACTGCCCTTCTAAATCTAGTCTAATTGTTAGAATGGAGAAAGGGAGGGCTTTCTAAAAGTGGTTTCGAGGGGAATATTTTATTATTGTGTGTTGCAATAATTTGTCAGCCAAATAATATGCACAACTAGTGGCACTGCTATACTTATAAAAATACCATTGTATTAAATAACAAGTGGGAAACTGAAGACAGTTTATTTACAAATGAATTTCCTCTTTTCTCTGATGGGGTATACAGAAGTATGAGGAACAAGGAAGAAAAGCAGTTACAAAAACACCTTTAAAATTGGTTCTAACACCCCATGATTAAATAAAAATCTTCCACAAAGAGCCAAGATATTGTTGGCCAATACCACTGTGGGTGCTAAAGGTTTTTCTAAAGGCATATGGATAGGGTTTCTACAAGTTAGAGTGTTTTGGGGCTTTTATGGGCTGGCAGCCTACAGGAGGCACTTTTTGGCAGTACACCAGTTTTATATGCAACCAAAACTTGCTTCCAAGTCAGAAATTTAAAAATAAGAACCTGCTTTGAGGCCACTGGGAGCAACATCCAAGGAGTTGGTGAGTAACATGTTGTTCCTGAGCCATTGGTTGGGGGATCACTGATTTAGGGTATTTCAGAGATCTCTCATTATGTGAATTCTAACTCCAGTCATTATGTTTTTGAAAAGCCAAATACTGTAGTTGCCCTTTGTTTAAAAAATGTATAAGCATCACAATGGGGGGAGGGGCTTTATTATTTGACACACCCATAACAGTGTTTTTATTTTTTGTAAACTTGTCGAGAAACATTTCTCCAGAGGTATCACTGTCAATTACACTTATTCCATCTGAATCAATCATACTGGCAGATACATTTGATAGCTTCAAGAAAAGGTGAAAAAATACAGGGCTATTTCCGCTCCTCTGCCGGCAAATTAGAGAGGATTCAGAAGGGTTTTTTTTGTTACACCGGTTTCATATAGACATTGAGGGTTGAACTTGACAGACAAGTTTTTTTTCCCCAACCTAACTTTCTATGTAAAACTGTAAATAGACAGAAATATAAAATATGATTTTATTCATTATTTAAATATCTTTACAAACACAAGATGAATCCATCACATTTCCTGAGGCTTTCTCGACTTACCATTATACAATATAAAGATTATCATATATGTCACACAGTGGATGGATGGTCAGTGTATAATGCCTAGACTTCTATGTGCTTAACAAGGTAACTAGGCAGTTTCCACTATACTGTGGAAATGACATAAACATAGGTTGCCTATGATTAAGTGCCACCTTAAAGTAAGTTTCACTTTTAAACACTTTTGTCTTTGGTCAAAGAAGTAATATCATGTTCTGTCACTCTTTGCTGTGGTCATTGCTCAAGATTCTTGCACACCACTTGCTATTGTTGTCAAAGAAAAAATACCCCAAATAGAAACCCAGTAGTGATTCTTTATCAGCTTTTAACATCAGGACAGTCTGACCACATTTGGTTGTTTATTTCCTTGTCAGTAAAATCATTTATCAATAAACCAGCCAAGCACGATAAGTGACGCATTACCTGACAGAACTTTGATTCTTTTTAAGGGACTAAACTGAATGGGAATATTCTTCATTCATTCTGCCCATGGTGACTCATAACAAGGAGCAGTTTCTGTGTAATTTTTCCATGGCTAAAGTTGGGTTTGAACAAGTTGACTTCAAATTGTATAGTATCGCCTGAGAGAATTTTATGTCACCAGATAAGATACAGAATCCTATAAGGAAGCCCGCTTTAATTATCCATTATTTCACTTAGATAATAACTTAGATAAGGCAGGAACTTGACGTTTCTGAAGGAGTGATAAATATATTGATACTATGAAATGTGTGGCAATTTCCTCCACAGGCACTTCTTTGGTAATGGTTCTGTTTTTTTGGTACTGACAATTGGCTTGATATTTGCAGATTGGTGGTCCTTAAGCCCTTAGGTTTTGCACCATTGCTTGCTTTTCTGGTGCTTTTATGTTTGTTGCCTTGCCACCAGCATTCCCAACCATAGCTCTTTGTTTCTTCAGTTAAGATGCTTCCATATAGTAAGCTTCTGTCTAAATGTCCATTATATAAAAATCAAGCTATACCCCCTCTTGTAAGCTTCTAATATAACATAAATGTGTTTAAAGGGTTAGGGTTATTCTGACATATGACAGAATGCAAAAGGCGTTATTAAAAATACATGCCTATTTTTTGTTATTAGATTTTTTGCCAAATCTATAAAATCTTTCGTGAAGGGGATAAAGAATAATAATTCTATGGCCAAAAACAGATGCATACCCTGTAGGTTAGTTTGAAATGCTGACTGAGGTGCAGAACCATGTGTGTTTTTTCTCAGCTCTTTTATCAGGCTGCTTAGAATGCAATACCTGATACTACAGCTTATCTACAGCTAGTACCAGGGATAGGAAAAAGGTACAGCTACACACTATTCTCTGTTCTGCTGCCAGTCACGCCATGCAGGTAAGGTGAAACTAGATGCTCCCATGCCCATCGTACAAGTTATATGTAACACATTGTATGTAGCAAACAGTGCTTGGCTGGGGATGTTAGCCTCACCCACTAACAGTTTCTGGTTTTATCCTTTTTAATGCAAATCCATCTTGTTATTTCCTTCTAATGAACAGTTTGATGCTCAGTATGCTGAGTATGTGGCCTGTAGGGGCCTCAAAATGAAAATTGTGAATATGACTTTTCTTTGTTGCCAACACAACAACTTTTATACACAACAGTATATCCCCCTTGTAAGCAAGGAGAGGCATCGCAAAGCAAAACCTTTATGGCTGAATAAAAGTGTTATTGTCGAGGTTGGTAAGAAATAACGTGCTTTTAGGGCATTCAAGTTAGCTGGGACAGCGGAAACTTTCATCAGGTACAAGGAAGCAAATAAAGCATGCAAAAAAGCTATCAGGCAAGCTAAAATAGAGATGGAAAGGGATATTGCAGCTAGGAGTAAAAAGAATCCAAAATTATTTTTTAATTATGTGAATAGTAAAAAAATGAAGCAAGAAGGGGTGGGAACTTTATTATCACGGGGGGGTACGTTGGTTGATGAAAACGGGGAAAAAGCTGAAATTTTGAACTCTTATTTTTCATCTGTCTATACATCTGAGGAGCCAGATAATGAAGGCTTCCCTTGTAATATGCCCAGTTCTAGTAATTTAGCTACTGACGCATGGGTCACTCGGGAGGAAATTCAAAAGAGACTTGAACATGTAAAGGTAAACAAAGGTCCAGGGCCGGATGGGATTCATCCCAGGGTATTAAATGAGCTGAGCGCTGTGATTGCCAAACCTCTTCACTTAATTTTTCAGGATTCATTGAGGTCTGGCATGGTGCCGAGAGACTGGCGGATTGCTAATGTGGTGCCGTTATTTAAAAAGGGATCCCGTTCTCAGCCTGAAAACTATAGGCCTGTTAGTCTGACATCAGTAGTAGGAAAACTTTTGGAAGGGGTAATAAGGGATAGGGTACTTGAATACATTGCAGTTCACAATACTATTAGTTTGTGCCAGCATGGTTTTATGCGTAACAGATCTTGCCAGACTAATTTAGTTGCCTTTTATGAGGAGGTGAGTAGGAACCTTGATGCTGGAATGGCAGTTGATGTCATCTACTTGGACTTTGCTAAAGCGTTTGATACAGTACCTCACAGAAGGTTAATGATCAAATTAAGGAATATTGGCCTAGAACATAATATTTGTAATTGGATAGAGAACTGGCTGAAGGATAGAGTACAAAGAGTGGTGGTAAATGGAACATTTTCTAATTGGACCAGTGTGGTTAGTGGAGTACCGCAGGGGTCAGTCCTTGGGCCTTTGCTGTTTAACTTGTTTATTAATGACCTGGAGGTGGGCATAGACAGTATTGTTTCTATTTTTGCTGATGACACTAAATTGTGCAAAACTATAAGTTCCATGCAGGATGCTGCCGCTTTGCAGAGCGATTTGACAAAATTAGATAACTGGGCAGCAAACTGGAAAATGAGGTTCAATGTTGATAAGTGCAAAGTTATGCACTTTGGTAGAAATAATATAAACGCAAACTATCTACTGAATGGTAGTGTGTTGGGGGTATCCTTAATGGAGAAGGATCTAGGGGTTTTTGTTGATAACAAGTTGTCTAATTCCAGGTAGTGTCATTCTGTGGCTACTAAAGCAAATAAAGTGCTGTCTTGTATAAAAAAGGGCATTGACTCAAGGGATGAGAACATAATTTTGCCCCTTTATAGGTCCCTGGTAAGGCCTCACCTTGAGTATGCAGTGCAGTTTTGGGCTCCAGTCCTTAAGAAGGATATTAATGAGCTGGAGAGAGTGCAGAGACGTGCAACTAAACTGGTTAAGGGGATGGAAGATTTAAACTATGAGGTGAGATTGTCGAGGTTGGGGTTGTTTTCTCTGGAAAAGAGGCGCTTGCGAGGGGACATGATTACTCTGTACAAGTACATTAGAGGGGATTATAGGCAGTTGGGGGATGTTCTTTTTTCCCATAAAAACAATCAACGCACCAGAGGTCACCCCTTTAGATTAGAGGAAAGGAGTTTCCATTTGAAGCAGCGTAGGTGGTTTTTCACGGTGAGGGCAGTGAGGTTATGGAATGCCCTTCCTAGTGATGTGGTAATGGCAGATTCTGTTAATGCCTTTAAGAGGGGCCTGGATGAGTTCTTGATCAATCAGAATATCCAAGGCTATTGTGATACTAATATCTACAGTTAGTACTAGTGGTTGTATTTATAGTTTATGTATGTGAGTGTATAGATTGGTAGGTGTGGGTTAGGTGTGCTGGGTTTACTTGGATGGGTTGAACTTGATGGACACAGGTCTTTTTTCAACCCTATGTAACTATGTAACTATGTAACTATGTAACTTGCCCATGTATTGTGGTCGTAACACAACCTCTCATCATTCCTCAATCTACTACCTTTTATTACCTTCTCTTTTTGTTTCTCCTATTTTCTTTTTCTCTCCTGTTTTCAATAACCCCTCTGATGCCTTTACCTTCTTCGCCCATATCTCTCCCAGCAATCTTTTCTCTCCCTTTATCTTCTACGTGCTCTTTTGGGTAAGAGGGGAGGAGCAAAAAGCTCTGGTATTGCAGTAAAAAAGTTCCAGGATTCAATACTCTTGCATCCCACCTGAGGGGACGCTATTTCACAGAAATAAAGAATTGGAAGAATGGCATCCCTCCGCAACCCTCCCTAATTCCAGCGTTGGTAACAAAAATAAAATATAGTCGGAGCACTTAATTTTAGTGGCGCCTTGTGTAAATCATAAATGTTCTGTTTTATTCTCATTATTCCAGTATAAAAGCACCAAGGAGGTTTATAAATGGCCTCAATGGCTGCTTAGTTTTGCATTCATTTTAAGTCTTTGCACATGTGCTTGTGATCATAATGAGGCTCCTATACGTAGACATAGGGTAAGTGAAGAGAGGGTGCACGAATGTTGTGTTTAAACAATTTAAACATTTAAAATCAAACTTTTATACACTGAGAAATTTAAAAGAACTGTTAGTGGTTATAGGAGGAAGTGGGATGCTGCCAATATATTTCTTGTTATCTGGTTATTATGCCACTTTAATGACTGCTATAACCTGTTTCCATTGTTTTATGTTATCTCTCTACTCTATGAGAATTCCTGTTTGTTCTTCTAACTGTTAGGAATATTACTCTTTCTATTTTTCACTGGGGTATTCCTTTGCCAGCCCTTTTTGGATGAACACTACCCAGTGATATCAGACCTCCTGTACCTCCTGCTACCCTCTTGTAGGGGGTTTATGATAGATTGGGAAGGTAGTTGAAGCTGATAAGGGAGGTTGTTACCAGCCAGCCTGAGAAAATGTAATTAAACAGGATCTAAACATCAAAGAATGGACTGGTGCATACACATATTGCTTTACATTAAATATTTCCACTTATTCTACCATGAATGGCAAATAGCAGTGCAACATGTTGTTCCAGTGTAATGTACAATACATATTCCACAGACCATTGCTGTTGGCATCATTCTGGACCCTAACTTGCCCCACAGACCACAGTATTGCTATTGTTGCCATGGTCCCACAAGCCAGACCTCTTCTATCTACTATAAAAGGGGCGCTATTATCCAAATGGCACAGTTAATGATACTTTGGGGCAGATTTATCAAAAAGCAAGTTAGGGGCTTAAAAATACATAAAATCTCCCCCACGTTCTATTCATTCCTATGGGATTTTTAGAAGCGTATTTTGTCAATGTTGAAAGTGAAAGTTAAAACTCCTTGTTTGATAAATACCATTCTAAAAATGTCATAGAAATGACTAGAACGTGGGTGAGGTTTTATCTATTAAGCTCTAAACTCACATTTTGATAAATCTGCCCCTTTGTGTGCATCTTGCAGGTAGTGGGCAGTGTGAGCCTTAGAAGACATTAGTAATCAGGGAACCTGTTCCATTTGACTTTGCTGAAAAATTTGCGAAACTGCTGAAAAAATTTGAGAAACAGCGAAAATTTGCAAAATGCAGCTACTGCTGGGTTTTTTTGATGCAAGCAACCTTAATGATGTGACCACGACTTCTTTGGCACGACTGCAACTTTTTTGACGTTTTGCCAATGGCAAAATGTGGAATTTTTGCACCATGCCTGGTGAAAAAATTTGCTTATGACTAGTAGACATCTCCACTGACATGGACCACCAGAGTGCTTTGCAATGCCAGATGCAGTGCTCTGGGCAGGTACTACTAGCACAGTGGAAGTGGCAGGAACTCCAAGGGACTTACTACTGGTACTTGGTATAATTTTTAGAACACATAATTCGTAAAGGAGTCCCACTGCTAAACATACTCTTGAATATGTGTAACACTGTATTTATAATGGAGGGGAATGCTTATGAATGGTTTCCTCTTTTTTCTGATGGGGTATACAGAAGAACAAGGATAAAGAAAAAAAAGGCAGTTACTAAAAAAACTAATTTATGGAATAGAATTTTAAAATCTTATTCTTTAAATTAAAAAACACTAATGTCTAATGACTTTTGCTTTCCCACTAGAGCCTTTTTGAGCTAAAGGTAGGTGCAATAGGTCTTACTACTCAGTCACATTGTTTTCTGGGGGACTTTATTTTAATTGCATCACAGACTCAAAGTCATTAGACAGTGTAGGACTCACGTACAATGAGGGGCCTTGGCGTGGCACGTGAGCTTACATATTTTGGCCAAAGTGTGGTACTAACACCTCATTTTTTGTAAAAATTATTTTTAAAGGCAAACTAAGCGCTGGCAATCTTTCTTTCTCTTTGTGTATAATTAATGGCTTTTTATTGTTTCTAGCAGCTGGTCAACTCCAGAATGTGGGTTAGACTGAGCGCTGGCGCAAGGGTGTTTCTAGCAGCTGGTCAACGCTACAGCGTGGGTTAGACTGAGCGCTGGCGATTTCTTTCTGTGTTTTGAGTAGTCTATATAGTTTGTATAGGCCTTGTATGGTGGCTGTATGTGAGCTAAATATCTGACCATAAACCATAGTCAACAAGCTATGGTCCAATAAACAGTCATTGTCATTCCTATGAATAGAGTCCTATAGATGTGCTACCAGAAATCTTTGCAGGAAAGGTAGTATTTCTGGCTAATCTTTTTGCATATAATGTTTAACCACAGTGCATGTCAAGGCAGGGTGCTACTAGGAAATAATGTCAACTTAAACACTGATTTGTATAAATGTAGTTTGTGCCACAAATTTATTATTTTACCCAAGTGCACACCTTTATTCTACATTTAAAAAAGGAACCTGTTAAAGAGCATAGCTACCCGGTGCTGCCACTGTAATTCATGGCTGGTCACAACCTATTCCTATCCGCTACCCATGTGTTGTTTTCCGTATCCATTACTTTGAATGGTGTGTTTGTAGGGTGACTTATTATTTCCTAGGCTAGGATTTAATACGGTCTATTTCTCTGGCTACACTAATGGTATTTCCTGGTTATGTGTTAAAAAATAACCCCCTGCAGTCAGGGCAGTCTTGTAGGTCTAAAATGACTGAGTGAAAGCTGGCAAACATGTAGTATAACATAAAGGGCACAAGTGTAGCATACAGGACACATCTACTCATACCATAAGAACTAGCAAGCTGCTAAAGAGTAAAACATAATTCCCGTTAGGGTGCAATTTACTTTTGCACTGTGCATCAGATAGGCATAACTGCTAAGTATTGTTGGCACACTTGGCACAAAGCTGTAAGCATCTCAAGCTGTACTTAATGCTTACTTTGAGCAGCCTCTGAAGGCACTTTGCAAACACATGATCCCCATAAATGATATGCATATTGCTGTCCCACATGCCGGACAGATTTGTGCCTGCCAATCACAGTGAGGGGCAAATCTATGTGCCTCATGCAATGTGTAAGGTATATTGCATACAAAAAAAATCTCAACTTATGCTTTTTACCTTTTTTTTGCACTTTGGGCCTTTGCCTCCCCACCTTATTAAACGAGTTTTTATACTTAGGTACAGGTATGGGACCCATTATGCAGAATGCTCGCGACCTGGGGTTTTCCAGATAAGGGGTCTTTCTGTAATTCGCATCTCCTACTTTAAATCTGCTAAAAAAAATATTTATACAGTAATTAAACCAATAGGATTGTTTTGGCACGAATAAGGATTAATTATGTCTCAGTTAGGATCAAGTACAAGGTACTATTTTATTATTACAGAGAAAAAAGGAAATCATTTTTAAAAATGTGAATTATTTATTTAAAATGGGGTCAATGGGAGATGGCCTTTCTGTAATTCGGAACTTTCTAGATAATTGGTTTTCCGGATAAGGGGTCTAAAACCTGTATTATAAACTGATTTATATGGGACATCTGCAGCCCATCCCATTCTTTTCTTTAACCCTTACTTACCTAGTATGACTTAAATAGCATTAGCTTTGCTTGAGTTCCTAAGTACACCATTTCCCAAGACTCTGTCTGTGTCAGTTCTGTTTGTACTCACTGCATTTGCCTGTTTCTTTTTTCTTTAGAGCCAAACACCTACACCTACCCATAAATGTGACTGATAAGGAATTTAATGGGGTTGTTCACTTTTAAATTAACTTTTAGTAAAGTGCAATTCTGAAATATTTTGCAATTGGGCTTAATTTTTTATTATTTGCAATTTTAGAATTATTAAGCTTTAGATTCAGCAAGTCTGCAGTTTGGACTTTAGCAACTATATGGTTGCTAGGGTCAAAATTACCCTAGCAACCAGGCAGAGGTTGAATTGAGAAACAGGAATATGACTAGGAGTGGGTCTGAATAGAAAGACAAGTAATAAAAAGTAACAATAACAATGACATTGTTTAGAAGAACAGTAGCTTTTTTTGGCTGCCAGGTTCAGTGACCCCCTTTTGAAAGCTGGGAAGAGTAAGAAAAGAAAAGCAAAGAATTCAAAAACAATAAAAATGAAGACAAATTGAAAAGTCCCTAAGCGTTGGCATTTCTATAATATACTAAAATTTAATTTAAATGTGAACCACCCCTTTAAAGGAGAAATAAATTGTAGGCAATTATGAATAATATACGGTGCTGGTTTCACTTTGGGCTAAACATTAATCCTATCTGTAAAAATGGCCCCTTTATTGGAGCTCCCTATAGATCCTATCCATTCTCTGTCAGTGTTTGAAATGAAGAGTGGGCGTGTCCTAACGGTCCCTGCCAGAAGCACAGTAGGAGGGGGAGAGCCAATCACAGCCCTGTACTCACACAAGCAAAGACAGGCTTCAGTTCCCTATCAGGTCAGCCTAGCTGCTATCCTACGGTGCTGTCTACTGAAGCCGCCGGCTCTCCTGCACATCCAGAGGAATGAGCCAGTAGGAAGTGGAATAGATGGGCGGGGCTAGTGGGGTTTTGGAGGAATTTTCCAATAAATCACAGCTTTTTTAAGCACAATCCTTATATATTTAGAGGAGTATAATTCACTGGTACATTAATCATTTTTATATGATATGTCTCCTTTAAACTGTACCCTCTACTGGAAATGGGACCAATGTGAATAAGGTTAATAAAAGAACATGTGATATATTCACAGAAACAGCTTTTGTTCTGTGTAACCCAGTAAGTTCCTTGTATATATGTACAACTGTCTCTCATAACATATGTCATTATTATAGCAGAGCCGCCTTATGGTAACCAATGCTTAAATATCCAGTTGCGCAAACAGTTGCTTTGTGGTCCAAGTTTCTAAGTACTTCCTCCTAGAAAGTTTATTTTTTACTTGTCCGCCTCATAAGAAAACTGTTTGTAATAATGACACAGCTTCTAATGTATTTAGAATATTATCTCTTCATAAATATGCTCACAGCATATATTAACATAATGTAACAGAAACAAGGAAGTTTCCTTTGTATACAGGATGTACTGATTCACTCTCATGAGCTATTTTCATACATTGGACATACAGAGCAACATATAAAGCAACCAGTAACCGATACAAGAGGTGAAGAGGGCCCTGCCCAAAAGAGCTGTTTTCTCACAAATAATAAATATTCAGTCAGATTCTGATATGCTGCATTCATTGTTATAGTTACAATCATGAAATATTGCAATTCATTAAAAATGACCCTAAAATTACTAATTTAAGGTATTTTATACTTTTTTATACGTTTTTGTTTAAAAAAGTTTTTTTAATCATTTGGATTTTTTAATGAATAAATATTTTTAAATACATTTTATAAACAATAAATAACTATTTTATGTGTTTTTTTTATACTTTTTTATTTGGATTTGTTAATAAATAATAATAATAAAAAAATAATAAATAATAAACATATGAGATTTTTTTTAAATTCAAGGTTAATCAAAGTAGAAAAAAAACAATACTACATAAATACGAATTTTTCATATATAAGCCTCTAACCCATATATGTAATGAAAGGCACTAAGTTTGCCCAGGAGCAGTAACCCATAGCAACTAATAAATGTTTGCTTTTAAACAGGGGACCAGTAAATGCTTCCTGCTGAATGGTTGCTAGAGGTTACTGCTCCTGATCAAACATGGGGGCATATTTATCAAAGTTCGAGTTTGTGAAGAACAAAATGCAGATGTAAAAAAACATTAAATGCAACAAAACTCATTCAACTTTTCTTCTTGAATGCTAGCTTATTTAAGAAAAAAATGTAACAGAATATTCCCACAGGTGTTTTGTTTTAGAAAACAGTCCTGCACTGGTGAGAATCACACTGTTCCATTCATTTTTTCATTGAGGCTAAAAAACTGAAATGTTTTAGTAACTGGGAAAATAAATAAATAAATAAATAAGTAAAGGGGTTGATCACCTTCAAATTAAAGGAACAGTAACACCAAAAAATGAAAGTGTATAAAAGTAATAACAATATAATGTAATGCTGCCCTGCATTGCTACAACTGCTGTGTTTGCCTCAGAAAGACTACTATAGTTTATATAAGTAAGCTGCTGTGTAGCCATGGGGCAGCCATTCAAAGGAGAAAAGGCACAGGTTACATAGCAGATAACAGATAAACCCCCATTATATGGGGCTTATCTACTAGTTATCTGCTATGTAACCTGTGCCTTTTCTCCTTTTTTCCAGCTTGAATGGCTGCCCCCGTGGCTACACAGCAGCTTATTTATATAGTGGCTTTTCTGTAGCAAAAACACCAGTTTTTGCAGAGCAACAGCACACAATATTTTAATTACTTTTAAGCACATTAATTTTTTGATGTTACTGTTCCTTTAACTGTGTAGAGAGTTGTATTCTGAGACAGTTTGCAATTGGTCTTCACTATTTATTATTTGCGGTTTTTGAATTAGTTAGCTTTGTGTTCAGCAGCTCTCCTGTTTGGAATTTCAGTAGCTATCTGGTTGCTAGGGTCCAATTTAACTTAGCAACCAAGCAGTGGCTTGAAAGAAAGACAGAAATATGAGTAGGAGAGGGCCTGAATAGAGAAATAAGTAATAAAAAGTGACAGTAATAATAGAACTGTAGCCTCACAGAGGAATAGTTTTTTGGCTGCCGGGGTCAGTGACCCCCATTTGAATGCAGGAAAGAGTCAGAACAGAGAGACAAATAATTCAAACACTATAAAGAATAAAAAATTAAGACCAATTGAAAACTTGCCAAGAATAGGCCATTCTATACCATACATACGTTTCTTTAATAAATACAGACTATTCGTGGTTCTTAAGAATATTCTCGACTATATTTGCATTCGGGTTTTTTGTCGAATTGTGAATAAAAGGCAAACTGAAATTTTGATATTCGGCCTCTTTGTATCTTTTATTACATAGCCCCATAAATGTCATAACAGCAGTAAGTCTAATGTTTTGTGATTAGGTAGAAATTCCCTTTTGTGCATAATGCACAAGGAAAGCTTAACAGCTTGCCAAATATTGCAGCTCAGCTGGAAGCAAGTAGTTCCACTCAATGTATCATTTAATAACAAAACCATATGTGAAGCAAAACGCCAGCATCGTTTCCGGACTGGGAAATTCTGTTCTGATGCAACAAATCCAAAAATATCTATCGCTGTAAACTGAGGTAGATATAGAAGTAATTATGTCATGACTTTTCCTTTGGACTACAGGAATTCTGTCTGCAGAATAGGGTTATGCTTTATGCCTGAAATAAAACAGCGTGCAGTTATGCGAAGGGAAGGAAATTGTCGTTTCAGGTCTGAATAACCTTTACGTATATGCAGGTATAGACTCTTTGAAATACAACAATACATACATGGTGTGAAGTACAATGGGACTTGCAACAACATTGTCAGCATGGACACATGAATTGGTAGTACCTGATAAAATAACTTTACAAAATCTAGATCCTGCAGTACAGTCTGGGCACCCTGATTTATATGATATGTTTAATTACATTTTTAATTACATAATTAAGGCATTAAAAAATAAAGGAGGTTATATAAATGTGCAAAAATGCCCACAATTTGCAATGTTTTGCACTTATATTTATGTATTTTTGTCCCTGAAGAAGAATACTGTTTGTACTTGAAACGCTGGAGTTTTTTCAATAAACGTTTCTTCCTTTGCACCAAGTCCCCGAGCGTGCAGTACTCTTTCTCTCTCTCTCTCCCTCTCTCTCTCTCTCTATATATACAGATGAAGCGCAGGTTTTCCCAAAACTTAACTAGTTACAAGATAACACAGGCTATCCTGTTGTGTTATCTCGTGCCATCTCCCTGCTGTGTCAGGGGAAAAAAAGCCTTCTTAGGCTGTTATTCTGTTTTTAGACAGCAGGTGGTGCCTGGAAAGTAACGTTAACATGCACAGTAGGGGGTCCATTTTGACACCAGACTTCTCCAGCCTTATCTTTTTTCTGGAATGTAGGAAGTGCTAAGAGTGATTAAGATTACCCCCTGGTAAAAGCAAATAGAGCACTAGTCTCTCCTGTGGGTAATTACACACTGGGCTGTTTCTGGGCAAATCCAGTTGGTACAACGTATATCAGGCGCCAGGGCCAGATTTCTTTCTGAGGCGCCCCGAGGCCACCCCTGTAGGTGTCCCCCTCTGCGCATGCGCGAACGCTCCTTTAAACTCCCATACGGAGCAGTGAGGAGAGGTCCCGACTGCTCCGTATGGGAGCCAAATTGAAATTTTTTTCTGGCGGCGGGGCGGCTTGCCGCCCCTAAACTTCTGCCGCCCTAGGCCCAGGCCTTTGTAGCCTCTACACAAATCCGGACCTGTCAGGCGCATAATCATATATTTTTAATACTGTAGTTTGGCATTTTTCCCTCCTCTTTTCACATTATGCAATTTTGTTTTCCTCAATCATTTAACTATTAGAGTTCCCAGATCCCTGCAAAGAATGGGCCCAGACAATAAATAAGTTCCCTTTTGTCTGTAATAATAAAACAGTAACTGTACTTGATCCCAACTAAGATATAATTACCCCTTATTGGGGCAGAACAGCCCTATTGGGTTTATTTAATGCTTAAATGATTCCCTTTTCTCTGTAATAATAAAATAGTACCTGTATTTTATACTGTTTTTTTTTTGTGGTTAGGATGGTTTTGAGAGAGGGCCATTTGTATAACTCAGCCTGCAGCCTTGTGCTTTATATGGGCACAGAACCCCTCAGTGACTTCTAAAATCCTTATCATTTACAGTAGGGGGTACATTATCCCTTATAATACATGAGTGATACTCAGAGTTCCTGTATAACTCAGCCTGCAGCCTTGTACCTTTATATGGGCACAGAACCCCTCAGTGACTTCTAATATCCTTATCATTTACAGTAGGGGGTACATTATCCCTTATCATACATGAGTGATACTCAGAGTTCCCTGTATAACTCTGCCTGCAGCCTTGTGCCTTTATATGGTCACAGGGCCCCTCAGTGACTGCTAATATCCTTATCATTTACAGTAGGGGGTACATTATCCCTTATAATATACGAGGCCTGCAGCTTTGTACCTTTATCACAGAATGCCTCCAATATCCCTTTTAATACATAAGAGATTATTACAGCCATGTTGTTCATTTATAGTTATTAAGGTTAGGGCCACAGGCAGTGACAGCAGCTTTGGACAAGTATAAATGATAAATAAAGCAGACATTATCAATAGTTAAGAAATATAACTTTCCACAACTTGGGACAACCTATCTGTACTGAACCCAGTGAGTTTCTTACGCCCTGTAGGCAACACTGACACCCAAGACTGCACCACACCATACCTCCCAACATTTAAAAATTAAAAAGAGGGACAAAAGTATATGCCGCGCTAAGTGATGCAATATTTTTGACCACTCCCCTCTGACCACACCCACATTACAAAACACCCCCATTTTCCATGGTTGGAATGGCAGCATCAGACACACCAAGTGCACTAGTGTTTTAACTCTTTTACTGCCAACGACGTATGGCATACGTCGTGGCAGTAAAAGGGCTTAAATGCCAACGACGTGTCCCATACGTCGTTGGCATTTATGCGCAGCTCTCTGCAGCGGCGGCATGTGCCGGGCAACTTGCCAGGGGGGCTGTCATGAGGGTCCTGCAAGACGATCGCTCGCAGGACCCTCCAGGAAGCAGCAGACGCGATCGCATCGCCTCTGCTGCTTCCTGCTTCCTCCTTCCCCCCTGCCGGCCGGCCCACTGAAGAGGAGGCGATCGGGTCTTCAGGACAGGTAAGAACTTTTTTTTTTTTTCATTTACACACTTACACACACACTTACATACATTTATACACACTTACATACATTTACACACACTTACAGCACACATTTTAGCAGTTTTTTTTTCATTTTTCACACTTTTATACACTTATTTACACTCATATACACACTTACACACTATAACACAACTTTTACACATGTACACACATGTATACACAAACACTTTGGGTTTTTTTTTGTTTTGTTTTTTTTCATTTTGTTTTTAGTTTCTTTTACCCAAAAACTGTTTATTTTGACAGCGTGACTATTGGATCAGATATTCTGACCACTAATTACACTGTCATGTGACTTATTTTGTTGTTTCACTGATTTGCACAATTTTTGTGATTTTATCGCATTTTATCCCTGTATAAGTGTTCCTAATCTGTTTTTAGCGTAGCTTTGCCAGGTGTAACTTTGGTGTACAAAAATAACTTTGCCTATTTTGAATTCATCAGAATGTGTACTTTCCAAAAATATATGGTTTCCTGGGGCTCTCTGTATAGTTAGGGGGGAGGTTACTGCACATAATACGCTGTCAGGGGGCTCTGTGTGCAAAAGCTGAGTTGGCAGGCGAGAAATCCTTATGCGCTATTTTCCTTTTGGGGTGAGTACACACCGCAGACTTTGGTATATCTATGCATATTGGGCATCAAACTGTTCAGTAGACCTCTGGTGTTCCTATTTGGGGTGACTTGCCTTTGTACGCAAGAAATTGTGTGAGATAAATGCGGCAAATTGCAACATTTTTAGGCGATTTTCTGAAATGTCATAAAAACCAATAACTTTAGGAAAGCTTTGCAGATTGGTACTTTGGTGTAGAAAGAACTCTTTACCCTTGTTGGATTTGTCAGAATGTGTACTTTCCAAAAATATATGGTTTTGTGGGGGTCTGTGTATAGTTAGGGGAAGTTTCGGCACATAATACACTGACAAGGGGCTCTGTGTGCAAAAGCTGAGCTGGCAGGCGAGAAATCCTTATGCGCTATTTTCATTTCGGGGTCAGTACATACCACAGACTTTGGTATATCTATGCATATTGGGCATCAAACTGTTCAGTAGGCCTCTGGTGTTCCTATTTGGGGTGATTTGCCTTTATCTGATCTTTATCAAGAAATTGTGAGAGATAAATGCGGCAAATTTCGACATTTTTATGCGATTTTCTAAATGTCATATAAATCTGCAAACTTAGGAAAGCTTTACAGCTTGGTACTTTGGAGCAAAAAGAAATGTTTACCATTTTAGATTCGGGGGGATGTGTACTTTCCAAAAAAATATGGCTTTCTGGGGTGAGCGTACTTTTTTTGTAGCATTATCCCACATAAAGGATGTAAATGTGTTGATTTTGCAGGATCTGAAATGATACATCATATGGGGGTATTTTCCCATTGGTAGGGTATTTTATTTGGTTACTTTATGACCTGTAGGAGATAAGATACTATAGACTGGAAGTTTTGAAGCAATTTTTTTAAAAAATCACAAATTTTGATAAAAACCAATAACTTTAGGAAAGCATTGCGATGTGATAGTTTGGAGTAGACAGACAGTTCTGCCTATTCTGTATTCCCCAGAATCTGTTCTTTCCAAAAATGTACAATTTTCTGGGATAAACCTTCTGTTAGTGGAAATTTTGTCCTTGAAATCTAAGGTATGCCGCTTTCTGGAGCAGTGCTTTGGAAATTTGGTAATGTACTGCTGGGAGTTTTTGAGAAATCTCCATAAAACTATATATATTTGGTATTGGCACGTTCAGGAGACATGGGACTTTCCAAATCAGTTGTATATTCGTGCATAAAATAATTTTTGTTTCTAGTATGTGTGTTTATATTATGGAAAATTAGATTTTTTTTGCATTTTTAGACATTTAGAAGCCTATATCTTGTTACAGAATTGGAATTACACAAAAATTCTACCATATTTTGAAAGCTTAGGTTGTTCTGAAAAAAACGATATATTGTTTTCCTGGGTAAACTAAAAGTCCCCCCGAGGAAAGGCCCCTAAAGTGAAACAGTGCAAAATGTTCAAAAACTGTCTGGCAATACAAGTTCCGCTTTGACCAAAACAGCTGGCAGTAAAAGGGTTAATAGCTGGCATCATAAATCATGAGCTGCCCTTGAAAATACAAAAAGGAGGAGGCCAGGACGCGCCTGTGGCCATCAATGGTCCTTCATAGTTCAATTCCCTTGGTGCGTCTGCCTCTATCAATGGGGCTCAATGCTGATACCATTTCTGATACATGCCCTACCTAAGGCATCAGCTTTGAGACCCAAGGAAGCTCAGCTGCCAGGGCGGGACTCGAACTCCAAACCCGGGGTAGGAATCGAACTCCAAAGCCAACGGGGCAGGAATCGAACTCCACACCCGGCGATGTAAGGGCGTGCGCTCTACCACTTCGCTATCCTTCCTCCTCCCACTTGTAACATGTTTCTTCGTAATCTTGTCTTCTGCATATTGGCGGTTGGTGTATCCTAACTGACTGATTGAAACACTCAGGGTTAGAGCCTACTGCTTGCCCCAAGCCCTGCATAACTAGGGGGGCTGTTATAGTAGGGGGCAATGAATCATCCATTTATCAACATTCTCTGGGGGGGAATGAATACAAGGGTATAAGTTTTACCCCCCGGGGCAAGAGAGGTCCCCAAATTTGCCCCATTGACTTATGATGGGAATTTTGGCAAATAACTAGTTTGTCGTAGACCCATGAATGAGGTGAGGTGAACTGTGCGGCTAATTCGAGAATGGGGTGCAATGACTTTTCTGAGGGGTGGGCAGTTAATTGCCCCAGCAGGGGGCAATTATCCGCCCATAGACTTAACATTGAGACCACCTTTGACTGAGTCCCGCACCATTTTTGGTAGACCCATGAATGAGGTGTCAAACCGTACAGCTTATTCGGGAATGGGGTGCTATGCTTTTTTGGAGGGGTGGGCGGTTAATTGCCCCAGCAGGGGGCAATTAACCACCGTTTGTCGTAGACCCATAAATGAGGTGTCAAACAGTGCGGCTTATTCGGGAGTGGGGTGCTATGACTTTTCTGAGGGGTGGGCGGTTAATTGCCCCAGCAGGGGGCAATTATCCGCCCATAGACTTAACATTTAGACCAACTTTGACTGAGTCCCGCACCGTTTTTCGTAGACCCATGAATGAGGTGTCAAACCTTGCAGCTTATTCGGGAATGGGGTGCTATGCCTTTTCTGAGGGGTGGGCGGTTAATTGCCCCAGCAGGGGGCAATTAACCACCGTTTGTCGTAGACCCATGAATGAGGTGTCAAACCGTGCGGCTTATTCGGGAGTGGGGTGCTATGACTTTTCTGAGGGGTGGGCGGTTAATTGCCCCAGCAGGGGGCAATTATCCGCCTATAGACTTAACATTGAGACCAACTTTGACTGAGTCCCGCACCGTTTTTCGTAGACCCATGAATGAGGTGTCAAACCGTGCAGCTTATTCGGGAATGGGGCGCTATGCCTTTTCTGAGGGGTGGGCGGTTAATTGCCCCAGCAGGGGGCAATTAACCACCGTTTGTCGTAGACCCATGAATGAGGTGTCAAACCGTGCGGCTTATTCGGGAATAGGGTGCTATAACTTTTGTGAGGGGTGGGCAGTTAATTGCTCCAGCAGGGGGCAATTATCCACCCATAGACTTAACATTGAGACCAACTTTGACTGAGTTCTGCACAGTTTCTCGTAGACCCATGAATGAGGTGTCAAACCGTGCGGCTGCTTCGGGAATGGGGTGCTATGACTTTTCTGAGGGGTGGGCAGTTAATTGCTCCAGCAGGGGGCAATTATCCACCCATAGACTTAACATTGAGACCAACTTTGACTGAGTCCCGCACCGTTTCTCATAGACCCATGAATGAGGTGTCAAACTGTGCGGCTTATTCGGGAATGGGGTGCTATGACTTTTCTAGGGGGTGGGCGGTTAATTGCCCCAACAGGGGGCAATTAACCACCGTTTTTCATAGACCCATGAATGAGATGTCAAACTGTGTGGGCTATTCGGGAATGGGGTGATATGACCTTTCTAGGGGGTGGGCGGTTAATTGCCCCAGCAGGGGGCAATTAACCACCGTTTGTCGTAGACCCATGAATGAGGTGTCAAACTGTGCGGCTTATTCGGGAATAGGGTGCTATGCCTTTTCTGAGGGGTGGGCGGTTAATTGCCCCAGCAGGGGGCAATTAACCACCGTTTGTCGTAGACCCATGAATGAGGTGTCAAACTGTGCGGCTTATTCGGGAATAGGGTGCTATGCCTTTTCTGGGGGGGGGGGGCGGTTAATTGCCCCAGCAGGGGGCAATTAACCACTGTTTGTCGTAGACCCATGAATGAGGTGTCAAACTGTGCGGCTTATTCGGGAATAGGGTGCTATGCCTTTTCTGAGGGGTGGGCGGTTAATTGCCCCAGCAGGGGGCAATTAACCACCGTTTTTCGTATACCCATGAATGAGGTGTCAAACCGTGCGGCTTATTCGGGAATGGGGTGATATGACTTTTCTAGGGGGTGGGCGGTTGATTGCCCCAACAGGGCATTGACACCAACTTTGCTTGCCGTGCTTGCCGTTGCAAAACTCGTGCCCCTGCTGGGGCAATTAACTGCCCACCCCTCAGAAAAGTCATAGCACCCCATTCCCGAATAAGCCACACAGTTTGACACCTCATTCATAGGTATATGACAAATGGTGGTTAATTGCCCCCTGCTGGGGCAATTAACCTCCCACCCCTCAGAAAATTCATAGCACCCCATTTCCGAATAAGCCGCACGGTTTGACACCTCATTCATGGGTATATGACAAACGGTGGTTAATTGCCCCCTGCTGGGGCAATTAACCTCCCACTCCTCAGAAAAGTCATAGCACCCCATTCCCGAATAAGCCGCACGGTTTGACACCTCATTCATGGGTATATGACAAACGGTGGTTAATTGCCCCCTGCTGGGGCAATTAACCTCCCACCCCTCAGAAAAGTCATACCACCCCATTCCCGAATAAGCCACACAGTTTGACACCTCATTCATTGGTCTACGACAAACGGTGTGGGACTCAGTCAAAGTTGGTCTCAATGTTAAGTCTATGGGCGGATAATTGCCCCCATCTGGGGCAATTAACCGCCCACCCCTCAGAAAAGTCATAGCAC
Organism: Xenopus tropicalis; assembly: GCF_000004195.4. Taxonomy (NCBI): domain Eukaryota; kingdom Metazoa; phylum Chordata; class Amphibia; order Anura; family Pipidae; genus Xenopus; species Xenopus tropicalis. Next base: position 47,144,172 of record NC_030678.2, on the reverse strand, counting down.
CCTTTTCTCGAATAAGCCGCACGGTTTGACACCTCATTCATGGGTCTACGACAAACGGTGTGGGACTCAGTCAAAGTTTGTCTCAATGTTAAGTCTATGGGTGGATAATTGCCCCCTGCTGGGGCAATTAACTGCCCACCCCTCACAAAAGTCATAGCACCCTACTCCCGAATAAGCCGCACGGTTTGACACCTCATTCATGGGTCTACAACAAACGGTGGTTAATTGCCCCCTGCTGGGGCAATTAACCACCCGCCCCTCAGAAAAGGCATAGCACCCCATTCCCGAATAAGCTGCACGGTTTGACACCTCATTCATGGGTCTACAGAAAACTCATAGCACCCACTCCCGAATAAGCCGCACTGTTTGACACCTCATTCATGGGTCTACGACAAACGGTGGTTAATTGCCCCCTGCTGGGGCAATTAACCGCCACCCCTCAGAATTGGGATAGCACCCCATTCCCGAATAAGCTGCACGGTTTGACACCTCATTCATGGGTCTACGAAAAATGGTGCGGGACTCAGTCAAAGTTGGTCTCAATGTTAAGTCTATGGGTGGATAATTGCCCCCTGCTGGGGCAATTAACCGCCCACCCCTCAGAAAAGTCGTAGCACCCTATTCCCGAATAAGCCGCACAGTTTGACACCTCATTCATGGGTCTACGACAAACGGTGGTTAATTGCCCCCTGCTGGGGCAATTACCCGCCCACCCCTCAGAAAAGGCATAGCACCCCATTCCCGAATAAGCCACACAGTTTGACACCTCATTCATGGGTATATGACAAACGGTGGGTTATTGCCCCCTGCTAGGGCAATTAACCTCCCACCCCTCAGAAAAGTCATAGCACCCCATTCCCGAATAAGCCACACAGTTTGACACCTCATTCATGGGTCTACGACAAACGGTGTGGGACTCAGTCAAAGTTGGTCTCAATGTTAAGTCTATGGGCGGATAATTGCCCCCATCTGGGGCAATTAACCGCCCACCCCTCAGAAAAGTCATAGCACCCTATTCCCGAATAAGCCGCACAGTTTGACACCTCATTCATGGGTCTACGACAAACGGTGTGGGACTCAGTCAAAGTTGGTCTCTATGGGTGGATAATTGCCCCCTGCTAGGGCAATTAACTGCCCACCCCTCACAAAAGTCATAGCACCCTATTCCCGAATAAGCCGCACAGTTTGACACCTCATTCATAGGTATATGACAAATGGTGGTTAATTGCCCCCTGCTGGGGCAATTAACCTCCCACCCCTCAGAAAAGTCATAGCACCCCATTCCCGAATAAGCCGCACGGTTTGACACCTCATTCATGGGTCAACGACAAACGGTGGTTAATTGCCCCCTGCTGGGGCAATTAACCGCCCACCCCTCAGAAAAGGCATAGCACCCCATTCCCGAATAAGCTGCACGGTTTGACACCTCATTCATGGGTCTACGAAAAACGGTGCGGGACTCAGTCAAAGTTGGTCTCAATGTTAAGTCTATGGGCGGATAATTGCCCCCTGCTGGGGCTAATAACCGCCCACCCCTCAGAAAAGTCATAGCACCCCACTCCCGAATAAGCCGCACGGTTTGACACCTCATTCATGGGTCTACGACAAACGGTGGTTAATTGCCCCCTGGTGGGGCAATTAACTGCCCACCCCTCAGAAAAGGCATAGCACCCCATTCCCGAATAAGCTGCACGGTTTGACACCTCATTCATGGGTCTACGAAAAACGGTGCGGGACTCAGTCAAAGTTGGTCTCAATGTTAAGTCTATGGGTGGATAATTGCCCCCTGCTGGGGCAATTAACCGCCCACCCCTCAGAAAAGTCATAGCACCCCACTCCCGAATAAGCCGCACGGTTTGACACCTCATTCATGGGTCTACGACAAACGGTGGTTAATTGCCCCCTGCTGGGGCAATTAACTGCCCACCCCTCAGAAAAGTCATTGCACCCCATTCTCGAATTAGCCGCACAGTTTAACACCTCATTCATGGGTCTACGACAAACTAGTTATTTGCCAAAATCCCCATCATAAGTCAATGGGGCAAATTTGGGGACCTCTCTTGCCCCGGTGGTAAAACTTATACCCTTGTATTCATTCGCCCCCAGAGAATGTTGATAAATGGAGGATTCATTGCCCCCTACTATAACAGCCCCCCTAGTTATGCAGGGCTTGGGGCAAGCAGCAGGCTTCAACCCTGAGTGTTTCAGTCAGTCGGTTAGGATACACCAACCGCCAATATGCAGAAGACAAGATTACGAAGAAACATGTTACAAGTGGGAGGAGGAAGGATAGCGAAGTGGTAGAGCGCACGCCCTTACATCGCCGGGTGTGGAGTTCGATTCCTGCCCCGTTGGCTTTGGAGTTCGATTCCTACCCCGTAAGGTTTGGAGTTTGAGTCCCGCCCTGGCAGCTGAGCTTCCTTGGGTCTCAAAGCTGATGCCTTAGGCAGGGCATGTATCAGAAATGGTATCAGCATTGAGCCCCATTGATAGAGGCAGACGCACCAAGGGAATTGAACTATGAAGGACCATTGATGGCCACAGGCGCGTCCTGGCCTCCTCCTTTTTGTATTTTCAAGGGCAGCTCATGATTTATGATGCCAGCTATTAACCCTTTTACTGCCAGCTGTTTTGGTCAAAGCGGAACTTGTATTGCCAGACAGTTTTTGAACATTTTGCACTGTTTCACTTTAGGGGCCTTTCCTCGGGAGGACTTTTAGTTTACCCAGGAAAACAATATATCGTTTTTTTCAGAACAACCTAAGCTTTCAAAATATGGTAGAATTTTTGTGTAATTCCAATTCTGTAACAAGATATAGGCTTCTAAATGTCTAAAAATGCAAAAAAATCTAATTTTCCATAATATAAACACACATACTAGAAATAAAAATTATTTTATGCACAAATATACAACTGATTTGGAAAGTCCCATGTCTCCTGAACGTGCCAATACCAAATATATATAGTTTTATGGAGATTTCTCAAAAACTCCCAGCAGTACATTACCAAATTTCCAAAGCACTGCTCCAGAAAGCGGCATACCTTAGATTTCAAGGACAAAATTTCCACTAACAGAAGGTTTATCCCAGAAAATTGTACATTTTTGGAAAGAACAGATTCTGGGGAATACAGAATAGGCAGAACTGTCTGTCTACTCCAAACTATCAAGTCGCAATGCTTTCCTAAAGTTATTGGTTTTTATCAAAATTTGTGATTTTTTTTAAAAATTGCTTCAAAACTTCCAGTCTATAGTATCTTATCTCCTACAGGTCATAAAGTAACCAAATAAAATACCCTAAATATGAACGCCAGGGGTCCACTGAACAGTTTGATGCCCAATATGTATAGGTTTAGCTAAGTATGTGGCATGTAGGGGCCCCAATGGGAACATACCCCCATATGATGTATCATTTCAGCTCCTGCAAAATCAACACATTTACATCCTTTATGTGGGATAATGCTACAAAAAAAGTACACTCACCCCAGAAAGCCATATATTTTTGGAAAGTACACATCCCCCCGAATCTATAATGGGTAAACATTTCTTTTTGCTCCCAAGTCCTAAGTTTGCAGATTTATATGACATTTAGAAAATCGCATAAAAATGTTGCAATTTGCCGCATTTATCTCTCACAATTACTTGATAAAGATCAGATAAAGGCAAATCACCCCAAATAGGAACACCAGAGGCCTACTGAACAGATTGATGCCCAATATGCATAGATATACCAAAGTCTGCGGTATGTACTGACCCCGAAATGAATATAGCGCATAAGGATTTCTCGCCTGTCAGCTCAGCATTTGCACACAGAGCCCCCTGTCAGTGTATTATGTGCCGAAACTTCCCCTAACTATACACAGACCCCCACAAAACCATATATTTTTGGAAAGTACACATTCTGACAAATCCAACAAGGGTAAAGAGTTCTTTCTACACCAAAGTACCAATCTGCAAAGCTTTCCTAAAGTTATTGTTTTTTATGGCATTTCAGAAAATCGCCTAAAAATGTTGCAATTTGCCGCATTTATCTCATACAATTTCTTGCGTACAAAGGCAAGTCACCCCAAATAGGAACACCAGAGGCCTACTGAACAGTTTGATGCCCAATATGCATAGATATACCAAAGTCTGCGGTGTGTACTGACCCCAAAATGAAAATAGCGCATAAGGATTTCTCGCCTGCCAACTCAGCTTTTGCACGCAGAGCCCCCTGACAGCGTATTATGTGTAGTAACCTCCCCCCTAACTATACAAAGAGCCCCAGGAAACCATATATTTTTGGAAAGTACACATTCTGATGAATTCAAAATAGGCAAAGTTATTTTTGTACACCAAAGTTACACCTGGCAAAGCTACGCTAAAAACAGATTAGGAACACTTATACAGGGATAAAATGCGATAAAACCACAAAAATTGTGCAAATCAGTGAAACAACAAAATAAGTCACATGACAGTGTAATTAGTGGTCAGAATATCTGATCCAATAGTCACGCTGTCAAAATAAACAGTTTTTGGGTAAAAGAAACTAAAAACAAAGTGGCAAAATGAAAAAAAACCAAAAAAAACAAAGTGTTTGTGTATACATGTGTGTACATGTGTAAAAGTTTTGTTATAGTGTGTAAGTGTGTATATGAGTGTAAATAAGTGTATAAAAGTGTAAAAAATGAAAAAAAAACTGCTAAAATGTGTGCTGTAAGTGTGTGTAAATGTATGTAAGTGTGTATAAATGTATGTAAGTGTGTGTGTAAGTGTGTAAATGAAAAAAAAAAAAGTTCTTACCTGTCCTGAAGACCCGATTGCCTCCTCTTCAGTGGGCCGGCCGGCAGGGGGGAAGGAGGAAGCAGCAGACGCGATTCGATCGCGTCTGCTGCTTCCTGGAGGGTCCTGTGAGCGATTGTCTTGCAGGACCCTCATGACAGCCCCCCTGGCACGTTGCCCAGGGGGGCTGTCATGGATAGAAGCTCTGCAGAGTATGGGACACGTCGTTGGCATTTAAGCCCTTTTACTGCCACGACGTATGCCATACGTCGTTGGCAGTAAAAGAGTTAAAACACTTGTGCACTTGGTCTGTCTGATGCTGCCATTCCAACCATGGAAAATGGGGGTGTTTTGTAATGTGGGTGTGGTCAGAGGGGCGTGGTCAAAAATATTGCATCACTTAGCGCAGCATATACTTTTGTCCCTCTTTTTAATTTTTAAATGTTGGGAGGTATGGTGTGGTGCAGTGTTGGGTGTCAGTGTTGGCTACAGGGCGTCAGAAACTCACTGGGTTCAGTACAGATAGGTTGTCCCAAGTTGTGGAAAGATATATTTCTTAACTATTGATAATGTCTGCTTTATTTATCATTTATACTTGTCCAAAGCTGCTGTCACTGCCTGTGGCCCTAACCTTAATAACTATAAATGAAAAACATGGCTGTAATAATCTCTTATGTATTAAAAGGGATATTGGAGGCATTCTGTGATAAAGGTACAAAGCTGCAGGCCTCATATATTATAAGGGATAATGTACCCCCTACTGTAAATGATAAGGATATTAGCAGTCACTGAGGGGTTCTGTGACCATATAAAGCACAAGGCTGCAGGCTGAGTTATACAGGAACTCTGAGTATCCCTCATGTATGATAAGGGATAATGTACCCCCTACTGTAAATGATAAGGATATTAGAAGTCACTGAGGGGTTCTGTGCCCATATAAAGCACAAGGCTGCAGGCTGAGTTATACAAATGGCCCTCTCTCAAAACCATCCTAACCACAAAAAAAACCAGTATAAAATACAGGTACTATTTTATTATTACAGAGAAAAGGGGCTGTTCTGCCCCAATAAGGGGTAATTATATCTTAGTTGGGATCAAGTACAGGTACTGTTTTATTATTACAGAGAAAAGGGAATCATTTAACCATTAAATAAACCCAATAGGGCTTTTCTGCCCCAATAAGGGGTAATTATATCTTAGTTGGGATCAAGTACAGGTTCTGTTTTATTATTACAGAGAAAAGGGAAATTATTTATTGCCTGGGCCCATTCTTTGCAGGGATCTGGGAACTCTAATAGTTAAATGATTGAGGAAAACAAAATTGCATAATGTGAAAAGAGGAGGGAAAAATGCCAAACTACAGTATTAAAAATATATGATTATGCGCCTGATATACGTTGTACCAACTGGATTTGCCCAAAAACAGCCCAGTGTGTAATTACCCACAGGAGAGACTAGTGCTCTATTTGCTTTTACCAGGGGGTAATCTTAATCACTCTGGTGTCAAAATGGACCCCCTACTGTGCATGTTAACGTTACTTTCCAGGCACCACCTGCTGTCTAAAAACAGAATAACAGCCTAAGAAGGCTTTTTTTCCCCTGACACAGCAGGGAGATGGCACGAGATTACACAACAGGATAGCCTGTGTTATCTTGTAACTAGTTAAGTTTTGGGAAAACCTGCGCTTCATCTGTATATATGTTACACCATTGCTGTAATGCTGCAGGTCTCTGTGTTCATATCAGAGCATAGAGATCTGTGACTACTCCATGAATGGCACAGGTCTCTGTTTGGCTGGAAATAGGCTAAAGAGGCACCTGCCTAGGGTGCAACAATGAAGGAGCACCAGGCAGGTACCTCTTCTGCTTACCCCTAGTCTGCGGTCTCTTGCCCCAGCTGCCTGTCATTGCATGGCAACCCCCAGTGAGTCATTGCACCTGTGCGTGCTTCTTCGTGTGAGCATGAGGTGGGGAGTGTGCTCGTCCCTGTACTCCAAACCTGCAGCTACCCCCATGAATACAATGCTGCCTGCAGAGGGGGGAAGGCATGGAGGCAACCCTCCTCCTGTATCCCCACCTGCTGTCATTCAGACATACAAGTTAGGGAGCAGTAGAGGATGCAGTACACAAAACAGTTTTGTATTTATCGTATCCTTACTGCATTCCATTGGGAAGGACATGGCTGGCCTGAACCCCCTGATGCTGCAGTGTGCACCTTTTTTTTTAATCCGGCAGAAGGTGCACAGCTCAGCCAGGCACAGCTTCACCAGGGCAGAAGTACTCTGTTCATGAACGCTAAGGGGGGACTGTTGCTCTTGGGAAATAGTTAAAAAGAACCCAATTCTGTTTATGTGGATTCGCCTGGAGTAGAATCTTACCCTTGCTGAGTTTCATGATGTCCTTAAGCTTAAAACTACTACGTAACATCCGTAGGGCAGTTTCTTTTCTCTAAGTTAGTATATTTGTACTGAAAAGCAATGTTATATTATATATAATGGAGCGCTGCCTTAAGACAAGGTTCAGCGGCACCTTCAGATTCTGCTCTGTGTACCAAGTGCTACATTTTTTATCTTGTACCCATTAATGCTCTAGCCCTTGAATATTGATCCAGCACTTAGTTTAGTGGGCAGGATTCTCCAGGGTGCAACACTTGAAAATGAAAAAGAGAGAACACTAAACTGTAGGAGCTACACCCATGACAAGGCAAGGAAGATCCAAAAAAATCTTATTGAATCACATTACAAAAACTCTGGATAAAAGCACTCCTACATTTAAAATGAAACTCACATGGTTAAGCATTGACTCCATGATTAATCAATTATAGGCTACATGTAACAACCCCCAGTAAACAAATTCCCATAAAGTAGACACAATGCTGGGTACAAAATAGATCTGCTCTGAATGGCACACAGTACAGCACATCAGTGTTGCCAGGGGCAGTAAAAAGCCACCTTTAATACCCTGAGTAGGTGGCTACGAAAAGTTATGCATTTTGGTAGAAATAATATAAACACAAACTATCTACTGAATGGTAGTCTGTTGGGGGTATCCTTATTGGAGAAGCACCTGGGGTTTTTTGTAGATAATATGTTGTCTAATTCCCATCTGGAGCCTATGATTAAGTGCTGGGTAAGCATGAAACGCGTAATGGGATCTGTAATCTGTAACGGGATTATTAATGTTTTTAATGGATTGAAATAAAATTGTTAACTTATTTAGTGGCTTTTTGAGACTTTTTCTTAGCTCTAATTCCAGGAAGTGTCATTCAGTGGCTACTAAAGCAAATAAAGTGCTGTCTTATATAAAAAGGGCATTGAAGGGATACAAAAAGGGTAATTATGAGCTGGAGAGAGTGCAGAGACGTGCAACTAAACTGGTAATGGGGATGGAAGATTTAAGCTATGAGGTTAGACCTGTCAGGGTTGGGGTTGTTTTCTCTGGAAAAGAGGTGCTTCGAGGGGACATGATTACTCTGTACAAGTACATTAGAGGGGATTATAGGCAGATAGGGGGTGTTAGATTAGAGGAACGGAGCTTCCGTTTGAAGCAGCGTAGGTGGTTTTTCACGGTGAGGGCAGTGAGGTTATGGAATGCCCTTCCTAGTGATGGGGTAATGGCAGATTCTGTTAATGCCTTTAAGAGGGACCTGGATGAGTTCTTGAACAATCAGAATATCCAAGGCTATTGTGATACTAATATCTACAGTTAGTATTAGAGGTTGTATATATAGTTTATGTATGTGAGTGTATAGATAGGTAACTATAGGTTGGGTGTGCTGGGTTTACTTGGAAGGGTTGAACTCGATGGACTCTTTTTTCAACCCTATGTAACTGTGTAACCCTAAGGTCACTGTAAGCCCAGTGCCACTCTTGCCAGGAGGAAAGGTGACAGTGTGTTGCAAATTAGTGGGGGGGGGGGGGGGGGAAAGGTGGCACAGACCCCCAAAATGCCAGAAGCAATCACTGTAGCTATCAGTCAATTCCCTTTAAACCTTTCTTGGTTTCTGGTTGGTTATGTAGAAAAGAAATGCAGAGTGAATTGGATATGAAGAAATAGAACTACTCAGTAGCTTTAATACCAGTGTAGGGTTTTCCATTAAGAGGAAATCTATTAATATGTATGCTTGTGCAAGAGTCACACCACTTCAATTACACAGCTCCCTGTTATTGACATAAAGCTGGCCTTGAGACACAAACACCTCTGCCACCCTGGGAGTCAACCCAAATTTCTTCATGCCACATGTGCTGAGATTTTCCATGTATTAAAAAAGACTTTCGTAATTTCATAACAGCTTATTACATGGGAAAACCCAAGTAAACAACAGCATGATGGGATACATTTATAAAGGATATTGTCAGTTTCACTTCATACAGTGTCAGGAGTATAGCTGTATAACCCTTTTCTTATTTTTGTCAAATGCCAGGCATGATGCATGCTGAATGGTTCCTTTTTTGTTTAGATTTCATTTGGGGATTGTGTACCTGCTTTGGGGGGTTCTACCTCAGGTACAGCCCTACCCCCTGAGATGTGGCAGCACTTATTCACAAGGAGGGAGCCAAAGTATTGCAAAACCTAATTACACTGATTAATATAGAGTTTTAGCATTTAGTGGCATAAATAAGGCCCCCGCAGACCCCGCAATGTGGGGAGTCCCCGAGTCCTGAGGATCCTGGGGATCTGAGGGGACCTACAAGTGCCAGTCACTGCACCGCCACCGCTGCTACTTCTGGGTCACCGCCGTATGCAACCAGAAGTGATGTCACACTCCGCGCTAATATATATGTTGGGGACCCCTAAAAGTCCCTATGCAGGGGGCCCCACAAACTCTAGTTATGCCACTGTTAGCATTTACAAAAATAAACATTGAAGATAGAATCAGGAAAATGTTGCACAGACTAAGGCTGATGGTCCACAGAGAGAGTCAGTCGGCCCCTGATTGATCTCTGATACCGCGGGCGACTAACTGCTCCAAAATGCCTTTCCACTAGCAACAATAGAAGTCACCTGCAGGAGGAAACTTTGCACAACTTCATAAAACCAAAGTGATGCGTAGGCTTTTCCACCAGTGACTCCTATTGTTGCTGGTGGAAAGCCATTTTGAATAGTAATGAGCGAATTTCTTCACCAGGCATGGATTTGCAGCAAAATTCTGCATTTCACCATTGGCAAATTATTCAGCAAAACTGCTGCAAAATTTAGGCGCAAAAAAATTGCGGTTGTGTCAAAAAAATGCATGGCGCTGTAAAAAAGATGCGGTAGCATAAAAAAAGGTACAGCGATGTAAAAAAAGGTGCAGTTGCGCCAAAAAAGGTGTGGTTGCATAAAAAAAAGTCACACGTCAAAAAATTCTTGTGTTTCTCGTGTGTTTCGCAAATTTTGCAATTATCGGTCGTCTAATCGATCCGCTGTAAACGCACTGAATATTGTATGAAACTTCGTTTTGTACAATAATATCGATGTATAGCCAGCTTTAGTCCTATTGTATTGCATCAGAGTTAACCCCTTATGCTAATCTCTGGTATCAAGGCCCTGTATACAAGGCTGCCATTAGCCCACTCTAATACACATTAAGGGTCATTTAAAAGGGCTGGGGGCACAAGTGCAAGAGCAAACACCTGCGCTGGAGCATGGGGTGGGGTTCACTGATATGTATCCCCCGCCCACTGCTTTTAAACTGAGTGCTCAATTCAAAGTGCAGTCCATAGGTCCTTGCACTCCAAAACGGAGCACAGAGGCCTGCGGCTATTCACACAATGAGTCCTATTATATAGCAATCATAATTTAAAAATAGAAATTAAAGATATAAAAACTACAATTCAATCTCAATGGTGTTCTCTGTATTATCACTCAACTATCTCTCTTGCTTCCTTGTTGTTGTACAAAGTCTTTCAGTTAAACTCAGATGGTTACTCAACTATTTACTATATCCCTTGCAAGCATTATCATATCATTTCAAAATGTAAATGACAGTGTATTGCTTTACCTTCAAAGGGCTAATGCCAATGTTTAAAATGCTTCTGGCTTTTAATAACCCCAACTTCCTTTGTTATTCATTATAAGTAATTGTTTACATCCTGTTCTCCATCCTTCTGAAATGACTGCATTTGGCAGTGACTGAGTGAGAATTAGTGAAGTATCCTTACTTAGTTGTTGTACAGCTTTGTCACTGGGGTAATTAGGTGTTATTTAAAGTTCCATTTTATAAAACACATTGTAAAACTGAATAAGACTTTAGTTTATGTATAGGAATTGATAGCAAGCCTGGCATTTACAACAGGGGCCGAGGCCACCTAAGGGATCAGCCCCAGTGCTGCCCCTCTGCTCGTAATCTGCACTTCCGCACGTTAAAAACGTTTTTCTGCACGCTGTGCGCACAGTTCTCTTTGACTCTTCCTTACCCTAATTTGCATATGCACGAAAATAATGGATTGGTAGCATCCCTAATAATTTGTTTAGACTTAGCAGTATTGAGACAACTTTATTATTGTTATTATATTGAAAAGTTGCTTGTAACCAAATCCTTTTCACTATGCTACAACTGTTCTTCATAATGAAAAAAAAAGCTGAGGGCTCTGATCCCATTGGTTGATATGGAAGGAAAGGGGTGGATAATAATGATATCAGCATTTTTATCTCCAGTGCAACTGACCTTTTTCTGTACATTGGCCACCTTTATTCTATCTATACAGTATATTGTGAGTCGGTCCCTAAGCTCAAGCAACTGAGAGCAACACAGAGCATGTGCAGGGAATCAGCAGAAAAGAAGATGGGGGGCTACTGGGGCATCTTTGGGGGCACAGATCTTCCCTTCTAAAGGGCTGTGGTTGCCTAGGGCTGGTACAGAAGCCCAAAGTATAATTTATAAATTTCTACCCTACTTCTTTAGTTAAGCTTGAATTCTCCTTTGTGTAAAGAGAGCCAATGGTTAAATTACATATTCATCATAACTCTTAATAAGGTTAAAAATTCACTTTATGTAGTTTGTAATCAGTGTCTGACTTGGGTACCTGGGTCCTACTTGGTACACGAGTCTAGAGCCCACCCCCCTGCCACCACCGCCTTGCACACCTCTGCCTGCCCCTTTCACCCCCCTTTTGTCCCACTGTTCTGCGCTACTTGTACTCGTGGCATTAATTAGGCAACACTCCAAGGGAAAAGTTAATGGCTGTGTGTTTCAAAGTGGAACGCTTGCCCATCTAAAGTACATTTTTAACCATAATCTGTGCAAGAATTATGATAAATATATGAAAGAAGGGGCTACGTTTCTGCCTGTGTTCCCCTGCGGTGGAATTAATGAAAGCCCCACCACAGGGGAATGTGGGTAGAAATGCTTTTGTGTAAGAGCCCTTAGCGAGAAGACCTTTCTGTGAACCTATTAGGGCATGTCAGGCAACATATGCGGCCCATTAAACACTGTATTTATAAGTATGTATGTGGATTTATTCAGCTTTTTTGGTCTGTTTAATATTTTATGTCTCTATTGCCTGTAACCTATACAATAAAATATTAGCTTGCATGGATCTAAAATTAAATTTATGTTGTTTATAAACAATACAACCTATCAGAGAATATCAAAGTCTACTAATTCACTTGAATCACTGCAGAATACACAGAGACAACCTGAAAATAGAAATAATGTCATACAAATGTATTGTGTATTCTGCAGTGATTCCAGTGAATTAGTATAAAAATAGGGTAAAACATATAGAAATAAAGTCAAGGTTGCAGAGTTCATTTCCATCGACGTGAATTGCTTGTTGTTGTTATAAGGAGGCAAGTAGGTGCAAATAGCTTTGTTTTTTTTAAAAAAATTTGTATTACATTAAATACAATGACAAGCAAAGATAGGACAAAATCATATTAAAATAACATGAACATATAATATGCAAAAATAAATTATAATACAGGTATGGGATCCATTATCCGGAAACCTGTTATAAAGAAAGCTCCGAATTACGGAAAGCATGTCTCCCATAGACTCCATTTTAATCAAATAATTCAGATTTTTAAAATTGATTTTCTTTTTCTCTGTAAAAATAAAACAGTACCTGGTACTTGATCCCAACTAAGATATACTTAATCCTTATTGGATGCAAACAATCATACTGGGTTTAGTTACTGTTTTATTGTTTTTTTAGTAGACTTAAGGTATAGAGATCCAAATTATGGAAAGACCCCTTATCCAGAATACCCTTGGTCCCGAGCATTCTGGATAATGGGTCCTATACCTGTGCTGAGGTATCTATCATTACCAGCATACATAGATCTAAAACTATATCTAGAATCTAAAGTTATGCTGGATCATTTGTATCCTTTGTCCTTTATGAAGTATTGTGGTTATAGAGTATAAATAGAGCATAAATTCTCTTACTATGGCGTAAGTTCTCTATAGTTTTATCTGATTTGCAAATGCTTTAGTGCCTGCACTAAACAACGTATCTTTATAATCTGTGCAATTAGGTTTGCACTAAACATTGACATTGTAAACTGCATTATTGACAAGAACTGTTATCAGTAACGGAGCACACCAGGCTATACACTCATTCTTAGTAGGAAATACATTTGTACAATAATGTGAAAAGTTCAACAAGGACATAATCCTGTAAAAGTCTTAACAACCATTACTATGCGTTTTTTTATCATATTTTCTATTCGGACCATTGTTGTTTAAACACTCACTGTTTTAGATTGTTGTTTAAACACCCACTGTCTTAAGGTCCCCATACACTGGCAGATCCACTCGCTTGGTGATGTTGCCAAGCGAGTGGATCTTCTCCCGATATCCTCACCAACGGGTGGGTGATATCGGGAGAATCCAGGGTAATGACGGGCATAGGTAAAGTCGGTCCGGTGACCGCATCAACGATCTGATGCGGTCCCCAATACAACTAAATTTTCTTACCTGCCCGATCGAGATCTGCCAGATACCAGCCGGGCAGGGCCGTCGGAAGTGCCCATACACGGTCCGATTAGCTGCCAAATCGGTCCAAGGGACCGATATCGGCAGCTACTATTGGCCCGTGTATGGGGACCTTTAGACTGGGTCATAAAGAAGACTGTCAGTTAGGACCAGCTTGGATTTAAGCCAGAAACATTCAAGTTCTTGGCTACTCTTCTTAACCATTAGGCCAGGAGAGCAGCTGGTAAGTTCTCTCTTCTCTGATTTACTCTCATGCTCATTTATTCCCATATTTTCATTTTGCCCTCCTATCACAAATCAGTAGCATTATTGGTCAGCCAATATTTAAACCCTTCCTTGACCTCGCTTCCTTGCCTGAGCATTGGCCTCTGATAGCTTGAACACTGTGCCTTGTCCCTAGTTCTTGCTCCCCTTGCTCTCACTCCTGTTCCTGCATCTATGCCACCTAATATTGTCCTTTAGCCTGCTCCATCCCACACTTGCCTGTTCCTGTCTCTTCTCCAGCGTCATCCTGCTTCTACCTGTCATGTTACTGCGTGTTCACTATACATAGTCCTTGCCTTAAGGTCTCACCACCCATCTAATCCTTTGTCACTCTGTTAAAACTGCTTAAACACTTTTCTATAAGTGACTCATACAGAGAGATTATGACTAATGCAGTAAAACTGTATCTGAAGAATCGCCATAACTTCCTCCTTCTCTCTTTATCTAGGTACCAAGCTGCGCTATGCCAGTATTAATCAATATGTCCTTATCAACAAATGTATGTGATTCTGAAGGCAACGATAGGATCAGAACATTCAGAAGTCACAGAATTATTACTATTATCTATATGATTCAAGATATTCCACAACACTTTACAGAGATTAGTTTTATAATCCATTCAGTACTATTCTGGCCAGAAGATTTGAGAAGAGTAAAACTGATAAATGTGATGTAGAAGATGAATGTTTTTCTGTTCAGATTAGTAATGTGCAAGTCCAAATTTCTTTGACCTGTTCATCACTAACCTGCCTTAATCCAACCTTAGCCTGATCCAACGCAATGTGGATTTGTGGAAGGTCTTTTCCCACAGTTAAGCTGGACCCCCACTTTTCTGCATTTAAAGGTATTTTTGGATGATTTGTCATCTGCAGAAGATGCCATCTCTCATGGGCTACAAAGCGCTTTGTGTGCTATTGCCCTTATGTTCATTTCCTAGGTATCTCCTTTGAAGCTTAGGGCCACCAACACTTTTGTGCTCTGCTTCTCAGGAGGTAAATAAATATCCTTCATGTCTGTTCATGTATCTGATATTGTGCAGTGCCTGCATTGCCTTAAATGTTGGCAAAACCTGAATTGTCCTGTGTTGTTATTGTTTTACTGCCAGAGCAAGAGAGGAAAGGAGTGCCGGTGGCTCAGAAATTCACATGACCATCACAGCTTAAAGTTTCAGCTATCATTGGTGTGTAGAATTCCCCCCTCTTTGCACTTTCTTCAAGGTATGACTAAGCATCTCTAAGAAAGCACCCCCACCATGACCACAATTTTAAATGCTCACAGGTATGAAGCCCCCTACCCAAAGGAACCCATAAGAGCCCAGGCAGCCAAACACAGGTTATAATGTAACCAATCTAGCAGACTTGTCAAATATTTTATCATATGCTGCGCTATGTAGGCAGTCTGGGGCATGAGAACATGGTTAAAGGAACAGTAACACCAAAAAATGAAAGAGCTTTAAAGTAATAAAAATATAATGCACTGTTGCCCTGCACTGGTAAAACTGGTGTGTTTGCTACAGTAACACTACTATAATTTATATAATAAGCTGCTGTGTAGCCACGGGGGCAGCCATTCAAGCTGGAAAAAAGGAGAAAAGGCACAGGTTACATAGCAGATAACAGATAAGCTCTGTAGAATACAATAGTGTTTTATCTGTTATCTGCTAAGTGCCTGTGCCTTTTCTCCTTTGAATGGCTGCCTCCATGGCTACATAGCAGCTTATTTATATAAATTATAGTAGACTTTCTGAAGTAAACACACAGTGCAGGGCAGCAGCACATTATATTTTAGTTGGTTTTATACACTTTCATTTTTTGGTGTTACTGTTCCTTTAAGGGCGAGTACTGAGGCCTCAACTTCCTGAGATAAAATAAGCAATGTATGATAATTGTAACAAAGTAAAACAAATATCTGTGGGACATGACACAAAACAACCCAAACCAATAAGCTGATTCATTTCTTTGTCATATCGTGTGAGTACCAGAACATCTCTAGTGAATGTGGGTTGCTGTGATTCATGTTACAATAATAATAATGGCAATAATTGAGATTCTAATTTCAGGAACATGGGTGACATGCTTCCTTTAGAAATCAATTTCACAATCTCTAAAATTATCAGAAATATAAAATATATATGGATTTATATGAAACTTTGGGGAAGATTTATCAAAATGTGAAAAATTTGCAAATCATTCCAAAGATTGGTGAAATGGTGAAAAATTCACAGAATGGGGAAAATGTTGCATGTCAAAAAATGTCTTCGTTTGACGCGCGGCAATTCTTTTGATGAGATACAATTCTTTTTGACGCTAGAGACAATTCTTTTGATGAGATACAATTCTTTTTGACGCGAGAGACAATTCTTTTGATGAAAGAGACAAATCTTTTTGGTGCAAGACAATTCTTTTTGACGCATTTTGCAAAAAAAACACCAATAGCGAAATCTGGAAATTCACTATGAATCCATGCCTGGCAATTTTTTTCGCCCATCCCTAATCGTCAACCTTACACTTCAATGCCAGACACTGAGACATATGCACAGTATAATATCCCCAGGGCTGCCCCCTGCTTTGTTTGTTGGCTGCATTATTGGTACACGGAAGAAACCACTGTGACCTAAAATGACATATCCCAGAAACACTATACACTCTGCTGCAAATTCTTTTGAAGTGGCAGAGATTTCTCTGTTATATCCCTCTGTTTATGACTCATGGACAGGCAGTTACAGAGATGTACAGAGGCTGTGCATCTTTGTTATGGTGGGAATTATTGTACAATTCAAACGCCCTCACTCCTTTGTAAGCATTATTAACTCAATAAAATAAGGCTGTACATTCAACACTGGGGTGTCACACTGAATGTGGGACTACAAGACAACAAAAGAAGAAGAGACTCATTTCCCTAATAAAATTACAGCCTTATGATACATATAATTAAAAAAGTAAAATAGTGATATGTGGCATCACCATAAAATCCATAAATAGTTACAAATTCAATAGATTGAATACAAACACAGACTTATCAAGATACTTGTTTAATGGTCCTGGAGTTTTAGAGGTGAGGCCATGCAGCTTTGATAAAGCCTATGATTAAGTGCTGGGTAAGCATGAAACATGTTAGGCTTGAGTTATGGGGTGGAAAATATATATTTTGTTGATGTAGCATTTGATGTGTTCCACATTATAAAACTGTACTGAATTATAATGAGTGCAGAATAACCTTTATATGATTGCGAGCCACAATATGAGAAATGGCATAGAGCTGCAGTCGGGACTAATTACTCTGCATCCAATCAGATGTCCTTAGTTCACCTAGCTCTCAAAAAAAGTGAGTACATAAACATCTGATCTGTGGTAATAAAATATACAAGTATGTACATGTGAACCATTTCTCTTGAAATATATTACAATAGAATTTCCATAATCAAAGTTAATTAGCTGAATTTGTACATTCTCCATTTGCCTTCCATCAAAGCCACTGCCTGTCTCAGGTTAATCAGCCATTTCACCATGCCTTGTGGCTGTAATGGTGGGGTCCCTGGCACATGCATTGGCATTTCTAACTCAGCACATTACACAAATATAACATGTCACAATTTGATACCTTTTATGTTTCACTTGTCTAATTAATTTGAACTAATGTGTGTCCTACACTGTAGGATTCAATGGGACACATTTACTACCCTGAACAAATTTACTTCAGCGCAATAACTAATAGCAAACAATATTAGCATTTATTATTTTGATGACCAATGGAAATTGCTGATTGGTTGCTAAGGGATACTGCACTAGGGCAAACTTTTGTAGGGTCATTAAACAAGCCCCAATGTGTAACATTCTGTAACATAATATGTAAATCATTTATGAAGGGTGGGGTTAAAATAGGGTTGCGTCCTTTGCCGGTGGCTAAACCCGGGCAAAGGGGGTGGGGCAGATTGCATGGGGGGTGGGCACAATTATGCTCGATGGGGTTATGACATTGGTGGCAGGGTTAATGCAATTGACTGGATTTCTGTCCAGTTTTTTCAATGTGTTAAACTGGACAGAAAGTTTTTAACTGGGTGTCCTGTTAAAAACCATAAGGGTAACAAGGGTAACCCTATCTCTATCTTTATTCTGCCTGAGGAGTAGGTCCAACCTTTTAATTAAAGGTATGTGATCTATCATACAGAAATCAGTTATTTAGAAAGCTCTGAAATATGGCTATACTAATTTAGAAAAGCAGTTCCCTCTTTTAGACTGATTATAATAATGTACTTACTCTATGTACTATAATCTGTTATAATAATGTACTTACTCTATGTACTATAATCTGTTATAATAATGTACTTACTCTATGTACTATACTCTATTATAATAATTCTCAGCTCTGCACGCTGATAGAAAATATCATGCAGAGTATCTTAACACTTGTATGTTTTTCATTTTTTGGCCAGATTATTGTTTGGGTTTCACAAGGCTAAAAAACCGAACAGACGATTGAGATCAAAACAGGCCTTGGAGAACCAAACTGTTCTGGTCAAAACCAAACAGGTGGCACCCCTAGGTTAAAAGGGGTTGTAAGGAGGTGAACTGCCTTTTGTTTTAAGTTCGTTCAGGTTGATAAAGAAGCCTTTTCGTTAGGGAGACATAGGCCTTATAAGAATAAGGATGAAAACACTTCTGACTGGGGAACCAGAAACCTTGTTGTATATAAAATAAAAAGGCAATTCTGGTTCAAGAATTCAACTTAACAGCGTTGTCCCTGTTTTAAATGCAAAGTGCTAGAGTTCTGTTGTATCATTGCACTGAAGTAAGGCAGGTGGCACCCAGCCAATCCACTTTCTATAAATGTAATTATTTTTATTAAAAAAGAAGGGGAATTCCCTGAATGGGGATTGGAGTGTTTGCTTTGTTTGTTGTGTGTCATTTTCAGACGTTCACAGCAAGGTGCAATTATATTCTGAAGATTTTCACATTTAGATTGACTTTAAATATGGTGTAGGCAGAAAAAATGTGAACAGTTTTGCAGTTAGTCATACATTTTTTATTTTGTGTTTTTTTTAATTGCTTCTTTTTCTGTTCAGTCTTATTCCAAATCAATGCATAAAATGCTATGTAGCTGATAGGGAGGGTAATCAGAAAGCATATTTTTTCCAAGACTAGATTTTTATTGCTAGCATTATTCTTATTTCTGCTGCACCAGTATGAGTAGTTCTAAAAGGTGAATGAGGAAATATCTGAACAAACCAAACAGGGGACAACATGAAGCAACCTATCATGGTTATTAAAATGTAATTATCATGTAATGGCTGTGAAATGCTAAATTGCAAACATTATTACTCTGGTGCACTTGCTAAGTGGAGATGCCCAAATTCCAAATCCTCGAGTCACCTTCTTCTCCTGAACCTACTGCTTCTTGCTTCACCTCTCTGAGGAATGTCAGTACTGCATAGAGTCAACCCTGTGATAGACCCAGGGAAAATAGCAGGGCTGTGGAGTCAGTAGATAAATCCTCCGACTCCTCAGTTTCTGATACTTCCAACTCTGACTCCATGACTCCGACTCCTCTGTTTTTAATATACTAATGTATTTTATACATTCATACAGTCAATGAAAAGCATGCTTCATGGTCACTCAATGTGTTCGTTTATGCACTGCGTGCATTGGGCTTTATTCTTATAGCAGAGAAGTAATTGATTATGACTGTTTGTGAATTGGGACATTTAAACTTGCTTTATTTTTTTTTTTATTCCCATTTAAATTAAGTAGGAGTCGGAGTCGGTTCATTTTTTGCCGACTCCGACTCCAGGTACCCAAAATTGCCTCCGACTCCGACTCCTCCTAGCAGTAACTGGTACCAAGTTTAGTCCAGGTTGATCGCTTGGAAATAGGCAGGCCCTCAATGAGCAATCCTTCAGGAAGCAAAAAACAGAAGTTTATTGGTACCATTAGCAAAGACAGCTTTATGAGTTTTGTGTTCCTATGAACAAATAAATAAGGTTGAGGAGACTGCCTCATACAGACAAAAGCAAACAAAAGGAATTCTTTGCTAATGGTACCAAGTTCAACCTTTCCAAGTGAACTCAGCACACATATAGAACCATACCGACTTATCCACACACTCACATATGTAAACTATATTTACCAACATCAATATAAATTGTAGATTTTAGTATTACAATAGCCTTGGATATTATGCTAATATAAGGTATAAACAGGGGGCCTCTGGTGCGATGATCGTTATAAAAAAAAAATAAAAAAAATATCTCCCACTATCTGTCTATAATCCTTTCTAATGTTCTTGTACAGAGTAATCATGTTTTCCAGAGAAAACAACCCCAACCGTGACAGTCTAACCTCATAGCTTAAATCTTCCATCCCCTTTACCAGTTCAATTGCAGTCTCTGCACTCTCTCCAGCTCATTAATATCCTTCTTAAAGGAGAAGGAAATTTACAATCACTGTTAGGCACCCCCCCCCCAGTTATTGTAATCACTTATGTGAACCCCCGGGCAGTGCTCCTGTTAGGAGAAAACTGCACCGACTGGGGTGTACATGAGTGAGCGTTCCTCTTCCTCCTTCGGTCTTCTTGCACGTACAGTAGAGTGAAAAGCCGAACTTAAATAAAAGAAGCCGGCTTAACTGCACATCCACGGGCCCTGGGATTGCTGCAAAAGGAGTTGGAAGGAAGAAGATTGCTTGCCTGCTGCTAAGCCTATCAGCACTCTGCATAGGTTTCTTAAACCCTGACTTGGGCTAATTGCCAGCTCAATTTGGTTTGGCCTTTCCTTCTTCTTTATGTACAGATTTAGTTCCTGCTAGTGTTTGCCCTAAGCTTGTTATTAGACAATTCCTGATTGTGTTTTCCCTGGTACCGTGTTGTGTGACGGCTTACTTGGTTTAGACCCAGCTGTTGACAATCCAATTTCCTTTTTTGTTTTTCGACTGTAAGGTCTAAGGGACAAAATATTTTTTACTGGTTGTTTCAGTCTTTATTTACAAAACACAAGTTTTTGCTGTGTAAGCCCAACTGAGATTGTACAGTTCCATAAATACATGGGCTATCAGCAAATTCCGCAATTGTTTGTTTTTCCCATTTCTGTTTGTTTTACCATAAATGGTTGTGCAATGTACACAAATAATAATAAAAAAAACAAAACACAAATACAAGAGTATTGTAGAAATGATACCTATATTGGCTAACAATAAAAATACATTGCAAGCTTTCAGAGCTCTAAGGCCCCTTCAATGTACACACGATGTTATATCTCACTATGTGCAGTTATTGTATTTGCTTTGTGTTTAAAAGGTCAGTAAATTCTACTGGCAAGTAACTTTCTTCTATACACAGCTTATCTCTAAAATTCTGTTACACCATTTTGAATCTTTGGAAAATATTGTGATTGGTATGACGCCACAGTACATGACTGCATGACTGCTTATGTCTGACAATGCCAGACTATTATATTTAAATATATTATTAAATATGTACCATAGGGTTGATGTATTTAGGGTTCAAACTGACCTTTTTGAGCTCCACTGAAGGTGCAGAGTTGCAATGGTGTTTTGTGATAGGTTGGTCTATCTTGAATTTAACTTTTATGGGTTGATTCACTAAAGTGCGTTAAAACGAGCACTATTTATAGCATGCGTTAAAAATTTTATTGCTTCTTATTTTTTGTGACTTAACGCTCGATTCACTAAAAGGACAGGCGGCAAAATTTAGACGTGATGTTCTTTGCGTTATTTAAGTCGCGATGAGCATTTTCTTGCATTATTTTGCACGCGTGTGTTAATTCCCGCTGTGTGCAATATATTTCGCTGCTTGCTATATTAGCGCACGATTTAACGCACGTAACCATTACGTTCGTAAAACTACTTTTCTGAAAATGACAATTTCCCTGCAAACTGGAGGCTGCATCACTCTAGGGCCAACATATACTTGAAAAAATCCCACTGCAAAGTCCATATTGTGTTGCCAAAAGCTCACGAACCACAATTTTCTTTAAATACCGCCTGCCCCAAGTAGGTGTTAATCTTCGCACAGACTAATGCGATATTTAGCGCGTTTAACGCTTTATATGTGTTTGTGAATCATGCGTTAGTATTATTTCATTTCGCGAATTAACGCATGCGTTAAAATTAGCGCATTGCAGTAGTGCGCGATTTAACGCATGTAGAATTACTTTGACGAATCGGTCGTTATTTATCGAGTCAATTTTAACGCAAAAGAAACGTGCGATAACGCTTATCGACCTTTAGTGAATCAGCCCCCCAGTATGTTATGTAATGGCCAATTCTATGAAACATTTCAATTGGTCTTCATAATTTATTTGTTATAGTTTTTTTAATTCTTTGCCTTCTTCTTCCAACTCTTTGCAGTTTTTAAATGGGAGTTACTAACCCCAGCAGTGGCAAAACTGTTGATCTGTGAGGCTCCAATTTTATTGTTATTGTTACTTTTTGTAACTTTCTTTTCTATTCAGGCCCCCACCTATTCATATACCAGTCTCTCATCCAAACCACTCCCTGATTGCTAAGGTAACTTGGACCCTATAGCTGCTGAAACTCTAAACTGAAGAGCTCCTGAACTGAAAATGAAATAACTAAAAAACTGCAAATAAAAACAAATGAAGACCAATCATTGATTGTGGGTCCTTTAGCATATGTGGCAGTACCTGGGCATATATATCCCAAAATGTTAATTGTGATTTCTTCCAAGCTCTGTGGAATGCTTATCTGAGTTCTAAACAGTTTGGTAGAGATTGGTATTACCCTGGTGGCAGTCAGGTATAGTCCCCACAAGGATGCTGGCAACATGGATGATCCAAAATAAATATATATATATATGTGTTTTGAAGCTAAAACTTCAAATAATAACACTGAATTTCTATTTTTTGGTTTACTTTGGGTGGGGTTCATTGCTTAGGTAGATTGCTTCAACTGATGTTTTTTGTCATGCAAAATGGAGTGAAGTCAATAGGTGTTTTTTTATTCTTGTTGCATTTTTCTTGCATTCTTTTTCCAAAGAAAACTTTTTGTACAAAAAATTTGCCTATGGCAAATTATCCAATTTTGCCACAAATCCATGCCTGCTGAACAATTTTGCTTATTACTAACCCCAAAATCATTATCTTAATTACTGAATGCATGCTTAAATAGGGACATTATACCCTATATATAAATAAATTGGGCAAACAGATAAACCCTGCATAATGAACTTGTGCTTTTCTGTATGACACAGAGAGGGGTTTGTTTATACAGAGCCTTTTATATATTTTTAAACCAACTGAGCAATGTGAAAGCAAAACAATTCCTCATTACTGCTTTATAATAAATCTGCTTTAGAATATAATCTTAAAGACATTTTTCATATTGAAGCACAAGACCGAAGGCTGAGCATTTTTACAAAGGTTATGGAACTCCTAATGAGGACTTTTAATATCCTCATATTTTACAACAGGGGGTACTTTATTTATAATACACAAGTATCAAAGAGTCAAAACCAGACACTCTTGGTAGTAAGTCCATAGTGGGCTGCAACCCTACATTTAGCTTACATAAGTTACACATAAAAGCTTTCTAGGGAACACCAACATTTCCTTTTTTTTATGCACAGCTGAGATTGTACAGTACTATAAACACACGGACTGTCTGCTAATTCCACAGTTATGCGCTTTTCCTGTTTTATGTTTCTTTTACCTTGTGGAAAATGGTTGTGCGTTTTACGCACCGTGTTATATTTCACTATGTGCAGTTATTGTGTTTGCTTTGTGTTGGGTGTTTTTTTAGTCATGTATATCCTTATCCTTAAAAAAACAATGTTTTGAAATCTGTTTTGTATTTTATTTTGTGTATCTATACACAGCTTATCTCTTAAATGCTGTTATGCCATTTTGAATCTTTGGAAAATGTCGTGATTGCTATGACGCCACACTGCATGACTGCTTGGGGCACATTTACTAACCCACGAACGGGCTGAATGCGTCCGATTGCGTTTTTTTCGTAATGATCGGTATTTTGCGATTTTTTCGGGAAAATGTCGCGACTTTTTCGTTACTAATACGGTTTGTGCGAAAAAACGCAAGTTTTTCGTAGCCATTCCGAATGTTGCGCAAACTCTGGCGATTTTTCTTAGCGTTAAAACTTGCGCAAAAAGTTGCGCTTTTTTCGGTAGCGTTAAAACTTGAGCGAAACGTCGCACCTTTTAAGTTTTAACGCTACGAAAAAGGCGAAACTTTTCGCGCAAGTTTTAACGCTACGAAAAAATCGGCAGATTTTGCGCAACTTTCGGAATGGCTACGAAAAACTCGCGTTTTTTCGCGCAAATCGTATTGGTAACGAAAAAGTCGTAAAGACGCCGAAAAAAATCGCAAAAAATACGAAAAAGTCGCAAAATGTTCGTTTTCAAATCGGAATTTTTCCAATTCGGTTCAGATTCGTGTCTTAGTAAATGTGCCCCCTTGTGTCTGACAATGCCAGACTATTATATTTAAATATATTATGAAATATGTACCAGAGGGTTAATGTACTCTAGCTTTCAAACTGACCTTTTTTCACCTCCATTGATGGTGCAAAGATGCAATGGCACTTTGTGAGGGTAATAATGATATATTACTGAAACTCCAAAAAGCACTATATCTAAACACATTTAAATTAATATGGATTGTTGTTGTGTTAGGTAGCATCAAGTAGAAGGCATGAGGGGTCATTTACAACAAAGAAGTGAGCAAAGCAAAAAACAGCCCCAATCAGCCATATTTTTTGCATATAAAGAAGACTAATGGATATTAGTAGGACTTATTCATGATATGAGAACAATGGCAAGCAAAGTATTTTCGAAGTCATTGATAGGGCATCATAGTCGAAATTAGTGAATTTTCGTAGGATTTCAAAGATTTTAAAATTAGATGTAAATTTAGTTGCTATTAAAAGCAGCATTTGTTAACTTGATTAAATTCTCCCACCAGCTCTTTTAATTAGCTGCTTCTGCCATATTGTTTCAGGAGTTAGAACCAAAAGTGACAAGAATATAATCAGTCAGTCAGATATGGCTTTCAATAGCAATTATATTTACCAAGAACTTTAGGCTCATTTTTAAACGTGTATATAATTAATATCAATTATTTTGGAATTAGAATAATATTTTCATTTATGTCAAAAACAGGGCAGGAATCTTGTGTATTATATAGTGAACAATATATCCCCTATTATAAAACATAATGATATGACAGGTCACTGAGGAGTTCCATGACCATATAAAGGTACAAGGCCGAATGCTGAGTCCTATAGATCGTGGAACTCCAGGGTGACTTCTAATATCCTCATATTTTACAACAGGGTGAACATTATTTATTATAATAAATAAGTCATGTGAAAAACTGCATCATTGAGCACAGATGATAACTGATGACATCACTAAGCACTGTTTATAAGGATATCATTTACAGGATATCCATGTGAATTATATTTATATTATCAAATACCTATAACTATGTTCTACTAATATCAATTTTTATCATATAAAGGCAGGTTTGTTTAAGAGATAAATAGAAGCATATCAATAATCAAACTGTATTTATAGAATGTAATGTAAAACAATTAGCTGTGCTTTTATATTTGGTCAGTTTTTTTTTTTGAGTTCAGTAGTACCTGTATTTTGTAAAACTTTTCAGATAAGTGCAGATTGGGCCTTATGTTGCTATACCTTCTGCAGGGGATAGACATTAATGGAGAACATACTGTAGGTTTATTTTATCTTGGTTATGGGTAGTAGAAAGACTAAAATGCCTGTGACAAAGAGCAAGGTACATCTGGAATGTAGACGACTATATGGACTGTATAATTCCAGAACTTTCTTTTAATATTATATATATATATATATATATACAGTATATATATATATATATGCCACACTACCTGTCCTGCATAAATCCAAAATTCCAAAATATAAAGATACAGTGCCATCACTTACAGCTGCATTAAATGTACAGTATAATAGCAGTTCTACAGTTCCAAGATTTTGCATGGCTTTACTGAGGAGAACAAGGGTAGTCAATTGTCTCCCCAACACAAATGTGAAGATAATTAAAGCTCCCTGGGCTGAATAACTTTTGCCATACAAATACAATACTGAATACTAAAATGTAAGCAGTGCAGAATTAATAAGATGTAGCAACATTTGCAAGATCACTGGGAAATCACATGCCCATCCATAGGAGGTGTCGACTTCACAGAAAACCCAGGGCAAGATATGCATCTAGATAGTATCTTAGTTAACAGCTTAATGTTATTGAAAATAACAGTCACAGGAGACAAAGAGTCTTTAGAAAACCCAGCATAAAATCCTGGGGTAAAATGTAGGAAAATAAAGTGTTAAATTTTAAAAATCACTTAAATGCAGTTGACTGGCAGGAATGCAAAAAACTGTCTAAAAGGATGGGACGTGAAATCAGGTTCAACTGTAAAAATATGTTTTGTTATGTTCCTGTTTTTTTCTTCACTGTAAGAGCATTAACTTCAGACCCCATCCTTGAATTTCTTGTATTTACAGGTAACCAATCAATTCCTTTTATACCACATATTTTTTCTGTCCAACATAGCATGACATAATACTCTAGAACAGGGGAGGCCAAAACGTCGATTATGGTCCACCAGTCGATCCCTGTGGACTTCTGGTGGACCGCATCGAAGCCAGGAAATGTGGAAGTGCTGCACTTTTATTGGGTATGCGTACGTATGCTGCGGCGCGTATGTACTTGGGGAGGAGTCAAAGTCAATCACCGTGTGAAAAAGTCTGGGCACCCCTGCTCTAGAATATGAAAGCTTAAAATAGCACCCTGTCAAGGAAACTGGCTTTGCATTATAAAGGGGTGTTTATTCTATGTTCTCCTGCTGCAGGTGCTTTATTAATCACAGTCAACATAGCTTTGTTGTAATCAGCTATATAAAAAGAACTGAATTGTTCAGTTTGCCTTTACACCACTTTTGCTATGCTTCATTTCAAACGGTTAAACCTTTGACTTTTGCAGGTGCCTTAACAATTGTCCTTGTACTGATATTTTGTTTAATCAGTTAATTGTTACAGTACAGATATTTCATTGCAGAAGTCTCCCTTTCTCACAAGGGCACTGGAAGAAAACAGCATCCTCTGTTCCGGGCCAGTCCGACCCTGCGATAATCAACCCGTATGGAATCAGCTTAAGGGAGATGGCACACGAGGAGATTTGTCTCCAGAAAAAGACGTTCCATAGGAAATGATCGCCTTTCATATTTTCCAATAGTTAGGCCAGTCCATCTGTTAGTGTGTGTTTCCTGAACCGCGCCGGCATGGGTGCAGACACACAAAGGGGATTTCAACAAAGAACAAGGTGCTATAACCATGTGGTCTGTGCTCCAGCAAAATTCTGCATTGAAATCCATTTTTCAAAAGCACAAACAGATTTTTTTTATATTTAATTTTGAAATTTCACATTGGGCTAGCCATGATCTTCATTTCCCAGGGTGCCACAACCATGTGACCTGTGCTCTGGTAAACTTCAGTCACACTTTGCTGCTGCGCTGCAAGCTGGTTTAATATTACCCACCCTCCTTCCCCCAGCATCCAATCAGTAGAACAATGGGAAGGGAGCAATATAGCAGCTCCCAGTAGATATCAGAATAGCACTCAGTAGTAAGAGATCCAAGTCCGGCTTGGGACTCCTCCTGTTACATAGAAGTAGGAGAAATTTTTATAATTGTTCAACAAACCTTCTTCACAATAGTCCTCTCTGGTTTCCTTCCCTATGCCTTGATTTGCATATTTCTTTGAAGATATCACAATGAGACAAATTGCTAGTATAGTGCAGAAACCTGTTCTACCACAGAAACAAGTGATATGCCGTAATTATAGTATATGATCCGCAGGACATTTCTATTATTACTTTCCACATTACACTTGGTATTTCGCTGAAACCAGTTCTCTCACTTTTTATAGCACTGGACAAAAGAGAAATCTCTTCCTTTTGCTTAATTTGCTGACAGTGGTCACATGGAGGGGTAATTAGGTAACTATTCATTGGTAAAGAGCGTAAAGGGCATCTGTAACCATAACACGGTTATTTATTTCCTTGGTTAATTATAGTTCTTCATTATGTACATGCAATGTCGTGCAATGTATTGGGCTTTCTAGCCCTGGTGCTTTCATTACTAATACACACGGGGCTTATTTACTAATAAGCATATTTGCAGAGATTTAACTCATGGCAACCAATCAAAGTTTTACTTTTATTATTATTTCCTGCAGCTGGCTGAACAAAGCCAATCCTTGTCTGGTTGCTCGGGTCCAAATTTGACCAGCGTTAGTAAATGAGCACAACAATCACAAGTGACCTTTGCCTTGTGGATGGGCAATAATCATTCTACTTAAAGGGATGCTGTCATGATTTTTATTGTGTACTTTTTATTTCTAAATTACACTGTTTACAAAGCAAATAATTCACTCCTACATTTAACATTTTATTCGTGAACCAACAAATGTATTTTTTAAGTTGTAATATTGGTGTGTAGGCGCCATCTCAGTGCATTGTGCCTGAGTCTGAGCTTTCAGAAGGAGCCAGCGCTACACACTAGAACTGCTTTCAGGTAACCTATTGTTTCTTCTACTCCCATGTAACTGGAGGAGTCCCAAGCTGGACTTGGATTTCTTACTATTGAGTGCTATTCTGATACCTACTGGGAGCTGCTATCTTGCTCCCTTCCCATTGTTCTGCTGATCGGCTGCTGGGAGGGGGGTGATATCACTCCAACTTACAGCTCACAGAGCAGGCACGCTTTTTGCTTTTCGAAAGTTTTCTGCTGCCCTAGGTCCACATACTCACATGGGGCCACCTCCCTTTTCCTGTGGGGTGACCTAGTAGGCTGGTCAACAAACACATGATACAGGAAAAACATTTTGCATAGTGCTAGTAATATCCAGACAGTCCCAGAAGGATAGCAGTTGCCCTGCATTGCTTTGGGTGGCTCACTGCTGTACAGCCTGCACCTTGGTAGGGTTAGGGGCAACCCCCTTCATACTAATTACATGCCCCAAGCATGCCAGCTGCTTTTGTGCCAAGCTACACTCGGCTTTAGCTTTAGTCCAAAAAGTCTGTAGCCGACTCAAAACGGCATCAAGATGCAACAAATATTCTTAAAAGGTGTGGAAAAAATTACATTTTCCAGATATTACATTATATTACATTAACATTTATTTATAAAGCGCCAACATATTCCGCAGCGCTGTACAATAAGTGGGTTACATACATTGGACATACAGAGTAACATATAAAGCAATCAGTAACTGATACAAGAGGTGAAGAGGGCCCTGCCCAAAAGAGCTTACAATCTACAATATATATCATATTCATGTTATTGTACATATCTCCTAGACAGCGCTCCATGAGCCTCTGAAATGTACTGGTGGAATTGGGTAGCCCAATTAATCTCAAAGAGATCTGGGGCTAATGAACACAGTCTTGGGCCGTTCCTCTGGCCACATAGTAGCATGCTGAGTGTAAGCTGTAAGACATCAGTAGTCCACACAAGATCCATCTTTCTTCCAGATGAGGCCAATGGGAGTGGCCCATCGGGGTTTGGCTTTCCTTGATGACACCCCTCTCCAGCATCTTGCAGAGTAAACCCTTCACCTCTTGATACAGGTACAGGTTCCACTCCCTAATCAGGGGCGCAGTCCCTGTTTCAACCAGGTTTTCAGTAGCATGTGTGACCCAGTAATCTTTGTCATCTTGGGCATAAACTTTTCAGTGTCTAAGCAGCACTAACTGTAGGGCCTGGCAATGGACCTTGGTCAAGTCAGTATGGTGCAACCCCAGTTGTTGACTGACTGCCTGTTGTGCCTGCTGGTCCTGGTGGCTCCTGAGCACCGTGGGCCTGCTAAGTCAGTAGCCCTGTTCAACTGGGTTCACTACAGCACATAATCTGCAGTAATGACATATACTTCATCCACAATAATATTAGTGGGTATGATCATGATGGCTAATGATTCCCACAATGCTTTCACCATTCCTTGTAGGCCTCGGACAGCTCCCCCTTATAGCTTTACTCACTTGGCTTAGCTGCCACAGCCAGGCCTGAATAAGTAAAGGAAGATAAGAGCAATATGAGTGTATTGCGCATAGCTAAACTGTAGGAGGATTTATATATTTCTCAAGGAGAAATATGAACACCGTGGGACATAAAACTGGACACATAAACCAAAGCCCTTAGGTTTTGTTCCCCCACTTTAAAATCAAATAAGTTAACGGTGCTATATATGCTAAGGGCTGATTCAGAAATATAACCAGAGCTCTCCCCAAGGCACAGCCAAATGGAGGGATGAAAATTACTGAGATCCCAATATCATTATCAGCTATAGCTGAGATATAATTATTGCTGAAGGTGTAATACCTATTCAGATTTCAGCATTATATTTCAAAACAGCTTCTGACTGTAATTAAATTACACTGAAATACAAGAAAAGCATGCTTTGTAAGATATTATTACAAGCATAGTGAGTTTGTTAACTGTCCCAAACCATGAGCTTCATAAGAGTAAAAGGAAACAGTGATTATAGTAAAAGC
Source organism: Xenopus tropicalis (assembly GCF_000004195.4). Lineage (NCBI taxonomy): Eukaryota > Metazoa > Chordata > Amphibia > Anura > Pipidae > Xenopus > Xenopus tropicalis. The sequence goes on along the minus strand of NC_030678.2, from coordinate 47,113,653 downwards.
AGGATATAGTTGGCTTTGCTTGTTTGGTGAATGTTTGCTAGTTGGGGCTTTGCATATCTGGAAATGTTCATGTTGGTTTGTGATGGGCAAGTCTATAAAGGTTAGAAATATTAAAAACCCTGGGCATTTTAAAGTCCATATTTCCATTCTCTGTTTTTAAAAATATCTGGTTGTCAAAGTGCAATAACAGATGAACAGAAAAATTAAAAAAAAAGAAAAAATTTAGCGTCATTGGGGTATCAGAACAGAAGTGTTTATAGGCAGTAGGAACCAACTAAGGACATACTGTTAGCCACCATTCTGCTTCTCAGAAGTCAGTGATTATTACTCAGCTTTCTGGGAAATACTTAGTAGGTGCCAGACATTAGCCTCTCACGATAGAAAGTGAAACATGAAACGACATCTATCTTCTGTCCCCTCCTGGCAGTCCTGGCGGCTGTGCTAAGCGGCATCTCAGTGCCAAGCACTCTCAGGTTCCGAGCATTGTGCAAATGAGTCCAACATGACAATGAGCAGAAGACCATGGTTTTTATTTATCTCTGAATTACCAATTGGCTTTAATTTGCAAACTACATGTGGAACAAGGAAAAACAAGCTATAATCACTGACCAGTATATTTTACCTTTTGTTTTATACATTTAGAGCTAAAGTACACAGGAGATTTTGTAGGATGGTGTCAGACCAACAGAATGCATCCTACAAGTTGGATGTAGTTGCATGGGTTATAAAATAATGGGAGTATAATAACATGCTAATATGTTGATTAGTGATTAGAGAATTAATAAATAATCTGATGGTGTCTGAAATACTTTTTTCTCTCAGTGAAATACATTGGCTGTTGGATGTAGATACAGGAAAAAAACGCCATCCCATTTAATCTGATCTGCCTTTACATTACAGCTGTGGGAATCAGATTTTGTAGGATCCTACATTAAAAGGTAAAATGTGACTCACAAAATCTAATCAAAATCACCTGAGAAGTTTAACCCTTATGTTCTGTGTGTCTTCTCTCCTTAATGGATAGTAAGTTCTTTGAAACACCCACATCCCTCCAGCTGTTCCATGAATCCGCAGTATATATCTGTGTAGGCGCATTTGTTGAAAACCTTCATATAAATGATGCTGCTGGGCTCTTTGTTAAGTGCTTTTGCCCTCTAAAGGCCAACATTGGCATTGCATAAGTATGCTACTTAAACACTTGGTTTGGTTTTTACATTCAAGAATATTTTGAAGATATGGATATGACATTATATGTAAACTTCGTTCTTTTGAAATTATATTTCTTTAAATGATATTTATAAAACATTACATTACTTTTGCTTGATGATTACTTCTGTGTAAAGCAACAGAAAACGTAGAACAACAATGTGGATAAAGTGATCCTTCACAGCATCCATCCAAGCGCTACTGATACAATTACTCGCATGCCCCGCTGTACTTGCACCTTGTGCCAAAACCATGGTTGATTGGTTCCACTTTGCTGAAGGCCTGGTAGTAACAACTGCCTTGAGGGGATTACTTTTGGGGGTCCCCTGGCATGCTGCACCTACAGACTCACAACTGACTTGCACCTAATGAATTGCATTGTATTTCTGCTTCTGGCACAGTGAGCATCACCACACGACATGACTCCACTGGCACCTAGGGTAGCCACCTTTGCCCAGTGCCAGGCCAAGCCAGCCAGGGGCCCTAGGCAACCTGGTCAGCTTGGCCCGCCCACCGCTTTCACACTTGTCTTGTCTCCCAGTGATGCTATACACATGCCCATATCTGAACTTGCACATCAGCATGGTGTACTACTAGGTGTTACACTGTAGAGATGCTTCATCAATGGAACTGGTAGGATGTGGTCCAAATGAACCAAATGAATGAAAATGGAAAATAGAAAACGGATTCCACCATTCCAGAGACTAATTTTTTAGGCAGCAGTGTAACATTTTTTTCCCAACTGATGACAGTATCCCTTTAAATTGTAATTGTATGTAAGATACAGTACATCAGCCCTATGCATTCATACCCATTAGTAATTTTTGGGTCTCTGTTGCCCTTGGCCAAAAAACAAAATGAGCAATTTTGAGGCAAATCTTATTAAAAAACACAGAGAAATCAATGGAAAATGTACTTTTCTTTGGACTGTAGGGCTCATATTCTGAAAAATCCTCGACACTTTGCCCCCTTTGATCCTTTTGGTGCTGCGATGGATACGTATGCATGTAAAATATTAGCACACATCTGGACAAATTGCACGGACCCAGTTGTTCCCACTGTGGTAGTGCATCTTATTTGATGCTACATGGTCCACAGTGCTGGGCCTAAAAGTTGAGGGCACCCAAGGCAAGTCCCTGCCCTGATTGGTCCAACCTAATCCAACTAATTTGTTTTTGGCCACCTGCACAGAAATAAGCTTTTTATAAACTGTGCATTCCCCAAGGTGGGTGGGTATTAAATTAAGGGTTTTCTCACAAAATATGCCGATGCATCACAATTTGTTGCATGAGTTGGCATCAGAGTTTGTCTAGGCATATGAACCCAAAGTGTAGAGGTATCTTTGGTTTCCAGGTTATTTGGGTTGAAGAAACAGAGAGTTAGGCTAATGCCACAAGGGACTGATTCTTGGCCTGCACAATAAAGAGCCCGTACACTTGTGCATTAACCTTTCCCTGTGCCTGCACCCAGGGCCATTGCATCAGCCCAAATGCAGGCACAAGGGACAACTTTCTTTGCAAAAACACATAAGTATCCATTTCATGCCAAAATCTGCTCCATGTGCCTGCACCCAGGCTGACACAGTGGATCCTGAATCCAGGAAAAAGGCTAATCCCAACGTAGTGGCTGAATCTTGGGCTGCATTTATTTGCAGGCCAAGAATTAGCTCCGTGTGGCAATTAGCCTTATTGCTCATGTTTAGCCCATCAAAGAACCAGATGATTAAAAAAGGTTAAAAAAAGGCCCCTAACCTAAGATCCGAGTCATTAAAGTATTAAAGGTAACCCACAGCTTACATTTACGGCTTAAAAAGGAGAAAAATGAGCACAATGACATCAAAAGATGCATTTGTAAATGCGTTCAAAAATGTATATCTGTGTAAAACAGGATAAACAGTAGAGACAGAGGTAGTAATTACAGAGTATGACAGTGGTGAACTATTTAATTGACAGAAAGTAAAAATAGTAATGTTTCATAACCCTAAATCATAAAATAACACAATTGCACTGTCATTCCGAATTCCTAAAACATTAGAAAATGAGCCGATGCTACAGATATTGTTAATCCTGGTGCAGAATGTACTGATTTCTATATTGCTAAGCAATAACTAAAGTAAAGTAAATAAATTACTTATTAAATTACATCATGAATTATATATTAAATGTATACTGTATACTGAGTCATTGGAACTTTATTCATTTCCAAATCTGCCTTATGCATACAAAGTCATTGAACCCCTTCCTCACTTTGTTCCCTTGTGAAGTTATGGATTCTGGGTCTAGAAGAGAGAATCCGTGCACCCCCCACTATGGAAAGCAGAGGGACTCTGTCTCTGTAAGCTTTATAGGGGTGGGGAAAAGGATCTACAAGTTAGCGGCAGACTATCATGGGTTCCATTTTATCTGTGGAATCAGGTATGTCTGTGAAAAAAAAAAATATTTTACGTAGCAATTTCGTGCAACCATTGGTCGTTCCCACCCTCCCCTGACGTTCAGGGCCGAATCGTCAGATATGGAGGTAGAAACAATATAAATTCTACTTCTTTCTGCCGATTCAGCCCTCAATGGCGCCCGATCAAAATCTTTTAACCTGGCGATCGACAAGTCGACCGATATCCACAGCCTTTTGAGATATTGGTCGCCTCGTCGAGGTTTTGTACAATATTATCGGTGCGTGTATGGCCAGCTTTAATCTGCTTAGAACAGAACTTTGAATACAGCACTCCTTTATCACCATAGTTATTCTGCATTGCCCAATCCAATAAAAAAATACAAATTGCTGCTGAGTGATAACATTACAATAATTATAATAACAATAGATAACCTTAACAGTAAGGATAAGAATTACAATAATAATAAGGTTGTGACGCTGTATTCAAAACCAGCCAGCATGTTATATTGTGTAACCAGGCTGAGGTCACTGAAAACTGAAAATAGACTAAAAATAAGATGAATCAAGTTATTCAACTTACATCAAAATATGCAAATGCCTGTATAGGCACACCTCCAGCATCTTAGCCTGAAACGCCCAATCCCAGCAGCCTGTATCACTGAAGGAAGAAAGTCCAGTACCGACAGGGGAATTCCTAAGATATTTCCAAGTTCTGTTCTGTTTTGCATAGGGGACTGGGCAAATGGATATATAAAGGCAGAGAGCTGTGGTTCATTCAACTGCAACTAAAAAGTCTGAAAGGTGAGCAGCAGGTAAGGCAAGCAGGAAACTAAATAAAGTGTAATTCCTAATTATCTGTGCTTAAGCTGATTTGGTTCATATTTGGTTTACTATGCAAGAAATGTAGGAAAAATTATTGAAATATTTTTTTATCTTAATATTAATAATATCTTAATATTAATAATATACCATATAACATAATAACCATATAATATTAATTGATACAATAACTGTACATATGTCAGTTTGTCTCCTCTTGGAAAGGCTGAGCCTCCCTAACCCTGTGTTATTCCTTGTCTGTGCCCAAGTCTCACAGCAATTCTTTTTAACATTTTTAAGGGAAAAAGTGAGTTCCATTCTGAATAACAGAGTTTTTGTAGTTTGAGCCCATCACTTCTTGTGGTTAATAATAACATCCAAGAGCAATTATCTGACATGGTGTGTTCCTCCCTTTCTGAATTGTTTCCTGTTGTATATGCACTCCTGATAATGAACTTCGAGGTATCTACATCTATCTGAATATGTATGTGTATATTTGGCTTGATGTTTCACTAACTTAGATAAAAGGTAAATTAGATTTAAAAAAAAATAAATTGTTCCTTTGTTTCTTCATCATTTTTCTATTGTACATGCACCCCCAATACCAAACTTTGAGGTACGTACAATCCATCTAAATATTATATATATGTATATTTAGCTTCAAAAGGCTCACTTAAATAATTTATATATTAATATAACCCCAACTGCATTGTTTTGTATGATCTCTGTCTCTTTCTTCCTATCTATCTCTCTACATATATCCTTGAATATGCTGTTTGTTTGGTATAACGCTGCGTAAGGCACTGTGCATATAAAAAGATCCACACAATGAGGAAGATGCTGCAGCAGGCACAAGGACTGAATTAGTGATCATTTCTTTGATAGGAGGGGGTGTACAGGAAATTCACAAATACTGTAAAATAGAAACTGTGAGAGTATCCCAACGCTAATTCCGATCAAAGATCTTAAAGAACTCTTATAAAGATCCAGCTAGCAGGTACTCAACCTAAATTGCCTTAAAAGACAATTATGGGATCTATTATCTGGAAACCCACTATCCATAAAGCTCCAACTAATAGAAAGGCCATCTTCCATACACTCCATTATAAGCAAATAATCACATTTTTAAAAATTATTTCCTTTTAATCTATAATAATAAAACAGTTCTTTCCCAACTAAATATATAATTAAGTATGGTCCCAACTAAGATATAATTATCTTATTGGAGGCAAAACAAACATATTGGGTTTATTTAATGTTTAAATGATTTTTTAGTAGACTTAGGGGCACATTTACTAACCCACGAACAGGTCGAATGCGTCCGATTGCGTTTTTTTCGTAATGATCGGTATTTTGCGATTTTTTCGGAAAATTGTTGCGACTTTTTCGTTACTAATACGATTTGTGCGAAAAAACGCGAGTTTTTCGTAGCCATTCCGAAAGTTGCGCAAAATCTGGCGATTTTTCGTAGCGTTAAAACTTGTGTGAAACGTCGCACCTTTTAAGTTTCACCGCTACGAAAAAGGCGCAACTTTTCGCGCTACGAAAAAATCGCCAGATTTTGCGCAACTTTCGGAATGAGCGCGAAAAACTCACGTTTTTTCGCGCAAATCGTATTAGTAACGAAAAAGTCGCGACAATTTCCGAAAAGTCGTAAAGACGCCGAAAAAAATCGCAAAAAAAACGAAAAAGTCGCAAAATGTTCGTTTTCCAATCGGAATTTTTCCAATTCGGTTCAGATTCGTGTCTTAGTAAATGTGCCCCTTAAGGTATGGAGATCCAAATTACAGAAAGACCCCTTATCCAGAAAACCCCAGGTCCCAAGCATTCTGGATAATAGGTCCAATATCTGTACTAAATAAATCAATAAGTAATGCGAAAGCAAAACTTCTACCTGATATTTCCCCCTGCACTACACTTATCACTGATTCAATCCTACATTTGGTTTTCACTGTGAATACAAGTAGCTGTTATGTGCATATCTGGTTTTTGTTTTTGGCATTTCATGTCTACTTTTTGTAGCATCTTATAGACCAACTGGTAGTAACAATTCTCTAAAATCTGTTAATTAGCTGGCTTCCGTGACATTTTTTTCAAAAGTCAAAACCAGTGATGCAGAGACATTCCTTGTGCAGATGCATTTACAAATAACTTTAAACCACTGACAATTTGTAATGAATGCATATTGCAAAGGTGCTTAGAACTGCATTTTCATTCATTAGGCAGCGGGTTTTTTTGGGGGGGTTGACATTCTTTTTAAAAACCAGTAGGTGGCGATATTCTTTTCATTCAACGTTCCTTTTATTTCATTATTTTTTTACCAATAAAGTGCAGCAGTATCTTTATAACTCAGGGCTTGTACTGATGAGCGTTTTTTTCCTGTGCTCCCCTGCAGTGATGAATCCTATTCTTCCATATAGGGCTGTACTAACACAGGCGCATGTTGGTTTCCTCTTGCGTTTGGAGCTTACATGCGCCTGTGTTAGTACAGCCCCATACGGATAGAATGGGCTTTGTTTCTTCCTGGGTTTCCCTGTAGTGGAACACAGGAGAATGGCACTACTGGGGAGTGCAGGAAATAATGCTCATAAATATGAGCCCTAAAGCCTTATAACCCTTTGCCACAGAGGGTGCAAGGACTGTAGGAGGGTCAGGTATTTTCTCATTGGTACAGCACTGGACTTGTTATACAAGAATAAGGCACATATGGTTCCAGCCCTGTCAGAATTTTCTACAAAAAGTGTTAATTTATTACACTGAATTATTGTAAATTATATATGATTTATAAATAGACAACAAGAGACTCTCTGCACTCACCCATTATCAATATATATAGGACATTAAGACATTCTGTGCATTATGCTACAAAGATTGCAATATACATCAAGCTGGCCAACTACATCAAAGTCATCCCCTCTGGCTAGTCCTACACTTACTTCTCTGACTCTACTGCTTCAATATACATTTAACAAAGGAACTGAGTTTATATGTATGAAGTAGTATTAGTAATAATGTATTTTACTTATTTGCAATTGGTCTTCATTTTATTTTATTTGTGGTTTTAAAATTATTTAGCTTTTTGTTAAGCAGCTCTCCAGTTTGGTATTTCAGCTACTATCTGGTTGCTAGGGTCCAATTTAACCTAGAAACCAGACAGTAGTTTAAAACAGAGACTGCAATATGAATAAAGAAGGACGTCAATAGAAAGATAAGTAATAAAAAATAACAATAACAATAAAATTGTAGCTTCACAGAGCAACAGTTTTTTGGCCACTGGGTCCAGTGACCTCCCCACTTGAAAGCTGGAAAAGCCATTCTTTAAAAAACTAAAAGAAAACCCCTTTAAGGGTATCTGCAGATTGATCATCCCAAAAAGCTCTAACAGCATAAGTATTAATTTCTGCTTCCTAGACAAATTAATTTATTTAAAGGTTCCATTAAAGCAAAAACAAATAAGCGAATAAATGTTCAAGTGGTATAAAATGGTTCTATTTTCCTAGCATCAAGCCTTGATACCAATGCTCATGAAGTATATAGTGAAAGTTGTAATGTTGCTGCAGGCTAGTGCTAAGTGCCACATTAGTGTCTTTTAGTTAATATGCCCAGTGTTTCCCTAGAACCCAATCCCCCAGGCATTAAGGTGTGTGCATATCAAATTTGTACTAAATACAGTGCAGTTCCTTCTAGAGTAAGAGGTACTAAAGAAACAATAGAATAACTATAGTCTGGTCACACTAACATCTCTACATTTTCTGCACACCTTCCCTGAAGGCTATACTGGGTTAGTATATTGCTACTATAGTGTCTTATGGAGGTTCAGCTATAAATGCAGCCTGAAGTGCCAGCAGTTCAATAACAAATTAAAGAGGTTGTTCACCTTTTAATTAACTTTTAGTATGATGTAAAGATATTCTGCAACCATTTGCAATCTAATGTTTTTTTAATTATCTATCTTTTCATGTAGCAGCTCTCCAATTTGGAATTTCAGAAGTTATCTGGTTGCTAGGGTTCAAATTAGCCTAGCAACCAGTCATTTATTTGAATGAGTGCCTGAAATACAATTGAATAGCAGAGGGCCTGATTAGAAAGATAAGTAATAAAAAGTAACGATAACAGAATTGTAGTCTCACAGAGCAATAGATTATGGGCTGCCAGTGTCAGTGGCCCCCATTTGAAAGCTGGAAAAGGCAGAAGAAGTCAAATCATTAAAAAACTATAAGAAAGAAAAAAAATGAAGACCAGTTGAAAAGTTGACTAAAGTGTTTGACCCTTCTGGGCACTGTTAGTTCTCAGGGATTCACATTAAGCACAGGGGTAGTCTTATTATTTGTAGTCACATTTAAATAGAGTCTGTGTGCAGGTGGAAACAGGATGTGCAGCAGAGAACAATAGTTCAGACTTTACCTTTGCCTGTCTGGCACAGATACTGTGACCTTAGACCTAAACTACATCTGAACTTCCCTCCAGTGATGACCAGTTTGTAGGTGGAAGGGCAGTAAGCTCCAAGAACATCATTCCACAGAGCTTGAGTGCCTGGGTTGGAGCTGCAACCTCTTTCAGCTCTGGGCAGTTCCACTTTACAGTATCCCTTTCATGTCTGTGTGACTGTATTTACAAAATATTTTATTTTTTTCAAATTATATAGGGAATATATGTACCCCCATTCAAAATGATAGAAATATATAATCTGTGAAAACTTAAAAAAGTGTGGAATCTTTGACTCTTTAGACAGGGATCGTTGCACACTCGAGTTCAGGTACTATTGAAACAATAAATCTCACCCACACTTGTCCTTACGTCTCCCTTCTTTCCTTCTCTCTCATGTCTCCCTCACCCAGTTCCTAGCTGGCCAATTAGGCCATTCAGTTATGCAAAATGCCACAGCGCAAATATGAAAATTCAGACAATTGTATTGTAAAGACTATTTTTTATTTTCCATGTGACAGACAATAATAATATTCTCTTCAAACAATAAGAAGTTTCGATGGCCATAGAAATGCAAAAGGCTGCAAGCTAGAACTCTGAATTTACATCTAATACAGGTATGGGATTTGTTATTCGGAAAGCGTTATACAGAAAGCTCCTTATTAACGGAAGGCCATCTCCCAACTCCATTTGAATCAAATAATTCAATTATGGGTTAAAATAATTCAATCATTTTTAAAAATTATTTCCTTTATCTCCGTAATAATAAAACAGTACCTTGTACTTGATCCCAACTAAAAATAACCCTTATTAGAGGCAAAATAATCCTATTGGGTTTATTTAATGTCAAAATTCTTTTTTTGTAGACTTTAGGATGAAGATCCAAATTACAGAAAGATCCCTTATCCAGAAAGCCCCAGGTCCTGGGCATTTTGGATAACAGCTCCCATACCTGTATAACCTGACATTTAAAATCGGGGAAGCATCATTTTTTTTACAATAGGCAAGTTTTATTAAGTCAGGTTACACAAGTGATATCACTAAGCAATAGAAGAGCTGATGATACAAAATATATTTTATAGATTATTTGGTAGATGTTTTATATTATATATATACAATATATTCAGTATCTGATGATATTAGCAACATATATCAGTATAGCATTTGAAGTGTTGTAGCATTTGAAATGTGATAACTCTGGCCTATAAGACAAAGCTTGAAAAAGGAAAAACGTTTCCTAATATAACTGCAAAGTAATGGTGGGTGCTATGCCAGGTAATTTTCTTTTTTAGAATCTCAGGTTTATTTTCAGATTTCTCACGACTATGCTCTTAACTGTGCTATTTCTTATACTGCCTGCCAGTTTAGTTTCACTACCACACCCAATAGTGTGGCACAGGAAATATGCTTTTTAGAGTACGATAAGGTGAAGGCAGCAGGACAAGGCTGCTGAGTATTAAAGAGAAACCTAATGTTAAAGGCAAATAAGGCTCCTTAGTATTTAATATGCAAACTTATGCACCAACTTTTGGACCAACTATCACAACACTGATGAGCCCCAAGAAGGGCGAAACCGGTCTGCAGTTGGGAATCTGATCAGCTATTATCCTGGCTTTTGCATTGAAAACCCAGTGGGTGGGCATTAGCCTATAGGATAAACCCATGTAAATGGGACTTTTCTAAGAGCCTAAAGGAATTTGTTCCCAGAATCCTGTTAAAACTAATTATAAAGTGTGTATCCAGCATTCTGAAAGTCTAGACTTCATTGTGGTTGTAGAGAAAAGCTGAGGTCTATAAGCTGTTTTATTTCATATTATAACAAAAAGAACATTAGTATGTTATGGCAGGAGACCTTATTACACTTAAGTAAACCCACTACGGATGTGTCTCTGCCTTCAGTGTGAGAAAAACCTTTTCCTGAATACAACTGATGGGTGGGTGTTGTGACTTTTAATGACATTCTATTTTTGTTCAGTAGGCAAGACCCTGGGAAGGCTTTTTTTTCAATTTTTTGCACATACCGTCTGAGAAACAGTTCATTCAAAAATGATGTGCCCCTGGAAACGATTCATGAAGATCGGAACTGTAAAAGAGAAAGCATTTTGCAATGAAATGGACATCAACAACAATCTGCATAAGGACTTTGAGAAAAAACACAGGTAATGTGTAAATACACACGCATGTCCCATCTGTCTAGTGCTTCTTCCAATGATTTTATGGCAATAATTATATGGCATATCTTACAACCTGAGTACCAATGGGTACCTGCCAACTTTTAAACAAAGTTATTATATTTCTATTGTTACTATTTATAGTAGAACCAGAAACAGTTTATAGGCAATATTTTTATTTTTTCTCTTAACAGAATTATAACTGACATATTATTGGAATATATGTTATCACATCAAAAAGCTATTGCAAGATTTCTTGCTGTGGATCTCAGCTCACAGGAGCTTATATACTAAAACAGGTGCAAATTTTTTCCAATAAAGTACAGGTATGGGACTTATCCAGAATACTTTGGACCTGGGGTTTTCTGGATCTTTGTGCCTTAAGTCTGCTTAAACAAGGTTTTGTTTCATTATTAATGAGAAAAAGAAAATCATTTTTAAAAATAGAATTATTTGCTTTCTGGATAACGGGTTTCTGGTTAAGAAGTGTGAATTGGTTGCTGTTGGTTATTCCCTTGGTGACATATTCCACCGCCAGTGGTAACAAAGAAAGGAGCTGCACCAAAGTGCAGGGGGGACATTTCTGGGTGGTATCAGTTTGTCTGTTCTACTCTTTGCACTGGAATATTAAATGACTGCAAATAGACAGTTTTAATGAAGGCAGGGATGGAGCAATTATGGGTTAAAATTTATTGGCCCATAATTATAATCTGCCCATTATCTCGATTAGAAGATAAAACCTTGTGGACAGGGAACTCACTATAATCTTGGTGCTATATCCCTGTGTGGCATTCATTCTCCCCTAAACTGTGGTGTAATAATTGCTTTTTACTGTAAATATTTATCACCCTCTGTTTCTCTTTCTAGGCTAAACTGCATGCAAATACAGTATCTGTGTATTGTAGCATTTTAGCAAAATTGAGAACATTTCTTCTTTTTTCCCATCAAACATTAGGTGCATTACATGAGTGTTTCAATATCAGTAAATAACCAGAGAACTGTTGTGGGACTATGGGCGCTACTGAATTCGAGAAGCCACAGAAACAGGGTGTGCACTTCCCTCATTTCTTTAGAAACAGCTTAAATTTAAGTGTTCAGCCATTTAAACCACTTTTCATTAATGCACGCTGGAATTCATTTAACCTAGGAACTTCCCTGGCTGGCACCTTCAGACTGCTTCCTGACTAGTGCCAGTCTAGCATTGACTAATTACTAACTGAAAGTACTTTCTGGGCAAGTTGGGTGTTACAAGGAACAGAACAGAATATTAGGAGCTGGATGGTAAAAGGCAGCAATATAAGATACTATATGATAACCTTACAGCCATAAAATCTACAAGATTATAACGATAATAAAAAGGCAGGTATGGCGACATTGTTTAACACAGGAAATAAAAAACTTAAAAATGATCTCAGCCTGGGAGTAAACTCAGAACAGCTCTAATGGCTCTTTAATCTTAAACAAAGCATATGACTTGTCATGAAAAAGTTCTTTAACCACATGGAGTTTGTCTTTATTCATCTGTGCCGGCCTTAGGCTGATTGGATCGACTGGGTGCAATTGTCTTGGGCAAATAAACAAGTTAAGTTCTGTTTTACTGCAAATAACCTTCTGGCGTCCATTCTTTCAATTACTTTGCACACAACCCAAGTGAGTTGTAGTTGCACTACACCCCTTGGATATTTCAACATAGCGAAAGCCCATCTTGAATGTTAGAGTCCTATGTACCCCATGCTCTAAAGCCTATTTGCTGATGTTAAATGACTGACACGCTACCATAACATATTTGAGCATTGGTTCAATGGTATCTCAAACAATTTGTCTCATTTGGGACAATTACATATATAGCCTTTTGTCTGTACTGTATCTGTTCTGAATTCAGTATAATTCTAATTCTGGGCACCCATCTAAAAACTATATATCTATATGTTTCATTATTCAGCACAATCATAAAAGAAGCAAACAATTTCAATGGCACGAAGCAAACAATGGCTGAACTTAAATCTGTATCAGAGGTAAGCACCTAGGAACTAACATACAATAAAGCAGCAGTGACATTGAGCTGTTTGGCTGTAAAACTAATGGCAGATTTACTAACAATTTTGAATGTTTTTGCTGTTGAAAAATCAGATGGAATGTTAATGGGTGCAAATGGAAGAGATTAGAAGGGTCATTTGCAAACACAGTACAGTGTGCAAAATGCAATTTTCGGATGCAAATCACCATGTATTTTTACTCAAAATGCAGGATACCAATGTTTTTGCGGCTGTGCGGGTATTGCACTTGCGGCAATTGCAACCAAAATGCAACTGCATGTACACATATTTGCAAATTGGATTTGAATTACAGCAGTGTGGATTGCATCACTTCTGGCAAGTCTGCTGTGCCTATTAATGCAACCCTCTATGGGGACCCTGGAATTACCTCCACGCTCAGGGTGGCAATAGAGCAAGGGTCCCTCAGCATTAATAGGAGCACTTGAGCAGAAGGACAGGACAGATGCAGTGATGACCCTTAGTGAAACTATACAAAAGTCAGAGGGGTTTTTTTGCCCGCAAGCAGGGGTGGATTTTTAAAATGTTCACCCTTATGCCAGAGCCACTATCACTGCCCATCAGTCCCCTTACTCCTTGGGTCCTGTAGCACTTGTAAGAAATCATTCATCTTGGATGCCCTTATTTGTGATATATATGTGTTTCTATACATATTTATGTGTTATACGCTGAGTATGGGGGGAGCTCTACTGATTACTATAAACCAGTTTTTCAAGTTACACACGAAGCCAAATCTCCATATCAAGGGGTTTCTCTGTGGATGGTGGTGGGACAGTACATCAGCGATAAGCCATGAAACTCAACAGTTACTGAACAATGGGCAAGGTGTGGTTTTTATCAACCCCCATCTGATGAGTTGGTATGCAGGGGGCAGTGGTTGAAAGGTGTATAAATATAAACATAATTAGCTTGCTCCATTTCCACTTTAATAAGGTTTGTTCAGTTCTCTGTGTACCCAAACAGAATTTGGAAAGAATTTGTCCCCCCTTTGACCCAAGTTACAATTCCTATTTGTTAAAAGAATAGCCACTTACAATCTTGCAAGGCATTATAATAAAGTATAATGAATTTCATGTTATAATAAATTGCATATTAATTATGTATCAGTTAAGCAAGGCAGTGAGCTATTCTCCTTCACATCAATTTTTTTTACTTTAGAAAAGATTTCCAGAAAACATCACGCACCCGCAGAAAAGAGAGACTTGTCCTAAATATTTGAAACTGAAGAATTATGAAAGTGGATCAATTCTTCAAGACACTTTACACCTCAAAGCAAAGAAGGTTAGAATGAAAATGCTGAAATATGAATGATTTCTCCATAAACCAGTTAAGAGATTTCAGACTGCGATGCCCCTGTAGTGCAGTCGAAATAGCAAGTAAATCCCAATGCAATTGCTTTTTTTAAACCTTGCTTTACCCTAAAAACAGATGTTTATACCATCAAAATGTCTCTCCCACTTCTCTGAAAGTATCTGCATGTTTAATGCATCTAAAGTTCTGTCAAGCCCCAAAGAAATGAATTTTCCTTTAACTTTACAATACCTGACTGAATTGTAATTGAGCTTCATGGCAAATATTACAGAAATTTAATCTGCTTTAATTGCAATGCAAGTATTGTTCTTTTTCAGAACCTCAGCTGCCAGTCTAAAATATGTCAGGGATCCATCATGAACCCAAAGGTGTATATAAGAGGCCCCAGGAATGAGCCAGTACCACAAGATGAACTTTTACCTCAAGCAATAGAATTTGTTAACCAGTACTACAGCTCCTTCAAAGAGTGAGTTATCTGTGATTGGGTTCTATAGAAACTTTGCTTTCTCACCTGGCAACATGGTGGTCACACAATATGGAACTGGGAATTCCCAAATGATTCCCAGCAGATACCATGACAGGGGTGTAATTACAAAGGATGCCCACAGGGAAGCCCAGGAATGCAGAGGGCCCAGTAAGGCCCTAATTGATGAGCAAACAATATATCCTTGGAAAATTGATCAATTTAGCAGTGTCTTGGGGCCCTAAATTGAATTTGCTGTGGGGCCTGGTAACACCACTTCCTTTGTCAGTAGAATTTATCAGAAGGCAGCAGTCAAGCAACAATATTTTTTTTCAGCAGATTATTACAGTTATTGCTCCATAAGAAAAATATTGGGTTAGCCATTGGGTCACATTTACTGAAACAAATCAAGTGCTCCAAGCATTAGGAGACAAATCTCAGGCTTGATTTCATAAAAGCATCACAGTGTGTGGAAAGTTCAAGTGATCTCCAGAGTGCCATATATGTTTTTTATTCAAAAGAAAGATTTTGATATCTTTGTACAAGTTCACAACCTGTGGATAATGCCTTGCACCAACTAATATTTTCCTGCATCAAAACTATATTCAGACCCTGTTTTCCTTATTTACTGAGCCTCTCTTTAGCTTATTTGGGTATTGTGTGTTTCAGGCCTCAAATAGAAAATCACCTTAACAGGCTGGAAACAGTGGCCAAAGAAATAGAATGTACTGGCACCTACCAGCTAACTAGAGATGAGCTTGCCTATGCAACCAAGATGGCATGGAGAAATGCACCACGCTGCATTGGACGAATACAGTGGTCTAACTTACAGGTAAGAATAATAAAGTAGGGTATCTAAACATAGATATATAGTAACAGATAGACAATGGTTGTCTTTAAATGAGAAGTTAATAGGAAAAAAGTGATTATACACACACTAAAATATATAAATATTATCTTTCATTTAAGGTCTTTGATGCTCGTGACTGCAAGACAGCCAAGGAAATGTTTGAACTCCTCTGCCGTCATATAACTTACTCATCAAATGGAGGAAACATAAGGTAATTTCATTTCAAAGGCATAGAAGACAAAACATTTTTTGAAACTAATGCAATATCATTCATTTTGTGTTAATTCAACATTACAGCTGGTGGGATTTGATCAACACAACATTGAGCTGTTTGTTATGGGCCAAATCTGAAAATTAGCAAATTTTATTAAACCCATTCATAGGTATAGGACCTATTATCCAGAACGCATGGGACCTGGGGTTTTCTGGATAAAGGAGTTTTTCTTAATTTGGATTGCCATACCTTAAGTCTGCTAAAAATCATTTTAAAATTAAATATGGATTCATGCAGCTTGGAAAAGAGAATTACTCGCTTTCCTGTTAATGGGTTTCCAGACAAGAAATTCCATATATAATTCCGTTATAATAATTGTAATTACACAGTAATTAATTGAAGGTGTTGAATGTAGTTCTATTTTTTTTTAAATCGGAATTAAGTAATGTGCATTAAATCTATGGTACTTCTGTGGATAAATAAGTTCATAGTTTCTAAACAAATCTAAGATCATTACAGTATGAAGGCCTCTCTAATATAAGGCTCTCTATAAATATGAACCATTTTGTATTTTGAATTGCAGTTCAAGGTGTAATTTATGAACGCACTTGGTTTTTATTTTAGTGGTGCTCGCCAGTCATAAAACTCCCCTAAATATAACTTAATTTTAATGGCAAATTACAGAAAGTTTTCAATACCACAAAGACAGCACTGGATACCACTGCCTGAAACACTGCTTTTGCTAAAATAAGCTGTACCCTGGGCCAGTTTACATTTGTTGTTCTTTTTCAGATCTGCTATTACCATATTTCCTCAGAGGACTGATGGGAAACATGATTTCAGAGTGTGGAACAGTCAACTTATTCGTTATGCAGGTTTTCAAATGCCAGATGGATCAATCGTTGGTGACCCAGCCAGCATAGAATTTACAGAGGTATAATACAGTATATGCAACATTTTCTTTGTAAATTCAGAAAGCCAGTCAGTTAAAGTCAGTTTAAAACCATGTAATCAGAACATTGCAAAGATCCATCTAATCTCAGAATGAATAAACATTATCACAGAGACTGACAGAGCTCCAAGTAAGGGATGGCTATTAAGTTTCACCAGTTTTGCAGATCTGGACCTTCCAAAGATACTTTTCAGCTCAGCTCAGTGTGTGACAGATATGTTTTTGCAGATTATTTACAAACATGTTTTTGTTGTGTTTTCAGTTGTGTATCCATCTTGGTTGGAAGCCAAAATACAGTCGGTTTGAGATCCTTCCTTTGGTGCTTCAGGCAAATGGCCAAGATCCAGAGTTGTTTGAGATACCATTAGATATTATTGATGAGGTGCCAATAGAACATCCAAAGTAAGTAGAGCAGGCCTCATTTTGTCTTTCGTTTGAGATTCCCTTTGTACATAGAAATGACACATACTCTATGATAAAGTACACCTCAAACATATACTTAATACTTTTATTTCTTTAGGTATGAGTGGTTCAAGGAACTTAGCCTGAAGTGGTATACATTGCCTGCAGTTGCCAATATGCTTCTTGAAGTTGGAGGTTTAGAGTTCTCTGCTTGCCCCTTCAATGGCTGGTACATGGGAACAGAAATTGGTGTTCGGGATTTTTGTGATGTCCAGCGCTATAATATTCTTGAGGTATTTATGTCTCTGTGTTATTTCTCAACTTTGTGCATAAAGTTTTGACATTTCAGCTGATATGAATGGCATAGACCAAATATGGGGATTGTTTGGATTTTTAAACTTTGCACTACTGTAGTAAATAAGTCCTTGTGCGTTTTTCAGTTTGCTGTATTTCAGCTGTGATTTCATGTCACTGACAAGATCATTTTTTTGACCCCTTTACAGGAAGTAGGAAGGCGACTGGGCTTGGAGACACACAAACTGGCCTCATTGTGGAAAGACCAAGCTGTTATTGAGCTCAACATTGCAGTTCTGTATAGTTTTCAGGTAAGTGTTCAGTCATTCCAGGTTTATTCTGTGGCAAATAAACACATTCTTTTTGGGGGGATTAATTAGCAATTCATTGCTTCTTTATTTAATGAAGTTAAATTGATCTATGAAAAAGCTTTCAACAGAGCAGAAATTCTGCTGATCTCTGTAATGCTCACTGTACATAAATATTCATACAGGATGGTTACGTTATAATGATAGATCACTAATTATATCAATGATTGCTAAATGGGAACTGTTTTAATCATTATCTTATTAGACAGAGCTAACAATGGAAGAAGCTGTTGCTGCCAGGCACATATATATTGTGAAAGTAGGCAACACCCTGTGTTGGGTAATGCTTTGCAGGAGAAAATGACCCCATGATCAAAGGTCCTTAGTAATTATTAGCTGGAATTATATTGCATTATGAATCATTGTACAGTTTGAATAACTAATAACCAATCATGATCTCTCCAATATTGAAGTAATAATGTGTATAACATACCATGTTAGAGTAATGTAATCAGTAAAATGCTGGTGTATTCTTTGCACTGAATAAAACAGGGATCTACAACCAGTGGCTCATAGCAACATGTTGCTCACCAACCCCTTGAATGTTGCTCCCAGTGGCCTTAAAGCAGGGGCTTATTTTTAAATTACTGGCTTGGCAGCATATTTTAGTTGCATAAAAACCAGGTGTACTGATACACAGAACCTCTTGTAGGC
Source organism: Xenopus tropicalis (assembly GCF_000004195.4). Classification (NCBI taxonomy): domain Eukaryota; kingdom Metazoa; phylum Chordata; class Amphibia; order Anura; family Pipidae; genus Xenopus; species Xenopus tropicalis. Next base: position 47,095,079 of record NC_030678.2, on the reverse strand, counting down.
TGATAGTCCACACAGGGGCTACTAAATAGCCAATCACAGCCCATATTTGGCACCCCCATGCATGTGTTGCTCCCAACTCTTTACATTTGAATGTGGCTCATAGGTAGAAAAAGTTGGGGACCTCTGTAATAAAACGTCCTTTTCTGATAAGCAACTTATATTCCAAGGGATTGGGGTTTTGCTACCTGTTCTGATCCAAATATTTCTGAACCAAGACTGTATAACAGAGCTGTCCATTTTAGGTATCACTAGATAAATTTCAATGCCCACCATTTTTGCCCTGCAAGAATTAATTAGAAATGCTACTTCCATGCGCCTTTTATGGTCTATTTGCATTGCAGAAACACAACGTGACTATCATGGACCACCACTCTGCTGCGGAGTCCTTTATGAAGCATCTGGAGAATGAGTACAGACTGCGAGGAGGTTGCCCAGCTGATTGGGTTTGGCTCGTCCCCCCAATGTCAGGCAGCATCACGCCAGTGTTTCACCAGGAAATGCTGAATTACATTCTGAGCCCCTTTTATTACTATCAGGTAGGGATGTGTTCCAGCAAGCTCTTTGAATGTAAGTGATTTGGAGGTTTAGGAAATGTCTGCTTATCATAATTTGTAAATGCTTTACTATAGATCGATGCTTGGAAAACTCATGTGTGGCAGGATGAAAACCGCAAACCAAAGAAGAAGGAATTTAAGTTTAGTGTTGTGGCAAAGTAAGAACCATATTTTTGTGAACTGTGAAATATCAACTATTAAAGGGGAACTCTGACTTCCTAACCAAACTTTGTTAAAGAGCCCCACACAACACAGAAACACCTCATATCCATATTACTGAAATCTGTATTAATAAATACTATTTTATATGCTGAAATCCAGCTGCAAAACAGTTCTTCTCTTCTGCATCATTTGAAACACTGGCAAGGGAAGAGGGTCTAAAACATTAATGTTGCATATTTTAACAACTTCTCTACAGCTTACAGACTGCATGCAGGAACTATATAATTTACAATGCATTGCTCTGTGATATTCCTTATTGACATCACATGTGCAGGGATTTGTGGGATTTGGAGGATACAGGCTGAAGGCAGGCTGAGCATAGTTGACTACTGTTTTTTTGAGTCACAAAGTAGTCAGCCAGATCAGCAGGTGAACAGGGGGCGGGGCTTAGGTAACTTTTCCAAACCATATTATTACATTAAAAATCATAAAAAGGCTGCATATTTTTTAACTTATATATATTGCAAAGTTGCTTATGTTCAAAAAGCTTGTGTTTGGGTGGAGTTCCCCTTTAAGTGCACTGTACTTAGAGATTACACAATATCCAGTTTACTGTTTAATGGCCTTGTGTATGTATATACTGCAGGAAGCAGAGGCACCCAGTTAGTCATTGCATTCTGTGCCTTGTATTGTGCTAATGTAGCTACTTTTTACACCAGGTCTGTGCTATTTGCCTCATCACTCTTAAAGAAAACTGTGGCTGCCAGAACCAAAGTTACCATTCTCTATGCAACAGAAACAGGGAAATCAGAAACCTTTGCAAAGAAACTGCAAGCACTCTTTAGTTACGCCTTCAATGCCAAGGTGAGTGCCCTTTATAAGGGCTTGGGGCCTGTATGTAATGCTCTGTTATATATGAACTTAAACTCTGCTGGACATGGAAATGGAAGGAAACAGAAGAGTAAGACTTTGTGATGTGATGGATTTGTTGGCAAAGATTTTAAATGTTTGAAATGTTTTTGGATAGAAAAAATAGGGGCTTAAAGTATTTGTAGCTCCATCTTTTCAACTTAAAAGACATATATAAAAACCCTTAATAGTGCACTAATTATCTTGAAGAGTTTGTAGGGTTCATACAGAATTTTTGTGTAGCAAGGAGCAGGTGTTAGAAATGAAGCAGTAGCATATGATTATAGGCTGATGGGAAAATATGTTCTGTTCTATTTAGCCATTATATCCTAACAAGCATAAATCAAGTTCTATTATAGTTATTACTATACATTTTACCTATAGGTTCTCTGTATGGATGACTATAACATCAGAAACTTGGAGGATGAAAGCCTTCTATTGGTTGTGACGAGCACTTTCGGAAATGGAGACTGCCCAGGAAATGGAGAGGTAGATGAAATATTGTATTGTAGCATGAAATTCTGAAGTTTTGTTCTGCAACAGAAACATACAAATAAGTTATTATTAGTTATTCATCTACAACAAGGTCATTCCATACAGCAGTTCATTCTTCAAGCGCTTGCATGGTGTACAAAAGTGCAAACTGATGTTTGTTGGAATTGTTGGAATATGTTGAAGTGAAAAGCCACTTATCATTAGTTTTCTGCATGAGACTTCTTCTGTTCCAGCAATAATAAATCGAAGTAAAAAATATTGTAGACTCCTGTGAAATATTCCAGCTTCCTTTTGCCACATAGCAAAGTGAGATTAGAGCGTATGCAAGCGCACTTTCAATCCCCCAAGCCCCCCATAGCGCTACAGATTTCCCCAGGCCAGCAATGATGTTAGAAGCCAGGAAGTGACACGATCAATAAAAAGATGGCTGCCGCGGCTGAAAATAACTAATATAAGTGCATGCAATGCTGCCATTTTATATGTATGCATGCATTAAACTTTTTTTTTTTCCTACAGAAATTCAAGAAAGCAATGTTTTCCTGCAAATATCTAAAGAACAAATTAAGGTACTAATGCACTTGAGGTTTGTTGAGTAATTCTGTCTGGCCTGCCTCAATCAAATCTATCAAATCGAACTTAAAGGGATGTGCTTCCATTCAGCAGTTCCTCAATAAATAAAAATGTTCTTTTGAGTTTTAAAAGGCAAATGAAAATCAGGAGTTTTTCACTAATTTGGGGACCTCAGAGTCTCAATGGAACAACACACTACAGCAGCAGTGAATCTTCATATGTTCAGTTTGTCCAGGATTTTTCTTTCTCCATACAGTTAAATGAGCATACACACTGAAGTCTCCTGTCACCCAGCTCACAATATCCTCTCTAAGGCTGATGCCACACGAGGCGTAGGGCTGATATTTTCGGCAAGCGGAAAAATGCTTGGCGAAAATTCAGCCCTACGCCTGCTACTTGTGCCTGCACCCGAATGAATGAAATACGCTTGGGTGCAGGCAGAAGTAGCAGGCGTAGGGCTGAATTTTCGCCAAGCGTTTTTCCACTTGCCGAAAATATCAGCCCTACGCCACGTGTGGCATCAGCCTTATAATATCTGAGCTGGTTCAGGGGCTACTCTACACTCCCAATAATGATCCAATCTCAGAAATCACAATCAGGTGCTGCAGTTGTGTCTAGTACTCATTCCCAATGATTGTGCACACACCTGTTTGAAGAAAATTGGTGTGCGCACAATCATTGGGAACGGATATATATATATATATTTTTTATCCCTGAAGAAGAGTACTGTTTGTATTCAAATCGTTGGGAGTTTTTTCAATAAACTTTTTTTCTTTTGTGTGCGGTGCTCTTTTTCTATATTTTTTGACCTGCACCCAGGACTGTTATTTTGGTGATGGGTGTGCTCCACTTTGTTCTCTTTATATATTTATTAATATTATTAAGATATGGAAAAAGGTACCTCCATGATTTTGCAATAATAATAATAATTAAAAAACAAATATATATATATATATATATATAGACATTGGAAAAGGTACCTGCCTGATATTTCTACAATACACCACCTCCTGTATTTGTGTACAATGCAATATTAAAGATAAGTTATTTCACAACAGGGCACTGTAATAATATAAGAATTGCCAGGCATCCTGTAAACTAACATTGATACCAGACTGATAAGTATTTCCCCCTAATAAAAATACTTGGCATGTAACTGTTATATGTAAAATCCTGAGTTCTGATAACATCTGCAGGGTTATAGTACATTAAGGTATGACTCACAATCCCTTGTTGGTTATAGGTATGCTGTTTTTGGCCTTGGATCCAGCATGTATCCGCAGTTCTGTGCATTTGCCCATACAGTGGACCAAAGGCTGGCACAACTCGGTGCCGCACAAATCAGCCTTACAGGTGAAGGAGATGAGCTCAGTGGGCAAGAAGAGTCTTTTCTAAACTGGGCAGTTCAGACATTTAAGGTAGATGCTGTGTATTTTTTTTAATTTGCATAATAAAATGTTATTGTTAAACCTATTTGTTAATGACTGAAAGCAAAAGATACTGACTGTGGGTGAATAAGTGTAGAGTTGATAAAAGACATTTTCTAGCAACTCTCTAGGATCAGTTATTCGGACAATGCAGCAGAAGTTAGTACTTGTCTGGTGCTCCATTTCTATGCATTTTTATGGTATATATATATATATATCAAAATTATGTGGAAAATGTGTGGTAGCAGAATCCAGTTTACATTCATTATCAATCACCGCTGCAATGGTGCAATACAATAGTAGTCCTAAAAATCCTACCAAAGCAGGTAGCCATGTGGGTACATGGAAACGCAGCTCTCTATGCAAGCACAAGTGTCTACAATATTGTTTATAAATCAGACTACATACATTTATGCTAACACTCTTCTTATCCATTAAATCTTACCCATCATTTACAGGTACAGATAAAAATGGAATGATAGTTTCAATATACCTAGCATTAAAATGATAAAATTTTAAACATTTATTTTCTAGGCTGCATGTGAACTATTTAAAATTCGAGACAGAAGAAATATTCATTTACCTAAGTGTTACACCTCAACAGAAAGCTGGAGTGCAGAAAATTATCGTCTTGTTAATGATAACCAACAATATGACCACATCAAAGGTATGCCAATGCAATTTAGGAGCTACTGTCACTATACATCAGTTTTTATTATATTCAGTGGGCCATATTTATATACAGTAGGTGGCGTAAAAAGCAGCACCTAAATGTCATTTCCAGCTCAGATTTTTATAAAACTGTTTGCCATGCTTTATAAATAGAGCATGCAGCAGAGTTTAACACATATATGTTACCTATACTATACTATACTTTTATATATTTTTCAGTACAAATGTGTATAGTACAGGGGAGTAGCTATGCTTACATAGCCTTACACTATCTCTCTGCAAAGGCTGTAGGAAACCCCTGGGAGTTTCCCCTCTTTGGGAGAGTGCCATTACCTACCCGTATGATGGCCAGGCCACACCCCTATCTCCTATTCCTATCAAAATGAAATTATAGTACAGTACAAATTGATAATGAACTTGTGCCCAGACTGCAGTCAGATTATTGTTTCTTGAGGTGAGGCTAAAACTGTAGACTGGATCAGTAGATCCTAGTGATGAGTGAATCTGTCCCATTTTGATTTGGTGAAAAATTTGCAAAACAGCGGAAAAAATCACGAAACACACCTATGGCATGACTTTTTTGATGCAACTTCCAAAAAATCTTAACTATGCATCACCCTTAATTTTTATTGTTGTCAATTGCATTTGGCAATATAATTGATAGACTTTATATCATGTCATTAAAGATGCTGCCCCATTAGAGTTGCAGCGTTAGAGATTGTGCCAGGGTTGCAGATCATTTGATCTCGCCAGTATTCAGTTGCACAAGCACATAAAACAACCGGGGAAACAAACTTCCTTTGTAATAACGTGCGTATCACAGAATCTCTGGTTTTTCAATGAACTGAAGAACTTAAGCATGAAAACAAGGATCGGGTTCTTTCCAGATCATGTTTCCTGAGAGATAAAGTGCACCTGCAGGGTTATCATTGCATTTCCACATTTAATAGGGAAGAGCAGGACTGGTAATAACAGAGCTTTTATATCTGCAGATGGCACATTGTTCCCCAGTTAGAATATTCCCTTTGCCTCATTGTTACTCCTCATCTGTCCAACTACAGAAACCAGGAAAAGGTGTAGCCTCCCTGTGTTCTACGGAAACAAGGCCACAAAATAATACGTTTATCTAGGGCCCATGGAAGGAAGCACTTTATTCTCAGCCACGCAAGCAGCTAGTAATGCCAATTACTTATGTAACAACACTGGCGGGGAACTCGTTTAAAGAAATACAAAAACATCAAAAAACCCCTATGTTTATGATTTTTCTCTTTTGATTAAAACTAAGTTCCAATTCCTTGCATTATTGACTAATGATTTCAAATACTGCTTCTTTTTTTACATCTTTTTTCATTTAACAGCTCTCTGTAAAATGCACTCCAGGAGCATAGTGCCAATGAAACTGAAATTTAGGAAGAACTTGCAAAGTCCCAAATCAAGGTAATTTAGCTTCGGCAATGGCACATTTGGCTATTTATATATTTTGTGTGTTTGATTGGTTGCCCTGGGCAACATCAACGGAAATGCTTCATTCCACTTTTTACACAGCATGATAAATATACCCCTAATGTAATAGAACATACAGTTTGCTCAAACAGCAGACCAGTAAATTGTCCAACCTGATAGGTTGTTGTTGTGGAATAATAAACCTGGAGGAAAGCTTGTTCCTATTACTACATTATACTCCACGATTTATCAAGTACTTTATCAAAGTAAAAATAAACTTTCTAAACAAATGAGTGCAAAAGTGCAATTTACACTCTTCTCCCGACAACATTATCGCTTTAAATGCTATACTTAACTTTTTGTTGAATGGAAATTTTGTCTACTATAATTAACGGCAATATGTAGGATTTCTCAGTCTATTTCACATGCATTGCAGTATCTCTGTTTGGTCCAGTGTGTAATGTGTGCAGCATGCTGAGCCCATCCAAAAAAAGTCCCAAATGACATTCCATTCTTATTTAGAAAATAATCACAATGATTAGGGTACAGTCTGATTTTAATCAGATAAAGTGCAGTATTGTGTATCTTTGTTTTATTATCGAGCCTAAATATAGCTCATTATGGTACATTGCAGTTTAATTGTAGAGAGCAGCTAGTGCAGTTAGTCCCCCGCCCCATATTTTAAGGGTGATGCCAGCATTCAAATCGACCGTAACTCTGAGAAGCCAGAAGTAATTATACAAATTGACAGTAAATTTAGTGATAGCCTAAACTGTTTTCTAAAAAAATATCTGACTCCCAAAAAACACAAACAATGTTGATAGTTCTCATAAAATGGAAATCCTGTATGTGCAATTAAGCCCATTATAAAGGTTTTTCTTGTTGTTTTCAGCCGTACCACACTGCTTGTAAAGCTTTCCTATGAGAATAGCCAGGAAGTACGGTTTATGCCAGGAGAACATGCTGGTTTGTTTGCTGGCAACCAGCCAGAGCTAGTAGCGAGCGTAATTAGCCATCTGAAGGATGCTCCGCCCTGTAATCAGCATGTCCGACTGGAGACACGGAATGAGCAGGGTAAGAATCTGTCTTTGATTGGTTAACTCTTCTATTTCCCACAAACCTTAAAACCTCATTGTTGAGCTTTAGTCTATAACAGGGATGTCCAATTGAAGGCCGTGGGCTGGATGTGGTCCTCTAAAGTATTTTAATGGCCCCCAGTCTGTGAAGTCAGTAGAGCCTTTGACTCTATTGACTTCACAATATGCCATCATTATTTTAATTTAATCTGCCCCTTGAAGACTCTATATGATAAATAATTGGCCCACTACATGTAATAAGTTGGATAGCATTGGTCTACAGCATATTCCATAAAAACTGGTATTTTAGGAGTGAAGCTGCGTTTCCTTTCCCACAAACATGACAGTACATACCATGCTGTTCACTGCAGGGTCTCCTCATGATAGAACATACAGGGATCATCCTATACTCATTAACCTATCATGTCATGGCCTACTCTTGAGCGTATGCCAAAAATATTGCATACATTTTAGATTGTAACAACAACAAATTAAGTTGGAAAAGTGTATGTAGACCCTCTGAAAGGCGACCCATCATATCTGGGACTTTTTGACATTGGCTGGTTGCACAGATAGCCCAACTGTCAGTCTGTGTATGGCTGTCTTAATTAAACATGGCCCATAGTGATATATGAGAGATAATGGTTCCATGAAATGATTGCTTACTGCTTCTTTAACTCACAGCCTGTACTGTGTTTATTTGTATCGTTATGGAACAATTTAGAGGAACTCTTCAGTTTGTTTTTCTGTGAAGCATTAAGTACCCTGGCCGGGCTTTATAAATAAATCTTAAAAAAAGATAAAGGAAAAACGTCCCCAGCTAATGTCAAACAGGAAAGACCAGAATTGCAGTAGGAACTAATTGGGTCTTATTTGTTTGTGTTTCCTCTCTTCTTGTAATTTCAGAGAGCTTCTGGACAATCAGTGAAAAAATCCCTCCCTGCTCTTTGACACAAGCACTGACATATTTCCTAGACATCACTACGCCACCGACGCAGCTTCTGCTAAAAAAACTCTCCCTGTTGGCCACCAAGGTCACGGATAAAAGCAGGCTGGAAGAGTTAAGCAAAGTACGAATGTCATTCATTCTCAACCTCTTCTGGGGCTCATGTATAAAGTCAGATGAAGAGATAAAGCAAATGTATCCCCGCAGAATGTGCCCACAATGCCAATAATGCTAGAACTCATTCTGACATGTTTGAATTATCCCTTTAGAGCTTTTGCTAGGTGTAAATTGATGTCAGTCCTTAAAGGGCTACTATGTCTCATCCATCCTGCCATGGACCTCCTACTGTGTTATAACTCCATTACCAGAAACTTCAATACTAAGGGCAAGTTTTAGCTGAAAGAACACCTTTAGTTTTATCATACCCTGTAGTAAGCAAGCATAGTTATCCCCCTGTACTAAAAACAATTCAGCAGGAACCAGCAGGTATAGTGTTTTTAAAGAAACAGTAACACTATAAAATGAAAGTGTTTAAACTAATTAAAATATAATATCTTGCACAACATAATGTACTGTTGCCATATGCCGGTGTAAATTTTGTGCTGCTATAGTTTATATAAAAAAAGCTGCTGTGTAGGCATGGGGCAGCCATGTAGCTGAAAAAGGAGAAAAGCCTCAGGTTACATAGTAGATAACAGATTCTGTAAGCTGTGTAGATTAGAATAGGATACTATAGAGCTTATCTGTTATCTGCTATGTAACCTGTACCCTTTCTCCTTTTTTCCGGCTTAAATGACTGCCCTGTGGCTACACAGCAGCTTATTTATATAAACTATAGAAGTGTTTCCGAGGCAAACACACAACTTTTATCAGTGCAGGGCAACAGTACATTATATTTTAATTGCTTTAAAATACTTTCTTTTTTTGGTGTTACTGTGTCTTTAAACTTGGCTAATTCTTAAAACATTAAAATGGGCAAACAATGCATCATTTGCTTGTTTCTATGCTTTTATTGTGATTACTCATAGTTCACATTTTTATTGATATTGTATTATAACAAAATATCAGGGACTGCCCATTTATTTAAATGTTAGTAGTAGTAGTTGAATTGCATCAATTAGGGACTGATTTATAAAAATCAAAAGTGGGAACCAAAAAGGAATACGGTTCAGCAGGTATTCACTGATTTGACACCTTTTGTCAGTGCTGAAAATTGTTCCGGTTCATTGGAATGTGTTTTGACTGCTTTGAGTAGCCAGCCATTCATTTTCCAGGGAGTTTTAGTCATAACCAGTCATTTAGTCATAGTGCTGAGTGCAGTTTAGATGCAGCTGTGAGCGCTAACACCCATGGGAACCGTTAGTCCAGTGCAAATCGCATGTGGATATTAAGGATTTGGAAAATTATTTTCCACGCTGGAATGAATTTACCAGCATTGTTAATGTTTCCTGCGTGTTCCCATTAGAAAAAATGACAGATTTGACAAATCTGCAGTTTAGTTTTTAAGTCGTTTTAAGTTGAATATTCCCCAGTACCAGTACCAAGTAACAGTTTTCTATCCCTGTTTGCAGGATGCAGATGAATATAAACAGTGGAAGAACCATAACTTTCCTAATTTCCTGGAGGTACTGGAAGAGTTCCCATCCCTACAAGTACCTACAACGTTTGTGCTCACTCAGCTCCCACCTCTGAAGCCTAGATACTACTCTATCAGCTCCTCTCGTGATATGGTGCCGGGGGAGATCCACCTTACTGTTGCTGTTGTGAATTACACAACCAGAGGTATGTTAGGCCTATTCCCGTAACAGAAAAGTCATTTTAAACATAATTGTCACCCTCATTGAGAAATAATTAGTATTTATTTCCTGGTATTTATATAACACTGACACATTTCCACAGTGCTTTACAGAGATGATACATCATTCAATCAGTCCCTGCCCTGGTGGGGCTCTCAATCTAAGGTCCCCACCACACACACAGTAGGGCCAATTCTACCAGGAGTCGATTAGCCTGCCTGTATGGTTTTGAAGTGTAGGAGGAAAGTGGGGAAAACCCATGCAGACACAGGAGAACATACAAAAACATACAAAAACATAGGGAACTGGTGCTAACAGCTTGATAGAGAAACCTGGTTAGTTAATACAGGGTTGGACTGGGGGGTGCAGGGCCCACTGGGGCTCCCGCCCCAGGGGCCCTGCAGGTGCCCCAGCCAGACGTGTCCCCTACCCCCCTGCAGGGCCCCCCTAACCTCCCTGCCGGGTCCCCACCCGACGGGTCCCCACCCGTTGAACAGTCAGTAGGGGGAGCGCCGGCAAAGGTCGGACTGGGCCGCCGGGGCCCATTAGGGCCGGGGCCCACCGGGATTTTTCCCGGTGTCCCGGCGGCCCAGTCCGACCCTGAGTTAATAGATTTCCAGTCAGCACTTTAGATTACTGGAGATAAACCCTGTATCATACCTACTAATAGCAAAGGTGTTATAACAGATGTTTATTGAAAATACAAGTAATACTTGTATTACACATCAGGTATTATATGGTAACTAATCATAAGAAATATACCTAAACATTTATAGTAAGTAGAGACAGAAAACAAGTTGGCTTCATATTCCTGTGTGTAATTATAATACACAAAAGCCATGAATATCCTGTAAATGATATCTTTATTAACTCTCTATTTCTTTTATTATATCTTTATAAAGTGAGCTTTGTGATGTCATCAGTTATAATCAGGGCTCCGTGATTCCTGTTACATTAATGGAACTTGTGTATTATAATAAATAATATACCCCTGTTGTAAATGAAATTATGAAGATATTAAAATTCACCTCTGAGTTTTATGACCTGTATAAAAGCACTCAGCCTTTGGCCTCATGTTTTTTATGGTCATGAGATTATTAACGTAAGTTAACCTGGTTACCTGACCCAATAATTTTCTGGCCAGCAACCCGTCATTTTTTCAAACTTTATCAAAGACTATAGATCAGTTATTCTAAAACATAAACCCTTTTTTACCACTTCTATGCAGGTGTCAGCTGATGGTAGAGATTAGTGATGTGGGAGTATTGACCCTTTGATGTCATCGCTGATGTTATCAAAGTAGGCAGGCTTGGGTTATCAAGCCCTTTCAGAATTGTGCTGGGATGGGCCTGGATATTATGTTAGTAAATTCCTTACTTGCACATGAGTTGTGGAGATCTATTTCTCCCTTTTTTGTAACCTCCCTTCTTATATATAGAGAGACTATGTCCCCATATTCAGAAGAAGCCCAGTATAGAGTTCCCACAGGAAATGTGCTTTACCCATTTGTTCATTGTTACACATACTCTTTACACATGAATCTTGCTGACTTTTTTTTTTTTTAATACCAAAGTTATATATCAGGGTTTGCTATGAGTTCTTTCTTATGTCTGCAATTTATCTGTTGCTGTAAAGCAGCTGTTCAGAGGAAACCTAGAGGCACATTTATCAGCATGGTTTTTGAGTTTTTTTTTTAATAATCTCTTTATTTAACAATCTTTTAAATATTGATTGATAACAATATTGGTGACATGGGTTATGATACATCTTGATATAAATGAAAAAAGAGGGGTTATGATGAAAATGGGTAGTGTATATAGTGACAGGTGTCAGTTGAATCCGGCGGGAGAAGAGAGGCATCCAGGTAGATGTCAGGGAGAGTCATTTGTATCCGTTATGGACTGGTGTTGCAGTTCTTGTGTTCTGAAAGATGTCCAGGCATCCCAGATTTCTTGATGGTGGTCAATCAAGTCCGATAATATAGCAGCAACATAATGCATAGTATGACTATATTCCATTCTGGCTTTTGTTTGAGAAATAGTCAAAAGTGTTTTTAGGTATTTGAAACCATGAATAAACTTTTTTTTTTCCACTAAAAGCATAAATATCTAGTCATTTATTGAAATCTGAATTGTAAAAGCACTAACGACTTGAGTTTAAACACGGAATGTTTTATTATTCTGTTCTCCCTAGGTGGCCAGGGCCCATTACATCATGGTGTCTGCAGCACATGGCTAAATGATCTAGATATCAATGAAACAGTTCCATGCTTTATTAGGAGGTAAGCATAAGGTTATCATCAGTCCCTCTTTCAGGGGGACTGACCTCATTTTCAGTTCCCTGTCCCTGAGGAAAATTGACCCCAGCAAGTGTTCACCTTTGAAAGCTGTCCTGTGGCAACAGAGCTGTGCCTCAGCCAATAGTTACTATTCAAGGACAGTAACCTTCAGTCACCTGACCCCCTCCCTCTTCCCACGTCCCCCAAACTTCCTGAGCCATTTTTTCTGTTGCAGAAGAAGAAATATGATTACAATTTTTGGATCTTTTCTAGGGAAATATATTAAGATTAAAATTTGAGACTGATGGGGGCGTGTACAAATTTGGTCCCCTCATTTCAATTTGGAAATCATGTAACCTTAGGTAAACATGGATCTGAAAATTCCCTAGTATAATCTACAACACATCAGAATATATTGTAGCATTAATGTTCATGCTCTGCATTGCAGTATAGATTCCTAAACTCTGGTAGTAGCACCATGGGGATATACTTTAGAATACATTCATCTTCCTCTAAATTCTATTTCTGTCATGTTTCCCTTTTATATTATTATTTACAAATACATTAAACATAAATGCAGAAGGTTTAAGGAGATATAAAATGAAAACAAACAGCAATACACATATTGTGTTGAAATATATATCAATTATATATACAGTATATATTATATTTATATAATATTATATATTTTTTTTCTTTTAGTACAAACACATTCCATCTCCCAGAAAACCCATCAGTTCCATGTGTACTGATTGGCCCAGGAACAGGAATTTCTCCATTCAGAGGATTTTGGCAGCAGCGACTCTATGACCTAGAAAAGAAAGGTATGACAGAAATGTACAAACCTCTGAGTCAAGGGACATTCTCTCTGCATATTTACATTTTATAGCTGAGCTGCAAATGTAATAAAAAAAGGATCTAAAGAAAGAAACAACAAATTGTTTATTATTATTTTGATTCCTCAGTTTGAGAAACTGTTCCGTTTCCCTCTTTGACACTTAATAGTAGCTAATCCTGAAGTCAAGTACCGTACACAAGAGCCTGTTGTGTCTCAATGCCCCATGCTGCACCATGTTTGTTGCATGGGGCTCCAGTTGGCATTGCTCCCAGTATGTCACAAAGCCATTAAATCAAGCTACAGTACAGTTATAGCAACAGTCATAAATTATTTTTATGCATACATAACAAATATTTTACTAATATTTTGCTCGTTATGGGAATTGCTAATTTGGAAGCAGCGATGATATTATTGTTACTCCAGCTTCTAAAAATCTTTTCTCTCACAGATTCCCACCGGCACCATTAATGAAATCTCTTATGTGGGAAAAAATGGTTATACTAAATCTAGCAGGAACCCTTTAAGCTATGCTGTATTACAGCTATAGGGCAGTGATCCCCAACTAGTGGCTTTTGAGCAACATTTGCTTCGCAATCCCTTTAATGCTGCTCCCAGTGGCCTCAAAGTTGGTGCCCACCTTTAAATCTCTGGCTTGGAAGCACAGATACAGTTTTACTCCAAGCAGAGCTTCCTGCGGGCTCGCAGTCCACTTTGGGCTACCAAATAGCCAATCACAGCCCTTATTTGAGATCCTCAAGGAATCTTTTCATGTCTGTGTGGCTCACCAACACTTTTTTACATTTGAGTGAGGCTCACAAGTAAAAAAAGTTTGGGGATCCGTGGATATAGAGTGTGGTTTCGGATAAAATAGCTAAATACATTTGCACTGGATTAAAACCTAACATTAATCACATATCAACATTCTGTTAATAAGGAATTAAGGCTGGGTCTATGATCCTACTGTTTGGCTGCCAGCAATCAGGGATGGATGAAATCTATGCGGATGAGACACAATACATGAAGAGTAAAGGCGTGCTGAAAGATGTGTACACTGCATATTCAAGGCAACCAGGACAAGCCAAGGTAAGGGGGTAAGGGGGGATGATTTATCAATGTTCAAATGTTTTGCAATACAACACTCAATATTCTTATTATGGTTCAAAAACTCAAATGTTTGATATTTATTAAATGCAAAAAACCCCAAAAAAATGTAATATAAAACTTTGGCATCTAAAAGCTTGCATGTCTATAAAGAAATCAGTGGGAGTTGTCCTAGACAAACTCACATCATATTTTCAAGCAGAACTTTTTGAGTTTTCCGAGTTTTTTTTTGTTTGCAAAATCACAGATTCAAGGTATTCAGGTTTTTTTTATTTAAAAACATTTTTTTATTTTCAGATTTTTTAATAAATAAGCAAACGTTCAAGTTTTTTTTAAAATGCAAGTTAATTCAAATTAGAGAAAAACACTCCAATTCACAAACTCGGAAACTGATAAATAAGCCCATGAGATTGCAAGAGGTATAAATAAAATCACCAAAGATGCGAGAATGTGAGGATTTGTGGTATCCCTTAGGAGCCTTAAGAAATTTGTTCCCAGAATCCCTTTGGTCTATTAGGTCACAATCTGCAAGAAAATAAAAATGACATACTGTAGGGCATAGGGAGAAAAAGAAATGGGAAAGGATACAAAACACATTTTCAATCATGTTATATTTATAGTGATTTCTCTTCTGTTATTCAAAATCAGTAGGTAGTGATGAATGAAGGGCAGATAGATGTGCATATAGGGTTGTCACCATTTCTAGAAAAAGCACTGGCCTTTCTATATTTTTATCTTTCTTCCCTATAACATTGGCAGCAAGCATCATATTTACGAGCCAGGTAGCAACCCTATGTCCCCTAAATCCTAAAGTATTTTTTATCCACCTAGGTGTATGTGCAAGATATACTTATAAAGAACTTGGAGAGTGAAGTGTGTCGGATTTTGCTTGAAGAAGAAGGCCATCTGTATGTGTGCGGGAACTTTGAAATGGCAAAGAATGTTGCTCAGACCCTAAAAAGCATGATTGCAAAGAGGCTGAAACTGAATGAGGAAGAAGCCGAGAATTATTTCTCTGAGTTGAAGGTAAGTGTATAGAAACTTTTTATAACAAATGTAGCGTTATCCTTTGAATGCAGTCTTCCTAAGCCCAAGTACCATTACTGAACTGAAAACTCACGTGAATTGCAAAAATTAAGTAGAGCTATGACTCCCAGTATCAGAGCAGTTATTTTACATTGTGGAGGAGCCTTGCAACTCTCTAGAGTTTTTTTTCGACTTGTCTCATTAAAACACCCGAAAACCTCTAAAGCCCCTTCCAATGTGTTAAAGTGAATCCAAGGTGCCTGCCAAAGCCCTGGGCTGATCAATGGTCTCTGTATGTGTGTGTGTAAGAGAAACATTAATATAACCATAATATCATTAAAAATTGCATTCTTTATTTTCACTGATAATCAACCAAGGTAACATGGATATAAACCAATGAAGGATACCATTCAATTCATTCTCCTCTTTAGAATATCCACAAGATAATTGTATATAGAGCAATATATCACTGTATTATAGTTTAAATGTTTATTTTTTTTGCTTGACCCACTTTTTTATTATTTTGCAGAACAAATTAAGATATCACGAAGATATATTTGGGCCTGCTCATAGGCCTCAGCAGTCTACAAATGGATACCCTTCTCCTGTGGCTTTTAGTACACCAGTCTATACTCCACACCATAGAATTACAAATATGAAGTAGGAGTAATGGAACAGAGTTTAGAGCATCTTCTTATGGACTTAACTCTTCCCTTCCATCTTCATGCTTATAATCAATGTACATTAGTAGCATTGCAGCTTTGTTTTTCCCTTTTGAAAAATAGTTTATATACAACTACCATTATGCATAATATAATAATGAAGCTCAGTGTAATCTGACAATGTTACATTAAATTGCACGGTGGAAGGGAGGCACTTTGGTACTAAAACACATCCATTCAAGTGGATGAGTCAAACTAAAATCACAATTATAAAAGGCCGAAGTTGTAGACCCCCACACTTGTTTTTTAATGGGGTGTTGGTCTTGGAGATCTTCCCCTATAAAAGCTACAGCAGGGGAGGCTCAGGAAGTAAAAACAGTGCTGTGAATGGCAGACACTTGTCCCAAGCAGAGAGATACCAGCCTATAAAAATATGACCAGTGGTAAATAGAAAAGGTTTACCATGACATGGTATGGGACAAAGGCAATTTTATGTGCAGAGTGAATTGTTACTGGAACTTGGCGTCGGGGAATGTGTATGTTTAAAGCAGATTGGTGTAGTTCATGTCCACTTCCTCTACATTTCACTTATATCAGCCTTGAATTGCTCCCACAGTCCCTTTTGCACTTCTGAAGTGATAAAAAGAGGTCTGAGTGGCTAAAGCACAAACATTTCTGTACCTAAAGGTGTAACATTTACTGCTCCATACATGTACTCAGAATATTATTGGAGGTGCTTTTGTATTACCCACTATCCAGAGAGATTTTTCTTTATTTAGGCAGCTATACCAATCAGTTATTCATGACATAGTCCTGGAATAGTAGAGCAGCACAGTTAAAGGGGTGGTTCACATTTAGGTTAACTATTCCTAGCAATCTTTCAAGTGGTCTTCATTTTTACATTTTTTGATTTTTAAATTATTTGTCCTCTTTCTGATTCTTTCCAGCCAAAAATGTTTTGCTCTATGTAAAACACTGTCTGGCTGCTAGGTTAAATCAGACCCTGGCAACCAGATAGCAGCTGAAATTCCAAACTGGAGAGCTGCTGAACAAAAAGCAAAACAATTTAAAAAATGAAGCCCAATTGTGAAATGTCTGAAAATAGCACTCTCTACATTATACTAAAAATTAATTTAAAAATGTAAGTTGATCAAGATAGCTGAAATGTACATTACATTGCACTAACCATGAATACTGGCTTGTGATTGCAAAGCTGACAACATGGTTTACCCACAATGCATTGTCTCCCTCCCCTTGACTTCCTGTGTTACTCCATGCACCGGTACTGGCACAAAGCTTGTTTCCTTTTGTAACTACATGTTAAGTGCCTTATGCAAGTGAGACAGGTTCATATACCCCCCCCCCAAAGATTTTCAGTTTACAAAAAATAATTTGCATTTGGGTAGAGAGCACGAAGAAACCAAACCTTTATGGCTGTTCAGGATTTGTTTTTAGCTTCAGAGTTCAACTTTTTGTATCACATGGGAGCTTGATTTAACAAAAAATATCCACGTTTTAGTCATTTCAGTGAACCTCAGTTATCAGTTTTAACTTAAAAGAAGCATTTTTATTGTAATTTAGAAGACAGGACATGGATCAGATGATCATGGGAATGTCTACATTAAGGGGCACATTTACTAACCCACGAACGGGCCGAATGCGTCCGATTGCGGTTTTTTTCGTAATGATCGGTAATTTTGCGATTTTTTCGGCGTCTTTGCGTTTTTTGCGTAAAAATGCGAGTTTTTCGGCGTCTTTACGATTTTTGCGTAAAAACTCGAGTTTTTCGTAGCCATTACGAAAGTTGCGCTAAGTCGCGATTTTTTCGTAGTGTTAAAACTTGCGCGAAACGTCGCGCCTTTTAAGTTTTAACGCTACGAAAAAGGCGCGACTTTGCGCGCAAGTGTTAACGCTACGAAAAAATCGCGACTTTGCGCAACTTTCGTAAAGACGCCAAAAACTCGCGTTTTTACGCAAAAATCGTAAAGACGCCGAAAAAAATCGCAAAAAATACGAAAAAGTCGCAAAATGTTCGTTTCCAATCGGAATTTTTCCAATTCGGATTCGAAATCGTGTCTTAGTAAATCAGCCCCTAAGACTATGAATGTCAAATCCACATCTGATAAAGCTTGTATTTGTAAAGCCTCGAAAATCATTGAAAATGAATTGAATTTTTCTGTTTACATATACATTGTAGCTACCAAAAATGTGCTAATACTAGCAGAATATTTATTATACAAGTTAAAGCATGCATACACCATTAGCATTGCTAGTGAATTATAACAGATATCCCTACTATAAGGATAAATACTGTAGTGCAGAACCATAATAATTTATAATAACTATGAATTGCTAAATGAAATAATATATTTATTTGTGCATAGAAACCCAGTTACACATACTGTATGTGATATTAGCTGTAGACTATGTGCAATTTTTGTATCATTTATAACAGCGAATGCTGATTTTACACTTTATCATGACTTTACACTATTCAAGGATAAAACCAAATATTAATTGTTTACATGAATTGTATGTTGTTTTTTTTCTTTCAGAATGCTTGATAGGATGACTACAGAAATGAATATATTAATTTATATAATATTACCCATAAAAGTAGATATTTTAGACAATACAACAATGCACTGGCTGGTCCAGATGTCCCGCTCACAGCCCTGTTACCAATATATGTAAGATAGGACAGGCCCTGTAATACCTTTCAGTTGCATGGTGTATCTGAATTTTCTCAGAGCTTTCAATATTTGCACAATAACTTTTTTATTTGACAACTGGAATAAATGTTAATAGCGTTGAAATCACATCTGATTTGTATAGGGCATGTTAAATGTATATTAAACTGTTGTATGAATTAAAGAAATAATAAAGAGACATTGTTTTTGACTGGACGTTATCCATTTTCTGCTCACTGTGTATGTTGTGTCTGCTGAGATTGTCCTAAAACTTCAAATCAGCCATTTAGGATGCAGTGTCCCTTTTCTGGATCTTCTTAACTCAAAGCAATGTTACAGATATAAGGAAATTGGCTGAGATATATTCCCTATAAATAAGCACTTACCTTATTTCAGCCATATATTCCTTCATGCTGGGAACCCTTTCTCTACTTTCAGTAGTTCATTGGAAATTGATATTCTACTCAGATTTTGAATGTTGTCATAGTTTAAGAGTTTGTACGACTTATTAATCATAAACAAGATACTTACTTATTAATCATAAACAAGATACATTTTGGGTGTAACACCCATTTTTTGTGCAAAAGTTGTCCTGGTCCCTCTTAGCTCAAAACAGTGTTACAAATACATAAAGGTAATTGGAATATGTATACTCCTATACAGGGTCGCACCTGCCACGAGGCAAGGCGGCAGTGAGCGGCCAGTTACCAGGGGCAGCAGAAAGTCGCCTTTGGTAACTATAAGAGCCCAATTTTTGTTTTTTCAACTTAGCATTAGCGCTCTCTGCACTACTGATGTGGCCCTAGAATAGCTACTGCACCTATAACTCCATTACAAATGAAGCCAGCAAAGTTTGCCTTCAACACACCTACTTACGGGTTCCAGTCCCATGATTTGGGAGCATCGATCAGGAAGCCTTACTACAGTGCTACTACTACTATAGCTAGTAAGTGATTGAAAAAGTGCAATGTAGTTTGATAGTTAATCCTGTTGATCAGTATAATTAGTTTATCTGATGCAAATACAATTTCACATTCAGTGCATATTTTAATATCTTGATAAGCTAACAAATCTCATGACCTGCTTTTCATTTTGTCCGCAGTGGAGCCCTAGATTTTGTCCAGGCCCTAGGCCCAAGTCTTTGAAGCCTGCCCACAGCAATCTAGAGTGGAGTATAATAATGGCATAAAACAGCAATATTTACTACCTTCACTTAATATTTAAGATGTTAAATATTTTACATCCTTTTTTAAATAGGCCACAATTTTAAAATGCAAGTTGGATGTAGTAATTGTGAAGATTAACATTATTTTACACCCATTAGCTTTCCTTTGCTATTTATTTATTGAAAAGAATTACCAAGGATGTAGCATAACCTGCAAATGCCAGGTCACCTGCAAGAAAAGTTTGAAGGAGCCCAGTGCAAACAGTCCCTCCTTGTGCCACGCCTCTGTTTTTTGGCGACGTTTGGGCCCCCCCAAAACTGTGTGGTCTGCTGTATATGTAGTTGATTCTGGTGTGTGGATCTACTATACAGGGGCCTGGGTTTTGCTGGATAAGGGATCTTTCCATAATTTGGATCACCATACCTTAAAAATAATTTAAACATTAAATAAACCCAATAGGATTGTTTTGCCTTCAATAAGGAATAATCATATCAAGTACAAGGTACGGATTTATTATTATAGAGAAAATGTAAATCATTTTTAACAAAAATTTGAAGTATATGATTGAAATAGACTTTATGGGAGAAGGGCTTCTATTAATTCTCAGAGGGTGGGTTTCCTGATAAGGAATCCCCTACCTGTGTAGAGATTTTGCCCACTGGCTGTGTGCAGTATTTTTTCTTTGCTGGAGGGCCTGGTGCCGACTTGTTACTCTGCTATTAAAAGTATTATTTGTCTGTGCCTTTTGTTTACCCCTTTTTATTATCGCAGTGTAGCCGACCTCAATCCTGCCAATCAGGTCTGAACGTGGCGCCAATCATCTCAATTCTGCTGCACTATTTTCATCAGAGCCAGGATTGCAGAGAATATAAACAGCCAGACTGATACTACTCAATAGCAATTACATCTACAAAGACAATGAAACCTCACTTTTATATATTGTCATTTTAAGTTGGGACTGTTTTGTATTCCCACCTTGCTTTTATATTTTTCCGGATTTTACACCAGTTTTTAGAAACGGACTGCTGGCTGGCCCTTTCTATATCTGAAAGAGGAATATTTCAAATACCTCCTAGCTAATGAGAAACGTGATGAATTAGAGAGGCAGATTGGAAATCCTGTTTCTCTGATCTCTCTAGACGGCTGCATATTTGCACCTGGGCCCATACACCTGTAACCCGCTAGAATGCCATTTTTTTAAGGATTGTTGAAAGCTAGTTTTGTGCTTCTGCCTATTCATGATTCCCTGTGCTCCAGCCTCAGACATTTGTCTGAGTTTATGACTGCACTTCAAGAATGTGGGGGTTTAATGGGAATTGACTGCACTGAAACAAAACTAATTAAGGAACTTCTGCTTCGATGCCTTCCGTTTTAATTTCATTTTGAGAAAGAAGAGGCTTTAGGATGTCTATATGCTAAACTTCCACTAGGTAAAATAATTAGTGAATATTTCTTCTATAAATACAGTGCAAAGTGCATATTAGCCCCTTTAGTTCCAGCGTCTTAGATCTTCTGGTTATGGGTTATTCAGTTTTGGAATATGCCAATTAGGATACGGAAGGGTTAAAGAGAACCATTCACACAGCTTGGGATCATGTTTATGTGACAAAAAGTCACATGGTTACATAGTTACATAGTTACATAGTTACATAGGGTTGAAAAAAGACCTGTGTCCATCAAGTTCAACCCATCCAAGTAAACCCAGCACACCTAACCCACACCTACCAATCTATACACTCACATACATAAACTATAAATACAACCACTAGTACTAACTGTAGGTATTAGTATCACAATAGCCTTGGATATTCTGATTGATCAAGAACTCATCCAGGCCCCTCTTAAAGGCATTAACAGAATCTGCCATTACCACATCACTAGGAAGGGCATTCCATAACCTCACTGCCCTCACCGTGAAAAACCACCTACGCTGCTTCAAATGGAAACTCCTTTCCTCTAATCTAAAGGGGTGACCTCTGGTGCGCTGATTGTTTTTATGGGAAAAAAGAACATCCCCCAACTGCCTATAATCCCCTCTAATGTACTTGTACAGAGTAATCATGTCCCCTCGCAAGCGCCTCTTTTCCAGAGAAAACAACCCCAACCTCGACAGTCTCACCTCATAGTTTAAATCTTCCATCCCCTTAACCAGTTTAGTTGCACATCTCTGCACTCTCTCCAGCTCATTAATATCCTTCTTAAGGACTGGAGCCCAAAACTGCACTGCATACTCAAGGTGAGGCCTTACCAGGGACCTATAAAGGGGCAAAATTATGTTCTCATCCCTTGAGTCAATGCCCTTTTTTATACAAGACAGCACTTTATTTGCTTTAGTAGCCACAGAATGACACTGCCTGGAATTAGACAACTTGTTATCAACAAAAACCCCTAGATCCTTCTCCATTAAGGATACCCCCAACACACTACCATTCAGTAGATAGTTTGCGTTTATATTATTTCTACCAAAGTGCATAACTTTGCACTTATCAACATTGAACCTCATTTTCCAGTTTGCTGCCCAGTTATCTAATTTTGTCAAATCGCTCTGCAAAGCGGCAGCATCCTGCATGGAACTTATAGTTTTGCACAATTTAGTGTCATCAGCAAAAATAGAAACAATACTGTCTATGCCCACCTCCAGGTCATTAATAAACAAGTTAAACAGCAAAGGCCCAAGGACTGACCCCTGCGGTACTCCACTAACCACACTGGTCCAATTAGAAAATGTTCCATTTACCACCACTCTTTGTACTCTATCCTTCAGCCAGTTCTCTATCCAATTACAAATATTATGTTCTAGGCCAATATTCCTTAATTTGATCATTAACCTTCTGTGAGGTACTGTATCAAACGCTTTAGCAAAGTCCAAGTAGATGACATCAACTGCCATTCCAGCATCAAGGTTCCTACTCACCTCCTCATAAAAGGCGACTAAATTAGTCTGGCAAGATCTGTTACGCATAAAACCATGCTGGCACAAACTAATAGTATTGTGAACTGCAATGTATTCGAGTACCCTATCCCTTATTACCCCTTCCAAAAGTTTTCCTACTACTGATGTCAGACTAACAGGCCTATAGTTTTCAGGCTGAGAACGGGATCCCTTTTTAAATAACGGCACCACATTAGCAATCCGCCAGTCTCTTGGCACCATGCCAGACCTCAATGAATCCTGAAAAATTAAGTGAAGAGGTTTGGCAATCACAGCGCTCAGCTCATTTAATACCCTGGGATGAATCCCATCCGGCCCTGGACCTTTGTTTACCTTTACATGTTCAAGTCTCTTTTGAATTTCCTCCCGAGTGACCCATGCGTCAGTAGCTAAATTACTAGAACTGGGGTTAAGGATTTGGTTCTGGTGGAATTGATAGAATCTGAATCCAGCTGAAAAAGGCTGAATCTTTGCCAAATCCCGAAACAAATCCTGGATTCAGTGCATCCTTAGTTTAGGCACATTTGGCAGCTGTTTGGTGTCAACTCTGAAGAGCCTAAATGCTCAAAGATAGTTAAATACTAGCGATGAGCAAATTTTTTCGGCAGGCATGTATTCGCAGTGAATTTCCAAAATTTGCCATTGGCAAATTGTTTCACGAAACTTCAGTTGTGCGTCAGCAAAAAGTCACTTCTAATTGGGCGCATCCGCGTCAAAATAGGTGCTGTTGTGTCAAAATGGGCATGGTCACGTCAAAATGGGTGTGGTCGCGTTAAAGAAAATTACATGTGACAAAAAAGGCACGCGCTGGACACGTTTCACTGTTTCGTGGATTTCTCGTTTCGTAAATTGGTAACATATTTTTTCCATGGCATGGGTATAACAGCCATTTAATGAAGAACCCCCAGATCCTATATGACAGTGATCCCCAACCAGTGGCTCGTGAGCATACATATTGCTTGCCGACCCTTGGGATGTTGCTCCCAGTGGCCTCAGGTGCTTATTTTTGAATTTCTGGTTTCGAGGCAAGTTTTGGTTGAATAAAAACAAGATTTACTACCAAATAAAGCATAGA
Source organism: Xenopus tropicalis (assembly GCF_000004195.4). Classification (NCBI taxonomy): domain Eukaryota; kingdom Metazoa; phylum Chordata; class Amphibia; order Anura; family Pipidae; genus Xenopus; species Xenopus tropicalis. Next base: position 47,071,261 of record NC_030678.2, on the reverse strand, counting down.
GGCCCCTAATAGCCAATCTCAGACCTTCTTTGGCACCTCCATGAACTTATTTGGTGCTTGTGTTGCTCTCCAAGTCGTTTACATTTGACTGTGGCTCACGAGTAAGAAAGGTGGCATAGGAGGTGGAAAGAAAATGTAAAATCTAAAACCTGGCCATTAAAAGAGAAGGAATGTTATCATCACTTTGGCACCCCCCCCCAGTGATTGTAGTCACTTTCCCTATACCCTTTAACAGAAAACTCCACGGGGCTGGGGAATCCTCTTCCGACTACCTTCGTTCTTCCTAACATTTTGGCACCCCTAAGTGATTGTAACTTTCCTTCTCCTTTAAAGGAACAGTAACACCAAAAAATGAAAGTGTATAAAAGTAACTAAAATATAATGTGCTGCTGCCCTGCACTGGTAAAAGTTGTGTGTTTACTTCAGAAAGTCTACTATAATTTATATAAATAAGCTGCTATGTAGCCATGGAGGCAGCCATTCAAAGGAGAAAAGGCACAGGCACATAGCAGATAACAGATAAAACACTATTGTATTCTACAGAACTTATCTGTTATCTGCTATCTAACCTTTTTTCCAGCTGCCCCCGTGGCTACACAGCAGCTTATCATATAAATTATAGTAGTGTTACTGTAGCAAACACACCAGTTTTACCAGTGCAGGGCAACAGTGCATTATATTTTTATTACTTTAAAGCTCTTTCATTTTTTGGTGTTACTGTTCCGTTAATGTGGCGCAGAAATGACTAATGATCTGAATGGCTTTTATGTTTAGTGTGAGATCCATTGATCATGATCAACAGCTGTCGGCTTGAATGAAGTTCTTCTTCCTGAATAGAAGCACTTGTTGTTTTGAGAGACCGAATTCAGATCTTTTATTTAAAAGTATGGGCTCTATTATACAGAAACTAGTTATCCAAAAAGCTTAGAAATGCAGCAATACTAATTAAGGAAAACAATTCCACATTTTTCATTTTCCTTTCTATAGTAATATGAAATTAACTATACTTGATGAAGACTAAGCTATGTTGATAGAAACAATCACAGTGAGTAAATTAATATATAAATATTTGTCATTTATTGGTCAGATTATTGTTCAGGTTTTACAAAGGCTGAAAACTGAACATACAGTTTAGACCTGAAAAGGCCTAAGAAAAACACTGTCTGTGTCAAAACAGATGGCACCACTAACTGTACCAGGCCGGCCTCTAGGCACAAGGCAGGGAGACTTCCATGACAGCAGGTTGCACCACCAAGATTCCCAGTACAATGGTAGACATTAGGGCTCAGACTTTCATGAGCAACCAGTGAAAGTCACTCATGAAAATAGTGTGTGTAACTCTCCAGCGAGCTGACACTGCCACCAAGAGTACATTTCTGTTATATTTGCTCTGGGCCCAATGATAAAATGGGAAATGAGTATTTCAATTGTTGAAAATCCTATGGTCTCCATTACAAACCCCATTTCTTGCACTCCCTTTGTACTGCATTGTAGCATCTGGGCTCTCCTCTCTGTCAGTCTGTGCAAATATATTAGCCCCTCTGTGTTTCCCCGTTATAATCATTTATTATCAGCCCATATGCAGTCCCTACGACAGGAATCCATAGCAACAAGCAAACATGGAACATCATTCCATTATTGTTACTCTCTGACTTCCCATTGGCCAATAACCGATGCCAGTGTCTCCACATCAAATCCTTAATAAATACACAAATGATATTCTTGAGAAACAGTATTTTTAATTTGTATTATTTTATACATAAAATAAACATAACTAACAAGTTATGTATGAAATGATCCATGATATTCATCCCTTTCACCAACGCCACTCTGTCTTACATCTGAAAAACATAATCACAGAAGGGGTTGTATCTTAATGGGAAGCTGAACTTATGAACTGATTATAAATAAAAAAGCAGCCTAATGAGTTCTTCAATATTGTAGGTGATTTTATTATATACTTTATATTTAATATACTGTATAGAGTATAATACTGTATATAGAGGGGGCTTAATGTCCCCCAACAGTGAGAGTTCCATATTTAGTAGCACAAACACATTACAAATCCATTAACAATTTTAATTTAATAACAGTGTACTTATATACTGAATTTACATATATACAGTATTTAAGTGTTTGTGTCTTTTAGTGTCCTTTACTCTTAGTTAAAGGGGAACCCTTGTCAGGCATATCAATAAAACACTGGCAACCACTTTAGTTGGGCAGGAGGGAACTCCTACTTTTGAAACTTTTGAACCTACTTTTCATACTTTGGGGGGGAGGGGGGGGGCAACTGCAACCTACCCAGGAAGCAAATAAAAGAAATGTAAGGTGATGCCAAAGTAAAAATAAATTGTTTGTTTCTTACCTTGGTACCAGATCATATTTGCCGTTTGTCACTTAAGGGAAACCCAGATCACAGGGTCCCCTTATTCATCTATGTAAAAGTTGTTCCCAGTCTATATCCTGAAAGATAGGTGATATTTCACAATGAGTATTTGTTCCAAAAACTAGAATTGCCAGAAGAAGGAATTATAATGCATTAAAAATTAGAATGCATGGAAAAGTAAACATGAAGTTCTACAAAACATTAAAAATGTATCAATAAATAAAGCAGGTTAGTGCTTTTCAGTCTGCAAATCAAAATGAATAGATTGGAAACCTACTCTAAAGAAGGGGTGCTCTTTAACTATTTCAGCACCAGCCTCACCCATTCTGAGGCAAAATTCTGGATCTTATTCTAAGAGCTACTAATAAAAAAACCAAACAGATGTTTTTAAACACACTTGGCATGTAAGCAAAACCAGATAGCAAAAACGCATTATCATTTATCATTAATGTGTTTAATGCTCATATCTGTTTTATAGTCTTCTTCTACTGGGAAAGTACAGATGAAGCGCAAAACTTAACTAGTTACAAGATAACACAGGCTATCCTGTTGTGTTATCTCGTGCCATCTCCCTGCTGTGTCAGGGGAAAAAAAGCCTTCTTAGGCTGTTATTCTGTTTTTAGACAGCAGGTGGTGCCTGGAAAGTAACGTGAACGTGCACAGTAGGGGGTCCATTTTAACACCAGACTTCTCCAGCCTTATCTTTTTTCTGGAATGTGGGAAGTGCTAAGAGTGATTAAGATTACCCCCTGGTAAAAGCAAATAGAGCACTAGTCTCTCCTGTGGGTAATTACACACTGGGCTGTTTCTGGGCAAATCCAGTTGGTACAACGTATATCAGGCGCATAATCATATATTTTTAATACTGTAGTTTGGCATTTTTCCCTCCTCTTTTCACATTATGCAATTTTGTTTTCCTCAATCATTTAACTATTAGAGTTCCCAGATCCCTGCAAAGAATGGGCCCAGACAATAAATAAGTTCCTTTTTCTCTGTAATAATAAAACAGTACCTGTACTTGATCCCAACTAAGATATAATTACCCCTTATTGGGGGCAGAACAGCCCTATTGGGTTTATTTAATGGTTAAATGATTCCCTTTTCTCTGTAATAATAAAACAGTAGCTGTACTTGATCCCAACTAAGATATAATTACCCCTTATTGGGGGCAGAACAGTCCTATTGGGTTTATTTCATGCTTAAATGATTCCCTTTTCTCTGTAATAATAAAACAGTACCTGTACTTGATCCCAACTAAGATATAATTACCCCTTATTGGGGGCAGAACAGCCCTATTGGGTTTATTTCATGCTTAAATGATTCCCTTTTCTCTGTAATAATAAAATAGTACCTGTATTTTATACTGGGTTATTTTGTGGTTAGGATGGTTTTGAGAGAGGGCCATTTGTATAACTCAGCCTGCAGCCTTGTGCTTTATATGGGCACAGAACCCCTCAGTGACTTCTAAAATCCTTATCATTTACAGTAGGGGGTACATTATCCCTTATGATACATGAGTGATGCTCAGAGTTCCCTGTATAACTCAGCCTGCAGCCTTGTGCCTTTATATGGGCACAGACCCCTTCAGTGACTTCTAAAATCCTTATCATTTACAGTAAGGGGTACATTATCCCTTATGATACATGAGTGATGCTCAGAGTTCCCTGTATAACTCAGCCTGCAGCCTTGTACCTTTATTTGGGCACAAAACCCCTCAGTGACTTCTAATATCCTTATCATTTACAGTAGGGGGTACATTATCCCTTATCATACATGAGTGATACTCAGAGTTCCTGTATAACTCTGCCTGCAGCCTTGTGCCTTTATATGGTCACAGAGCCCCTCAGTGACTGCTAATATCCTTATCATTTACAGTAGGGGGTACATTATCCCTTATAATATACGAGGCCTGCAGCTTTGTACCTTTATCACAGAATGCCTCCAATATCCCTTTTAATACATAAGAGATTATTACAGCCATGTTTTTCATTTATAGTTATTAAGGTTAGGGCCACAGGCAGTGACAGCAGCTTTGGACAAGTATGAATGATAAATAAAGCAGACATTATCAATAGTTAAGAAATATATCTTTCCACAACTTGGGACAACCTATCTGTACTGAACCCAGTGAGTTTCTTACGCCCTGTAGGCAATACTGACACCCAACACTGCACCACACCATACCTCCCAACATTTAAAAATTAAAAAGAGGGACAAAAGTATATGCCGCGCTAAGTGATGCAATATTTTTTGACCACGCCCCTCTGACCACACCCACATTACAAACCACCCCCATTTTCCATGGTTGGAATGGCAGCATCAGACAGACCAAGTGCACTAGTGTTTTAACTCTTACTGCCAACGACGTATGGCATACGTCGTGGCAGTAAAAGGGCTTAAATGCCAACGACGTGTCCCATACGTCGTTGGCATTTATGCGCAGCTCTCTGCAGCCGCTGCAGAGAGCTTCTATCCATGACAGCCCCCCTGGGCAACTTGCCAGGGGGGCTGTCATGAGGGTCCTGCAAGACGATCGCTCGCAGGACCCTCCAGGAAGCAGCAGACGTGATCGCATCGCCTCTGCTGCTTCCTGCTTCCTCCTTCCCCCCTGCCGGCCGGCCCACTGAAGAGGAGGCGATCGGGTCTTCAGGACAGGTAAGAACTTTTTTTTTTTTCATTTACACACTTACACACACACTTACATACATTTATACACACTTACATACATTTACACACACTTACAGCACACATTTTAGCAGTTTTTTTTTTTCATTTTTCACACTTTTATACACTTATTTACACTCATATACACACTTACACACTATAACAAAACTTTTACACATGTACACACATGTATACACAAACACTTTGGGTTTTTTTTTGTTTTGTTTTTTTTTTTCATTTTGCCACTTTGTTTTTAGTTTCTTTTACCCAAAAACTGTTTATTTTGACAGCGTGACTATTGGATCAGATATTCTGACCACTAATTACACTGTCATGTGACTTATTTTGTTGTTTCACTGATTTGCACAATTTTTGTGGTTTTATCGCATTTTATCCCTGTATAAGTGTTCCTAATCTGTTTTTAGCGTAGCTTTGCCAGGTGTAACTTTGGTGTACAAAAATAACTTTGCCTATTTTGAATTCATCAGAATGTGTACTTTCCAAAAATATATGGTTTCCTGGGGCTCTTTGTATAGTTAGGGGGGAGGTTACTACACATAATACGCTGTCAGGGGGCTCTGTGTGCAAAAGCTGAGTTGGCAGGCGAGAAATCCTTATGCGCTATTTTCATTTTGGGGTCAGTACACACCGCAGACTTTGGTATATCTATGCATATTGGGCATCAAACTGTTCAGTAGACCTCTGGTGTTCCTATTTGGGGTGACTTGCCTTTGTACGCAAGAAATTGTGTGAGATAAATGCGGCAAATTGCAACATTTTTAGGCGATTTTCTGAAATGTCATAAAAACCAATAACTTTAGGAAAGCTTTGCAGATTGGTACTTTGGTGTAGAAAGGACTCTTTACCCTTGTTGGATTTGTCAGAATGTGTACTTTCCAAAAATATACGGTTTTGTGGGGGTCTGTGTATAGTTAGGGGAAGTTTCGGCACATAATACACTGACAGGGGGCTCTGTGTGCAAAAGCTGAGCTGGCAGGCGAGAAATCCTTATGCGCTATTTTCTTTTCGGGGTCAGTACATACCGCAGACTTGGGTATATCTATGCATATTGGGCATCAAACTGTTCAGTAGGCCTCTGGTGTTCCTATTTGGGGTGATTTGCCTTTATCTGATCTTTATCAAGAAATTGTGAGAGATAAATGCGGCAAATTGCAACATTTTTATGCGATTTTCTAAATGTCATATAAATCTGCAAACTTAGGAAAGCTTTACAGCTTGGTACTTTGGAGCAAAAAGAAATGTTTACCCATTATAGATTCGGGGGGATGTGTAGCATTATCCCACATAAAGGATGTAAATGTGTTGATTTTGCAGGAGCTGAAATGATACATCATATGGGGGTATGTTCCCATTGGGGCCCCTACATGCCACATACTTAGCTAAACCTATACATATTGGGCATCAAACTGTTCAATGGACCCCTGGCATTCATATTTAGGGTATTTTATTTGGTTACTTTATGACCTGTAGGAGATAAGATACTATAGACTGGAAGTTTTGAAGCAATTTTTTTAAAAAATCACAAATTTTGATAAAAACCAATAACTTTAGGAAAGCATTGCGACGTGATAGTTTGGAGTAGACAGACAGTTGTGCCTATTCTGTATTCCCCAGAATCTGTTCTTTCCAAAAATGTACAATTTTCTGGGATAAACCTTCTGTTAGTGGAAATTTTGTCCTTGAAATCTAAGGTATGCCGCTTTCTGGAGCAGTGCTTTGGAAATTTGGTAATGTACTGCTGGGAGTTTTTGAGAAATCTCCATAAAACTATATATATTTGGTATTGGCACGTTCAGGAGACATGGGACTTTCCAAATCAGTTGTATATTCGTGCATAAAATAATTTTTGTTTCTAGTATGTGTGTTTATATTATGGAAAATTAGATTTTTTTTGCATTTTTAGACATTTAGAAGCCTATATCTTGTTACAGAATTGGAATTACACAAAAATTCTACCATATTTTGAAAGCTTAGGTTGTTCTGAAAAAAACGATATATTGTTTTCCTGGGTAAACTAAAAGTCCCCCCGAGGAAAGGCCCCTAAAGTGAAACAGTGCAAAATGTTCAAAAACTGTCTGGCAATACAAGTTCCGCTTTGACCAAAACAGCTGGCAGTAAAAGGGTTAATAGCTGGCATCATAAATCATGAGCTGCCCTTGAAAATACAAAAAGGAGGAGGCCAGGACGCGCCTGTGGCCATCAATGGTCCTTCATAGTTCAATTCCCTTGGTGCGTCTGCCTCTATCAATGGGGCTCAATGCTGATACCATTTCTGATACATGCCCTACCTAAGGCATCAGCTTTGAGACCCAAGGAAGCTCAGCTGCCAGGGCGGGACTCGAACTCCAAACCTTACGGGGTAGGAATCGAACTCCAAAGCCAACGGGGCAGGAATCGAACTCCACACCCGGCGATGTAAGGGCGTGCGCTCTACCACTTCGCTATCCTTCCTCCTCCCACTTGTAACATGTTTCTTCGTAATCTTGTCTTCTGCATATTGGCGGTTGGTGTATCCTAACCGACTGATTGAAACACTCAGGGTTGAAGCCTGCTGCTTGCCCCAAGCCCTGCATAACTAGGGGGGCTGTTATAGTAGGGGGCAATGAATCCTCCATTTATCAACATTCTCTGGGGGGGAATGAATACAAGGGTATAAGTTTTACCCCCGGGGCAAGAGAGGTCCCCAAATTTGCCCCATTGACTTATGATGAGAATTTTGGCAAATAACTAGTTTGTCGTAGACCCATGAATGAGGTGAGGTGAACTGTGCGGCTAATTCGAGAATGGGGTGCAATGACTTTTCTGAGGGGTGGGCAGTTAATTGCCCCAGCAGGGGGCAATTATCCGCCCATAGACTTAACATTGAGACCACCTTTGACTGAGTCCCGCACCATTTTTGGTAGACCCATGAATGAGGTGTCAAACCGTACAGCTTATTCGGGAATGGGGTGCTATGCTTTTTTGGAGGGGTGGGCGGTTAATTGCCCCAGCAGGGGGCAATTAACCACCGTTTGTCGTAGACCCATAAATGAGGTGTCAAACAGTGCGGCTTATTCGGGAGTGGGGTGCTATGACTTTTCTGAGGGGTGGGCGCTTAATTGCCCCAGCAGGGGGCAATTATCCGCCCATAGACTTAACATTTAGACCAACTTTGACTGAGTCCCGCACCGTTTTTCGTAGACCCATGAATGAGGTGTCAAACCGTGCAGCTTATTCGGGAATGGGGTGCTATGCCTTTTCTGAGGGGTGGGCGGTTAATTGCCCCAGCAGGGGGCAATTAACCACCGTTTGTCGTAGACCCATGAATGAGGTGTCAAACCGTGCGGCTTATTCGGGAGTGGGGTGCTATGACTTTTCTGAGGGGTGGGCGGTTAATTGCCCCAGCAGGGGGCAATTATCCGCCCATAGACTTAACATTGAGACCAACTTTGACTGAGTCCCGCACCGTTTTTCGTAGACCCATGAATGAGGTGTCAAACCGTGCAGCTTATTCGGGAATGGGGCGCTATGCCTTTTCTGAGGGGTGGGCGGTTAATTGCCCCAGCAGGGGGCAATTAACCACCGTTTGTCGTAGACCCATGAATGAGGTGTCAAACCGTGCGGCTTATTCGGGAATAGGGTGCTATAACTTTTGTGAGGGGTGGGCAGTTAATTGCTCCAGCAGGGGGCAATTATCCACCCATAGACTTAACATTGAGACCAACTTTGACTGAGTTCCGCACAGTTTCTCGTAGACCCATGAATGAGGTGTCAAACCGTGCGGCTGCTTCGGGAATGGGGTGCTATGACTTTTCTGAGGGGTGGGCAGTTAATTGCTCCAGCAGGGGGCAATTATCCACCCATAGACTTAACATTGAGACCAACTTTGACTGAGTCCCGCACCGTTTCTCATAGACCCATGAATGAGGTGTCAAACTGTGCGGCTTATTCGGGAATGGGGTGCTATGACTTTTCTAGGGGGTGGGCGGTTAATTGCCCCAACAGGGGGCAATTAACCACCGTTTTTCATAGACCCATGAATGAGGTGTCAAACTGTGTGGGCTATTCGGGAATGGGGTGATATGACCTTTCTAGGGGGTGGGCGGTTAATTGCCCCAGCAGGGGGCAATTAACCACCGTTTGTCGTAGACCCATGAATGAGGTGTCAAACTGTGCGGCTTATTCGGGAATAGGGTGCTATGCCTTTTCTGAGGGGTGGGCGGTTAATTGCCCCAGCAGGGGGCAATTAACCACCGTTTGTCGTAGACCCATGAATGAGGTGTCAAACCGTGCGGCTTATTCAGGAATAGGGTGCTATAACTTTTGTGAGGGGTGGGCAGTTAATTGCTCCAGCAGGGGGCAATTATCCACCCATAGACTTAACATTGAGACCAACTTTGACTGAGTTCCGCACAGTTTCTCGTAGACCCATGAATGAGGTGTCAAACCGTGCGGCTGCTTCGGGAATGGGGTGCTATGACTTTTCTGAGGGGTGGGCAGTTAATTGCTCCAGCAGGGGGCAATTATCCACCCATAGACTTAACATTGAGACCAACTTTGACTGAGTCCCGCACCGTTTCTCATAGACCCATGAATGAGGTGTCAAACTGTGCGGCTTATTCGGGAATGGGGTGCTATGACTTTTCTAGGGGGTGGGCGGTTAATTGCCCCAACAGGGGGCAATTAACCACCGTTTTTCATAGACCCATGAATGAGGTGTCAAACTGTGTGGGCTATTCGGGAATGGGGTGATATGACCTTTCTAGGGGGTGGGCGGTTAATTGCCCCAGCAGGGGGCAATTAACCACCGTTTGTCGTAGACCCATGAATGAGGTGTCAAACTGTGCGGCTTATTCGGGAATAGGGTGCTATGCCTTTTCTGAGGGGTGGGCAGTTAATTGCCCAGCAGGGGGCAATTAACCACCGTTTGTCGTAGACCCATGAATGAGGTGTCAAACTGTGCGGCTTATTCGGGAATAGGGTGCTATGCCTTTTCTGGGGGGGGGGGCGGTTAATTGCCCCAGCAGGGGGCAATTAACCACTGTTTGTCGTAGACTCATGAATGAGGTGTCAAACTGTGCGGCTTATTCGGGAATAGGGTGCTATGCCTTTTCTGAGGGGTAGGCGGTTAATTGCCCCAGCAGGGGGCAATTAACCACCGTTTTTCGTATACCCATGAATGAGGTGTCAAACCGTGCGGCTTATTCGGGAATGGGGTGATATGACTTTTCTAGGGGGTGGGCGGTTAATTGCCCCAACAGGGCATTGACACCAACTTTGCTTGCCGTGCTTGCCGTGGCAAAACTCGTGCCCCTGCTGGGGCAATTAACTGCCCACCCCTCAGAAAAGTCATAGCACCCTATTCCCGAATAAGCCGCACAGTTTGACACCTCATTCATGGGTCTACGACAAACGGTCGTTAATTGCCCCCTGCTGGGGCAATTAACTGCCCACCCCTCACAAAAGTCATAGCACCCTATTCCCGAATAAGCCTCACAGTTTGACACCTCATTCATGGGTATATGACAAACGGTGGTTAATTGCCCCCTGCTGGGGCAATTAACCTCCCACCCCTCAGAAAAGTCATAGCACCCCATTCCCGAATAAGCCGCACAGTTTGACACCTCATTCATGGGTCTACGACAAACGGTGGTTAATTGCCCCCTGTTGGGGCAATTAACCGCCCACCCCCTAGAAAAGTCATATCACCCCATTCCCTAATAAGCTGCACGGTTTGACACATTCATGGGTCTACGAAAAACGGTGCAGGACTCAGTCAAAGTTGGTCTCAATGTTAAGTCTATGGGCGGATAATTACCCCCTGCTGGGGCAATTAACTGCCCACCCCTCAGAAAAGTCATAGCACCCTATTACCGAATAAGCCGCACAGTTTGACACCTCATTCATGGGTCTACGACAAACGGTGGTTAATTGCCCCCTGCTGGGGCAATTAACTGCCCACCCCTCACAAAAGTCATAGCACCCTATTCCCGAATAAGCCTCACGGTTTGACACCTCATTCATGGGTATATGACAAACGGTGGTTAATTGCCCCCTGCTGGGGCAATTAACCTCCCACCCCTCAGAAAAGTCATAGCACCCCATTCCCGAATAAGCCGCACAGTTTGACACCTCATTCATGGGTCTACGACAAACGGTGGTTAATTGCCCCCTACTGGGGCAATTAACCGCCCACCCATCAGAAAAGGCATAGCACCCCATTCCCGAATAACCTGCACAGTTTGACACCTCATTCATGGGTCTACGACAAACGGTGGTTAATTGCCCCCTGTTGGGGCAATTAACTGCCCACCCCTCACAAAAGTCATAGCACCCTATTCCCGAATAAGCCGCACAGTTTGACACCTCATTCATGGGTCTACGACAAACGGAGGTTAATTGCCCCCTGTTGGGGCAATTAACCGCCCACCCCCTAGAAAAGTCATATCACCCTATTCCCGAATAAGCCGCACGGTTTGACACCTCATTCATGGGTCTACGAGAAACGGTGCGGGACTCAGTCAAAGTTGGTCTCAATGTTAAGTCTATGGGTGGATAATTGCCCCCTGCTGGGGCAATTAACTGCCCACCCCTCAGAAAAGTCATAGCACCCTATTCTCGAATAAGCCGCACAGTTTTACCCCTCATTCATGGGTCTACGACAAACGATGGTTAATTGCCCCCTGCTGGGGCAATTAACCGCCCACCCCCTAGAAAAGTCATAGCACCCCATTCCCGAATAAGCCGCACAGTTTGACACCTCATTCATGGGTATATGACAAACGGTGGTTAATTGCCCCCTGCTGGGGCAATTAACCTCCCACCCCTCAGAAAAGTCATAGCACCCTATTACCGAATAAGCCGCACAGTTTGACACCTCATTCATGGGTCTACGACAAACGGTGGTTAATTGCCCCCTGCTGGGGCAATTAACTGCCCACCCCTCACAAAAGTCATAGCACCCTATTCCCGAATAAGCCTCACGGTTTGACACCTCATTCATGGGTATATGACAAACGGTGGTTAATTGCCCCCTGCTGGGGCAATTAACCTCCCACCCCTCAGAAAAGTCATAGCACCCCATTCCCGAATAAGCCGCACAGTTTGACACCTCATTCATGGGTCTACGACAAACGGTGGTTAATTGCCCCCTGTTGGGGCAATTAACTGCCCACCCCTCACAAAAGTCATAGCACCCTATTCCCGAATAAGCCGCACAGTTTGACACCTCATTCATGGGTCTACGACAAACGGAGGTTAATTGCCCCCTGTTGGGGCAATTAACCGCCCACCCCCTAGAAAAGTCATATCACCCTATTCCCGAATAAGCCGCACGGTTTGACACCTCATTCATGGGTCTACGAGAAACGGTGCGGGACTCAGTCAAAGTTGGTCTCAATGTTAAGTCTATGGGTGGATAATTGCCCCCTGCTGGGGCAATTAACTGCCCACCCCTCAGAAAATTCATACCACCCTATTCCCGAATAAGCCGCACAGTTTTACACCTCATTCATGGGTCTACGACAAACGATGGTTAATTGCCCCCTGCTGGGGCAATTAACCGCCCACCCCCTAGAAAAGTCATAGCACCCCATTCCCGAATAAGCCGCACAGTTTGACACCTCATTCATGGGTATATGACAAACGGTGGTTAATTGCCCCCTGCTGGGGCAATTAACCTCCCACCCCTCAGAAAAGTCATAGCACTCCATTCCCGAATAAGCCGCACAGTTTGACACCTCATTCATGGGTCTACGACAAACGGTGGTTAATTGCCCCCTACTGGGGCAATTAACCGCCCACCCCTCAGAAAAGGCATAGCACCCGATTCCCGAATAAGCCGCACGGTTTGACACCTCATTCATGGGCCTACGACAAACGGTGCGGGACTCAGTCAAAGTTGGTCTCAATGTTAAGTCTATGGGCGGATAATTGCCCCCTGCTGGGGCAATTAACTGCCCACCCCTCAGAAAAGTCATAGCACCCTATTCCCGAATAAGCCGCACGGTTTGACACCTCATTCATGGGTCTACGACAAACGGTGGTTAATTGCCCCCTGCTGGGGCAATTAACCGCCCACCCCTCAGAAAAGGCATAGCACCCCATTCCCGAATAAGCTGCACGGTTTGACACCTCATTCATGGGTCTACGAAAAACGGTGCGGGACTCAGTCAAAGTTGGTCTCAATGTTAAGTCTATGGGCGGATAATTGCCCCCTGCTGGGGCAATTAACCGCCCACCCCTCAGAAAAGTCATAGCACCCCACTCCCGAATAAGCCGCATGGTTTGACACCTCATTCATGGGTCTACGACAAACGGTGCGGGACTCAGTCAAAGTTGGTCTCAATGTTAAGTCTATGGGCGGATAATTGCCCCCTGCTGGGCAATTAACTGCCCACCCTCAGAAAAGTCATAGCACCCCATTCCCGAATAAGCCGCACAGTTTGACACCTCATTCATGGGTATATGACAAACGGTGGTTAATTGCCCCCTGCTGGGGCAATTAACCTCCCACCCCTCAGAAAAGTCATAGCACCCTATTACCGAATAAGCCGCACAGTTTGACACCTCATTCATGGGTCTACGACAAACGGTGGTTAATTGCCCCCTGCTGGGGCAATTAACTGCCCACCCCTCACAAAAGTCATAGCACCCTATTCCCGAATAAGCCTCACGGTTTGACACCTCATTCATGGGTATATGACAAACGGTGGTTAATTGCCCCCTGCTGGGGCAATTAACCTCCCACCCCTCAGAAAAGTCATAGCACCCCATTCCCGAATAAGCCGCACAGTTTGACACCTCATTCATGGGTCTACGACAAACGGTGGTTAATTGCCCCCTGTTGGGGCAATTAACTGCCCACCCCTCACAAAAGTCATAGCACCCTATTCCCGAATAAGCCGCACAGTTTTGACACCTCATTCATGGGTCTACGACAAACGGAGGTTAATTGCCCCCTGTTGGGGCAATTAACCGCCCACCCCTAGAAAAGTCATATCACCCTATTCCCGAATAAGCCGCACGGTTTGACACCTCATTCATGGGTCTACGAGAAACGGTGCGGGACTCAGTCAAAGTTGGTCTCAATGTTAAGTCTATGGGTGGATAATTGCCCCCTGCTGGGGCAATTAACTGCCCACCCCTCAGAAAATTCATACCACCCTATTCCCGAATAAGCCGCACAGTTTTTACACCTCATTCATGGGTCTACGACAAACGATGGTTAATTGCCCCCTGCTGGGGCAATTAACCGCCACCCCCTAGAAAAGTCATAGCACCCCATTCCCGAATAAGCCGCACAGTTTGACACCTCATTCATGGGTATATGACAAACGGTGGTTAATTGCCCCCTGCTGGGGCAATTAACCTCCCACCCCTCAGAAAAGTCATAGCACTCCATTCCCGAATAAGCCGCACAGTTTGACACCTCATTCATGGGTCTACGACAAACGGTGGTTAATTGCCCCCTACTGGGGCAATTAACCGCCCACCCCTCAGAAAAGGCATAGCACCCGATTCCCGAATAAGCCGCACGGTTTGACACCTCATTCATGGGCCTACGACAAACGGTGCGGGACTCAGTCAAAGTTGGTCTCAATGTTAAGTCTATGGGCGGATAATTGCCCCCTGCTGGGGCAATTAACTGCCCACCCCTCAGAAAAGTCATAGCACCCTATTCCCGAATAAGCCGCACGGTTTGACACCTCATTCATGGGTCTACGACAAACGGTGGTTAATTGCCCCCTGCTGGGGCAATTAACCGCCCACCCCTCAGAAAAGGCATAGCACCCCATTCCCGAATAAGCTGCACGGTTTGACACCTCATTCATGGGTCTACGAAAAACGGTGCGGGACTCAGTCAAAGTTGGTCTCAATGTTAAGTCTATGGGCGGATAATTGCCCCCTGCTGGGGCAATTAACCGCCCACCCCTCAGAAAAGTCATAGCACCCCACTCCCGAATAAGCCGCATGGTTTGACACCTCATTCATGGGTCTACGACAAACGGTGCGGGACTCAGTCAAAGTTGGTCTCAATGTTAAGTCTATGGGCGGATAATTGCCCCCTGCTGGGGCAATTAACTGCCCACCCCTCAGAAAAGTCATAGCACCCCATTCCCTAATAAGCCGCACGGTTTGACACCTCATTCATGGGTCTACCACAAATGGTGCGGGACTCAGTCAAAGTTGGTCTCAATGTAAAGTCTATGGGCGGATAATTGCCCCCTGCTGGGTCTACGACAAACAGAGGTTTATGGCCCCCTGTTGGGGCAATTAGCCGCCCACCCCCTAGAAAAGTCATATCACCCCATTCCCTAATAAGCTGCACGGTTTGACACCTCATTCATGGGTATACGAAAAACGGTGCGGGACTCAGTCAAAGTTGGTCTCAATGTTAAGTCTATGGGCGGATAATTACCCCTTGCTGGGGCAATTAACTGCCCACCCCTCAGAAAAGTCATAGCACCCCATTCTCGAATTAGCCGCACAGTTTAACACCTCATTCATGGGTCTACGACAAACTAGTTATTTGCCAAAATCCCCATCATAAGTCAATGGGGCAAATTTGGGGACCTCTCTTGCCCCGAGGGTAAAACTTATACCCTTGTATTCATTCCCCACCAGAGAATGTTGATAAATGGAGGATTCATTGCCCCCTACTATAACAGCCCCCCTAGTTATATAGGGCTTGGGGCAAGCAGCAGGCTCTAACTCTGAGTGTTTCAGTCAGTCGGTTAGGATACACCAACCGCCAATATGCAGAAGACAAGATTACGAAGAAACATGTTACAAGTGGGAGGAGGAAGGATAGCGAAGTGGTAGAGCGCACGCCCTTACATCGACAGGTGTGGAGTTCGATTCCTGCCCCGTTGGCTTTGGAGTTCAATTCCTACCCCGTAAGGTTTGGAGTTCGAGTCCCGCCCTGGCAGCTGAGCTTCCTTGGGTCTCAAAGCTGATGCCTTAGGTAGGGCATGTATCAGAAATGGTATCAGCATTGAGCCCCGTTGATAGAGGCAGACGCACCAAGGGAATTGAACTATGAAGGACCATTGATGGCCACAGGCGCGTCCTGGCCTCCTCCTTTTTGTATTTTCAAGGGCAGCTCATGATTTATGATGCCAGCTATTAACCCTTTTACTGCCAGCTGTTTTGGTCAAAGCGGAACTTGTATTGCCAGACAGTTTTTGAACATTTTGCACTGTTTCACTTTAGGGGCCTTTCCTTTTCGGGGGGACTTTTAGTTTACCCAGGAAAACAATATATCGTTTTTTCCAGAACAACCTAAGCTTTCAAAATATGGTAGAATTTTTGTGTAATTCCAATTCTGTAACAAGATATAGGCTTCTAAATGTCTAAAAATGCAAAAAAAATCTAATTTTCCATAATATAAACACACATACTAGAAACAAAAATTATTTTATGCACGAATATACAACTGATTTGGAAAGTCCCATGTCTCCTGAACGTGCCAATACCAAATATATATAGTTTTATGGAGATTTCTCAAAAACTCCCAGCAGTACATTACCAAATTTCCAAAGCACTGCTCCAGAAAGCGGCATACCTTAGATTTCAAGGACAAAATTTCCACTAACAGAAGGTTTATCCCAGAAAATTGTACATTTTTGGAAAGAACAGATTCTGGGGAATACAGAATAGGCACAACTGTCTGTCTACTCCAAACTATCACGTCGCAATGCTTTCCTAAAGTTATTGGTTTTTATCAAAATTTGTGATTTTTTAAAAAAATTGCTTCAAAACTTCCAGTCTATAGTATCTTATCTCCTACAGGTCATAAAGTAACCAAATAAAATACCCTAAATATGAACGCCAGGGGTCCACTGAACAGTTAGATGCCCAATATGTATAGGTTTAGCTAAGTATGTGGCATGTAGGGGCCCCAATGGGAACATACCCCCATATGATGTATCATTTCAGCTCCTGCAAAATCAACACATTTACATCCTTTATGTGGGATAATGCTACAAAAAAAGTACACTCACCCCAGAAAGCCATATATTTTTGGAAAGTACACATCCCCCCGAATCTATAATGGGTAAACATTTCTTTTTGCTCCAAAGTACCAAGCTGTAAAGCTTTCCTAAGTTTGCAGATTTATATGACATTTAGAAAATCGCATAAAAATGTTGCAATTTGCCGCATTTATCTCTCACAATTTCTTGATAAAGATCAGATAAAGGCAAATCACCCCAAATAGGAACACCAGAGGCCTACTGAACAGTTTGATGCCCAATATGCATAGATATACCCAAGTCTGCGGTATGTACTGACCCCGAAAAGAAAATAGCGCATAAGGATTTCTCGCCTGCCAGCTCAGCTTTTGCACACAGATCCCCCTGTCAGTGTATTATGTGCCGAAACTTCCCCTAACTATACACAGACCCCCACAAAACCATATATTTTTGGAAAGTACACATTCTGACAAATCCAACATGGGTAAAGAGTCCTTTCTACACCAAAGTACCAATCTGCAAAGCTTTCCTAAAGTTATTGGGGGTCATTTATCAATAATGGGCAAAATTGCCCATGGGCAGTAACCCTTGGCAACCAATCAAAGTGTTGCATTCATTGTTCTACCTGCACCTCACTGGAAAAAGCAACTTGCTGATTGGTTGCTATGGGTTACTGCCCATGTGCAAATTTGCCCAGTGTTGATAAATGAGCCCCATTGATTTTTATGACATTTCAGAAAATCGCCTAAAAATGTTGCAATTTGCCGCATTTATCTCACACAATTTCTTGCGTACAAAGGCAAGTCACCCCAAATAGGAACACCAGAGGTCTACTGAACAGTTTGATGCCCAATATGCATAGATATACCAAAGTCTGCGGTGTGTACTGACCCCAAAATGAAAATAGCGCATAAGGATTTCTCGCCTGCCAACTCAGCTTTTGCACACAGAGCCCCCTGACAGCGTATTATGTGTAGTAACCTCCCCCCTAACTATACAAAGAGCCCCAGGAAACCATATATTTTTGGAAAGTACACATTCTGATGAATTCAAAATAGGCAAAGTTATTTTTGTACACCAAAGTTACACCTGGCAAAGCTACGCTAAAAACAGATTAGGAACACTTATACAGGGATAATATGCGATAAAACCACAAAAATTGTGCAAATCAGTGAAACAACAAAATAAGTCACATGACAGTGTAATTAGTGGTCAGAATATCTGATCCAATAGTCACACTGTCAAAATAAACAGTTTTTGGGTAAAAGAAACTAAAAACAAAGTGGCAAAATGAAAAAACAAAACAAAACAAAAAAAAACCCAAAGTGTTTGTGTATACATGTGTGTACATGTGTAAAAGTTTTGTTATAGTGTGTAAGTGTGTATATGAGTGTAAATAAGTGTATCAAAGTGTGAAAAATGAAAAAAAACAACTGCTAAAATGTGTGCTGTAAGTGTGTGTAAATGTATGTAAGTGTGTATAAATGTATGTAAGTGTGTGTGTAAGTGTGTAAATGAAAAAAAAAAAAAAAGTTCTTACCTGTCCTGAAGACCCGATCGCCTCCTCTTCAGTGGGCCGGCCGGCAGGGGGGGAGGAGGAAGCAGGAAGCAGCAGAGGCGATGCGATCGCGTCTGCTGCTTCCTGGAGGGTCCTGCGAGCGATCGTCTTGCAGGACCCTCATGACAGCCCCCCTGGCAAGTTGCCCAGGGGGGCTGTCATGGATAGAAGCTCTCTGCAGCGGCTGCAGAGAGCTGCGCATAAATGCCAACGACGTATGGGACACGTCGTTGGCAGTAAGAGTTAAAACACTAGTGCACTTGGTCTGTCTGATGCTGCCATTCCAACCATGGAAAATGGGGGTGTTTTGTAATGTGGGCGTGGTCAGAGGGGCGTGGTCAAAAAATATTGCATCACTTAGCGCGGCATATACTTTTGTCCCTCTTTTTAATTTTTAAATGTTGGGAGGTATGGTGTGGTGCAGTGTTGGGTGTCAGTGTTGCCTACAGGGCGTAAGAAACTCACTGGGTTCAGTACAGATAGGTTGTCCCAAGTTGTGGAAAGATATATTTCTTAACTATTGATAATGTCTGCTTTATTTATCATTCATACTTGTCCAAACCTGCTGTCACTGCCTGTGGCCCTAACCTTAATAACTATAAATGAAAAACATGGCTGTAATAATCTCTTATGTATTAAAAGGGATATTGGAGGCATTCTGTGATAAAGGTACAAAGCTGCAGGCCTCATATATTATAAGGGATAATGTACCCCCTACTGTAAATGATAAGGATATTAGCAGTCACTGAGGGGCTCTGTGACCATATAAAGGCACAAGGCTGCAGGCAGAGTTATACAGGAACTCTGAGTATCACTCATGTATGATAAGGGATAATGTACCCCCTACTGTAAATGATAAGGATATTAGAAGTCACTGAGGGGTTTTGTGACCATATAAAGGCACAAGGCTGCAGGCTGAGTTATACAGGGAACTCTGAGCATCACTCATGTATCATAAGGGATAATGTACCCCTTACTGTAAATGATAAGGATTTTAGAAGTCACTGAGGGGTTCTGTGCCCATATAAAGGCACAAGGCTGCAGGCTGAGTTATACAGGGAACTCTGAGTATCACTCATGTATTATAAGGGATAATGTACCCCCTACTGTAAATGATAAGGATTTTAGAAGTCACTGAGGGGTTCTGTGCCCATATAAAGCACAAGGCTGCAGGCTGAGTTATACAAATGGCCCTCTCTCAAAACCATCCTAACCACAAAAAAACCCAGTATAAAATACAGGTACTATTTTATTATTACAGAGAAAAGGGAATCATTTAAGCATGAAATAAACCCAATAGGGCTGTTCTGCCCCCAATAAGGGGTAATTATATCTTAGTTGGGATCAAGTACAGGTACTGTTTTATTATTACAGAGAAAAGGGAATCATTTAACCATGAAATAAACCCAATAGGGCTGTTCTGCCCCCAATAAGGGGTAATTATATCTTAGTTGGGATCAAGTACAGGTACTGTTTTATTATTACAGAGAAAAGGGAATCATTTAAGCATGAAATAAACCCAATAGGACTGTTCTGCCCCCAATAAGGGGTAATTATATCTTAGTTGGGATCAAGTACAGCTACTGTTTTATTATTACAGAGAAAAGGGAATCATTTAACCATTAAATAAACCCAATAGGGCTGTTCTGCCCCCAATAAGGGGTAATTATATCTTAGTTGGGATCAAGTACAGCTACTGTTTTATTATTACAGAGAAAAGGGAATCATTTAACCATTAAATAAACCCAATAGGATTGTTCTGCCCCAATAAGGGGTAATTATATCTTAGTTGGGATCAAGTACAGGTACTGTTTTATTATTACAGAGAAAAAGGAACTTATTTATTGTCTGGGCCCATTCTTTGCAGGGATCTGGGAACTCTAATAGTTAAATGATTGAGGAAAACAAAATTGCATAATGTGAAAAGAGGAGGGAAAAATGCCAAACTACAGTATTAAAAATATATGATTATGCGCCTGATATACTTTGTACCAACTGGATTTGCCAGAAACAGCCCAGTGTGTAATTACCCACAGGAGAGACTAGTGCTCTATTTGCTTTTACCAGGGGGTAATCTTAATCACTCTTAGCACTTCCCACATTCCAGAAAAAAGATAAGGCTGGAGAAGTCTGGTGTCAAAATGGACCCCCTACTGTGCACGTTCACGTTACTTTCCAGGCACCACCTGCTGTCTAAAAACAGAATAACAGCCTAAGAAGGCTTTTTTTCCCCTGACACAGCAGGGAGATGGCACGAGATAACACAACAGGATAGCCTGTGTTATCTTGTAACTAGTTAAGTTTTGGGAAAACCTGCGCTTCATCTGTATCCACCCAGCAATCTTCCACTACTATAGACAAACCCTGAAGAAGAGTACTGTTTGTACTTGAAACGTTGGAGTTTTTTCAATAAACTTTTTTCTTTTGTACCGAGTCCCTGAGTGTGCGGTACTCTTTCTCTATATTTCTATTTTTACCTGCACTCAGGGCTGTTATTTTGGTGATGGGTGTGCTGCACTCTGTTCTCTCTCTCTCAATCTTTATATAGATATACAGTATATACAACTCCCAGAATCCCCAAATAGACTGCTGGAAGCTGAACATCTCTGCTACTTCAAAGTCACAGACACACAGATTTAAAGAAAAATGTTCAGTCCAGTGTTAATACCTGTCATGTGCAAGAAATGTCTTGTGTAGTGTTCATTAAAGGGGTTGTTCACCTTGATGTAGGGAATGATATTCTGAGACAATTTACCATTGGTCTTCATTTTTTATTATTTGTGTTTTTTTAATTATTTTACTGTGCAGTTCAAAATTCCAGCAGTTATCTGGTTGCTAAGGTCCAAAGTATCTTAGCAATCAGGAAGTTGCTATGGTAGACTGGCAATGAGAGGGGTCTGAATAGAAAGATAAGTAATAAAAAGTAACAATAATTATAAAATTGTAGTTTCAAAGAGCACATCGTTTTTTTTTAGTTTTTTGGTTATCAGCGTCAGTGACCCCTATTTGAAAGCTGGAAAGAATTAAAAGAAAAAGGCAAATAATTCAAAACCTTCCAAAAATAAAATAATGAAGACCAATTGTAAAGTTGCTTAGAATTGGCCATTCTATAACATTATAAAAGTTAACCTCCCCTTTTAATTGAGCCCTAAGACTTGCAATGCCCCCATTATAAATGCTATAAATGATTACCAAAGATATATGCAATATACAAAGTATATATATATATATAGTAGAACAGAGTGACAGCACTCACAGGAATTTTTCATAGTCAAAAAAATAGAGATAACAAAAACCGAGTTACGTTGAGGTGAGGTTTTATTGATCCTACGTTTCGGTTTCTTACTGGAACCTTCGTCAGGGATCCCTGATGAAGGTTCCAGTAAGAAACCGAAACATAGGATCAATAAAACCTCACCTCAACGTAACTCGATTTTTGTTATCTCTATTGTTTTGACTATGAAAAATTCCCATGAGTGCTGTCACTCTGTTCTACTGTTTTACATTTTTTGCTCTGGCACCCGGGTATCGAGAACACATTGAAGGAGTGCTTCCATAACTCGTATCTATCTATCTATCTATATATATATATATATATATATATATATATATGACATATTAGCCACTTACATTGCATGGAACTTATATAAAGTAAGTAAACAATATATAATTTGTTACATTTGATCTTAAGCTGTAGAATTCCTTATTCATGGCATAAATAAATAAGGTATGTGATCTATTATCCACAATGCTTGGAACCTGGGTTTTATTCTAACTTAGATCAGTATACCTAAAAATCATAAAATAAACCAAACAGTATTGTTTTACCACCAATATGGATTAATGCAGCTTAGTTAATGGCCAATAAGCACTCCATTAAAGCTATACATGCTGGTAAAATAATTGGAGAATGGCCAATAAACACTGTATTAACTCCACATATACTGGTAAGATCTCTGGAGAATAGCCAATATGCTTGGAATTGAGTTGGTATGCAGAGGGATGCCGCTTCTCAACTTCTTTATTTCTGTGAAAAAGCATCCCTTCCTGGGGAATGCAAGAGTCTTGAACTTTGTTTTTGTAATACCAGAACTATTGCTAGGAGAGACGTAGGAAAGAGATGGCGAAGTATTGAAAGCAGAAAAGAAGAAGAAAATAGGAGATACAAATAGAGGAAATTTAGATAGAGATAATAAAGGAAGGGAACAGCAGCACAAACGCTCCGAGAGTTAGTTCGATCGGTCCAATCATATTTTCCGTGACTTTTTCATACCTTGCGCAATTTTTTCTTATTTTCAGCGTGAGAAAATCGGATCGGTTTTGCCGCTGTTTACAATCATTCGGTATGAACATTTCGTGACTTTCGGATCGCCAATATGATATTATCGTGACTAATACGATTTTTTCATAAGCATTTTCGTGATATTTGCGATCTTCAGAAATTTTTGTTTCCAATCCGAATTTTTTCCATTCGGGATTTGAACTCGTGTTTTAATAAATCTGCCCCTAAGTAATAGCGAGAGGATGATACATATTTAAAGAATAAGTAAACCTTTTTTTTTTCTATCAGTAAAATTACTCTAAACAGCCTCCAGAATTACCTACCTTTGGCCCAGCATTCTCTCTGACCTGGTTCCTCAGTTAGAGGTTTATCGTTTTTCTTTGCTTCCTTGTGCAGAGTGAAGCCCCGCCCCCACTTCCTGCACAGGTAGTCGAAATGAAGAGAGAACTGAACAGGAAGTGGGGGCGGGCTTCACTCTGCACAAGGAAGTAAAGAAAAACGATAAACTTCTTAATGTGGGCTAATATAGAATATGCTTGGGTTGCACTGTAACTACACATCATAAGATTTAGGAAAGCGCCTGGTGAAACTTTATATAAGTCTTACAATTTATAGAAAAGCAAATTGCTTTTAACTCCCAAATCTGTGGGCTGTGGAATGCCCTTCCTAGTGATGTGGTAATGGCAGACTCTGTTAATGCCTTTAAGAGGGGCCTGGATGAGTTTTTGAACAAGCAGAATATCCAAGGCTATTGTGATACTAATATCTACAGTTAGTATTACTGGTTGTATATATAGTTTATGTATGTGAGTGTATAGATTGGTTAGTATAGGTTGTGTGCTGGGTTTTTTCAACCCTATGTAACTATGTAACTATCAGGTACAAATGTTTTTCTTATCATCAAAATTTAAAGGGCACCTATCGTCAAATACTGGCCTACCAGAGCCTGCAATCTGGTTAGGGAAAAAAAAATGCCCCCTCCATGTACTTGTTAGTTTACAGTTTAGTTCAGCAATGTTCAGTAATTCTTATGCAGATAATAAGTGGCTCTTCTGGTTTGCTCATTAGGTACATGATTTCATACACTTGTGCAAAATGAGTAAAAGCTGGGACACTATGCTTAGGGGTATATTTATCATGCTGTGATAAACAGTTCAAATCGAACTGCTGATAGGTTTCCATGGGCAACATCACCAGTAATGCTTCACTCTACTTTTTACACAGCATGATATATATTCCCCTAATTACAGTAGTGTTCAACCATGGCTGCCTGCACCAGTAGCTTCCCCCTGGTGTGGGGGGTTTATGTTACTTTATTGCCATGTTGCAGGGCTTTAGAACATACAATCAACGCTGGACCAAGAGAACTCAAATATTATGGGATACCAATGTCAATGGTACTATGGCGTACCAACATGTATTTATGGTGCCTAGATATGGTTTCTTCCAATATTTCATATTTGTTTCAGCATATCTCAACAGTGGGCCAATGTGCATCCATGAGCAGTCTGCATTTGAAGGGGAGTGCAACATTAAAAGGGTTAAACGTCAGAGAATTTTAGGATTACTATTAAAAAATGTTAATATTTAATCATATTGCAAAGAGAAAGTATACAGCAATGGGAGGATCCAAGGGATAAACAAGTTTGGGGATTTATGACTAAACTAGCCAGCAATGTGTCTTCTCCAGAGGAAAAGGTGAATGGTACAGGTACATACAGAGGGTCTCATGATTACTCGAATGTTTGTCCTTAGTACTAACAATCAAATGAAATAATTATTTTCTTGATTTTTGTTAGCAGTCAAAAGGGGCTGAAACAGTAATGAGTATTGCGCCTTGTACCCCCCTTAGATAATCCTCCCCAACATGTTACTGCAACATCTCATATAAAGGAGAACTAAAATCCAGTAAATAATACGGTTAGAATGCTGTTTTTTATATACTAAACATGCTATGCAAACCCAGAGGTTCAGCAGCTCTATAAGAGTAAGCATGTTGGCACACATGGTCCTGTCGCTTGTGGGAAATCTCCTCCCCAGTGGTTGCCAGAGCAACCAAAAATAACCTTTACTTGTGGTGATTTACATTCTTCCCTTTGCCAAGGAATTATGGGTCCCTTGTTGCCCACTGGTTGACAGATTCCCCACAAAATGTATTTCAAAACAGACTGTGTACTATAACCTTAATTATCTAGGCAAAAGTGTGAACAGGAAGGTCCCAATATATACAGTATATCGTATGTCCCTAAGCTCTGTAACTGACAGCAGCCCAGAGCATGGGCAGGGAATCAGCAGAAAAGATGGGGAGATCCTGCTAATGGGTTGTGTACTGGGTCCACTTTTGTTTAAATTGTTCATAAATGACTTAGGGGAGGGTATTATGAGTAATGTATCAGTGTTTGCAGATGACACAAAACTCCGCAGACCAGTCAATTCTATCCAGGATGTGGCATCCTTGCAGCAGGATCTTGACCAACTGGCAATCTGGGCAGCTAAGTGGCAGATGAGATTTAATGTGGATAAATGTAAGGTCATGCACCTGGGATGTAAAAATATGCAAGCCACTTATACCCTTAATGGGACTGCACTAGGCAAATCCATAATGGAGAAGGACCTTGGAGTCCTTGTAGATAATAAACTTGGCTGTAGCAAGCAATGCCAGGCAGCAACTGCAAGGGCAAACAAGGTTTTGAGCTGTATTAAAAGGGGTAGATTCACGGGAGGAGGGTGTTATTCTTCCCCTTTACAGAGCGCTGGTAAGGCCCCATCTAGAATATGCTGTTCAGTTCTGGTCTCCAGTGCTCAAACGGGACATGATTGAGTTAGAGAGGGTCCAGAGAAGGGCAACTAAGCTGGTAAAGGGTATGGAAAGTCTCAGTTATGAAGAAAGACTGGCCAAGTTGGGTCTGTTACACTGGAGAAGAGGCGCTTAAGGGGTGACATGAATATATAAGGGGATCATATAATAACCTTTCTAATGTTTTATTTACCAGTAGGTCCTTTCAACGGACACGAGGGCACCCACTCCGTTTAGAAGAAGGGAGATTCCATTTAAATATTCGGAAAGGATTTTTTACTGTGAGAGCTGTGAAGTTGTGGAATTCCCTCCCCAAATCAGTCGTACTAGCTGATACATTATATAGCTTTAAGAAGGGGCTGGATGGATTCTTAGCAAGTGAGGAAATACAGGGTTATGGGAGATAGCTCTCAGTACAAGTGAGGGAATACAGGGGTATGGGGGATAGCTCTCAGTACAAGTGAGGGAATACAGGGGTATGGGGGATAGCTCTCAGTACAAGTGAGGGAATACAGGGGTATGGGGGATAGCTCTCAGTACAAGTGAGGGAATACAGGGGTATGGGGGATAGCTCTCAGTACAAGTGAGTTAATACAGGGGTATGGGAGATAGCTCTCAGTACAAGTGAGGGAATACAGGGTATGGGAGATAGCTCTTAGTACAAGTTGATCCAGGGACTGGTCCGATTGTAATCTTGGAGTCAGGAAGGAATTTTTTCCCCTCTGCGGCAAATTAGAGAGGCTTCAGATGGGGTTTTTGCCTTCCTCTGGATCAACTAGTAGTTAGGCAGGTTATATATAGGCATTATGGTTGAACGTGATGGACGTATGACTTTTTTCAACCCAACTTACTATGTAAAGTTACTATGTAAAGTTACCATGTATTAATACATAAGCTGAAAACACAAGGTGTAGCACAGGGGTGGGCAAACTACGGCCCGCGGGCCACATCCGGCCCGTTGGCCTTTTTAATCCGGCCCGCCGACTCCGGGTCCCTTTAAATAATTTCTGTGCCCTGATTGGTTGCGCTTCGTGCGTGCTCGTGATGTCAATACGCAGGGAGCGCAACCATAAAAAAGGATGCAGTGTAGCATATCTAGTTTAAAAGAGACCTATCACACAGATAATTATAATTAGAGTCCTGTTCAAATTAAACATGAATTCCAAAATCTTTTTTATTAAAACATCCATACCTTGTTATAAATTCACTTTTACTTTCCATTCTGCACTCCTAATATTTACCCTCCCTCCTCGCTGTCTATAATTCTGTAGCTCTGTGCATGTGCATGAGGTCCTCCTATCTTACACTTACACAAAATTCTGGAATAATGCAAAGCTGCCTTGATAACAGCAGACCATTTGTAGAGAATATAACAAACAGATGGAAGGAAAAAGAGCAATAGGACAGCCACTGGCTAAGCAGAGAATAAGATGAAAAGTACAAACAGCTTCTACAGTTCATATCTCATTACATTCAACTGTTTTACTATTTCAGTGATAGATCAAGAGGTGCAATATAGCCATGGGTTACTGATGAACTAACATAAGCAGTAATTTTCCTCAATTTTTTCACAAAAAGTGGAATATTTCACATAAAATTATGTCCTTATATTCTTTTCCCCATGTAATAGATTTCAATCATAAAAACTTACAAAAATAAAAATCTAATTCAAAATGCAGGTTTTTAAACATCTTTTATGTTATAATGGACATTTCCTCTCGGTCTCTGCTCTCCGACAATGAACTGACTATGCCTCGAAGGTATTTCATTAACTCCATTCTTACATCCTCAGGGTCATCTTCCAGATTGGAATATATAAGGGTTAATTTAGCAAGGGCTGGAGCTGTAAAACAACAATAACCTACATTACAATCTGGTATAATTAAATATAGTCACACCAAACAACTTTAGGATCCTGTATGATATAAAACACCCATGTCTTTAACTGTGCAACAAACTCTTAAGGTGGCCATACACGGGCAGATTCTAGCTGCCAATTCAAGTCCTTCAGACCAATTCAGCAGCTTATCTGTATGTGTATGGGGACCCCTGACTGATATCTGGCCTAAAATTGGCCAGATGTTGGACAGGTTTGATTTTCTGCATTGATGCGGTCCTTGCTCCGACGGGTCCTTTTCCCAACAAATTACTCCAATATTGACCACCTTAGGTGAGCATATCAGTGGAAAGATCCTCATTGGAAATATCCCAAAGCTCTTAATAAGAAATGGCAGTTTCACATATAACACACAAATGAGTCAAGAAGCATAGACATCGCATCTGACAAATTTGCTTAATTTGGATTTCGTTTTTCTATACTACCACCTAGTGGCCCTAAAGAGGAGAAAAGATGAACTCGAATCATTCTAAAACATACCCCATTTATAAATATATCTTAATTATAAAGGTAATTTTTACAGTTTGGACTCATTTCAACTGCTATGCTTAAACTTATTTTTTTATGTTCTATACTGTATTAAAAATGTGCCGGCTTACATAAATTTAGACGTTCTCTTTCATCCCCTGACCCAGGCTTTTTATGTGCAATCAAAAGACACCGATTTTCCTGCAGTCGCTGCTTCTGGATAAAGTTTAAGTGCCACATTTCAATCTCTTTGAGATGACTAGGAATATCAGCACTGAAAACTATGATTACTCCATGTGAGTCTTTCATTATCACTGGCCAACAGCTCTCAAACCTATTTATAAGACAAGAATTAAGAGATGGTTCATTAAAAAAATGTGTCCATTATTTACATAAAAGTTATCTTCTACAGCTTTTGCCTTTAAAACATAAAAGCATTTAAACTGCAAACAAAGCAGTAGATACATATACATATAGCAGACCCACAATTGGCACCACCAACCTGTATCAATTCCTCTCCCCACCCCCAAACCACTACCTAAGCCTAACCTGGATGTCACGTAACACAGAAATAACATCACTCCAGGGACAAACAAAGTAGGTGTTAGAACTCACCATTTGATAAATATGCTTCTAAAAATCCCATAGGAATGAAAAGAACATGGTTGAGTTTTTATGTATTAAGCTTTAAACTCACATTTTGATAAATCTGCCCCCTAGACAACTACAGACTATTTGCAACTTATTTCCATGTACAAGGTTATATATAACCATAACCAATAATAACCTAGTAAATGTTGCCAAGCTACTTCCTTATTTATCTGACAAGTATATACCTACAAAATTACTACTTTCTAAACACCTATGGCATAATAACTAGCACATATTGAAAAATCTCTCCTAATATAGCCGACACCTCACCCGTTGCCCTGATTAAAACAAATGGCAAAAACTATGTTTAGTACATGCCCTTTTCATTGACCTCATGTTGAACAAGGGGATTTACTGCACTTTAAAATATCTACTACGTTTTGATAATGATTTCAGTTCTCCTATTACTGGGATTTTTCATTTATATGCAACAAAGCTTTGCTGAAACCATTATTTTGAGATTGATATCAGCATTTCTAATGGAGCTCCTATTAATGTTACTTACTTTGAATCTCCCCCACAGTCCCAAAGTTCCACTTCACAAGAGGAGCCTTTATTTCCATTTGGACATTCAAATTCTAGAATTCTAAAAAAAAAAAAAGTATTAAAGGGATAACAAATAAAATACAGCTATTATATACAATACAGCTATTATATTGATTGGGAAATGTAAAAATCATAAAGAAACCTTAACCAAATATAAGAAATTAGAACTGGACCAGTGACAGAAAACTATTACCTTACACCTTGAGTGGGGTTGTATTCGCCACCTATTGTTTCTGTTGCATCAGATATAAAATTGGCCAAAATGGTTTTACCGCTCTGCAAATGAAAAACAATCAAATCAGTTCCATCAACAAATCCTCATAAAATTATATATTCCAGGTCTCTAGCATACGCAATATTTTATGCAGTATCTAATGTAACTTAAACGGAGAGAGGTATAAGAGCAGATGTCCTAGTTTTTTTCTGGACGGTATTTTTACCCAGTTAAGGATATATATTTATTTATATCTATATATTCATTTTTGGGGTTTTAGATACCTGTGCAGCGATATTATTTAGTGAAGGATTGGTAGAACCATCCTGCTTTGCAACCGATTTGTTTTATTTGTCTACTCAAGGTATGTTTAAAACTGTGTACTTCCTTAGAGCTCTTGCATACAAGCAAATGCTAGGTAAAGCATGAAACACGTAAAGCTAAGATTATATTGTATCAGCTTCAATAAACAAATTTACAAGCCTGGGATGTTTTGGAAAGCATGCCACATTCCTGAATTGAATACAAACACGTGTTCAGAACCCCCCAACGTCCAGTGGGTGCATCCCCGAAAAATCAGTCTTAAAGGAACAGTTACACCAAAAAATTAAAAGTATAATAATATAATGTACTGCTGCCCTGCATTGCTACAACTGGTGTGTTTGCCTCAGAAAGACTACTATAGTTTATATAAGTAAGCTGCTGTGTAACCATGGGGGCAGCCATTCAAAGGAGAAAAGGCACAGGTTACTTAGCAGATAACAGATAAACCCCCATTATATGGGGCTTATCTACTAGTTATCTGCTATGTAACTTGTGCCTTTTCTCCTTTTTTCCGGCTTGAATGGCTGCCCCCGTGGCTACACAGCAGCTAATTTATATAGTAGCTTTTCTGTAGCAAAAACACCAGTTTTTTGCAGAGCAACAGCACATTATATTTTAATTACTTTAAAACACTTAAATTTTTTGATGTTACAGTTCCTTTAAGAAAAAATTCCCCTTATAGAGAGAAAAGGTTGATAAATATATATTTCCCCTGCATTTTCTACAGACAACAATTTATGTGCTAAAGAGAGCACATAAAATGTTTTTTCCGCTGATACCATGTAAGTAAAGAACTTATGCTCTACAATTCCATCTCCATCAGAACTAGTGCAGAGGTTACCATCTGCATCGCTCACAAAAAGCAGAATTAGATAAATGAGGAAACACAGTGTGAATAAAGATATAAGCAGTTAGGGGAAATGAAAGCCCCACAGGCACCCCTTTGGTACCCCAGTTCTTTACCCCAGTTCAACATGTTTCAAATGCAATCAGTGCTGTCCAGCAACATGTATTTATTCGTGTCCCTGGATTTTTAAGCAATCTGGTCACCCTAAAGCAGTGGCTCGTGAGCAACATGCTTCTCACCAACCCCTTGGATGTTGCTCCCAGTGGCAACAAAGCAGGTGCTTATTTTTGAACTCTTGGCTTGGAGGCAAGTTTTGGTTGAATAAAAAACCTGGAGTATTGCCAAACAGAGCCCCCTGTAGGCTGCCAATACAGATATGGGCTACCAAATAGCCAATCACAGCCCTTATTTGGCACCACCAGGAACTTGTTTGTGTTACTCCCCAAATCTTTGCCCTGTCCTAAAGTAACCAGATAAAAGTCCAGAAAACATTCACGCTATAATGGAAATGCATTTTCCATGAGAGATGGAATTTTACAGCGAAATTAACACAAAAAGTAACTAATACAATGAAACTGCAGAGACCATTGCATTCCCAGAATGCACTGGTGCCCTAATAGTGTATCTATGTGCCTCTCTAGCCCCCACACTCTACCAGTGTTACTCGTGTTAAAATTAAAATTATCACAATGCTGCAGCACTTCCGGTTTTTCCATCCGTACCTCCGTGGGTCCAACGACAAGCACTTTCGCCTTAAACATGTTATTCAGTCTTTGATATCACAGGGTATGTGGAGTTTTACCTGTAAGATAAAGCAAAGTTAGTGCATAGCATATGTGTTATGGGGAAGGGACAGAATGACAATTCCAGCAGTGTTTTGAAGAAAAACAGATCGCATTTCTATGATCTGGGAACAGCGTCCCTTAATAGGTTGTATTATTGGCCCTGAACAGTAGAAGGAATTGTGGGAAGGAACAGCTAGGGGAGAGGCGGCAATGCGAGCCGGAGAGTGAGTGTAAGCGAGATAACAACACCCAATTACCCCGTGTAAGACGGAAATGTGTCCTCAAACCTGAGCAGCGGAGAGCCGATATACCGGGAGGCCAAAACACCGGCGTCTGGATGTTTCCATGGCTGCGGCTCTCCTATTGGCTGAGACAACTTCCACAGACACAGTCTGCTGATTGGTTGGAGCCGTTTCCTTAGAAACAATTATGTAGGCCATTGTTGCGTTACGTAGCAATCGGTATGTGTGTTCTTGAAGTAGTACTAACCGAGCCCATGTGACATATGTGTGTTACAGGTGCTGCAAACTGTATTTCGCTTCCAGCTGCACAAACTGTTCGCTCATTTGTGCGGTGGCTCCAGTCAAACACTAATTACGCCATTGTGATAGAGGAGGGGGCATGGATTGTGTCGGTGGGCAGAGGAAAGGCGTATGGGAGAGAAGTGTGTTACTTAGTTATGTTGAGCCCGTCATTGGCGTTTCCCGTTACCACGTTATCTGTGCCCTGACTTACGGCTTAAAGGGCAATTTCAGCAAAACTGTAATAACACACAAAACAAGGCCCCCCAACCCCTC
The DNA here is from genome assembly GCF_000004195.4 of Xenopus tropicalis. Taxonomy (NCBI): domain Eukaryota; kingdom Metazoa; phylum Chordata; class Amphibia; order Anura; family Pipidae; genus Xenopus; species Xenopus tropicalis. Next base: position 47,039,067 of record NC_030678.2, on the reverse strand, counting down.
AGAAATGTGTTCAAACTTTACATAACCTGCCAAATTTTGTAAAATGGGAGTGGTATTTAGGGGGTTTTGTTTAAAATGGGCGTGGTACAAAAGTGTCGCGGCATGTAGGAATTGTATCAATTCAGGCGATTTATGAAACTCAGGGCAAGGTGGAAATGGCAAAAAGTAGGTGCAAACCCCCCAAAATTGTTTACATTTTTCACCCTACCTGTATGTTGCTCCAGAGAAGCTGGTGTTTTCTATTATGGAAGTAAAACAGAGAAAAGAATGAATGCGATGAAATCTAATTTGTATAGGCTGCTTAATATTAGACAATGGTCTTCTTGTTCTTTTTGTTGTCTGAACTGTGGAATTAAGGAAAAACTATACCCCAATGTCCGGTTTCTTTAAAAATATATTGCATAAACAAGCTCATAAGTAAAACCCTGCTTCATCTAAATAAACCATTTTCATGAAAATATACTTTTTTAGTAGTATGTGCCATTGGGTACTCCTAAATAGAAAATTGCCATTTTAAGAATTCACAGTGCACACAAACAAGCCAAGGCACACATACTGCTAGGCCCCATCAGCCAATGAATGGACAGAGTTCCGTCTTTTGCTTCCACACTACTTCCTGTTACAGTTAGAGCTGCATCACTTCCTGTTAGGTGATCTCTGAGGGAACACACAGCCCACCACTAAATGGTGGCTCAAGGGAAAGGACGTAAAAGGACAATATTTAGTTATATATATATTCCAGTTTGGCGAGATAGGTCACTTAACATGAAATAAACCATCTATTAGTTAAGTATTTGTACTGGGGGTATAGTTTTCTTTTAATACACCAAAAGGGCTTTTTATGGAGTCATTAATATAAACGTGAAAATATTTTTTGACCTCTTGGTGCTGCTACAGTACTTTCCAGTTCTGATAAAACTCACTTGTGCAGCTGCCAGATAACATTTCTTGAGTTTATTTTCTGTTTGCTATTCCATGCCATAATATATTTTGTCTCAAAACACTATTTTTTTTTATATTCCTGTCTAAATTACAGTATTTCTGTTGCAAACAAGTGTTCTGCTCACTTCATGCAATGTAAATTTGCTGTTATTTCCCTACCTGACTCAGTACAAATAAGGCAACTGCCCCTTGGGGCTGACTCTCATTCTGTGGATAAATGCAGGCCGAGACTAAGTCCCTGTGCTAGCATCAGCCTTTTCCTGTGTGTGCCCCTGATGGCACTGGATTAGCCCCGGTACAAGAAGTGGAGTTTGGAGTTGAAATGTCATGCGTTTCAGTGCTGGATTAGCCACGTGTGGCATTAGGGTTGTTACCTTGTGGCAAGTACTTTACCCGCTGGGGTGGGGATGGGTTTGTGATGTAATGGCCACGGCAGTGATACAAACAGGGTGGGCTTTGCCATCGGGATCACTATCGGAGGGGAATATGTGAGTTCAGCATGTAGTGGGGGAGTTCAGTCCTGTCTGACCCTGCCAGCCTATGGCTGAAATAGACACATACTGTATGGACAGAATTATCAACACTGGAATTTAAGCATTATCGAAATTTGAGCTAATTTATTAAAATATAAATATTAAATATATAAAAACATTACAATGCAAATCAGACACAATGAAATCTCATTTTGCCCTTCATTTTCAGGTCTGCCCAATTTCCAATTAGTCCCGGAAACTGAAATTGAAAAATAGCTTGAATTTTGAAAATGGAACTCCTTTTGACTGTATAAACTTGACCGCATGTAGGTGACAAATAATTTTTGAGTTTATTTTTTTTGTGCTTAATAAATCTTGAAAATTTGAGTTTCGAAACTGAAAATTTTTGCTGCAAAAAACACAGATCACAGTAAAAAGTTAACTTTGAATATTGATAAACCTGCCCCACAGACAACATGACCAAGCAGATTCTGCTGTGATTTGGGCATTGATAAAGTCTTAACTAGCTACAAACCATGTATTTTTTTACTGAATAATTTACAACATGTAGATACCATTATACAGTGTGAATGCCATTATAATTAAGGGACTTAATGTGAATGTATTCCAAATGATTTTGCTGTCAACATTTATCTTTCCAATTATAGATATGTGGCTATTTAATATTCATTTTTATTGTTCTCTTTTGCATCACTGCATTGCCCATGATGCTCGTCTTCCTGTGTTTAATGGGTAATGTTAGTACTTTCCAGTAGGGACTGGATGTACGTTCAGCAGCAATCACTGATGGCCATCTGTAAACTTGATTCTTTATGGAGAGAGCCCCAATGACTTTCACTACAAAGGGCTCCACGGATGCTCTGCATTAAAAAGCTATTTGTAGGAAATTGGGTAAGGTGCTTTTTGTACACACTTTAGAAAGGAATTTATATAAAAGCTTTTTGTAGGCATTTAATAAGAAGTAGTAAAAAAAATTGGCCCATTTTCTGTGCCATCTAAGGAGTTCTTATAGCATATATAGACCGAGTGCTCTAATTAAGAAACACTAGCATTACATTTCATGCTGCTAGGATGTGAAAGAGCATACATTTAGGGGCTGATTTACTAACCCACGAATCCGAATTGGAAAATTTCCGATTGGTAAACGAACATTTTGCGACTTTTTCGTATTTTTTGCTTTTTTTTCGTAGCCGTTACGACTTTTTCGTAAATTGTCGCAACTTTTTCGCAACCATTACGACTTGCGCGAATTGTCGCAAATTTTTCGTAGCCGTTACGATTTGCTCGTATCTTGTTGCGACTTTTTCATATTGAGCGCTCGTAAACTGCGGGCAAAACTTTCAGACTTAGCATGATTTTGGAAGCCTCCCATAGGACTCAATGGCACTCTGCAGCTCCAACCTGGCCCAAGAAAAGTCACGATACTAAAGCTTGAATGAATCCGAAACTTTCATACTCGGCGCGAAGGCTACGAAAAAGTTGCAACATTTAGCGCAATTCGTAACGGCTACAAAAAAGTCGCGACATTATGCGAAAAAGTCGTAACGGCTACAAAAAAATCACGACAATTTCCGAAAAAATCGCAAAATACCGATCATTACGAAAAAAACGCATTCGGATGCCTTCGGGCCGTTCGTGGATTAGTAAATGTGCCACTTAGGATCCAAAGTGAAATGGGCACAAGATTGTATTTACCTTTAATGATAATTACAGGCATGGGTCCTTGGACCTGTTATCCAGAATGCTTGGGACCTGGTGTTTTCTGGATAAGGGGTAGCCGTTACGATTTGCTCGTATATTGTCGCGACTTTTTCGTATTGAGCGCTCGTAAACGGCGGGCAAACCTTTCAGACTTTGCATGATTTTGGAAGCCTCCCATAGGACTCAATGGCACTCTGCAGCTCCAACCTGGCCCAAGGAAAGTCACAATACTGAAGCTTGAATGAATCCGAAACTTTCATACTCGGCGCGACGGCTACGAAAAAGTCGCGACAATTCGTGCAAATCGTAATGGCTACGAAAAAGGCGCAACAATTTACGGAAAAGTCGTAACGGCTACGAAAAAGTTGCAACAATTTATGGAAAAATCGCAAAATACCGATCATTATGAAAAAAACGCATTCGGATGCCTTCGGAGGGGACTGACATGAAACAGCAATCTGTCAACTCTCAAGGAACAGCTAAAGCAAAAGATATGTGGGTTGTGTTACATCCCCAAAAGTGAACAGTACACAATGGAATTTTGATTCCATCTACTGATGGGTCAGTGTGGGTCCATTCCCATTGCTGTAGGTGGTTCACCCTGTAAATCTCTAAGCATGCCATACAATTTAAAAGGGCTATCAGTGCATTAACTAGAGATTGTGGGCTCCCCTTGCAGACACTGCTTGCATTGGAATCTCTATAAGGGTTGGGCAGGGGGCATATATATATATATTACATTTTCTATGAAAAAAAAACAAAACATTTTTGGGTGGAAGTAAGGTTGCAAGTTCATGTAAATGTAAAAATGCTTTTAGAATATCCAGCAGAAGAGCTGCACTGATTGTAATTAACTGAAATTAAGTCAGCTTGAAATCACTATAAGCCAATAATTTGCAATTATTTGATGTGTCCCCGATTGTTCAAGTTGTTTGAAATGTAGAGTAAGCTTAAATTACAAATAGGTTGTTGTTAAAGAATATGGCCTTGCAAAATTTCAATCAAAAATGTCTACTGAAAAAAAAATACAATACACACCATAGCTACCAAAGAGGTAGCATTTACTGGTCTGCTGGTTGAAAAGAATTCTATTATATGTTGTTCTAGAACAGTAACAGCAAAAAAATTTATTAAAAAAATAAAAACTACACCCTCTAACTAATACCCATGTCCAGCTGCATTGTATTTATTTACCTTCTATTTGGCAAAAAAATCCCAAGTAAATCTCCTCACCATGGTATGGATACAGTTTTGAAGAAAGGTGATATGGCGACTAGCCCCTCAGTGTGTGCGCGCCCCCGACATCTCTCCTGTTTACATGACATCCGGCTGTAACCAGGAAGTGCAGCGTTGCCCTGCTGAAACAAGCTGAAGGGATGGCCGGTGGGAGGAGAGGCAGACAGATGGAATGGCTGCTGAAGGGGAGAAAGGCTGGCCGGTGGGAGGAGATGCAGACAGATGGAATGGCTGCTGAAGGGGAGACAGGCTGGCCGGTGGGAGGAGATGCAGACAGATGGAATGGCTGCTGAAGGGGAGAAAGGCTGGCCGGTGGGAGGAGAGGCAGACAGATGGAATGGCTGCTGAAGGGGAGACACCTGACAGGCTGGCCGGCGGGAGGAGAGGCAGACAGATGGAATGGCTGCTGAAGGGCGAGAAACGCTGCTGGGATCAGAACAGGAGCAATGTTTGTGTCAGTGCTCTTCATATAGCAACAGAAAGCAGGCTTTGTACCTGTAAGGATTGCAACACATTTAGGATTTGTGTTTTCGGCTACATATCAGCACTATATAAAGAAAGTCTTTAGCTGACTATTTTCTGAAATCTGGATATGCAAATTAGGCATTGATTTGGTTCAGGCTTTCACTATAATATTTTGGGGAAGATTTAAGATTCAGCAAAATCAATGATGAAATAATGGATTCAGTGCATCCCTTGTATATGCGGTCAACAATGGCAGAAGAAGATATTTGGAGAATCAAGACAGGGGTACTAGTGTTCTGATATATTTCCTTTCCTGACATTTAGCCATTGATCCTCTACTTGCCAGAAATTCACGTTTGGTTGTTTGGAGCCTAAATTAGTCTATGCTCAGGTAAAAATGGAGTTTGAACAGAAAGTGAGATGGTATTTAGAGTACAAGCCTAATTTTTAAGCCAGAGGCAACAGGCAAGGCAAGAAAAATGGCCATAAAGTATCTTGTGTCATACCTCCCAACTGTCCCGCTTTACGCGGGACAGTCCCGATTTTGCTACCCCGTCCCGCTGTCCCGGATAGCCGCCGATCTGTCCCGCTTTTAAAGGTCTCCCGCATGACGTCACACGCACGTTTTCCCTTAGCGCCGCAGTTCTGCTCAGTTCAGTTCTAACATAAAGTCCTTCACAGTGCAGAAGCTGCGGCGCTAACAGGTGCGTGTGACGTCACGAGGAGGAGAAGGAGAGCCCTGGGGCGCAGCCGGATGGTGGTAGGAGCAGGGGGATGCTGGGGAAGACACTGGAGGTAAGGGGCAGCTGGAGAATGTTGGGGAGGACGCTGGGGGGAGCTTGAGAATGTTGGGGAGGATGCTGGGGGGAGCTTGAGAATATTGGGGAGGACGCTGGGGGGAGCTTGAGAATGTTGGGGAGGACGCTGGGGGAAGCTGGAGAATGTTGGGGAGGACGCTGGGAGGAGCTGGAGGATGTTGGGGAGGACGCTGGGGGAAGCTGGAGAATGTTGGGGAGGACGCTAGGGGAAGCTGAAGGATGTTGGGGAGGACGCTGGGGGAAGCTGAAGGATGTTGGGGAGGACGCTGGGGGAAGCTGAAGGATGTTGGGGAGGAAGCTGGGGGGAGCTGGAGGATGTTGGGGAGGACGCTGGGGGGAGCTGGAGGATGTTGGGGAGGACGCTGGGGGAAGCTGAAGGATGTTGGGGAGGACGCTGGGAGGAGCTGGAGGAAGGTAAGGGGCAGCTGGAGGATGTTGGGTGGATGCTGGGGGGAGCTGGAGGAAGGTAAGGGGCAGCTGGAGGATGTTGGGTGGATGCTGGGGGGAGCTGGAGGATGTTGGGTGGATGCTGGGGGGAGCTGAAGGATGTTGGGTGGATGCTGGGGGGGAGCTGAAGGATGTTGGGGAGGATGCTGCAGTTGGGAGCGGCCCATAGTATGGGGACACTGGGGGAGGACCAGCAAGATTTTTATGCACTTTGTGTATGTTATGCTTTTCAGACGTGGTTTTGTAAAATGGGCCTGTTTGGATGGGGGCGTGGCCAAAAAGTGGGTGTGGCCTAAAAAATTTGCCGCGCTACACGCGGCAGACATTTTTGTCCCTCCTTCTGCTTTTCAAATGTTGGGAGGTATGTTGTGTTGTTTGCACACTGTACAATTCCATCTATTGTTCTATAAAGAGAATGAATCACAAATAATTGTGCCTTGTTTTGAATACAGAGTTGATGTGGGTATTCACATGGTTACCCCCTTAGTACATCTGTCCAGTGCAAAAAGTCAGTGCCGGGCCAAGGGGTAATGGCACCCAAAGCAAGCCCCACACCGTTATCTGCCATCACCTAACCACCACAACCCCACACACACACCCTAGACATGTGTTGTTCTGCCTACCCCTAGCTCTGGCAAAGGTATATATATTTTTAAATTTGCTGAGTGTGCTTTGGGCTCTTATTTTTCAACCATAAGTTTTATGGTTCAGTTTTAAATGTATTGGCATAGCAACTCTGAGATTCACTGTCACTGTGAGAAGTGTTATTTAAATCCTGTGGGATATTATGAAACCAATGCCCTTGAGTGTATGCTTAACTAAAAGGAGTGAAATCAATTAGAGCAACTGCACAGTTCAGAGCAATTGAGTCTAGTGTATTGCATTAGCGGTATGGGCCAGTCCCTGATAAGCAGGCTGAGAAGGTAAGCGCTCAGTATATTGTTGGGGGCTTAGGCTGATGCCACACGTGGCGTTTTTACGCTGCGTATTTTCTAATTCTCTCGGCGGCTGAAAAACGCCTGATATCATCATCCATAGAAATAGCTTGAAAAGACGCGAAGCAAACCACACAAAGCGGAAATACGCTAGAAAACGCCTAAGCACGGATTTTTCAAGCGTTGGCTGAAATACGCCAGTACTTGCAAAGCAAGCTATTCCTATGGATACGCAAAGGCAGCTGCCAGACCTAGCGGAAATACGCGGCGTTTTTTGCTATTTCGCACTATTAGCACCATGGCAACAGGATTTGCTTACGTCACCAGTACTAGGCTGAAAAACGCCATGTGTGGCTTGTGCAGCGTTTTTAGGCTGAGAAAAAACGCCGCGTAAAAACGCCACGTGTGGCATCAGCCTTATATTGCATGGGGCTGCTGTACATGGGAAGTGAACTGAAATTACTATAAATCATTCAGTTTGAAGCTTCAGCTCCCTTTAAAGAATAATCCTCCTGTGTAATAAAATAAAATTTCCAAACTAATAGGTATATATTATGGATAACTGACATGAAAAATAAACATATTACCCCTAGAGGTTTTCTATGTACGGATGTGCTTTACATGTAGGCATACTCAGGGCCCTCCTCTTTAAAAAAAAAAAAGAGGGCCAGAAAAGAGAAATGTTTTAAGGCTCCAGGTTCCAGTGTAGGTAAGCTGAGTACCTCAAAATGTCAAAATAAACATTTCCATCAAGCCCATATGTAGACAATGTCATTAAGTTCTTGCTTCTTTGTGTTTGCTTAAAGGTTGATAGTATATGCAGGCTTTTTGAATCACGTAATAACTGATTCAGGAGGGAAATGAACTACATAATTTGTTTTTCCATAGAACTATGTGATAGTTTGGTAGAGTCAGGAAGTGCATATTGGGTTATTACATGGTAAATGACCTTCACATTTGCTGACATTTTTATATGTTATGCTCCTAAAACTTGTAATCAGTTTTCCTATTTAAAAAAACACTGATTCCAGTCAGATTTTCCCAGTATCATTTTCAGAAGTATCAAAAGCCATCATTTTCCATTTAGCTGCCATTACCGTTCCAGTACCACCAAATCCCAAAATGATGTTTCTCTTTCAACATCACTGATAACAGGCTTAATGGGCTGAAGTTTATTACCCATGCAGCTTTCTTTATCTGCAGATTTTCCCATAGACAACATAGGAATTTCTGATACAGGGCCCACTGATAACATTTTCACAGGTAATGGAATCCAGCCCAATTCCTGATTCAGCAAATGAGATAACAAAACTGTAAAACTCCAGCACATGGCTTTGCGGAGAGATTCAATCATAATTTCCTTATGCTTGGAACAGAGTCAGCACAACAGTTAAGCAAAGAGTGGGAATTAAGAGATGGTACAGCACAATGTGTGGGGCAAGCTAAACAGAATCAGATGTGGGAGGCAGAGAGAGAGAGAACAGCTACAGGGTCCTCAGTGTGAGCAAAATGTGAGTCAGGTGATAACTATGCCAAGGTAATAACACAACCAAAACATTCAGAGGCATAAATCACAAGTCTGTGGTTCAAACCCCATGTTTGACAGGAAGATGGCGACTACATGGTCAAGATCTAAACACATAAAAAGACTGAACAATAACATTATAAGTAGATAACATTAACCATTTGCAATGTTAAATGGGATTATAAACATTACATTCTTTTGCTGAGAATACTCATGGGGCAAGCGGTGAAAAAGCCCTTAGTCTGCAAATTGTTTGTATTGTAATTGTTTCCATAAGTAAGTATGAAGACAAGTTTTTTTTTTTAGTGTTTTGTGACCCACAACATTGAACCCAGACTTGCAGTGGCTAAAAGGAGATGTGTTTATACAATATGATTTCCCCTTGTAAAACATATGAATATAAATCATGAAGTTTGTGCGGCTCTATTTATTATTCAGTTTAAGCCAGTTTGATTTTGACCCAAAGTATAAAAACAACATCTTTGTATTTAAACTAAGTGAGATGAAAATTAAATTTGTGCTTACTGTATCTCTGCATGCTGGCTACTTCAACATTCAGCACAAAAATCCCACCCTGAAGGATGGGTATAGACAGCTGGTACGAACAGGTCAGCACTTACTACTTTAGTAGGCAGGGCTGGAACAAGGGTAGACAGAAGAGGCACGTGCCTAGGGCTCTACGGTGGGGGGCACTAGGCACCTACAGTACCTGTTCTTTCTGTCTACCACTAGTTGGCCATCGTCCCCCATCACCGCAGCCTCCCTTTCCCAAAAGGGCTGCTGCACCTCCTGATGGTGCTCTCTGCACAAAACATCAGATTTTTGAGTGCAGAGAGAAGCTTTCCTGGGGGCACAAGTGTTCATTCTTGCCCTTCTTTCATTTGTGCCTACAAAAAACAGATGTAGATGAAATGCTTCCCGCAGTCACCACATCCAGTGGCTAATTGCTTGGGTGATATAGACCTTTTTTATAGTCTGCGAGACTGTACTCCATATACTCACACAACAAGGCAAGAACTCCAGTCAACAAAATACACATTACACAAAGTGCATATAGCCCAAATAACATGCCAGCACTCTTTGTATAATATATAACAATTTTATATTACAAAGAATGGGATGCCCCTGAATGTCAATTGAATGTATTTAATATATGGCCAGAGGATTGGTAATGGCTGATGCAGGGCAATGACCGGGGAAACAAAAACATATTATTTTTGTGGCAGAAGCAAATATTGTAGCATTTGCTTTATTTATTATTCATATATTTATTTACTTCATTTATTGTTGTGTCGATGCCATTTACTGTATCATTCTGCATTTCTGTCATATAGTGCAGACTGTCTTTAAAAAAACTGCAAAACTATCCTCATTGTTCCAGGATCTATGTTTTAGACTGAGTTGCTGAGCCCTACAGATCCAAGGGATTATTTGGCAAATGAAGAATTGTATATAATTCATCAAAGAATATAAAGTAAATAATTGAATAACTCTTTGGTCAGATGGAGTAAGATGTTATTACCTGTTAATCTTGTTGGCTTTATCTGCAAATGCCTTCATTGGCCACAGAATTTTTCTTTAGATGAACTTAGTGATAACCTTTGCACAGGTATCAGAATACAATTAAGTCCAGAACAATTTCACAGGATGTAACGGTTAAGCAATAAATACCATGGGCCAATAAGTGCCCCTGCCATGTTCTATAATATTATATTCCATATTTATTATAATTTTATACTTTCTTTCAAGAAAAAAACCATGAAAAAGCAAAACCCTTAACAGCAATGTTATTCTCACCCCCATGTATTACCAAATCCTTGTTCTTCTGACCAGTGCATGTTTACATAGAGAGGGAAATATACTGTAAATCGTTAAACAAGTTTACATAAATAAGAATATACCATACACTGACAGAAAGTAATAGATGCTGCATTGTAGTATGGTGGTGGGGCCGACCAGGAACTTAATCTATTTCTATTGTTATGCTATCAGTTTATATTCTATTACGTGCTGTTTTATACTATTATTATAATAGTATGCTTTATTATTATTGTTTAATACAGACCAACATATTCCACAGTGCCCTACAGAGATTATTAATCATTTACATCAGTCCCTAAAACTTACAAACTAAGTTCCCGATCATATAAACACAATGCACACTGACTTCTAAACATCCATATAAGTCAAAAAGTAAAATGGCTCTTGTCTTTAGGTTATGACATTGTGACAAACAATTAAACAGTGAATGAAACTGCATAGTGTAGAGTAAGAGCAATACAGGGTGGTTCTAATGCTCTAATGTGCAAATTTGGGCCAAGATCAACCTGAACCAGCGATGACAGGTGGTTTTCATTCAAGGCAATGGTTTGCGGCACAGTGGGTTTTAGGGTTTCTGAGCTGGCTGAAATATAGTGAAACCACTCTTTGTAGTGTTTGCCTAAGACTGATGGCATTTACAGTGTTTTAAGGGCAACTGTAATGAGGCGAAAATTTGCTTCCCTTTGTGATCTATGTATGTTGTAGAGCTGATATCCTGCATTTAGTTAACACATCAGTGTGATATTAATGCAATGACCTAACACTTCATCTGTATTTATGGATACAAACAAGTGCAACCAAAATGTATTATAGCACCCTCTGATTTTATAGCATGGACATTTCTGAAGGTAAATACAATATTAGGGTATAATCAGTTTGAGATGAAAAACTTATCTCTTAATTCAAGATTTTTCCATATACTTTAAATGAAGGTTTTACATGATAAATCATGAGATTTTATTAAAACAAAACAAAATGTATCTGGCTTGTTTTGTGGTACAGGTTATGTAACCCTTATTTAGGTAGTAAAGAATAGAATTTTATACCAGAAATAGCTGCTAGATTTGAAAAAGGAGCTAATTCATGGTACACTTGTATTTTGGCACTGTATAGGCTTGGTTCTTAATGGTGTTGACCTACGCAGGTAGTTAACACATATAGAGGATTTGTCCTGCTTTCTTCACTTAAAGATATGGAGACCAGTGTTTGGTCATTTGGTGATTGTTTCTGACGGGATGTTTTACAACTATTTGAGGGGAATCTCTTCCTTCGAGTAGTTTCTTGCACTGATTTCTTAGGTATGTCTAGCTGTTGCTGTAAAACAGCATTTTCTTCTATTTGTCATTGGATATTGTTTTGTCTTTGTCTTTGGATCACCTATATTCTATTGACCATTTTATTAAAGGATTTTGGGATTCCTTTTAAGATGCTGAGTAGATGTTGTAGCACTATTCCAGCTTAGTACCACAACAAATCTACCAGTGGTTGGTATGAAAGCGACACCATATTTTAAATACAGTATCTCATTGAAATGTCAGACCCTTCGTACTACTCATGTCTCTAAAATCTGCATTAAGGACAATTGTGCACTGTAAAAGAGAAATATAGTCCCTTTAAAAGAGAACTACCAAACAGAAGCTCCCATCCATTGTACTCCATTGAACCCTCTCCATGCTCCATGCCATATTAAAACATAAAACATATAGAATACTGAAGAAGTTTGGAGGTCAACAAAGTGAAGCTTTGTTAAATACATAAAGTACAACAAAAAAAACATGGCAAAATAGTGCAAAACATTGAATACAGTTTTGGTATCTATAACACATAAAATACAGTAGGAAGAAGTATAGCAAGGAGCCCAGAGTACATTAAAGTTAACTTCATCCAAAACCAATAAATAGAAGTACAGTAACAAAAACAGTGTACAATATACATACATACAGATGTACACTGTATATTCGCCATGTATACAGATATGCACTAAGAAAAACACAGCACATAAGATAAATGTAGAACAACTAAACAGAGAGAAAAATAGAATTTCATCTGAAGAACAGTGCAAATAAGTGAAGTAGTGTTCTAAGGAGAGAGTACATCAGAACAAAGTACTACAAACACCATAGCATATAACAAAAGACAGCAACCATGTCTCAAGGCAATAAAGCTACTAAACAATACATCAATGTTCTTTTAAACATGTTTGTTGGTTACAGAACATGTTCATTTCTGGATGTGTGCCATTATTATATTCACAATCCCCTGCACAGTGAAAAGTCTTGTTCCCTAATATGCCAGGACATACATAATCCCTTTTGATGAGTTCATAAATATGAGGAAAGGTCTCCACGAGTGCCAAGCTACAATGCCACATTGTCTTGAAATGAAATATTACGCATTCCAGACTTTCTACACAATCTTTGTATTTAAACTGACACCTCACACTCCCTGAAACCACCAGAGGAGAGTGCAGATGCTGACACACACAGTATAGGTTAGATAGATTAAAGGATCGTACTACATATAAATATCCCCAGGGCTCCAAGCTTCTCTTCAGGTTCATTTGAAACTTGTTATCTTATGTAGTGTCTATCCATATTTTAACATAAACTCCTTATAGGACCATCACATTTTATTGTGTTGAAGCCAATGTTTATATTTCTTTCTTTTCTGGTACATGCCATTGTTGCGTCTTTAGATTTGAAAGCAGTTAAGAAAATTAAAGCATAACACTGTTTATTTTTTATTGTCTGGGATGCCGTTTCTTTTTGTCTGGCATAGGCTGTGACTGGGTGGGCTTTATACTATGTGGTTCTGAGAATTCTGATTTTCCACTGTTAAAAGGGGCGGAGTCATTCTTTGTGATTCACTGATTGGTAGAATTGGGTTCACTTATCTTTTTTACTCAGAAGCTTAAAGGGCATGTAAAGCCTACATTTGCCTACAATGTATATCAGTTGGGCACATCTCCCCCACCCAAATGGCATAATTTGTGTTGCATATATCCCCTCCGTTTGCCAGCACCATCACATTTTCCTTAAGCAAATAGCAGCTTTCACCTGGTGACCATTTTTCCTCTGATACATAATCAGTTACATTTAAATCTGCAAACTACATATACACACAGACCTTTATTCAGCATACATTTCATCAAGAATACAGGCTCACACAGGCAGAACTGTCTCTGATAAAAGTTCTGAAGCATTGAAGCAGCCAGCTAAAGCCGAGATTCTGTGGGAACCAGCAATGCCATCTCTTCACTGGCTGCTAGACTGAAGGGCGTGTTTAGTAATCTGAGCTTAGAACAACTGAGCATGCCCACAAGCCAACAGCCAAAGCAAATTCCTGAGGGAGGGAGCCGAGTGGGTTACAGGAGGAGAAGAAAAACTACGTGATTAAGAGGATGCTGCAGCCTTACTATTAACCTCTGGGCACCCAAAGTGACAGGTATTGAAAGATTTCAAAGAGGCTGTTCAGTGATTAAATTTTTGTGTGGGGTTTACATGTCCTTTAATGAGCATGCTTTCACCACTCAGGTGCACAAAATGCACATTATGGATGGCAGCTTAATAATTGTAAAGTGATTTCAGTTCTAGCACACAGTCACACATTGTTGCTAGGCGTTTTAAAATGGTCATTAATATTTAGTAAACAGAAGGCAGTGTAGGAGGGGCCTTGGCATGGAATGTGAGCTTGCACATTTTGGCCAAAGTGTGGTACCAACACCTAATTTCCCCTATGTAAATTGTGTTTAAAGGGATTCCCACAGGCATTGGAGCATTTGGAATTTGAACATTGGCAAATATATATTATTTTTTGGGGGGGCCCTAGATAATAGCAGGCATGTAGAGCGACCCCCAAATGAGGGGCCACTCATTCTTCCCTTTTTGATCATTGTTTAGGGGCAGGAGAACAAAGGAGCTGCCTCTAAAAGCCTCCAGAAAAACTTCCGATGGTACAATATTATAAATGCATTTTAGGTTTTCACATTAATGGTTCATTTTATTTGTATTAAATATATAGCAAGGGGATGTTCATTACCCTGTTTTCTTTCCTGTGTTGTTTATCACTTTGTTGATTTTTCTTCTTGATTTTTGTTTATTGAGGACAAAGGGATTTGTTTTTGTTTTTTACACATGGTTATTGTTTTTGTTTTTTACACATTGTTTTTACATGGTTATCCAAGAATTTGGCATTTCCAAAGAAATAATTAAGTTCCCCAGAACAACAAAAAATTCAGTTCTTTCAGCATTACATTTGACTGTGAGTTAATGGAATTTAACTTGCCATAAGAGATGTTATTAAAATGAAAAAATAAAAACATTTTAAATCATTTGCTCTTTAATTAAAATAACCATTGTGCTGAATGTACTTTTTGCCTTTTGTTTTAATTATGAAAAAAATCTGTTTTTTGTTATTTCTTGAGCTAAACAGGGCAAACAGGTACATTGAAGCTGCTCCATATGTGGTCCTTACGAGGCAGGTAATTAGATTACCAATGAACAGATAATCCTTTTGCATAATGAAGGATAATCCCCCTTGCATACCCATACCTCATGTTGTGCCCCAACCCCTAGAACATAAAATCTCACAGATATCACCCTTTGACCTCATGTCTTAATACTTATATTTCCATCATAAGTAATTATTTTATTGCTTGATATTACTACATCTAAAAGCTATGGAGTGTGGTAAAATGACTTCAGAAATTGCATGTTTAGATACTTTGGTACTTCTGATACTCCTATCATAGTTTTTTTTTTTATTTCAATAAACTTTTATTAAAATCAAAGAAAAAGTATACAGACTGTGACACATTTATCCTAAGTATATTATGTAAAGCAGACCGGCCAAGCAAGGTATGATATCTTGGTGGAGATTAAAATAAATATATAATAGGTAGTCTGTATGTGTACATTGGGGGGCTAGAGGTTCTCCTTAACAGGGGGATTCTCTAGTACCCATTGCTTGAATTATATAATATATCAAAAAACAGTATAAGCGTTGGTTATAAAAGAGGTAAACAACAAAACAAGGAACTTGTTAAGTTTTGATGACGTGGGTTCAGTTCAGATATTCAACAGTATACTGGTTTATTTCCTGTGGTCCTTGGGCTGCTTAAAGGAGAATTAAAAGTTGCTGTACAAGATTTTACCCAATCATCAATTAGGTGGTCCCCTCCTGAAATGCTGTATTAGAACTTGGATTACACAGGCCTGAAACCTGTGCCAAACAGCAATGCTGAATTTAGCAGTTTCTATAAAAATATATGAAAATTCTAGAAAAAAAAATCGGCTCAAAGTTTCCACTTTCAAGCATCTTATCTCCCACAAAGCATTAGGTCCCAAGAAAAAACATCCTAAATATGAAAGCCAAGGCTCCACTGAACAGTTTGATGCATTGTGCATAAGATTACCAAAGTATGTGGCATTTAGAGACCCCAAAAAGAAATGACTTCAGCTACTGTAAATTTAACACATTTACTGTATTTTTTGTGGGGTAAAAACCACAAAAAAAAGTGTTGACCCCCCAAAACCATATATTTGTTAAAAGTACACATTTGGGTGAATTTAAAAAGGCCACTCATGTCTTTCTACTCTAAACTATGGAGTCGCAATGCTTTTACAAAATTGCCAATTTTCATAAAATACCTAAAAATCGCCTCAAAGCTTACACTTTCAAGCATGTTATCTCCCACATAGCATTTGGTACCAAGAAAAAACATCGTAAATATGAAATCCAAGGGTCCACGGAACAGTTTTATGCCCATTGCACATAGGATCACCAAAGTATCTGGCATTTAGCTAAGCTAAATGTAGTGATTTTTATGTAATTTCTGAATATTGTCTCAAAGCTTGCAATTTACCCCATTATATACCAAACATTTCATAATGTATCAACATAAAATATTCTAAATATGAATGCCAAGGGTCTACTGAACAGTTTGATGCCCAGTATGCCTAGATTTACCAAACTATGTGGCGTACAGAGCCACCCAAATGAAAACAGCACATATGAATTTTCATGTCTGACACTCTTGCTGCTGCAATATAAGCAGCCCGGTGTGTGCCATGATACCCCTAACAGTACAGAGACCCTAAAAAAACATATATTTTCTGAAAGTACACATTCTGACAAAACAAAAATGAACAAATACATCTTTCTATTGCAAACTACCAAACTACAAAGCTATGCTAAACCTATCCGTTTTAAATTAAATTTTTGAAAATCATCACAAAGCTTGCATTTTACCCCATTATACACCCCACATTTCTTAACCAAGAAAACTATATATTTTCTAAAAGTACATATTCCGATGAAACCAAAGTGGGTAAATACATCTTTCTACTGCAAACTACCAAATGGCAAAGCTATGCTAAATGCAGTGGGTTTTATGAAATTTATAAAAATCGTCACAAAGCTTGCATTTTACCCCATTATATGGGCCACATCTTGTATAAATCATCCTAAATATTAACGCCAGTGATCTACTGAACAGTTTTGATGCCTAATATGTATAGATTTACCAAATTATGTGGGGTACAGAAACCCAAAATTAATACCCAAGTTAATACATAGCAGACAAAATTTCCATGGGCACAAAAAAGTAACAAAGAACAATGTGAAATGCAATAGAATTAATAAAACCCAATAAAATTAATATCAATGTTTTTTTGCAGTCAGAATCACAGTTTGAATATTTTTTGAAAATCCATTTACATAGCTTTAAATGGAAGTTACTTTATAGAAGGTTAGCAAATTTTAAACTTAGACTTTGGGTTTTTGAGATAATGGGCGGATCCATAAGGTGGAGCTTAATAAAAACCTAATAAACACATTGAAATATAAAAAAACGCCAATGACAAAGGCACAACATAAACGTGTTCTCTTAGCATCAAATGTAAGGCACTGTCTTGGTAAAGAGTAAAATAGCAAATCAGTCAAAAATAAAGAATAGAGAATTTTTAAAGAATATATTTTGTGAAATGATAGTTATTGAAGTTATTTTAAAGGTTTTCTGGATAGTAGATCACATACCCGTATATGGTTCACATATAGTTTGCATTTTATGATGAGAGAATAAAACTCAACATCTAAAAAGCATGTTTCACAGCTTTTTTCCAATTGGATTTTTACACCAGAATATTACACAGAGCTTAAATCACTTCATAGTCTTATAAATACACAGGTGATGTTAATGTGTTGTGTATATGATCAGATTTTTTAACACAGATTCTTAAATAGACCCCCTAGTATAATATGTATATTATCATGGAGGGAGATGGGATGCATGGGAGTTAGCTAGAACCCTTTATTAGCTACATGATAATATTGTGAATGGGCCAGGTGTCCATTGGGAAATTCACACGCCAGCTGTTGTATTACACACCATGGCACCCCCTTAGATGTTACTGGAAACTACAGTAGGAGCAGCTTAGCTCACATGTTCTCTCCATTTCACTCCTGGTTACATGTGTATATATCACGTTTTTTTTCAAATTGTATGAGACATCTAAATCACATTACAACAAAAATGATGACGTCCACAAATATTAAAATGTTTATTTTCAGGGAAAGGCATTCGGATTGCAGGGAGATCTCCAAGAGACTGTTTATGCCACGGGCAGGAAAGAAATAGCACAAGTGACTCATTTCTGACCAAATGTAATAGTATATATTTTCAGGCAAAGAATATTTATGATATTTGCTTTTGAAGCTAAAAAGTGGTAACTGTTCTTTCATTTTAAGCTTATGAATAATCAGCTTTTTCATATTTTAAATAGAATACCTATGCAGCTGTTTGATTCATTAATTTGTAATTACAGTACTCAGCCAAAAAGCAAGCCTCATTTATTCAAACAAACTATTCAGATACTGTTCCGTATGGTCACTCCTTCCCTTTAACACAGGCTCATTTTTCCTTACTCACTAATTCTCAGCCATCCAAATTACAAGTACTCTTTTGCATACACTTTGCCTCTTCTATACAACCACCCTAGCCAACAACGTACATTTTTATACATTCTTATGTGGGTTTCTCTCTTCCGGGGGGCTCAAAGCAGTTTATGGAGTGCAGCCTTAAGACCAAATAGGGAGGTGCAAGGGTAAAGGTGGCAATACACTGTAATGAGTGGATTTCCCCCCCCCCCATGTGCCCACCCAAGGTGGACAATATTGTCCTAATGAGATTGTTTGGCTCAAACCTGCTTATAGACATCTGAGTGATTTTAGCCAGATATTGGTCAGGGAGGCCCACTGGAGGGCCCATACATATGCAGAAGGACCCAAACTGGCAGCTGAAATCTGCCTGTGTATGGCCACCTTAAGGTTACATAGTTAGGTTGAAAAAAGACCATCAAGTTCAACCCTTCCAAGTAAACCCGCCACACACAAACCTATACTGACCTATCTATACACTCACATACATAAACTATATATAAACAACTACTAATACTAACTGTAGATATTAGTATCACAATAGCCTTTAATACTATGCTTGTTCAAGAACTCATTCAGGCTCCTCTTAAAGGCATTAACAGAATCTGCCATCACAACATCTGCAATCACAACCATTGTGATTACTATGTTTGTTGTATTTAATATCCCTGGAGCTGTATAAGAGTAAACTATGCTTTCATATACCTATAATATTGTTATGATTAAGAGTGGCACCTAACTAAATGTGTGACTGCAAAAATAAGGGGGGGGGCCTTGAACCAAAAATTAGTGGTGTCCATGTACTAGACTCCATGGCGGTAATTGGTTTAGTTCAATGTAGTAATATATTGTGTATAATAATACTTTATACTACCTTTGTTGCTGTGGAGGAAAGCACATTATTGTTTTAAAATACCCGATTTCACTTAACCAAAGTAATATTTATAATACATTTAACCAACATTTCCTTTGTTCTTCGGATCTGTGTCAATAAAAAAAGATTAGAAAACTACAATGCTTTTCCCAAGCTAGGGAAAGATGCACAAGTGTACCCTTCCACCAGGGAGCAGTAACTGCTATTTAAGATGGCTAAATATGGCTTTGTTGGTTTTCACTGGGCAAGGAATTTATAATGGCTTCAGGATTAACCACATTAAACTACCAATCTACCAGTTTTACACTGTCCCACACATTTTGGCAGGTATTTACTGTATATGTAAATTTGTGTATTCAACTTTTGTTTTACATCTATTCGTAGCAGCAGGTATGACGAAAGGAACTAGACAGGAATAGTTAAAGTGCATAATGCCTGATATACAGTAATTGTCCAGCCTTTATAACTAAACTGCCTTTATCTTTTCACATAAATATACATTGCTTATTTAAATTATAAATCTGTGAGCAAACTGTTGCATTACCAGAAACACATTTTTAGGACCACAAAATATATTTCATTGGTATTATTAGAACTCAGTACTTCAAGAACTATTAATTATATTTGGTAAACTATCAAATATATATATATATATATATATATATAGAAGTCCAAGCAACAGGCACTCACGTCTGAAGGAATCACAGATCGCCTGGGTGCAGTATTAGAGTTGTAGTTTAGAGAGCAAAATTGTATATATATATATATATACATATGTATAATATATATATATATATACATACACACAGTCTTTTAAACAGCACACCATAAGCTCAAGACAATACCTGGGTGCCAGTGTTTTTTCACTATATCAAAAAATCCTGCAAACACTGTCATAATCCCTTGATATATATATATATATATATATTTATATATATATACAGCTTAACATTTTGGTCCCCCAATGAGCACCAATAAGGCAAGAAGGGTTATCAAAGGGACCTCCTATACTTCTGGGTCTTTTGTCTCCATTGTTATACTTTTGCTTTCTGTGTTTCTAAATGAAATACTTAGTGGTTTCATACCCTGTCAGGCATTTAGCATTCTCACTGACCCGTGTGTTTCCAGTTACTGTCAGCTATTCCATGCGAATGAACTGGCACTGAAAGTTAAAATGGAGTTTGTTCCCTCAGATTCAGATGTGAATCTGTCCCATGAGTTAGTGGGATGTACAGTATATAAATGTTTACCTTACCACCCAGCGGATGCCTACTTCCATATATAGGTATAGGACCCATTATCCAGAATGCTCATGCCCTTCCGGATAAAGGGTCTTTCCGTAAATTGGATCTCCATACCTTAAGGGGCTGATTTACTAATCCATGAATCCGAATCCTGAATGGGAAAAAATCGGATTGGAAACGAACATTTTGCAACTTTTTCGTATTTTTTTTGATTTTTTTTGTCACCGTAGCAACTTTTTCGTATCCGTTACGACTTGTGCGAATTGTCGCGACTTTTTCATAGCCATTATGACTTTCGTGAATTGTCGCGACTTTTGCATAGCCATTATGACTTTCGTGAATTGTCACGACTTTTGCGTAGCCATTATGACTTTCGTGAATTGTCGTGACTTTTGCATAGCCATTACGACTTTCACTTTTTCGTATTGAGCGCTCAAAAAATTTGCAACAATTCGGGAAAAAGACGCAAAATACCGATCATTACGAAAAAAACGCACTCGTACGCTTTTCGGACGTTCGTGGATTAGTAAATGTGCCCCATAGTCTACTAAAAAGTCAATAAAACATGAATTAAACCCAAGAGGATTGTTTTGCATCCAATAAGGATTAATTATATCTTAGGTGGGATCAATTACAAGGTACTGTTTTATTACTACAAAGAAAAGGGAAATCAGTTTTAAAATTATGAATCATTTGATTAAAATGGAGTCTATGGGAGACAGGCTTGCCGTAATTCGGAGCTTTCTGGATAATGGGTTTCCAGATAACAGATCCCATACCTGTACTTATTTCTGGCTATTTGCATTTCTATATGAATTATATTTTTTTACAAAAACCCCACATTGTGTTGGGTCCTAGTATCTCGATTTCACACAAAGGTGGTGTTTGTTTTCCATTAAGAATCATCTGCTTTTAACTCCTACATCAGATTGGGGTGTGTAGGGTACAAGAAGGGAGTTTGGGAGACATTTACTATCTATAAGGATATTTTTTGATCAAGCAATCATGGTCTTCGAATGGTAAAATAAATCATTTTTGTGACCTCTTTATTGTGTTGGTTTAAAAAACAACATACTGTTCTTCTACTTCTGTTTATTCTTCTACTTCTTAATCTCCTTTTTCTAAATGCTTCTCCTCTTACAGTTTTATGGGTGCAGCACCCAAGCTCTCCACACTTCTTTGCCCTACAGCGGAGCAGGTTGCTTGTGCTTTTCTAAGTGATCCCGCCCCCTGTCTTTATGTAGTGCTGCTCCAAACCCTTGCCACTCTTACGGCTTTAATGCTACACTCACCAAACTTAAATAACATAATCATGGGGTCACTCCAAATAAAATAGCAACATTTGTTGGGTGGCCCAAAGTGGGAGGAGCCAGCAACAACCAATCAAATTTTACCTATTGACTAATGGGGAAATTAAAATGTATCAAATTAATTTAAACCAATCTTTGAAGCTACACTCACCAAACTTGAATCACATAATCATGGGATCAACCCACATGAAAAGATATTTGTTGGACACCCAAAAGTGGGAGGAGCCAATAACAGCCAATCAGATTTCATCCATTAAATGTCATTGTTTTACATTTAAAACACTCCCATTCTCACACTATTATGCCAGGGTCCCCAAACTTTGTACAGTTTGTCACTGGGTGGAAAAGTGGGCAGAGCCTATAACAACCAGTCAGATTTCATCTATAGAATTTCATTGGTTTAAATTTAAATTGCCATCCTTTAAATATTATTACCAGGCTCTCCATACTTTGCACCAGGTAACTGCGGTTCAAGGTCAGAAAAAGTAGGCGGTGCCAACAGCCAATCAAATTTTACCTATTGATTTCAATGGGGAAATTCAATCTTCTGCCATTCTCACAGTATTAACGCCAGGGTCCCCAAATAGTTCACAGTTTGTCACTAGTGGACTGCAGTTTTAGGTTTGAAATAGTAGGCAGAGCCACCAACAGCCAATCAATTTCACCCATTCACTGGTGCACTGCAGTTTAAGGTTAGTAATATGGGTGGAGCCACCAATCGGCAATCAGATGTCACTCAATGACAGTAGGGAAATTTAAATTGCTTTCATTTTGACACTTTTAAAACCAGAGTCCCCAAACTTTGCACAGTGTTTTTTACTATTTGAGTGGAGCCAACAACAGCCAATCAGATTTCATTCAGTGACTTCACATATTTTTTAAACCAACATTAAGTTTGTTCTCAAGCTTCCCTTTCTAGTTATGACTTTTATTCCACTTTCAGGCCCTGCCCTGTTCATTTATCAGATGTCATTACAACCCCTGTCTTGTTACTATTATTATGATGATTATTATTATTAACATGTATTTGTAAAGCATCAACCTATTCTGCAGCACTGTACAATAGGTGGGTGTATACATCGAACATATAGATTGCATATAAAACGTGATAGATACAGGTAATAAAGAGGACCCTAATCAATAAAGCTTTTGGTAGGGGGGACCCCAGTAACAAGGTTTACATACTAAATTGGAGAGCTGCAGGAGTTAAGTGATTAAAACCAGGGGCGCTTCTGCCATTAGGCGAGTTGAGAAACTCGCCTCAGGCGGCAGAAGCGCCCCAGTTACCAGGGGCGGCAAAAAGCCGCTCCTGGTAACTTTAAGAGGCGAATTTCCGGTTTTTAAACCAGAAATTCGGCTCTTCTAGTGCAGAGAGCGCAATTGTGCTCTCTGCACTAGCGATCTCACCGCCCCCGGACCCGCTCCTGCGCTCAGAAGGAAAGCGCTGGGGAGTGGGGGGGGGGGGGCGGCATCCAGGAGCCGCCTCAGGCGGCGATATGCCCAGAATCGCCCCTGATTAAAACCACACGCAAAGAGCCTAATTGCAGATAATTAAATATTGTGTTGCCCTCATGACTGAATATTAAGGGAAATTATGGACAGCACTAGTGCTGAATTGACTGCTCTCCTTGATATACTTAACACTGCATTAACATTGCATTTAAAAAATGTAAATACATATTTTCACTAGAATCTTGCAAATTAATCCTTACAAACCTTATCTAAATTGTAATCCTTACAAACCTAACCTATATCAGTAATATATTCAAGTGACCAAACTGTGGCATCCCAGGTGTTATAACCTATGGGTGAGTGGGCTGGATCTCTTTCTAGCTATATTGTTTTCTTCAGAATTAAACACTTCTCCCAGTTCTGTATATATTAATCGGCCCTATCACTGTCTTTTATCACCAGTCATCATCCATTTCCTAACATGTTCTGTGCTACCAAGGTAAAATTAATATAATTATTAGCACTTTATTATTATTACAGTATACTTTTGTTATTGTTTCAGATATTCATATCTGGTTTAGAAATCTCTTCCCCCCCATCATTTTAAAAGTCAGCCCTATTAAATAATAAAGCAGGAAGTGATTTTCTCATGAGATAGAGTTACACTGCTAAATAACTCCTAAGGCCTCAGTGTAACTTGATAGCATGTAGGGCTGGCATTGATCAACAGGTCAACAAAACATTATTTCTCCGAGAGATGATAACGGGGGGGAGCCCTGAAAGAATGAATTGTGTTGGCTTCTATGATCCTTAAGTCCTTAAGTTTGCTATTTATCTTTCCAGTGAACACTGATTTAAACAGAATTTCCACCAGATGGTGCTGGTAATATATATAGTGTTATCATGTTACATCCCCCCTTTTCAATGAGTGAAACAAACTTTTACCAAATTTAAAGGGCTTTGATGCAGAGAATGACTTGAGCAGCTAGTTCCTGTGTGCTCAGACAAGCTCTGGAGTTCTCTGGGCTCTTGCACCACAAGAACCTCTAGATTGTCACTGGATTTGCCAATGCAAAGTTTATGAACATCTTAAGATTTCTTGACATTTTTGTCTCTGCTTATCAAGATGAAATACCCTCATGTTTTGGTTTGGTCATTTAGTTTCTTTGGATATACCTGTGGCACTGGGTTCATGTACCAATTCCCAGCCAGCAGCCTGCAGCACAACTACCCTGACCAGAACTCAGCATCTTCCAGCAGCTTCTCCAACAGGAGGTAAGGAAAAAATAACTTCACCCTGATTTTGTCAGTAGAAAGGGCAGCATGGAGTTAAAATGCAATCTGTACTTAATTCACGATGTGTAGGCATGCTTCTGCATTGCAGCAGAACTACAAATCCCCCAAACTCCCCAGCACAACTGAATGCTCTGAGCTGTAGTTCATCATTATTAGAGAACCAAAACTCACATAGTTAAATAAAGCTGTTTTAATGCATGTATGTTTAATAGTGGTAGTGGCTAATTATGTTTTTTTATTTAAAATTAAAGTATATTTAATATTTTTTCTACATGATTTATTTATTAATTATTATCCTTTAGCATTGAAGTAGATTTAAGCTTTCCCAAGTGTACTATAAATGGATTATATACAATATATATATATATATAATTTCAAGTAAAATTATATTATAATGATAATTATGTCTTTCTCGCTGACCATCTAGATGATCTGTCATCTGTCAGTCTATCGGTTTCTTTCTATCCCGAATGAGAAATTTATTTGTGTCTGTAAGTTACCCTCCCATATAGATTGTAAGCTCTACGGGGCAGGGACCTCCCTCCTCTTGTGTCTTTGACTCTTAACTTATTGCAACTGTATTTATCTTGTATCTATCTGTATTTATTGTTGTACTTTGTATTTATCTATTATAATCTTAATAATCCCCTGTTTGTATTAATGTATTCTACTGTACAGCACTGTGTACATAAGTAGCGCTATATAAATAAAGATATACATACATACATACATGCATTTATTATGTGTACCATGTTCTACATGCTGTACAAAGAATTCCATAATTTCTTTGGTTTAAAGAATGCCTTGAAAAATGTTAGGATAGGAGATTGTAAGCTATACAAATAAGCCATGATCCATTTTCATAAGTGTATATTGCAAGTACAAAATACTGATAACTTCTCGTAATGTTTGAATTAAGAATAAAAGTCAGACGTTGGTGGTGAACTCATGTGAACTTGCTATGCTCATTGGCTAGAAGCTATCTCTTAAAAGACCACAATCAGATGCTGATTCATATGCTAGCACGCCACCAGCGTTGGTGAACTAGCAAATGATTCACTCATCGGCTTTTAGAATCCCCTGCAGAGGGCAGCCTTACCCCGGAATGAACTAGACAGCATGACAGTAATATCATATTTTCATTTCCGATGTTCATTTTTATGTCATGTATGTGTGTCATGATGAGGTAACACTTAGGTGCCATTATGTAAGTACATATATATGAACATTATATTATATTCTGCTTAAAATGGAATACAGCTTATCTGTAACATATTTTAAGTCATTATCCCCAAGTTGCAGTCCAAGGAATACGGAACGTACCATAGTCTAAACTTTTCTAACTTTTCTCGGCTTAATATATGCTATTATAAAAGGTTACTGGAAAGTTTAACCTAAGAAGTTTTCATCATTATGTGAACAACAGACAAGCCACACACTCTTTTTAAGGCTGCAATAATCAAAAGGATTTCAATAAACAAAAATACTTTATTTTATCTTCTTTTATGTTCTTTGGCATATTGCAGAAAGGTGCAAAACTGTTCTCGTTTGAATGTGTTTGTAATATTTTAATGTTTTTAGTATTTTTTGGATAACAACATAAAATCAACATCTATTGAGATGACTGCTGTGTAGTATATGATTGTAATATGGAAATATATCTGTATTTGTCTATTTCTGTCTACCTTGATAAAGGTCTCCTGTGTAAGAGTCATAAATCGACAGGTTTACTTTGATTTGATTAGGAAAACAAGCATTCTAAAAATACATTAGAATGCTAAAATCCTACATTTGCATCTTACAAAAGGTCTAGTCGTAGGACTACAAAAGAGCAATAGCTCAAGCTGCTAGATAAAGAACTCACGGAATGAAATGTCATGTACAATAAGGATGTCGATAACATAGAAGGAACCCCTCATAAAGAAAAAAAATAAGCAAAATCATTGGAAAATACAGATATGGGACCTGTTAATCAGATTGCTTGGGACCTTGGTTTTTTTTGGATAAGGGATCTTTCTGTAATTTGGCTCTCCATACTTTTAAATAAACCCAAAAGGTTTGTTTTGTCTCCAATAAGGATTACTTATCTTAGTTGAGATCAAGTACATAGATCCTATACCTGTAACCAAAACAGCGGTACCCAATCCACCCAGTTTATACATTTTTGCCCTATTATCAGTTTCTCACCTGTTTCTCAGCTTAT
Organism: Xenopus tropicalis; assembly: GCF_000004195.4. Taxonomy (NCBI): domain Eukaryota; kingdom Metazoa; phylum Chordata; class Amphibia; order Anura; family Pipidae; genus Xenopus; species Xenopus tropicalis. The sequence goes on along the minus strand of NC_030678.2, from coordinate 47,012,369 downwards.
CACTTGCATTGCCAATGAAAAACATCGGGTTAGATTCAATTCATTGAGTAAAATGTTTATTGTGTGAAAACTCCTGGACAAGATTCAATTTGATATGCAATTCAATTCAGAAAAACTTATTTCAAAGTTTATCACTTGAAAACTCTATGGCAAAAAACTAGAACTGAATTTGGAGAAAAGTTTTTTCCAAATTTTGAGATGGTGATGGAAAGAAATTTGATATTCAATGAAACTGGAATGCTGGTCCAAGTGTTTGATATACTTCATGTACTGAGCAGCTACCCAGACATTTACATGGTTTGAGTGCAGATTAAGATGACCAGATCGCTGGGAAATTCAGTGACATGTTTAGAAAATCCAGCTAGCAGGGTTGAACAGAAATTTTCAAGTGATCTGGTCACCCTAGTGCGGATATATATATACTTGGAAAAACAGGCCGCTCTACACTGGACTTATGTAGAACAAAATGATTTATTAAAGTCTATAACAGAGACTTCTTAGTCCTGGGTGGAGCGGCCCGTTTGTCCAAATATCTATGCACATGTATTCACTTTGAGAAAGGCTGCTGTGCCAGCCAAAACGTTAGTCACTTGCCAATAAATATTTTTTGCTTTCATAAGCCCTGTGAGTGCGGGATATTTGTTTACAATATATATATATATATATATATACAGTGGTGTGAAAAATTTGTTTTTTGATTTGCCCCCTTCCTGATTTCTTATTCTTTTGCATGTTTGTCACACAAAATGTTTCTGATCATCAAACACATGTAACTATTAGTCAAAGATAACACAAGTAAACACAAAATGCAGTTTTTAAATGAGGGTTTTTATTATTTAGGGAGAAAAAAAATCCAAACCTACATGGCCCTGTGTGAAAAAGTAATTGCCCCCTGAACCTAATAACTGGTTGGGCCACCCTTAGCAGCAATAACTGCAATCAAGCGTTTGCGATAACTTGCAACGAGTCTTTTACAGCGCTCTGGAGGAATTTTGGCCCACTCATCTTTGCAGAATTGTTGTAATTCAGCTTTATTTGAGGGTTTTCTAGCATGAACCGCCTTTTTAAGGTCATGCCACAACATCTCAATAGGATTCAGGTCAGGACTTTGACTAGGCCACTCCAAAGTCTTCATTTTGTTTTTCTTTAGCCATTCAGAGGTGGATTTGCTGCTGTGTTTTGGGTCATTGTCCTGCTGCAGCACCCAAGATCGCTTCAGCTTGAGTTGACGAACAGATGGCCGGACATTCTCCTTCAGGATTTTTTGGTAGACAGTAGAATTCATGGTTCCATCTATCACAGCAAGCCTTCCAGGTCCTGAAGCAGCAAAACAACCCCAGACCATCACACTACCGCCACCATATTTTACTGTTGGTATGATGTTCTTTTTCTGAAATGCTGTGTTACTTTTACGCCAGATGTAACGGGACACGCACCTTCCAAAAAGTTCAACTTTTGTCTCGTCGGTCCACAAGATATTTTCCCAAAAGTCTTGGCAATCATTGAGATGTTTTTTAGCAAAATTGAGACGAGCCATAATGTTCTTTTTGCTTAAAGTGGTTTGCGCCTTGGAAATCTGCCATGCAGGCCGTTTTTGCCCAGTCTCTTTCTTATGGTGGAGTCGTGAACACTGACCTTAATTGAGGCAAGTGAGGCCTGCAGTTCTTTAGATGTTGTCCTGGGGTCTTTTGTGGCCTCTCGGATGAGTTGTCTCTGCGCTCTTGGGGTAATTTTGGTCGGCCGGCCACTCCTGGGAAGGTTCACCACTGTTCCATGTTTTTGCCATTTGTGGATAATGGCTCTCACTGTGGTTCGCTGGAGTCCCAAAGCTTTAGAAATGGCTTTATAACCTTTACCAGACTGATAGATCTCAATTACTTTTGTTCTCATTTGTTCCTGAATTTCTTTGGATCTTGGCATGATGTGTAGCTTTTGAGGTGCTTTTGGTCTACTTCTCTGTGTCAGGTAGCTCCTATTTAAGTGATTTCTTGATTCAAACAGGTGTGGCAGTAATCAGGCCTGGGGGTGACTACAGAAATTGATATTGAAATTGAAAATTGAAATTGATAAACCACAGTTAAGTTATTTTTTAACAAGGGGGGCAATCACTTTTTCACACAGGGCCATGTAGATTTGGAGTTTTTTTTCTCCCTTAATAATGTAAACCTTCATTTAAAACTGCATCAATTATGTTATCTTTGACTAATAGTTAACGGTTTTTGATGATCAGAAACATTTAAGTGTATGCAAAAGAATATATAGTTTTTCACACCACTGTATATATATTAGTCAATGGCAGTTATACAGTTTTTTTTCTTATTTAATTTCTTACCATTTTGAGGCTTATGGGAGACTAATCAGTGCTGACTTACTGCACGTGCAAAGCCTGAGAGATCATTTCAGAAGGATTTATACATCCAAGCCTCTAATGCCTTTTTAATGAAGGGAGCTTAAGTGTTATTGTTGTACTGCTGTAGAATTGGGATAACTGTTAACCTCAAAACAAAACATTATTATGTATCCCTGCAAAGGCATTTACAAAACCAAATATTTCTAATGTTGATATAAAATATAATAAAATACTGTATAAATGTTTCATAGATGCTGGCCTCCATTCATAAGATGTCTCTAAAAATCTAGCCAGTTAGGCACACAAGTAAACTCTGTGGTGGCAACACCTGCACCTCTGCCTTGCTAGTCATCGGAGAAGATGTTTACATTTTGTGCTACATACTTTAGCAATGTACCACTGCATAAGACTTATTTATTATAATAAATACATATTACATTTATAAATAATAATACATAAGACATCATTATAATAATTATGCTTTATTTATATTGTGCCAACATATAAGCAGCTCTTCACAGAGATCAGACTCTGCCCAGGTGGAGCTTACAGTGTTCTAGTCACCTACACATTATAGTTAAATGTATAAGGAACCAGGTAACCTTCCTCTGTGCAAATAGTGTCAGGAATTAAACCTAGGACCAGAGTGTTGCAAGGCAGCAGTCAGTGGTAACAATATGGGTCCGGGCCCCCCTTCAAGGAAATCTACAGAGGGGCCCAGCGTGCACAGCCAACCCTTCCCAGACCCTGCGTTTCACTGTGGTGGAATACAGTACTAGATGCTCGTGAGTATGAGCCCTAAATGGATCTAAGGATTGGATTTAAGAACCCACACTGGTTTGAGTATATTTAAATGGCACAGACTATGCATTTGCTCCTAAGATTTTTGCACAGCACTGGTTGCACTTATTATCACACTGAGTAGCAAGGTAACCTCATAAACCTGTTATAGGACTCTCATTGTGTATTTCACCTGTCCATTCACAACTCAAGGGTGTGCTGTCAAAGTTTCTGTACAACTTAAGTTTTTATTGTCATATAGGGGCAAGTAACTTTGGCCATTTGACATTAGTCTTCTGATCAACAGCAAGTCTTAAATGTTTCATACACTATAAACATGTTTAATGGGTAAAAGCAGATCACATCAGGGACATGTCTAATAAATGTGTAATAAATTACATCTAATAAATTGTATTTAAATTAAACTGCATTCAGTGCAGCCCTTCAAACCCCTGAAATGATCTGGAGAATCTATATTAGAACATAGCAAGCTAGCACACTTACATAATTGTGCACATTGGTGTAAATCTTTTAACACCATAATTTATAACACACCAGCACATTTTTCCTATCAAATTTTACAGTTTAAATATAGCTTTTAACTGCTGTACAGTTTTCTAACACAGCTGGTTCAAACACAGACCTATATCTAAGAGAGAACTAAAGCCTACATATAATATGGCTAAAATGCTGTGATATAGTAAACTTACTGATCCATGCCTTCAAAGTTGTTCATAACAGCTCCCCAACTAATTTTATTAGACCATTCTTTGAGTGTCAGTGACACTGCACATGCTTAGTGTGGTTGCCGTTGAAGACCTACAGCAAGCAAATCTTCAGGGTCATCAAAAATCCTCAGAATATTAGCGGAACTTGAGATTACATCTGTCTTTGAAGATGCACTGTTTTCTGTGCTTCCGTGAGATGTGTATCTGAGTTTGCTCCTAATCAGCCTTGTATAATAAATTGTATATTATATGCATACAGTATATTGTGAGTTGGTCCCTAAGCTCAGGTAACTGACAGCAGCACAAAACATGTAATGTGCGTCAGCAGAAATAAGATGGGGAGGTAATGGGAGCATCTGGCGAGGCATAGATCTTAAAGGAGAAAAAAAGGTAAAAACTAAGTAAGCTTTATCAGAATAAGTAAGCTTTATATGTGGAATATCATGCTATGACCCTGTGGCAACTCCTTGCAACCTTGGACAAGTCACATTGGGGCACATTGGTGATTGCTCAAGCCTTTCTAAAAACCTACCCTAATACTTAACCTGTTGTGAAGAGCCAGATTGCTGAGCGAGGGACAATTAAGAATACCTTCTTTATTTAAGAACCGGTTTATCTTTATTTGTTTTCCTTTATATTTCCTTTATAAAGTGTATTATTTTCAGGAGATTGAGCTTATAATAAATGTTTGTTGTCATGATAGATCCCTTTTCCGGGTCCTATGTAGAACATGCCAAAGTAGTAACATTTGTTCAGTCAAGAATCTTTGCAGCAGACCTCCAGCAAAGTCAGTTGGAAGTAAAATGCAGTTATAGTCAAAATAAGTAATGGCAACATCTTGTGTTATGTCTTATGTTGAAGATTATAGGAAAATGTCATTTAATTCTCATAACATCAATGAAAATTCAACATTAAAATATGATTGATTCTTTAAAACATGAAGTAATCACTTAATTTGGCAAACATTCTTTATCATTCATAGAAAATAAGGTGGCAAAGAAATTCTGAGGTGGTATAGCAAGTCCAACATTATTTTGGTTGAAAAGGATGTCAAAGTTCTTTATTACACAGGGCAAAGATGATGGTGAAAAATGGTGAAAGTTGTTTTGAAGCTGTCGAAAAAGGGAAACATTTTCACCCAGTGGAAATATAGAAGATGTAATTAGAAATGTATAAATAGGCACCTTAATACAAATAAAGATTCTTTCTATAAGGGCTCATACTCATGAGCATTTGTTTCTGCGCATTGCTGCAATGTGTTCCTCTGCGTTCCACTGCAGGGAATTGCAGAAACAAACGCACCCCATTCTTCCCAATGCACCCGTACTCACACAGGCGCATGTAAGCACTAAACGCAGAGGAATGCACCGGAGACAACCACAGAAACACATGCTCATGACTATGAGCCCTAAAGAATACATGAGTTTTAACAGTTAACATCCCACAGACTGTGTGCAGCACTATTTTACTGGGAATACACTGGATTAATGCTATCTTGTAAATTTGATTTGACTTGTTTGAGAAATCAAGTCTAGAGCTGCTAAGGTAGAACTATAAAAAGGCCTTAAATGCTCCCAGACAGAAGACTAATTAATAGACTGCCAACAGCTGACAGCAACTGGAAAACTCATTACCAGAAATAGACAATGGCTAAATGATAAGGAGCAGAGCACAGGATAAAAGTTATTTGTTGGAAGGTTAAAAGCAGGATTTGATGTATGTGATTAGTATAATATATTGGATTGGCAAGGTATGAATACTTGCAAATAATGAAACATGAAAGTAAGCAGAGCAATGGAGAATCTGCTAGAAGAAACGTCTTTAAACAAAAACATAAGGTTGCATAGTTAAGGGCAAAGGTATTAAATCTGAATTTGAGTGTTTTGCAAAAAAAATGTGATTTCAATTTTTTTTAATTTGAGTCTTCCCAACATTTTACAATTTACAAAATCCATACAAAATTAAAACCTGGGGGGGCTTCTATTGATATCAGTGGGAGGTCAACATTAAACCATAAAAAACATTAAAAATGAATGGAATAATGGGATTTCATTTTTTTTTGTAACTATGTTAATGATTGAGAAAAAAAGTCAGACTGTGAAAAAACAAATTGAGTTTTGTTTCTGGAATGAGTTTTGGAAAAGTTACTAATTTTGTCAGAAAAGACTACTATAGTTTATTTAAATAAGCTGCTGTGTAGCTATGGGGGCAGCCATACAAAGCTGAAAAAGAAGAGAAGGCACATGTTGTATAGCAGATAACAGATAAACTAAATAGAATACAATGGGGTTTTCTTTTCTGTTGTCTGCTGTAATCTGTGCCATTTAGGGCAGTGGCACACGGGGAGATTAATCGCCGGTAGGATGGCATATGTGTCACTACAATTTCCCGAAGTCGCCCAAAATTGCCTTTCATAGAGCCAATATAGAAAGAAAAGGGGAACATCTAGTTAGGAAGGAACTCTGGCTTCCGAACCAAAATTCCACACAGAAACCCCTAATATGCCTATATAATCTGTTCCTTTAAAAAATGAATGAAATGAATTATATGCTGAAATCCAGCTGCAAAACACTATCTCCATCATTTGAAATCCTGGTAGAGGAGAAGGGACTAAAACATTGATGTTACAAATTGTAACAACTTCTACACAGCTTACAGGCAGCATGCAGGAACTACATAACCTACAATTTATTGCACTGTGATGCTCCTTTCCTTATTGAAATCACATGGGCAGGGAATTGTGGGATTTGGAAGATGCAGGCTGAAGACAGTCAACTACTGACTACATTTTTTTAGTCTCAAAGTAGAACAGGGTGCCAGGCTTAGGGAACTGTTCCGAACCATATTATTACATTAAATATCATGAAAATGCTGATTTTTTTTAAGTTGATGCATATTGGAAAGTTGCTTGCAATTATGTTACTTTTCAAAAAGCTTAAGTTGTGTTTAGGTGTAGTTTCCCTTTAAGTAGCTCCGTAATTGTGATATATCTATTACAGTGTATTACATCTATTACTGTATGATACTGAGACTTAGTAAAACAACCAAAGTTAGAAGTATAGTCAGAAGTATATAAACATATTTAGATTCCTAAGGATATGAGCACATGTTTAGAAATAAATTAAAGCTAATCCTGTAGATCAAATATGATCAAAGGTTTAATAGCAAGTAGGAAAAATGGACAGACTTTGGAGGTTTTTATTAACCTCAAATTCTATCCTGTCTCTGGAATGGAATTAGCTTGAAAGTATAGAGACATTTTATGCGTAGGTCTAGTGATTTTATTTTCCATCCCATTAACAACATTGAACAAGCTGTTTTATTAGAAAGTTGTGGTTAAAATTAAAGCATTTGATATTTAGATAACTAAGTCACACATCATTAGATAGAAATACATGGAGGAAATACAGAGGATTTAGCATTAGAGAAACAGACATGGGTGGCAAGTAGGCTGATATAGGGAATTATATGTGAAAAGAGTAGAAAATGGCAATACTATTGGGCTTTAAGACATATAACAAAGTAAAGCATGTCAGTTCTAAAATGAAATAAAACCTGCAGTTAGTATAGGAGAAACCACAAGGCTGTAGCCTTTTTTCTAAGTGTTGCTTATTAATAGTGATAAGCAATTGGGTTCATGCCGAAATTACACATTTTGCCATTGGCGAATATTTTCGCAAAACTGGCTCTAAAATTTTCACCATGAAAAAGTCACTGCAAAAAAGCACCCATATACTCCAATGTAATCTGCTCAGAAGGTAAGCTTTGAAAAATTTGAATTAGAATGTTCTACTTTTGCAAAGTTTCTCATGGTTTAGTGAATTTTTTCTGGGAGTTGCACAGACCAAGGGACAGATTCGCTCATCACTACTTATTAAACACACAGGGCCTTTTTCAACATTCAGTCACTTCATTAGGTCAGCAAAGTTCATTTTCAAAAGGAACGTAACAGCAGTGTAAAGCTCTTTGTCAGTATCTTTGCTCTCTGGGACACTTCTAAGATTCTTCAAAGGGAATCCCCTTTACACTCAATGCTTTAGGTGATAGTTGTGTGGTAGTGAGCCCACTAACACTACTTGGTCTGTGCAACTCACTATCCCTTTCTGATTTGCACTGCTACAGCACTTTAGCTTAGGATCAAGCCCGGCTCTGGATTAATCCTAAACTGGCCATATACATTCAAAGTTGAAATGAGCAAAGGTTTGACCGATTTTTATTAAACAGATCTCTAGCACCATCTGTATTAGACCCCAGTGTATAGTGTATATACAAAAGAGCAAGAGTGTGAAGGGAGCAACACATACTGTAATAGAGTGCTAAGCTGCTAATTTTTATTATTGGTCGCATGTTTCTTCAAGTGTGACACTTGAGAAAGGGTCCTTGTGACCACTGCGTTTTATGTTGCCTGTTTTTTGGGGGGCAGATTTATCAAAATGTGGGTTAAGAGCTTAGTACATAAAAACTCACTCATGTCTCATGTTTTATTCAAATATCCATGTTAAAAGGATATATCCATGTTAAAAACAGGTCCTGTAATGTGTCATCTTACGCATTTTGTACCCTTCTGGTTCTTAGTCATAGTTAGCTGTACATTTTATAAATTTGCCCCTTAGTATGATTGCTTGGGTGACAATTCCAACCAATATATTTGTACTATGGATTTCAGTCAATTCTTCGATTGGTCAGGCTGTGATGTAAATGGGTGGAGCAGTGACAAAAGTGATCCGAGAATGGACAGAGGCTGGGATATTGAGCTACAGAAACATGGTTAGAGTCTGCCTGTACAGTATTTTCTTTGGAGTTATCAACCCATTCTTGTTATTTGCTGCAGTGCAGAAAATGCACAATTGTTGTTTATAAAGCGTTGTTGTTCATAAAGGTGTTCCATCTCAGTTCTATATGGCATTGCTTTCTTCTGTTAACATAATACCTTTCAATACAGTATCTCTGTATACCTAATACAGTATCTCACCATAATGCCAATACAGTATCTCTTCTTGTACTGTGCAATGAATAAGGGCAGATATTTATATCAATCTTTGGCAGCTTCCCCAACCTGCACATATGTAAGTGTAAGTGAATATGGGCTTTGCTATTTTTCTAATGTTCTAAATGATGCATTTATCAAAGTAAAAGCATAAAGCGCTTTCATGTCAGAATGACAGTTATGGTAATAAAAAAATGACCTTATTATTTGGTCTTTGGAAGTAGATTCTTAGCAACTGGCAGCATCTGACAGCAGTAGGAAACAGCATTGTTGACAACACCAGTTTTCTTTTCTTAAATTACATTATCGTGAATACTTTCAAGATTTAAGAAGTGTACCGATTATGTAAAGTATATGTTATGAGAGCAAAACAATCTGTGATCTGTAAAGGAAATATTACAGCTGGTTGCAAATTCAGTTGGTACAGGCAGTGTATGACACAGAATGGAATTTAGATAGTAATTTCTGTAATGTGTATAGTAAGGATTGCTGTGTGCCTTTATAGGCTGGCTGGCAATACAATGTCCTTGGTTAAAGTTCAGCATTGTTGGTTCTAGGTATAACTATAGAGATCCCAGAAATAAGAGAATATTAAAGATACAGATGTAGTGTGATTTTTTGTAATATACTTATTGGGTTCGGTGTTGAGAATTGAGAGACCTACCTACTCTCTACATGGCACTCACAAGAGGATGACCCTCCCCACATGTTGGCCTATACCCCAAGCTATATCTCTATTACATATTTTTTTTTTTAAATTGTCAAATAAGGTGCAGATTGTGCTCCACATTAGAGAGCGAAGAGGAAAAGAAAAGAGAGAAAAAGAAGAAGGGAGGGGGAATAAAGAGCATACACATTTTGCTCGATTTAAGATAAATTAGGCTTGAGCATCTAGTGGTCTACAGGTGTTGTCTATTTCAGGCAATGGATCCCCTTTGGTCTCCAATCATGGTTGCCATACTCAGATTTTGTTGGGCAACCTCTAGCGAGGTACGTTAGATTGATAGAGGGTAAGACCCCATTAATTAGCTTAGTCAGTTGCATTTTTCGGGGGAATTCGTCCCCATCCATCAGAGTACAATACATTTCCGTACGTAGTATAGCAAAGACTGGGCGAGCAATCTAAAGGATATGCCTTTCACTTGGTCCTTCATAAATCCCAGGTATGTGGTGATCGGAGAGGAGGGTAGGCCAGTTGAGTCAACATGTGGGTGGTGATGTCCACCCAAAATTCCTGGATCTTAGGGCAACTCCAGACCATATGTAAGAAGCCAGCCTGATTGGCCTGGCACCTATGGCATTAGTCTTTATCTCTGCGGCCAATTTCTTTCTGAGGGGTGAAAAAAACCTGCAATAAAAACTTGTATTGAATCAGTCTGTCTCTTGTTGATATCAGAAAATGATATCTCTATTACATATTTAATTGTTCAAAATAAGAAACAAGCCCATGTTTCTTTGAAAGGCGTATGTGGGTGAACACTTTAATTTTTTTAGACTAGTAGTACTTACTTTAGGGGGTCCAGCCATAGTATACAAAATCCTGCATAGTGACAAGTGCAAACTTTGCACCTTTAAATGCATTAACCAATATGTATCGGTATGCAATTTGTCCATGGCGAGACATAACTCATTGTCAAACAACAGGTAAACCATGTTGCTTGAAGCATAAACTAGTAATGATCAATATAACTGTAAAGTTATTTTTAAATATTCAGGCTCTGGAAAGTTATTAATGCTTACGATTTTTGCATTATTTTCAATGGAACAATGTATTTTATTTTTACGGATGAAAATGCAAGAGCCTTATTTAAGAATCCCTTAGGGCTCTGGCACACGGGGAGATTAGTCGCCCGCGACAAAACTCCCTGTTCGCGGGCGACTAATCTCCCCGAGTTGCCTTCACCTGCCATCCCACCGGCGAAAATGTAAGTCGCCGGTGGGATGGCACACGTGGCGGCGCGATTTTGCGCAAATTGCCGAAGTTGCCTCGCGAAATCGCGCTGCCGCATGTGCCATCCCACCGGCGACTTACATTTTCGCCGGTGGGGTGGCAGGTGAAGGCAACTCAGGGAGATTAGTTGCCCGCGAACAGGGAGTTTTGTCGCGGGCGACTAATCTCCCCATGTGCCAGAGCCCTTATAGTAGGTGTCATTGTATTAATATTGTACTGGAGTAAATTAATTTAGGGACTTATCTAGAGCTGCCATGATTGCTTGAGATAAATATATACAAATGCATATTGTAGCTGTGCTAAGCCTTCAGCTGATACTAGTGTTATTTATAGTATACATAAATACATTATAGTGTATGTATGGCAGCTATAGTATAAGCAATGGGTTGTGTAAGCCATGGGTTAACTGCATAAGTGAAATTTTCATAGCAAAAATGTCACAGTTCAATTTTTGTTTTGTTTAACATGATAATTTACACCTGTTTTTGCAGAATTTACTACAAAGCCTTAAAAAGTCTCTCTTCCATTGAAAACAACTTTCCAAAAATAATTTCCTAGAGATTAAATAGTCACAAAATAAAAGCACATGTACTAAGCCGTTACTATTTCTGTAAAGTGAAACAAACCCGAGATTGTTATTCATTCTTCCGAAACAGCTTCAAAACATCAGTCTAAAGAATAACAAATCAGGTCCCTTTTGGGGCTAAGGTGATTAAGAGAAATTTCCTGACCATTGTCACTGAGATCTAGTGAAAACAGGAAAAGAGAGGAAATTAAGAATAAAATTAGTTTAAATAATTAGCAAGCCATGAAATAGAGTCTGTGGTTCTGACTGTGGTACCGGTCAGATTCTAGAGTTGGTTTAGTTTCGGTATAAGTCATCTTAATTGAACCCTCTAGTCAAGGCTGCGTCTCATGAAGGCCTGCTTAACATGGGAAATGCAGACCTTTACTTCCATTCACCTGCTGACATCAGCAGAAAATCAGCCAGTGCCAAAAAGGCTTTTACCTTACATTAGTATAAGGGGTATTGTCACTGTAGACAATGGAGTGGATTTAAAGGAGAACTAAAGCTTAACTAAAGAAGTAGGGCAAACATTTTCACATTATGTTTTGGGCTCCTGTTCCAGCCCAAGGCAACCACAATTCATTAGCAGTGAAAATATGTGCCTCCAAAGATGCCCCCAGCCATATTCATTTTTAGTTACTAAACAACAAATAATAGACAAGAGAAAGAGACCATCTAATAGTTATGTCTCACTGATAGGTCCTGACAATAAATATAATTAATCAACAAATTTAACAGTGAAACAAACAACCATTTATTGGCTCAAATTGTTAACAAAAATGCAAAAAGCAAATCATTCTATACAAACGACATAGGACGCAAAGAAAATAGGACCTTGCAAGCCTTACCCAAGGCGATATTCTAAAGCCAGAATTCTATAAGAGATCACTACTATACCTCATGGTCCCAATACTCCGCCCTCCTTATGCATTTGTACGATTGGGTGCTTCATCAATGTGCCATTGTGATTGGATTAGTGGAAGAGTTCCTATGCCGACGACTTTCCATACCAGTCATTTAGAACTGAAGAAGCTGCTTGGTGAGTAGTGAAACATCTTCAATGATTACTTAGGAAGTCCAGTTGCTTTAGATTTACTTAAACTAGATATACCATGACCTGGATGAATGAAAATCATCATAGTCATTAATTTTTAGGGTTTAATTTTCCTTTAATTCTTTCCCATATGAGCTTTGATGTGAATTTCCCCTAAATTATTAACAATAAATAAAGATAATGGTAAGCTCTTTTGGGCAGGGCCCTCTTCACCTCTTGTATCGTATTATTGATTGCTTTATATGTTACTCTGTATGTCCAATGTATAAAACCCACTTATTGTACAGCGCTGCGGAATATGTTGGCACTTTATAAATAAATGTTAATAATAATAATAAGATAATAAATAAGAATTAAATGAAATACAAATAAATAATAAGTATAGATAAAAAATTATAGAGGGTGAGTGTGTGAATTTTAGGTTGAGAAGGATATTGCAATTTATATCTTGGGCTTGGTTGTAAGTTTGTTATTTGATTGGCGATTCAATGTATAAATTCATCTCTTGGAAAACAAGAGTCCAGCACATCTGGCACCCATGAGGCTACGTAGAGACATGGGTAGAGAAATGTGTACAGTTCCCTGTGCGGGATGCTAAACTTAATTCTCCTTTTTTTTTCATTGCTGTTCCCTAGCAGGAAAAAACACGTTTATTGCATCTTTCCTTGTCTGGAAAGCACCCAAATGTAATATGAATGACTTCCATAGTGATATGAATGGAATCTGGATTTTTGTGATATACGGTAGAGTTGTACAATCTACGGCTCATTTTCCTCCAGTGCTCCGATTTGATGGGTTTATGAACTCCCAGTTTGACCATAAAGTAGCAGTCTATACATTTCCATTACTGAGCAATTTGGTTGTGCTTTTTGTTTATCTTTTTAAAAGATAAGATTTTCTTACATTTATACAACATTTTTATGGCTAATGATGTTCCTAAAACATATGAAGCCAAATGAAATTTAAAGAACCTCAGCAAAAGAATATAGTGAGCTGGTCTATTCGGCGCAAAGGCACAAATGGAGTCCAGGGAAATATCTGTGGGTTATATCACTGATAGAACTGAGTGGTACATTTCATAATTTCCACATATAGAAATAAAAATGTCTTCTCTTTAATGTGGCTTCATAATGTACTGTAGTGTCAGAACCTTCAGCAAAAAATATGTGAGCCAAGAAATTTTAGAAGGATGAATCAATTGAAAGGAATGACAGACCATCTAATAGCCTGTGTTCTATAGACTAAAGGAAAAGGGTTTAATTTTCCTTTTGTTTTATACTCACTCCATGCATATTAAGAAGAAGGAAATTGTATACCTATTTATATGCTTAACAGTTGCTGTGTGTTTTTTTCTCTAGGTTTTTACAGACTTTTATAAAGATCTCTTTTCTAGTGTTTCTATAAGCAGGGCCTAGCTGCCCCCATTCCCTTAAAAAGTAGCAGAATAAAGTCATTGACAGCAGGAATATTTTTGAGCCCTTGTCCCAAAGCTGAGTGAAATGTGTTGAAGAATTATAGTGATGTCAGGGGAATAGTGTGGGTTTTAAATGTCTAAAGGTGCCATGTAAGTGACAAGTCAAGCACGAGCCGAAAGAGGTGGCAATAGATGAGTAATTATTAGCACTTTTTGTACTGTAGAGTTTAATGTTTGAACTGTGCTTTAATGGCAGTGCCTTCCTAGAGCTCTTGATCCTTGTTGACAGGTGAGAAGTTTGGGCAACTGTGTGTCCCCATGAAGTCCCTCCCGTAAGACCACCACTGGTCTAAAACTAATTACAGGGGAAGCCTGAAAGGGTCAAGGGTTAAAGGAAGGAAACATGATCCTCCATGAAAGGAAGTAAAGTATTTTTGTTTATTTAATTTTCAATTTTACGTTTATAATTGGGAATTTGTGGTTCAAACTCATTTATATTCTGAAAGTTCTGGGTGGGGGGTGTTCTGACAGATGGAATTCTTTTATAGTATAAAGAATATGAGACAGTGCCTTTGGCTATGCTGGTAACTAGGTATTGTGGACTCACAGACTAACACGAATGAAGCTGGATTCAGCCGTGCCATGATTAAATACCATGGATGGTTTCCTGCAGGTACAGGAGGCATGAAACTAGATTATTCCTTTTCCTCTTTTTTTTTTTTAAACTGATAAATACTTCCATATATGCTTTAATGCACCATTTTAAACTGTAAGATAACTTTTCAGTAACATTTTTGCTTCTGTCAGAAAATATAGTACAGTCATTTGATAACTTTATGGTTTCTTGTTGTACTTGCATGAAAGGCAGTATTTCTCTTTAACAATAGAGGGAAGGCCACTTTTGGATTACAGCCAGTTTCCCCTACAGCAGCAGGGATTTTCAGTTGCAGGAGAAATGTTCAGAACAAGATGCAATTGCATGTGGGAATAGGTAAAATATCTGTAATACATATAGTAGGGCTCATTTGTTAACACAGATGCTCAATTACACTGGTGCAGTAGACCATAGCAGCCAATCAGCCATTAGCTTTCATTGTGTACTTGTTGTAGAGTGATCAAAGCCAGTTTCTGATAGTTTTCACTGGTGCAATTTATCACTTAGTTATAAATGAACTTAAGTGTACACACACCATCTAGATTAGGCAGTTTTATTTTTGTTATCTGGTACTTATATAGCTCCGACATATTTAGGGCTCTGGCACACGGGGAAATTAGTCGCCCGCGACAAAACTTAATGTTCGCGGGCGACTAATCTCCCCCAGTTGTCATGACCCGCCATCCCACCGGCGAACATGTAAGTCGCCGGTGGGATGGCACATGCGGGAAATCGCGTCGCCGCGTGTGCCATCCCGCCGGCGACTATAGCCACACAGACACAAGGAGAACATACAAACTACTGGCAGATAATGCCCAAGCGAGAATCAAACTCAGGAACAGGAGAAGAAAGTGCCGTGGTAGAGAATGAAATCTGGGGTCCCATTGAGAAAAAGAACCAGGATTAACCAACCTGTGATCCTTCAGCTATTTTTTAAAGGGATTCTGGCATGATTTTTATGATGTTCTTTTTATTTCTAAATTACACTGTTTTCATAGCAAATAATTCACTCTACCATTTAAAATTTTGTTATTTTGTATTTTTTTAGTTGTAATATTGGTGTGTAGGTGCCATTTCAGTGCATTGTGCCTGAGTCTGAGCTTTCAGAAGGAGCTAGCACTACACATTAGAACTGCTTTCCCAAGCCAGACTTGGATTTCTTACTATTGAGTGCTATTCCGATATCTACTGGGAGCTGCTATCTTCCCATTGTTCTGCTGATTGACTGCTCTACAACTTGCAGCTCAGCAGTAAAGTGTGACTGAAGTTTATCAGAGCACAGGTCACATGGTTGTGGCACCCTGGGAAATGAAGAATATGGATAGCCCCATGGGAAATTTCAAAATTAAATATAAAAAAATCTGTGTTTTTGAAAAACAGATTTCAATGCAGGATTCTGCTGGAGAAGCTCTATTCTTTAGGCACAAGTGTGTTGTATCTATTGAAACAGGCTGCTGTGGGAACCCTGGAGTTAACACCACCTTTGTGGGAGGTGGGACTAAGGCAGCAACATCAAGTGCAACTATACAGAAGTGCAAAAAGCAAGTATCAAATGCCAATTTGTTACACAATGACTGTGGGAAACTTTGCACAGCTGCAAGTGAAGATTGAAAAAAGAATTGCTTGTGGGCATCTGTATCCCTCTGTTTTGCTGTCACCTTGGTTTCCTCATATATATGGCATCTAGGGGCTTTGTTCTTGTGTGTTATACTCCCTTACTCTGCACTGTGAGTATTCACACACCATAAGTAGCATTTCCTGCAGGCAGGTTTGTATGCAATGTACGTGATGCTATTTACACTTATCTTCAAATTAAAGTTCTACTGTGTAACAGGATAAATAAACAGAGTGCCAAATTGTTCACCAAAAAATAAAAGAAACCATAATATTAAATATAATTGGCATACTCAACACTTTAATTTGCAAACCCTCTAAGGCTTTACAGGACCTTGGCTTTGATAATTACTGCATAGTATTGCAGATATTTCATGCCTAATATGTGCTCACTCATTTATGCTGAGCATAGGGATTTAGATGGATATGCTATAATCACTTGATTTTCATCAGTCTTTGCATATTATTTGTGGGTTTTTAGTTTTTGTCTGGCATCCTTTGCATCTATTGAAGCTGGGTGCCTGCACAGTACAGAAATAGCATGGAAGTTCTATACTACTGATGTGCTCGTCCAGGGTTACACAGGGATGCTAAGGCCAGTGCTTCAAAGGAGCACAGAGCACCAGGGGGGTGGGGTGCAGTTCCTAATAACTTGCACCACACAGTGATAGGAAGTATGCACTATGGGCCAGATTCATCAAAGTTGGATCAACAAAAGTAGGAGTGCAAAAAAAATTGGATTAAATACGAAAATTTCTGATGTGCGCTAATTGCACAAAAAATTGTATTGTGGTCATACGAAAATATGGTGGTACGATCTGAAAGTTACAAAATCTTTATATCCGAATGATCCTAAACAACGCGACAAACTTTCTGACTTTGAACCTTCAGTGCATGATTTTGGAAGCCTCCCATAGGACTGGCACTCTGCAGCTCCAACCTGGCCCAAGGAAAGTCTCCCATAGGGCTCAATGGCACTCTGCAGCTCCAACCCGGCCCAAGGAAAGTCTCCCATAGGGCTCAATGGCACTCTGCAGCTCCAACCTGACCCAAGGAAAGTCTCCCATAGGGCTCAATGACACTCTGCGAGCTCCAAACCTGGCGCCAAGGAAAGTCTCCCATAGGGCGTAATGGCACTCTGCAGCTCCAACCTGGCCCAAGGAAAGTCTCCCATAGGGCTCAATGGCACTCTGCAGCTCCAACCTGGCCCAAGGAAAGTCACAATACCGAAGCTTGAATGAATAACAAAACTTTTATACTCGTTGTGACAAATACGATTTTGTCACACAAATTGACACAAAGAAAGAAAAAGTTATGGAAACTAACAAAAAAATTGTAGAAAATACACAGTTCAATAAATTAGAAAAAATACTAATCTTTTGTAATCATACCTGCGTTCTGCCCCACCTATTTAGTGAACCAATTAAGGATATCTCTAGCTGCTATGGGTTTTTCCTGCCTTTGAGCCTTGAGCAAAGAATTGGTGCAAAACACCTCTTTTTAACTGCATTTTGCACCCTGTCGTGCAGTTTTATGTTTACTAATTTTGAAGGTAATACTGCCAGCAGTGCATCAGAAGGTGCAAGTGAATACTCAATGTTTTGTACATGAGCCCTAAGGGAAGCTCCTAGAATATAAACCCATAAGAGAGCCTCTTTTGTATAAACTTTAGACAGTCTCTTTGCCTCTAAAAATCAGAGAGTTTCAGCAGAAGTCCCCTGAACCCCTATTTATGCAAAGATTTTATTTTCCTAGGCTGATGCAGTTAATCTATCATTTCATAAAGAACCATATGATGGATTAGATTAGCATCCTAGGTCAGTTAAACACAAAACCTCTTTGGCCACTAGTGGCTGTTAGTAGCTCACTGAAATGAAACATATTATTGACTTAAATTTAGTTGGCAGTTTGAGTCAATGAGGTGGCAGTTTTAGCTTACATGTGTTAAAATTCCAGTTCTGTCATCATAGCTGCCCACCAATGTATATGTTTTAAATTACTGCAGTTCCTTAGGTTTAGTACAGTATATGAAATCAAGTTTTTTTAGTACATGAATGAGCTAACTTTTCCCTACACCTTGGTGGCTTCTCATTAAAATCACAACAATACCCTCTTTTTTTGTTTCTCTTCTCTGAACAAGTAGGTGCTATTATATGATGCTTTTCACAAATAAGTCCACCACACGTGTCTTGAAAGGCAGCCAAATGACGTTTATTTAGTGTCTGGCAGTTGCTCTGGTCCTGCAGTGCTGAGGTCTGTTCTTGTCTTGTCTGACACCTACAAAAATCTTGGCAATCACTACAGTAAAGTAAACAGAATGAATGTCTCAAGAGGGAGTTGGTGCGTATTGCTCTCTCACAGTTCTATGGCTATTTCCCTATGACCACAGTCCTGTAGGGATGTTAACAAGTAAAAAAAAATGCAGGAATAAATTTAAAATTTTTTTTTAGCCCTTTTTTATATTGCCTGTTGGAGCTCAGCCTCCTAATTATATCATATGGCACATTTTAAAGGGGACCTGTCACCCAGACATAAAAAGATGTATAATAAAAGTATTTTTCTAATTAAACATGAAACCCAAATTCAATTTTGGTCAACACATCTATACCCATTATGAAGGCTTTTAAAAATCCCAGCTGTCAATCATATATTGACTGCTCTGCCTCTATGCCTAGACATAGCGTTGGGGCAAACAATTACTTTCTCTTTCCATTCAGCACTTCCTAGATGTCACTGTACTCCTCACTGCCCCCTCCCTTCTCACTCATCTAATTGGGTGGCCAGTTCATGGGCATGAGCATCTGGTCCTCCATTCTATCACATAAACAAGATTTTGGCAAAGCTGGCCTTAATATCAGTGAACACAAAATGGTGTTTGCCTGCTTGCTAAGAGGAACCCCAGATCAGTGCAGTTTTCTGAAGCACCAAACTGGGGAAAGTACTTACAATCACTTACTCAATAGTGATCACTTCTGGCACCCCCCCCCCCCAGTAATTTTACCTTCCCTTCTCCTTTAAGTGTCATTTAAGAATGAAGCGCAGTGTGCATCCATGTTCCATGTTCAAGTTGTGTTAAAGTAGCTCAAGGGTTCCCCAGTGTCAAAAGGCACACTTGGGTACAAGAGAGTGAGAAGAGGCAGGATGGGTGCAATGGCACTTTGCCCGATATGTATTTATACATATACGTTACTGTTTTATTATGACAGAAGAAAAGTAAATCATTTTTTAAAAAAATGTGAATTATTTGCTTAAAATTATTTGCTTAAAATGGATATTTCTGGGATCTCAGATAAGAGATCCCATACCCATAATTAGTGTTGACATATGTCCGGTCAAAATCCTGCCAGGACTTTAAAATGAATGGCGTGGCGATCTGCCAGTCACTGACTGCCGTGTCATAGCCCCGTCCCCTCACATAGTAGACTTGCCCTGAAACCTCACCTACTCCCCTCCATGTCACCTACCTCACCCCTTATGTCATCCACCCCCTTCCTGGACTTGCCCATTGCAAAAGGTGTCAACCCTACCAATAATAACAATTGTTACTTCTGTGATTTAAAAAAACATGAGTCAGTAGAACAAATATGTTAATTCCACTCAGTATTTAATCATCATCTGTAATGAAACACAACTAAAATCTCCCACACACTAATCACAGACGAATCATGTAAGTTTAGATACCTGTCACTTGTTTTAAATACACTGTCTCTGCTTCACCAACCTTCAGTCATCCCCCCTATCATGGATGAATGGGTTCCCCCCCTCCCCTACCCCTGTATCGTGCAGTTTGGTGCCAGCAGCATTAAGTGTTCTTTCAACATAGTGTAAGGGAAACATATTAAATCGCTTTAAGAGCAAATATTATACGTGGGGAACCTATCAGATGTTTGCATTGAAACTCACCAGGCGTAAAGTTGGAACACATGCCTAGGCCCTAATACAAAATCACAGAGCTGTAATCAGGAATTTAATATATATATTCTGTAAATATATATTTTCTGTAAATTAAAATTCCTCATTCTTAAAACGCCTAAGTCCAAAGGCTTCCATAAAGAAGCAAAGTGACAAAAAGTTTCCTCATTACTCCAAGGCTCTTTGTAACCTCATATGTGGATGTATATAAAGGCTGTTGCTACTTCCGTACATTCCTTCAGGCACATGCTTCTACCAAGTCCTAACACATCTGCTGCAAATGAGAATATAATGTGGAACAAGCCAATCTTTCATCACTTGTCTTCATTTTTATTCCCATGTATTCAAAAGGATCCCTCTGGGGTAGGTGTTCACATTTTAATGGAAATCTGGTATATGAGAGAACTGTCGGACTGGCTACAGAGTTAGGAAGTTTTATTCTTTCTAAGCTTTCATAATTGTAATGGGGCTACTCAACTGAAGTAGCTCTCCATCATGGCAAAAGGGACAGGGAAGGCCTTAACTGTTTAAAGCAAACATTTCACCATTAATGAGATAAACCAGCGCAGAATTTTATTGAAGCAGCACACACAGGGCATGGAAACGTACGACCCAAGCACAGATGACCTGACTTTAGTGTCTTTTCAGTTAAACATAAATAACACAAACTCTTATTTGAGGATACTCTTATTCCCTCAGTTCTTTCACAGCATTTCCTCATGAAGCCTCCAGTACACCTGTCCTGTGGAAAGGCAATAGCAGAGTGTTGTGACCGTTCAGGGGCCTCCTCTCATAATCCAACAATACACATACAGTGTAAAAGCTTCTCCCTGCTGTTTCATACTACAGTCCCTAGGTACCCTAATGACCTACACCTGGACACTCCCTATCTGGCGCGCAATCACCCGGGGTACTAACCCCAATCACTGTCTCTCTAAAGCTTATTTAACCTCCTTACATATTAGTACTTTCCTTCAGAACCACATGCTAAGCAAATAAAAGGTACCAGTACTTTCAAACAAATTTGGTTACCATGGCCAGAGTAAAAATCAGAAGGCCTCATTTACCATTGCCCTGGGTACTAGACCACTTAAGATGTGTAATTTTTCATCCCTTAGAGCTCATCTACAGAGCACTTGTACCCAGGTAAATGGGTAGCAGAACTAAATAGCTCTGATAAATGGCTCTGGTGATGGACGGATGGATACATTAACTTGAAACTACTAATTTTTGCACTAAAATGAACAAAAGCTAAATGAACTGTAGATTTCTACAAATAATAAATTAATACTTGCAACACTGTCTTGGTTGTATTTATGACCTTCTCTCTCATATAAGCCTTGGCAAAGATGAAGGAAAGTCAGAGGAGGCTGAACTGTAACGCTTAATATAAGCAGTGTTAAAAACATGGAAGTGCACCAGTGGTTCTCAACCAAATGAACGATTTATTAACAGC
Organism: Xenopus tropicalis; assembly: GCF_000004195.4. Lineage (NCBI taxonomy): Eukaryota > Metazoa > Chordata > Amphibia > Anura > Pipidae > Xenopus > Xenopus tropicalis. The sequence continues at coordinate 46,990,900 of NC_030678.2, read as the reverse complement.
AGCAAGTACTTCTTAGTATATACAATATTACAGGTACAGTTGGGTTTACTTACACACCACAGGTATTGGCTCCCAGTTATTCCAGACTGCCTCAAGGGATTACACACGGAATTCTCTGAGCCTATTTCCACTTGAGTCCCCACACTTGGTGAGTACCACTTGGGGAGCTCTTCTACACAAAATCTTCTTGGAGGAGCATAAGACTACCTACTCTGTCTGCCTTGCCACACCAAAGGGATTGCTAGAACAGGATCTTCTCCCTCACTTTAATAAGGGTCCTTCTTTCCTTAAGGCACCTTACTGGGGCCCTATGCTCCAGGCTCTGCAGCATACTGGGATTTTGTGAGCTAACGAGGAGACTCTAGCTCTGAATCAGCATTAACATTCTGATCACAATATATACATCCAATTAGTACCAAAGCACAAAACTGTTATGTTTATGTTATGCATAATTTCTGCAGTCATCTCCCTCCAATAGAAGTTGCTGTTTTGGTGTTATTTGAATGGGCATCTTGCCTTACTGTCACCCAAAATATATACCTTTTTTGTAGTCCTGTGGCCACACTGCAGATCGTCTAGGGCAGGGGTGCCCAGACTATGTCACCCTGGGATCTACTCTTGCCACCTGGCCTCCGTCATGAGATCTACCACAGTTAAAATAGTGCAATGTCTATCATTTGGTGCAATAAGCAAGAAAAAGTATCAATCGATGTTTAACCAATACACATAGCAATATATAAATGCAGTGCCAATTTCACATTTAATGCCCTCATAACATTATTCAAGTGCCAACTTCAAGTTTAATGTGAAAGGATGAGCAGTTTTTACTTCCCTTCTTCAGGGCCCACTTTGTAGTCTGCACACAGAAACATATATAAAGAGGGAACAAATATATACAGTAGCCCAGTTGGGACAATCTTCTATACTGGGATGAAACTACAAAGACGGATGGCTTGAGCAGCTGCACTCAAAGCTGGGGGGGGGGAAATGAAGTGGCGGGATGTCATCACTGCATTCCACATCGAGGTCTACCAGAAACTTTAAAGTGATCTACTGGTAGACCGCGATATTCCTTTTGGGCACCCCTGGTCTAGGGCATAGTGGCTTGTTGCATGCAGGGTATCACCTCTTCGTTAGGTGAAAAAGTGCCAGATTTCATTCAGTGAGAAAAAGGTTTATCGCAAGCTTCAATTTGAGATGCAATTCAATTCAGAAAAACATATCTTACTGTTTATTACGTGAAAACTGTGCTGAAGTCTATGGGAAAAAACTTTCACATGATAAACCATGAGATAACATTTTCTCACTGAATTGAATCTGGCCCAAAGTGAAAATATCTTGTAATGCAGAGGAATGGGGGTCTGCAGTTCTTCAGCAATTAAGCCAGATCGCAGCATGTTAAGTGTTTCACACATAGCGATCCCCATTCTTCTGTATTACAAGGTCAGTCTCCTGTGGGCAGCCACCACTAAATCTATCATTGCCTTTATACAGCTTGTTTGCTTGGGCAGCAATTTAACACCATCTACCCTCTTCTATAGAGTTGGGAACAGAGTGTAGCCTTGTATTCTTTTATATAGTAGGAAATACCACCTGGGCCAATAGGGAATTCTAGCCCCCAAAGGGTGTGTCTAACAATAGGGTATTTCTTACAGGTGGATGGACATTGACTAACCACCAGGCTGCTACATTTAGATCAATTATAAAGAGTTAATACTACTGAGTCAGTATGAGCTATACACTACCATCTGTTGCTTAAGTTGCCATTGAAGAACATGTGCTCTTTTTGTTTTTCTGCTGCAATGTTTCATGTTTGTGAAAAAGTAAACTACATTATTTTGTCCACACTGGGTATTTGCTGAGTTTCAGAAGTGGAAAAGAGCATGTGGATATTTCTCTGGTTTTGTTTTGGTTTTTTTGACAGCATAGTTTTATTTATTTATTTAATTAGAAGCAACCCAGAACAAGGTGTTATAGGCATAGCAAGCTTATAGTCCTTCACCATTCTTCTCAACAGGAACTCCAAACATGGGAGCCCAAATTACTTAGCTTAAGGGTGTCAGGTCTGACAGGCTTTCTCCATTAGGAGAATACAGTTAGAGATGGAATGCATTAAGTTCAATTATGTATTTATTGGATTATGACCAACTTCTAGTTGAAATTAAAAGCTGAATAAACCCACAGGGTTTATTGGCTTGAAGGGAAATATGTCTACCTTCTATTTTTGACACATTACTTGGTCTTCACTGTACAAAATGGTGTAGGTTATCAGTCATGTCCCCATCAGTAATAGAGAGTAATTGGGATACTTAAAGAAACATTAATAAACATATTATGGAAAGCTATGAAAGACTACACAATGCTTAAGGCAAATAAACAGTCTATATTTTGTCCCTCTATCTTTTAAAGACACTGCACTGTATGGCTGTATGTGCTAATATATAAGAACTAGCATACTTTTAAAAATTTTGCCACAGGCATTAACCTGATATCGCTATTTCTCATTACAAATGTTTTTATGGTGTAAAATATTTAAAATATGGTATCATTTGACCTGAATATAGTTATGAGGGAAAAAAACCTGCAAAGTACACATTTAATGACAATTAGTGAAACCTTGAGATGATCAAAACTATACAGCAGGTTTTTTACTAGCAATTATAACTGGAATGTTTTGCAAGAGCTAGGAGTAAATGAAAATTCTTGAAATCACATAGCCGCAGTCCTTCTTCCCCTTAGCAATGTTTGCCGTTTTTTAATTATAAGTGATAGGGAGATTTGCAATGTTACAGGGTTACTGGAATAGAAAATAAATAGGGAATTGGGAAAGGTCAGAGGGACATTGGCACAGGCCTGCTGCAGTAGAAAGATTATGGAAAGGCTCAAGGAAGGAGAATAGCCAGAATCAGGTTTAATAGGATTATATTACTACTTTCTAGGCACATTTACATGTCAGAGAATTGCCACAGGTCTCTATGTTTCAGAAAACCAGGACCTGCAGCCACCCACCCCCATTAATACAGTGCTGACTGTATTTGGCATTGCTGTATTCAAGAGGGGTGGGTAAGGCACTTGAGCACCCCCCCCTTTTGCTTGTCTATTGAGGGATAGACACAGGACACAAGGGGCGCTGTACGTACTGCTACCCTATGACAGGCGGAAATTACAGGGCTGGCCTTTGCCCACCAACACTGCACTCTGCACTGTAATGTTGTTCGGTCCAAATGTTTATTTTAATATGCATTAGCAGTTTATCACGGGGTGGAGTAACAACAAATTTGTCAAGTTCTGCTACACCCTGGACAGGGCCATCACATGCACCTTGTGCCAGATTTTTTTTTATCCATTTTGAGGTGCAGGGAGCAGCCAGACCCTGGACAGAAGTGGTCCCTGCATTTTAACAAAAGGGTTAAGCTCCTGGACCCTTAGTGCTCTTCTGTCTGGGGTTTTATTGATATGCAGTTATTTCGAGATAATATTCAGTATTACTGACCTCATTACTAAGCTCAAACCATAAACCAGCTGTTGAAAATGACTGCAGAATGGCAGGTTTCTAGATATCAGAATAAACTGTATCAGGTTTCTGTGGTACTCATGCCTCTTCTAGTTAATTGTGGAATATTATTATACATGCAGTATTTATTATATTTATATAGCGCCGACACATTTTCGAAGTGCCTTACAGACATTATACATCAGTCCCAGCCACAACAAAACTTCCAATTTAGGATCCCATTCACACACACTACGATCAATTTAATCAGAAGCCAATAAACCCTTAAATGTATTTATAATGGATAACATTATAATTTTTTTTAAATCCTTATAAGCAAATCTCAACACTGAGCAAGTAAAAATGTCTGTGATTTATTTGGGGGGAACAAATTTAATAAATGTATTCACTTTTAAATTACACCTATTATGTTATGATCTTAATGGTGATAATGCACATGTATATTTCATGTTTATTTACCTATATTGCAGCTTTATGTGAGCTTTATGTGCTGAACTGAGCTAAGTAGATTTTTTTTATGAAAAATGTGAATAAAAACACAATTCAAAGTAAGAAGTGAAGGTGACCATCTCTCAATGTATGGTGGTTTATTATAAACTGTAAAAAAGAGATTCGCAAGGCAATTTACTAGGATCTTTGGAAAGTAGAAGCAGTTCCTATTAATTATCGTTGAGTTAAGGTGGCTAAGTCTCCACACTTTACATATTTTGGATTAACGTGCTTAATTTGTCTATGTTTATAAAGGAATGGGATTCGCTATTCGAAACCTGTTATCCAGAAAGCTCCAAATTATGGGAAGGCAATCTCCCACAGACTCCATGTTAATCAAATAATTCACATTTTTAAAAAGATATTATTAATCCTTTTTGCAAGGAAAACAATCCTATTGATTTTATTTTATATTTAAGTGATCCTTTAGTAGGTTTAAAGTATAGAAATCTAAATTATAAAAAGATTCCATATCTAGAAAACCCCAGGTCCAGAGCATTCTGAATAACATGTACCACGCCTGTACTACAAAACAACAATTCATAATCAATATCAATAATATTTCATAACTGTGTTCATTCATTTATACAGCTATGCCTTTATTTAAACCTTTCCTTATAAGAGTCTGAGAGTGGGGTAACAAAAACTATTTATGGTTAGAGATGCCCTTAATACAAAGTTGATCAAAACAAAATTTGAGTACAGCACTAATGTATCTCTTGTGCGCAAAAAGATATTTAATGTATTGAGTGACCATATTTAATGATAACATTTGCTTGTTAAACTAATTACAATGGGTTTTGCATTAGATGTGGTCTACTTAGATTTTACAGAGGCTTTTAGTACTGAGTTGCATAAACACTTACTGTATACACTAACATCTGTTGGCCTGGATAAATTGGCTTTTACAAGAACATTGCATTGGCTGGCATAAATATTCATGCTACCTTTACATTTAATGAGTATATGTTAAGTAAACCATTGATTGAGAAGGGTCTGGGAATACTTGCAGACAATAAACTTAGCTGAACACTTCACATGATAACTGGCAGGCTGGCACAAACCAGATCACAACTTAGAAGATGCAGTTAAAAGAATGTTTTATTAGCAAAGATTCATCCCAGAACTACAAGCCTTATGTGTTTCATGGCTTAGAGGGCACTTAATCATAGGCAATGATAGGCAAAAGTGGTCTCTAAGGCATGAAACGCGAAAGGCTTGTACTTTTGGGATTAATCTTTGCTAACAAAACATTCTTTTAACTGCATCGGTCCAGTTTGTGCCAGCCTGTCAATTATCATGTGCAATGTATTCTAACCACCCTTAAGCTGAAGGTCTGCTGTGCTCCTGGAATCCCCATAATAAATGGAGCGCTATTTGATTGATATATATATGCATTGTCCACTTAGTTGTATGATACAATGCCACTGTGTAGTAGTTAATTTTTTTCTTATTTTATCAAATCAGTATCAAAAGGCTCCTCTGCCATATGCAGTGCAACTATGGACTGCAATGCACAAAAAGAACTTTGTGGAGCTGGAGACTGGTAAGCCCTACATGAAATTGCTACACACTGTATATTTTAGCATCAGTCTGGTACTGCTGATGATCTCTGGTTTTAATCCAGGGTTGGACTGAAATGGTGGACAACTCTGAGAAATCCTTGTGGGCCCCGCTGTTCCAGGCCCTGCCAACCAGGGCCTTGGGGGATCTGTTTGCTGCAGCCACAAGGGGTATAAAGTGGGATGGGGACGGTTTTGCAACAAAATTAGGGGCCTTCATGGCTGGTCTGGTGGGCCTTTAAGTAACAGCCCCCGGTGGGCCCCAAACACCCCAGTCCAACACTGCTTCATTCTGATCAGTAATGTTCTACTCTCTATAACCATACTTACTGTGCAGGAGGTATATCATCTTCTGCATAATGTTATCATCTTAAAAGCAAACAGTGCTACACAAAGTGCTGACTTCACATGATATGAAAAGTACACCAGTATCCTGGAGTTATAATTTTGTGGTTGAGCTTGCTTAGGGCAATGCTGCTGCAATATCTCAGCATGTGCCAGGAGACACGAGAAAGAAACAGCTGTTAATACAAAGTTTAACAGATGTTTGTGAGAGTTACTGAGGAGAAAACATGCCTTTTCCTTTTCTTATTAAACTTACAGTCCTTAACTGATCTAGAGGTCATTTCTTTTCCCCCAGCTCTGCCATCACCTGCACAAAGCTCTGATTTGCTTTTCTAAAATCAAGATATTACTTTCAATATATATATATTGTCATGTTCCGGGGACTTAGCCTGCTGGAACAAAATTCATTCTAGTGCAGACAATGGATTGAAGCCAGAATCAATCAACAGTACAGTAAGGTTTCTCTAACATTTTCAGCTGTGCCCCTCTGAATAAAAATATGTACATATGTAAGGGCCTACACATAATCCTGCATGAAAAAGCTTTATATCTATCCCATAAGTGTGGTAACAATATGAATAAATATATACAGAGAAACAGAGTGCAAAAGTATTTAATTACCTCCTTGACTCCATAGACAGTTTCAAGACCTTTCATTCTTCAGTGTTATCCCAACCCTAAAACAGGTGTCATGTATAAACCCATAGTGGAGATTTAACACCACTGCTGCTATAGTGAATATCGAGGTTATTTCTTACAATACAAAACTTGCATTTGGCATGCACGTCCTTTGAAATATTCTTAATAAACTGAGACATTAATAACATGAATATAGAAATGTTTATGGTAGGGCACAGAAGTCTGCAATCCTCAGGAGCCCATTACATTAGAAACATTAGGCAGTGATGGTACAAAATGCATATTAAAGTCTTTTACATGTTTTTTTTTATCTGTCAGCTCTCCAATGTAGGCCTTATTCCCAGTATTCTTCCAATAGCTAAGGCTGATGGCAATGCTGGTGGGTGCCGCTGAACAGCAGGTTGGGGGCTAGGCCCAGGGCTGGATTTGAGTTTGGAAGTTGGAAACATTCAAACAAAGATATAAAATATCAGGCATACAAGCAACACATAGAATTAGTTGGTTGACACCCCATGCCCATGTTGTACTCCATATCCCTCAATGTAACCTGCCTTGCAAATACCATTGTAACATCTTGCTAAATTCCTTAATGCTGCTAATAATTAAAGCTCAAGATAATGTTACTCATGGATTCCTCCATCAAGGTAGGAGTGGTTGAAATGGCTCCATCACCGGTCATATCTAATTCTGCCATTGAGAAAAAGTTATCTCGTGGTTTATCATGTGGAAACTCATGGACGCGATTTAATTTGAGGAGAGAAAACTTTTCTCCTAATTCAGGTCCAGTTTTTTCCCCATAGACTTTAATAGAGTTTTCACATAATAAACAGTGAGTTACATATTCTGAATTGCATCTCGAATTGAATCTCGCCCATCAGTTATCACGTAATAAACCTTTTTCTCACTGAATTGAATCTGGCCCAGTGTTTGATAATGTGCAAGTGATTTTGAGAGCATTGAGCCTGGAAAATGTCAAATTCAAGACCTTGGATATAGAGCACAAGAAAGTACAATTTTGATTCTTTTTAATCAAATGAGTTTAGTGGTTTGGATTGGGTGCAGAAGAGCTTTTGTCTTTAAAGACTCTATTTCACTCCATGTTATCCATAGATTATAGGAGGTAATATGAACAAATTCCTATAAAAAGTGCCATTAGTTTGGCTAATGCTTATATTTTGACATGATAAAAGCAGTCTGAACAAATCTTAAATCTGTAGATATTTCTTATAATTTGGCAAGTTCTCAGAAAATGTATAGTCCATACAATTAAAGAAAAAGAGTGTAGGTGTCTCTATAAAAATTTATTGCATACAACAGCTCATATGTTTAACCCAGCTTTATCTAAATAAAATATACTTTTTTAATAGTATGTGCCATTGGGTACTCTTAAAGAGGAAATTGCAATTTTAAGTACTAAAAGCCCCCCCTGGATCATAGGATTCACAGTGCACACAAACAAGCCAAGGCACACATACATGCTAGGCCCCATCAGCCAATTAATGGACAGAGTTCTGCCTTTTACTCCTACACTTCTTCCTGTTACAGTTAGAGCTGCATTATTTCCAGTCAGGTGATCTCTGGGGGAGTACACAGAACATTACAAAATGGTGGCTCTGATATAAAAAGGCAACATTTTCTGATATATATATATATATTCTAGTTCAAATTCCTTTCAAAGAGTCAATGCTTTAACAAAAAAATTGACAGACTCCGAGGTCAGCAAGAAAGTCGGTAATTTAGTACATTTAGGTGGGTCATTGGGACTTATAAATAAAAAAAAAACCATTATCATTTATTATATTTTCTTACTGTTAAAATTCTTGTCTTGTCCATACTTAAAACAATGCTGTTCCATTTGTTGTATTTTCATTAATAAAAGATAACTACATAACGGTGAAGAACTGGCCAAACAAGAGAAGACTATTTATACAATTGGGGAATATTTCCTATTGCTGGAGTTAGATTAACATTTTTCCCATTAGAATGTAGTGACCCTTGAGTCTCTGAAATTCCTCCAATTTATAATATGCAAGCCGATAGGCCCAGTAAGAGAGCAGTTATACTGAAACTGAGGGAAATCAAACTGCCTATCAAAACAGTCCTACTGCTTTACGTGCCCTGAGAGCTAATTCCAGCTAACTATAACATACAATCCATTATCCTTGGGAAAACAAGAAGATAATTTGGTACAGTTGTTTACATAGTTAAAAGGTTAAAACTAAAAAAAAAATGCTATCCTTGGAAGGAAGGTTCCATTATATAGATTCCACCTGTGGGGAAAGACAACTCAAATTCCCTTTTTATGCACTAATAAATGCCTTTCTAAGCTGTAAAACGGAGCTTCAATGTGGCCATGACTACAAAACTCATATATTGTAACAGCAACAAGAGAGGCTCTGCACTCACCCATTATCAATATACTGTATATAGGACATTAAGACATTCTGTGCATTAAGCTACCCTTTAAGCAAAACAGGGATTGTTTGTCATAAGTCCTTTCCGATCTGACCAATCCTACACTTACTTACTTGTATCTGATTAAAGTAATACTGTCATGGTAAAACAAGTTTTTTTTTTCAAAATGCATCAGTTCATAGAGCTTCTACAGCAGAATCCTGCATTGAAATCTGTTTTACAAAAATGCAAACAGATTTATTTATATTTAATTTTTAAATTTCACATGGGGCTAGCCATATTCTTCACTCCCAGGGTGCCACAGCCATGTGACTTGTGCTCTGATAAACTTCATCACACTTTACTGCTGAGCTGCAAGTTGAAGTGATATCACCCCCCTCGCAGCAACTGATCAGCAGAACAATGGGAAGGGAGCAAGATAGCAGCTCCCAGTAGATATCAGAATAGCACTCAATAGTAAGAAATCCAAGTCCGGCTTGGGACTCCTCCAGTCACATGGGAGTAGGACAAACAATAAGTTACCTAAAAGCAGCTCTAATGTGTAGCGCTGGCTCCTTCTGAAAGCTCAAGCTCGGGCACAATGCACTGAGATGGCGCCTACACACCAATATTACAGCTAAAAAAATACAAAAAAAAAATACATTTGTTGGTTCAAGAACAAAATTTTAAATGGTAGAGTGAATTATTTGCTATATAAACAGCGTCATTTAGAAATAAACGATAGAACATAAAAATCATGACAGAATCCTTTTAAGAATTCTACTGCTTCAATATACATTTAACAAAGGGGACTGAGTTTTACCTGCATCTTGCTTGCTTTCAAAGATAAAACCCCCAAATGGTTGTCCTTTTATTGCCTCCACTGGGGTGGAAACTACAAGCTTGTTGAAAACACGCATTTGCTTTTCATGGAAAAATGAATAAGGGAAAATAAATAATGAGATTTTTTTTACAAAGGTTTTTATTTTGTTTTTTTTTTTTAACAACAAACACAACAGCGTGGCAATGAGGGAGTTATATAAACTGTCCATTGCTTCCTCCCACTGTTCATCACTAAGTTGTTATGTAACCTTGTCCCATTTAAGTTTAGCCTTAGTGAATGGAGAGGGGGACCATACTAGTATCAACCTATACAACTATGAGGGTGGCTTTTTAGGGCAGGGGTTCCACAATCTCTCCTCCTATCAAATCATTTAAGGACTTGGAGTTAGAGTACCAAACAGGTTTTTGAAAGCATGCTGCAGCTGCAAAATCTGAAAAGCTGGAGGTTATCATTTCCTATCTTGCCCTTAAGAGTATCAGATGTTATAAAGATATCATCTTGACGTAGGTCACTTAACCACTTTACACCCCTAGTAGGTCAACACTTTCATACTGTAGAAGTGTGCAAGCGCTGCATTTTGCCACAGTGGTAAGTATGGGGAGTATGTGCCTTGAGGCTGTTTCATAACTTTGTTCCAAACTAATTGGGGTAGTTAGTACCTCAGAGCTTTTAAATAATCTGTAAAATTTCCTTGTAGAGTCGTGAGTGGGTTTTCTAGATTTGCTTGGAACCAATTGTGAATATAAGTCATTTGGCTAGCTAGGTAGTATGTGTGCATATTTGGCAGGGCTAGGCCTCCCTCTTCATAGGGTGCTTTAAGCTTGTGCCCATATGAATGAATTTTGGAAAAAAAGATGGCAACGTGACCCAGTGAGTGACATCTTCTTTAAATTTCATGAGAATGGGTTCCAGGTTCATGTCATCATACAGGGCCATAGATTTGCTAATTATCATGCCCAAGTACCTAAACTGGTCAACCCATTGTAATCCCTGGATTAATCCACCCTGCCTGTTCCTTCAGAGAGAAAAATAATTGTTAAACATTGAAAAAAGCTTTTTTAAATATTAATCTCATAGAGCCTTACGGGTCAGACATGAAACGCATCAGGATCTATTTAATAAAGTTTTTTTTTCAGTTTTTAACTATTATTTTTTGTTGGCCTGTCTGTGGGTTTTTAGGGTGCCCAATATCTCCTTTTTGTCATTTTACCGTGGCCCAGGCCCTCTGTAACTGCAGGGTTTGCTTCTTCCATAGTTACGCCAATGACCAGAGGGGCTGCTACAAAATGCCATAGACAGTCACTATTCATATGGTGGGGGGCTTTTGGGGCCTATTTTAAAGCCCAGTCCAGACCGGTGTATAGTATTGGATATAGTGCCAGTGAAAAAAAAGTCACTGTGGAAAAAGTTGCTGCAAAATAATACCCCTAGGCCACAATGTATTTCGCGTGGTAGAAGTCGCCACAAAAAAAAGACTCACAGCGAAAAAACACCCATTGACACATGCATTTTGTGAATTTTACAATGGTTTCGCTTACTACTATATAAGGGAATATATCTTGCAGAAAACCCTCTAAACCCTCGATTTCATGTGGTACAATGTTTATTAGACCTGCGTCCCTGCGCGTAAGATCTGGGGCAGATTTAAAAACTAGCAGTGTCCCAGCATCAATGTCAGTCAGTCATTGCTATCCAGCTGGTTTGTGCTGCTCTGCAAACTTGCCAGTTGTACAGCTGTGTAAATGCAAGTCTGTTAACATTACAGAGTTCCCCCCATGGCAGTAAGTGCAGCTGTTATTGGCATGTTTTGTCAGAGTCAAATTGCCTTTTTCAAAATGACATGACATATTTATTAAAATAACCTGACATGTGAGACTTAACTGCACGTGGATAACTACAAACTTGTTCCTACAAACGCACATGGATGTCTGATGTTATGTATGTAGTGATGAGCGAAATTGTCTGCCAGTCATGGTTTAGTTGCGAAATTCCGCATTTCGCCATTGGTGGATTTTTTCTTGAAACTGACGCAAAGTCACAGTTATGTAAAAAAAAAAAGTAGCGGGCAAGTCAAAAAAGTAGCAGGTATGTTAAAAAAAGTTGCTTGCATTGTGTGGTAGCTGCATTTCGTGAATTTTTGGCCGTTTTGCTAATTTTTCCGCAGTTTTGCAAATCTTTCTGCAAAGAGAAATGGGACACATTCGCTCATAACTATATGTATGTGAGTCTAATTGCAAGAATGAGTATTTGATATTTGTGCTCATGTAATTCTTGTGAATAGACAGAATAGGCCCTTATTTATTCATCTTCTAGTGCCTGGTTCCTAGGGTAAATTAGACCCTAGCAACCAGATAGCTTCTGAAATTCCAAAATGGAAAAAATGCTTGAGAAAAAGTTACATAATAATATAAATAATGAAATAATAATGTGAAAAAATAACAGCTCACAAAATCAGAATATCAATGTCAAATCAAGCATTGCTGAGCTGTGTATAAGGGAGGCATTTTTTTGTGCTAAACCTCATATTTTTTGTGAATTTTTTTTAAAAAAATCTAAAAAAAATCAGCTAAACCTGTTGAGATCATGTAGAAGTCAATGGCAAATGTTATCTTTAAAACTGAAAGATCTTACTTTGCGATTTTAAAGGTGTTGGGGGGTTTTGATGCTGCCTTTTGTGTAAAAAAAGACTTTTCCTCTTTTTTTCATTCGTGGTTTTTCCATTCCGATTTTTTGATAAATCATGGGAATACATTTTTTTTTCATTCGTGGTTTTTCCATTCCGATTTTTTGATAAATCATGGGAATACATTTTTGTGGTTCTAAACAAATATAAATCTGAAAAAAAAGACTTTTAGTAAGTCTGCCTCTAAGTTTTAGAAACAGGAGAGAATATGACAAGATAATACATAAGTAGTTGTGGGTGAGTTTTTGGTTCGGAGCAATAGGGGTGTTTAGAGGCAAGGCTGACCTCTCATGCCCCACTGAGTTATTACGCTTCAAAAACTAAAGTAGATATTTTCCCTCAAAACTAAATTGCTTTATACAGTATTAGATACTGCTACTAAGTAAAAAAAAATATCATTTTCATTTTGACATCAGTATCCCTTAAACCTCATTTAATAGAATTTTTTTCTTATTACTAACATATACTTTGTGAGACTGCACAATTGTTTTCATAACCTTAAAGGAATCTGAAACTAAAAATAAACCAGCTATTGAGTACTTATTTCCTATTTACCTTTGCCTGGGTTTTAAATGTTTTCAGAGCACAAAAAAAAAAGTTCTAAATGTGGCTCAAGGGCAGCCATCTTAACCTAAATAGCTACATTGCGCTGTCATCTTCAATCTTATACATCAAAGCCAGAGTGAAATGCTTAATATATTTAGCTTGTCATTTTATTATATGTGAAACAGGGGATCTATTTTTCATTAAGATGTTTCACTGTGTAGTGCTTCTGGCTACATTAATATTGCAATTGCTCAGGACTGAAGGCAAAGTTGTAAATATATATATATATATAATTACAGAAACCTGTTCAGTAGCTGAAAATGGAAGAGTTAAAACCTCATTTTCAAAGTGCAGGGTGAATTGTGCATAATATTATGGTTGAAATCTGCCATGTTTGCACATTTGCATCCAGCCCGGAGACCTGCATCTTCCTGTATTCTTGCACTGTATTCATGAGGAGTAGATTGGGGTTGGCACATAAATGAAAGCCTTGGCTCTGCTTCTCTCTGTCTGACTACAAAATGCAGGCAGAGAAACAAAGAGCCTGCAGCTATACTGAGAGGAGATTGGCCTGGAAATGTGAAAGCAGGCATTTGTGGGTTAACTCCGCATACCGGCAATCTGCTGGGTAGCTATGTCAGTGCAGCTACATTGAGCTTTAGATTATAGTGGATCCACTTCTTTCCACCTTCACACTTAGGGGCAGATTTATCAAAATGTGAAATTCTAGTTAGTGATGAGCGAATCTGTCCCGTTTCGCTTCTCCATAAAATTCGCAAAACTACAAGAAAATTTGCAAAACGGCGAAAAATTCTCTAAACACATTTGTCGCTCAATTTTTTTTTGTCGCCAGGGTTTTTTATGTCTCCCACGTCTATTTTTTTGTCACCTGCGTCTATTTTTTTGTCGCCCGCCCTTTTTTGATGCGTCTGCGCCCTTTTTTGAAGCGACCACGGGCAATCTGACGCGCAACAGAAGTTTTGGAAAACAATTCACCAATGGCGAAATGCAGAAATTCGCTGTGAATCCATGCCTGGCGAAAAAATTCGCTCATCACTAGTTATAGTTCACCACAGAAAATTTCACCCACTTTTTATTCAGTTCTATGGAATTTTTAGAACCATATTTATCAAATGATGAACCCAAACTTTTACCCACTGATAAATATGCCATCTAAAAATCCCATAGGAACGAATAGAAAGTGACCTTGCAGTAGGGTGAGAAATGTTATTCTTATCTCACCTGCTTGACTAAAAATATATTACCTTACATTGTTCTTGACCAGCTATTGCTGCATTGTGTATGTTAACTGGTACATAACTGTTTGTGTTTCTAATTTACAAGTAACCTATTTCTGTCATAGGCAAAATTATGGATATACTGTAATGATGGATTGCATTGCTTGTGATGAGCAAATCTGCAAAACGTTGAAACATTTTTGCAACTTTTTTGACGTGGCCATGCCTTTTTCTGTTAAATTTTGCAGAAGTTTCACAAAACAATTCACCAATGGGGAAATGCAGAATTTCACTGCGAATCTATGACTGCTCATCACTACTCATTGCTACTTAACTAGGGAGTAGTATAAGTTTTTTAGAAAGTGAGTAAAGACTGGCAGAATCTTGGGAAAAACTGCATTATGGCTACAAATGTGCCAATTTGTGTTCATAAATGAACCCTCTTTGCTTTATACTGCATGTCTCAGAGCCACCTTTCAGTGAACTAAACAGATTTGTGTGTAAATAATGATGTTAAGTGTCTGCAAGACTTCTTGGTACAGTGTATTAAATGATATACATCTTGAAAGAGTGTGAGCTATTTCTCTTGTGTTCCCCATGGTGTATGTATCATCCAGATGACAAGGTGTTTGGCAGCCAGGCAAGTTCCTGCTCCACAAAGAACATGTGCTGGTACAGCAGCCTGACAGTTAATCTCCATGTAATACAAACAGAAGCTGAGATTAGAGTTAATGGTTGCTTTTAATAGGCTGCACTATTTTATTGCGTGTGATGAATCTGTAAAAATAGAAATTGTATTGCAATGAGCACTTTTTGATATCATGCGGTATTTTTCTTGCATTATTTTATTGTTGCCACTTGCTATTAAAAATACTTTGACCAATGAATATCGTTTTCTATGTTTTTCATACTTCAGTACTTCTGTAATGTGGTCAGTTTTGGCTTGCTTGCATATGTTATCCATTCCGTGTCCCACCTTGTGCATTAGAGCAAATTAAGTGGCAAAATGAGCTGCTTCTCCATCTTTTTCTTTAGAAAGTCATTAAACCCAGCTTTATTCATTTAGAAAGCAAAGGTGAGCCAAGCAGAAATGCGCTTGAAGTTACTCAGCTTCCTGACTAGAGGGGGATGCTTTCATACTACGTAGACCCACTCAGAGTGATGGCAAGCAGGAATATGATAGCAGACAGCAACAAAAAAAGATTTTTAAGCAAAACACAATCTGTTGGATTCTCACTGAGGATTAACTTAATTTTTCTATATAGCTGAATACAGTCTACTCTGGAGGCTTTGGAGAACATAGTATTTATTTTCCTATCAACTTTGCAATTGGTCTTCATTATTTTTTTATAGTTTTTTTTAAAAAACTTTTGCTCTGTGAGCTTACAATTTTATTGTTACTGTTACTTTTTATTACTTATCTTTCTGTTCATGCCCTCTTCTGTTCCTATACTGGTCTATTAAACAAACTACAGCCTGGTTGCTAAGCTAAACAAGACTCTATCGCAACTAGATTGCTTCTAAAATCCCCAAAAATAAAAAGTGTCTGATACCTCGCCCCTGCAACCTCCTGCCCCCCCTTCATGCGTGTGTACTGGTGCCTGCATGCATGCGCAATGCTGTTGCATGGGGGAGGTCATTGCCCCTGTTGCGCAATGACAAGCAGTGGGGGCAATGACAAGGTAGCGCAGACTAGGGGTAGGCAGGAGATACCCACCTGCTGCCCCCTCATTGTGCCCTAGGCAGGTGCCTCTTCTGCCTACGCTTAGTTCTGGCTCGGCACAAATGAAATAATCTACATCGGCCCATTTGCTTTGCTAGTCAAGCATATACAACCTTTTGGGACAACTCGACAGTAATTTCATCTTGGGAATCCCTATTGCTGATCAAGATTTTTTCTGAGAACCTTAAAGAATCTTGATTTCATAACATCTGCAATTACATGTCATACAACAATTACGCAAATGCATGCTAGGCACTATATGAGATAAATATGACTTAATACAGTATGTTAATGCTTGTTTTTCTCCAAAACAGAAACTGGTGTCAGTTCACCGTCACAAGGACAGTAACCTGCCAAGTACAAAATGGATCTGAGACAGTGGTTCAGAGGGTTTACCAGAGCTGCAGATGGCCTGGACCATGTGCCAATCTTGTGAGGTAGGTATCTCATCGAAGTGCATTGTTATACATTTGTACTGTTTTATTACCTTTCTGGTAGAGAAGTGTTTTCTTCTCACCTTTTTCGCTTTTTATTTCTTTCTAAACCTAAAAGAATATTACCTTTTCAAGGTAGAATTATAGGACCTGTTATACAGAATAATTGGGACCTTGGGTTTTCTGGATAAGGGGGTATTTCTATCATTTTGATTTTTATAGCTTAAGTCTACTAAATAATACTAATAACTAAAAATCATTTAAACATTAAATATACCCAGTAGGTTTTGTCTCCAGTAAAGGTTAATAATATTTAGGATGAAGTACAAGGTTCTCTTCTATTATTACAGAGAAAAAGGAAAACATTTTTAAAAATGTGAATTATTTGATTAAAGTGCAGTCTGTGGAAGATGGCCTTCCCATTATTCGGAGCTTATGAATAATGGGTTTCCTAATAAAAGGTCCCATACCTGTATTACCAGTTTGTTACTTTCCAGCTGTTGCTTTCAGGAACAGCCAAAACAAAGACAGTCAACTATACCAAACAGTTGTATTCTAATAACAGCTGTAGAAGCATAGTTAGACTGTCACCAACCTTCATAAATAAAAATGTATTTCCATCTGTTCTATGCTGAAAGGACTTGCAGATGTTTGAACAATGCCATGAGTTTAGAGGCACACATCCAGTCATTTCTAAGAATCAGTGAACCGGCTGACCTTATTTTCATGTCCTAACTTGGTATCCAAACATCACTCATTTAGAAAATAAAAAGTTATCCTGTACGGCTCTCAGCACATATTTGACACAGAAAACCTAAGATGAACCCATTTCTTACTTCATTTAGTCAACATTATAGTTTGTAGCTGTAACTAAAATAATGACATGGGACTCCATGCAACACTGATAGGCCTCAGGAATCCGACAGTGAAAATAACAGATTAAACTAGACAAGGTTATGCCAGACAGAATTAAGGGGCAGGAAGGTGGCACAGTATTGCCAAAATACAAAAAACTGTTTCTATACCAAAACCAGATGAGACAGTCAGTACTTGGATTAAATTAGGACCATGTGTTCATCTCAAATAAGGCAATGGACATACTTTATAATGCAGAGGTCTTGGGCTCATGTCCCAGAGGACCCAAATTATAGCTGAATATTTGGAATTATGTTTGCATCCATATTAACTCACACTAGCACACCACTACAGATCATGCAGTTAGCACTGGGGCTATGGGAAACTTTGCTTGGGCAAGAAATAAAGCCTCACACAGAAACATTTGTAATAGAGTGATAGCCTTTTTTTTTGAACCCCAGTAAATCTGGAACATTATTATAATTATTCACATTAATAACTGTTCTATCTACCTATCTTTATCTTCAGTGGCTTGTGGCCATGTAATTAATGCCAACAAAAGTAAGACAAACGTCTAGCAGTACCTGAATGCAAATCCTGGTTATATCTTTCATTTTTAATTTAATGCGAAATTCAACACTTTAACTGTTAAGTAAGTAGATTTACTTAAATCAGTCTACCTAGCACCTTTAAGGATATATATATCTATCTATATATATATATATATATATATATATATATATACACTAAACAACCTTGGATATTTGTGAACAATGTTTTTTGCTGACTGATTTCGTTTAATTTGAAGATGACAATGATGAAGGTTTCATTTTCAACCCTCACAGTTTTATATGTTATTTTATGATCTGAATCAAACTTTTTTGCCTGGGTATGAGGTCTAAATATACAGTACATACAATTTAGGCATTAAAATTCACCCTCTAAAATACTAAGAAAGATAAATGAAGATATTTTTCAACTAGATGTTTAACTAATATAATCTTCTGAACATGGGGCATTACCAGTGTCCATCAAGCAGTTTAAAAAGTCATGGGATCACAAGGATCCCATCAGCCTGCTAATGCTGTCCATGTCTAATAAGCCATCACTAGCCCCTATGATGGGGTGGCAAAATCATTAGATTAGCCCAAAATGACTCACCATGAGAGAAAATGAATTAACAATCCTTTCATTTGGTGCCTTACAAGACTAATGGATCTTTTCATATATGGTCAGGAAGCTGCTGACCTTCAGAGGATAACTCTCTAGCCTCAGGGGAGACATTTTCTAATAAACCCATAATATCAAATTGACATAATAATTGAAACTCATTTTATGTTGAGAGAGCTAAACTCTATGCTGGGCATAGGTTTGGGTATCAATTGCTGAAAATAAACTCTTAAATAGTAAAAGTGATGGGTTAGATTTTACCACTAAAAGGTAATGAGCTGCCATTACTGTAATCTAATGAGCCTAATTTTATAAATAAATTGTGCACAGAATTCTTATCTTTTAAATACAGATGAATTCAGTCTTGTTCCTTTTCCAGTTACAGGACTCTTCTCAGACCTGTTTATAAAATGTCATACAGAACAGTGACCACCCAGGAATGGAGATGCTGCCCTGGTTTCACTGGAAGTAATTGTGAGGAAGGTAAGTTATCTTGAGACTCCTTATTTTGTTTTTATTTACTTTAAAATACATGTTGTCTTTTTAGTCAATGTACAAAAATTTATTCATTTTTAAGGAATTTACTAGAAACAGCATGGCTCCAAACATGGAGGGAAATACAGTACGAATGTAATCAAGTTTTTAAGGTATTCAGTCTGTATAGAATTC
This sequence comes from Xenopus tropicalis, assembly GCF_000004195.4. Classification (NCBI taxonomy): domain Eukaryota; kingdom Metazoa; phylum Chordata; class Amphibia; order Anura; family Pipidae; genus Xenopus; species Xenopus tropicalis. The sequence continues at coordinate 46,971,795 of NC_030678.2, read as the reverse complement.
ACTTTGTTATTGCTTACAGTAAACTTTGATTTATCAGAACATTACAAACTATATTCTGTAGGTTAATGTATGAATGGCACGGACAGATAATTGCTTCCCCATTTATCTTTATGGGCTGCAGTCCATGTGAAATCACATGTAATTGTATTGGTTTCATTGATTACAAATGTGTGCACATGGAGTTGCACAACTGGGTTTGTTTAAAATGCAGTGTGCAGCTTCATTTCCATGAAGGTGCATTATATAACTATATTCAACATGGTTCCAATAAATAATGCTTAGTTTGGACATGCAATATGCCTATTGTTTTTGTTATATGTTATATGTACTAAACAGTGTAATTAAAAGTACTTTCATTTTTTATCCAACTTCCTGTGCTTGGTTTATCAATGCAATAGTGGCAGGAGGAGAAACTCTGCCTCTGTATGAAAAATTATAGACTCTTGAAAATTTTACCTGTCATGTTTCTTGCTGCCTTAAAACATGGGGTCAAAACCTGCAAGATTCCCCACTACCTTCTCCCTTTGTGTTTAAAGGAAATCACATGAAAGCACCTACTGTACACTGATGCCTCTCAAGGCATTGTTGTCTTGGTACAATTAGTGGAAGTGTATGGGGTTTCTTATACAGAGCCCACACCCTTTTTAATTTTTGTGTTTTATACATTGGTTTATAATTCCATTTATTGATATATTTATAATTTAGTCTATGGTCATATTAACATCCATGATCTAGTCTTTTTTATGTTCTGCAAAATGCCCAGTTCAAGGGCTACGTCTCTAGATAAAGGCTTCAATCACATCACCCTAAAAAAAATCTGGTGAAGAATGGCCCATTTAGTACAAACATGCTATAGTAGGCCCAATTTAATTTGACCTGATCTCCTTTATCTATGACAGATAACTCAAACTCAAACATTTGCTTCCTGAGGGAATCCCTTTGACCTATCTGACACAGCGTATGTTATGGAATTTTCTTCAAATTATGTAACAGATTATGCACCAATTGAACTGAGAGAACCCCCAATGTGCAAATTGTTTCAGTGTGACCAAGATGTGCAAGCAATCAACCCCCATTATTTGCCTAGCAATATGTATCCTGTAGCACGGCTTTGCTAGACAGGATTATTTACTGAATTCTTTTTACTAGGAAATAACATTTTCCATATCATTTGTGGGGCTTTGTGTGGAGGCTTATGTGTCAGGTGCATGAATTAGATATGCTTATAGAAAGCCACCCGGTTATTAAGCTCAGATATGACTTTATGATGCACTAATCTTTACTAATCTTAGGGGTTTTATTGTATTAGCTCAGAGGAAGGAAACTGCAGAGGCCGAATTTGAGATATGTGTCCCTGATGGGATCATTTTCGAGATCTGAGACACGAAAACTGGGATAATGTCAGCATTTTCTTGTATGAGACAGACTTCTTTTATCTGTGCCAATAAATTGATGAGCAGATGTGCAGGTTTGGAAGTAAGAGGGTTGAGGTTTTTTGTCTCGATATTCAATCTTCTGAGAACAGAATATTGTAAGTGAGGTACAGAAAACTGAAAGCCCCTATATCACTAAGCAAGTTCCTGGTCCTTTGCAGAATCATTATGATACCTTTATGTTGCAGAAGTGGTTAGCTTGGCTGGAGTACAAAACAATTTGTGCTCAAAAATTTGGAACACTATCACAGGGTACAGGGTGTCCAGCTGTTGAGCAAAGAAGAGAGAGTTAGCTGAATAAAGTAGCTGATGTTAGCCTAAGCAGGTATGGGAAAGCTTCAGTAATAGCTTGCATGTTTTATGTATGTATACATCTGGGCTTATACAGCACTCCTATAATGCATGTCAAAATATGAGAAAGACCAAAGACCAAACGAGCAAAAATATATTAATTTAAGCTCTGAACAGCTATATCTGTGTTGCACTGTATAATTGTTTTCATTGAAACAGAAGTCATGGGCAGAGATGAGTGAAATGTTTCGCCAGGCATGGATTCGTAAAGAACTTCTGCACTGGCGAATCGTTTAGTGAAACTTCCACGAAAATTTGCAGCAGAAAATTTCTTCGCATGGCAAAAAAAATCATGGGCACATAAAAATGGGCGCGGTTGCATCAAAATAGGGGAAGTGGCGTCAACAAAAAATCTCACAAATTTTTCGCCTAAGCAAAACAGGACTGATTCGCTCATCTCTAGTCCTGGGCTTTATTACACTGAAGTAAAGATATTAAAACCCTAATGTAATTGATATTAGATCTGCTGATTGCAGGTATCTGTAATCTATTTGGCCTCATACACATATATACATAAAACCAAGTTTGTTAAATCCAGTGCAGTTTCTAAAATACAGGTTCACTGCAAATGCAGTGAGCACATCAATGGGATTTTATATTAAAATATATTAAAGTCTGCCCAGGAGCAATAACTCATAGCAACCAATCAGCAGGATTACTGGTCAGAATTTACTGGTCACCTGTTTAAAAGCAAACATCTTATTGGTTGCTATTGGTTACTGCTACCGTGCAAACATAGTTCTTTTTATTACATATTGGAAATAAAGGCTTATTTATCAATTTTAACATTTTTTAAATTTGATAGGATTTAAAAAAAAAAAAACTTGAAATGTTATCAAACTGAAATTAAAAAAAACTCGATAAATGAATAAAACTATGAAAACTATCAAGATACATCAAATTCATATTCTACTCATAATTTTGAAATTGAAAATTGAAATTGAAATTGAAAAGCCGCATACGTTTTGCCTAGGACAACTCCTGTTGGCTTCTACATGAAATCACAAGCTTTTAGATTCTACAGTTTTACATTTGAGTATTTTGGATTGTTTTGTCCTTAATAAATATGAAATGTTTTGGAAGCCCTCATTTAAATTTGGATGTTTTTGCACAAAAAGTTAAAAAAAAATCAAATCACAGAAAATATTGTGAACCACCCACCCAGTGGTTCGGGGGCCAACATGTTGCTCACCAACCCCTTGGATGTTGCTCTCAGTGCCCCCAAACCAAGTAGTTATTTTTGAATTCCTGACTTGGTGGCAAGTTTTGGTTGAATAAAACAAGATTTAAGCTGATAGTGTGCATAGAGGCGGCCTAATAGCCAATCTTATTTGGCACCTCCATGAACTTTTATGATGCTTGTGTTGCTCTCCAGGTCTTTTTACATTTGACTGTGGCTCATGAGTAAAGCTGGCCATACATGTACCAATATTATCGCACAAAACGATATTCGGTGTGTGTATGGCAACTCGACAAGATGACCAATATCGCAAAGCTGTGGATAACGGTCGCCTCGTCGATCAGGCAGGTTAACCGATTTTGATCAGGTGCTGTTGAAGGCGCCCAAACAAAATCTTTGTTTATGGTTGAATCGGCAGGTGGAGGTAGAACTTTTATTGTTTCTACCTCCATATCTAACGGTTCAGCCCTGAATGTCAATGGAGGGTGGGAACGACCTTTCCTGCGATCAATAGTCGCACAAAAGATCGTTTTTGCTACATGTACAGTATGGCCACCTTAAGTATGGTTAGAGACCCCTGCCATAAGGCTACTAACAAAATTAAGCAATATCAAAAAACATTGGAATATTTTGCCCATCTATATAGATTTATGCTAGCTTAATCAAGTACAAGGTAATGTACAAAAAAAGAAAATGTAATTCATAGCTCAAGTACAGATTTCTGCATAATAGACTCCATACCTGTACTTCTTTGAGGTAGACAATAACCCACAATACAATATCTTTTGTATGTGAACTGAAGAAAAATAAATTGTGACTAGGTCCAAATTTTAGTACATTTTTGTACTTATTTGTAGGGTAAATAGGGCTTCGAATAAATAGACATCATGATTAAAATGTAAAGAATTTGCTATTAACTCAAATATTAATGTTTTTCTGCCAATGATAATTTTTTCCTTCCAAGTTTAAATGAATATAATTCAGTAAATCAACAGAGAAAAAGTATTTGCCCTGTTACTTAACAATTTCTTAAATAGCAGGATTTAGAGTTGACATAATGGGTAACAGTATTCTATTAAGTCTTGGCTTTGTAACTGTATGGTACTCTTCCAGTTCTTCTTGAAGCTTACAAGAGCTTGAAGATCAAGATATTTCCCACTGGGCATGTTAGATTAAATTTGAGATGTGAGATTTAATTTTCCTTCTGCCAAATATATCATATAGCATTCAAGGCAAAAACCATGCTGATTATTAATAGTCCAAGCCCATGCTGTACTGTACATATATTGCATATGTGTTTTTTGTTTAGTTGTGTTTTCAAGTTGATGTTTATATCTAATTAAATACAAACTGTAGGACAAGTTCTTGCTACAATAATACAACAATGAAGTAAAAGATTGTAATTCTGTACTATACAATTTAATATGAAATCTGCTGTTTTTAATAATAAGGAAATTTCACTTAAAAAATATTGAAAGTTTTTAAACTGTAATTTAAAATCATTATTATTAAAGGAGAAGGAAAGTCATTTTGGGCATTTTTCTGACAATATATTTGCCACATTAGTGCCACCTAGAACACTATGGGGCTGATTTACTAATCCACGAATCTGAATGGGAAAAATTCGGATTGGAAAACGAACATTTTGCGACTTTTTCGTAGCCGTTATGACTTGCGCGAATTGTCGCGACTTTTTCGTATTGAGCGCTCGAAAAAGTCGCAAAATACCGACGCTTCGGACGTTTGTGGATTAGTAAATGTGCCCCTATATGTATTCTGCAGAAAGCTTTACCATACCTGAGTAAAGAGCCCTAGAAGCTTTCTCTGATTGACACTGCCATTTTAGCTTGGTCTTCATAGCTTCCTGCTATGTTTAGTCATTATAGCTCAGATCACAGTGTGTTTTTGAATTCTTATGGGAGGGGGGAGCAGGAGAGGGGAGAGAGGAGAAAGCTGCTGGACTCTGGCCGCAGGAATGAAGGATTTTTCTGAGAGAGGAAGTCAGATACTGGAAGACCATGTTTACAAAAAAGGAGACAGGAAATCCTGTGTTTCTTTTGATAGAGGACTCAGTGCAGCATTTCTGTGAGTGCTTATGGCTGTATTTACATAGACCTTTCCGATAAAGCTTACTTAGTTTTTACCTTTCCTTCTCCTTTAAAAGTCAATCCCGAAAAAGAACTACAAATGTTGATAAATAACCTCCTTACTATTAAAGCAATTAATGAAGCACTGGAAAGCTGGCTTTCTATCACGAGATTTTCTATTTACAATTTGATTATGAGTGGGTTAATGCTGTAAGTTACAGTTTAGATGAGCCAGTCCTCCACTAAAGGAAATTACTTTATGAGATTTAAAATTATAGCTTTATTCTATATCTCGACGCACATACTTTTTCTTTCCAAGTTTGAACATTATGCTACATTTAGCTTATTGGATTAGAAATGCTGCTTTTGCCCACCATTACTTGGAAAAGGATTGAACCGTATAAACCTTATGACTTTTGGATGTGTTCCTTTCTTTAGCATGCGCTTAAAGTGCTCCTTGCAGTTTGCCAACTGTTGCTAGTTTGGCAGTCCTCAAACATGCTTAGTCTCTTACTTGCTTTAAATCTCTGAGGTAGACCATGGTCATAAATTCGGCATATTTACGAATGCATGTATCTCAAAATACTAATGAAAGCTATAATCTTTTTCCTTATATAATGTTTATATTCTTGATTTTATCTACAGTTCTAAGTTCTTGGTCCAAGAAAAATGTAAGGGCCCACATCATGTTACTTAATCAAAATTATTTTGCACAAGGTTTACAATACAAGTATGGGATCTGTTATCCAAAATGCTCGGGACCTGGGGTCTTCTGGATAAGGGATCTTTCCCAGGGTCCGACTGGGCCCAGACCCGACCCTTACCTGCGCTCCCCCTGCCTGACCGCTCCTAACCCGATGCGTTTAATTACGCGCGTTCGAGGAGGACGTCGGGTGAGGGGCCCTGCATGGGGGGTCAGGGGGGCCCTGCAAAGGGGGGGAGGAGGGAATTCGGGGACACGGCCAGCGAGGGCACCGGCAGGGCCCCTGGGGCGGAAGCCCCGGTGGGCCCTTCACCCCCCAGTCCGACCCTGATCTTTCCATAGTATGGATCTTCATGATTTAAGTTTACTAAAAAATCATTTAAGCATTAAATAAACCCAATAAGATTGTTTTACGCCCAATAAGCATAAATTACATCTTAATTTGGATTAAGTACAAGTTACTGTTTTAATATTACAGAGAAAAAGGAAATAATTTCTAAAAATTAGAATTATTTGTTTTAAATGGAGTCTATGGGAGATGGCCTTTTTGTAATTCTAAACTTTCTGGATAATGGGTTTCTGGATAAGGGATCCTATACCTGTACATACATTAGTGTAACACTTATAAGATGAAGAAAAGGATTTTACTTTACTTACAAATTGAATAAAATGTGTAAATAAAACAAGACAATAATATGCTATTTCTGTGAAAGTATTATAGTAGCGTCATTTAGCACCAGAGCGAATTTCATGAACAGCATGAACCTAAAAAACACTTTCATTTTTGAATGTTTCTAATATGAAACAGCCATAAAATGTGCTTTTAGTGTAATGTAGACCGTGGTACTCTTAGGGGCACATTTACTAACCCACGAACGGGCCGAATGTGTCCGATTGCGTTTTTTTCGTAATGATCGGTATTTTGCGATTTTTTCGGAAATTATCGCGACTTTTTCGTTACCAATACGATTTGCGCGAAAAAACACGAGTTTTTCGTAGCCATTCCGAAAGTTGCGCAAAATCTGGCGATTTTTTCGTAGCGTTAAAACTTGTGCGAAAAGTCGCGATTTTTTTGTAGAGTTAAAACTTGCGCGAAACGTCGCGCCTTTTAAGTTTTAACGCTACGAAAAAATCGGCAGATTTTGCGCAACTTTCGGAATGGCTACGAAAAACTGGCGTTTTTTCGCGCAAGTCGTAATGGCTACGAAAAATTTGCGTATTGGTAACAAAAAAGTCGCGATAATTTCCGAAAAGTCGTAAAGGCGCCGAAAAAATCGCAAAAAATACGAAAAAGTCGCAAAATGTTCGTTTTCCAATCGGAATTTTTCCAATTCGGATTCGAATTCGTGTCTTAGTAAATCAGCCCCTAAGAGGCAGATTAATCAACATTATAACTTTCTACCAATTTTTGTGGAAAAAATTATGGATTTGCTTTCCGAAGCTCACATTTTTCAGATTCATAAATGGCAAAAAAATTCTTGTTGGGGTTGAATTAGCAAGATTCAAGAAATGTTTTAGTTTGAGTTGAGATTAAAAGAGAACTACACCCTTGCATTCCTACACCCCTACACATTTGCATGTGGTCATCATTTTTTATTTAAAAAGATATGTAAGCAATTACAAAGAAAATATATACAGAATAGAAATGAAGGTGAATTAAATTCAAACCTAGTTGTTCCATAAATAAAAGACATATGAGAGTAAATGAGAGTATCAAAAGAAAATGATTTATTGCTACTGCTGTATCAGTTATTTAGATTATACAGAATGATAGTGTTTTTTTGTTTATTTGGCAAATCCAAAGCAGTCAAACCAGTCAAAAACAAAGACCATTTCGATAAATTGTGGTCTATATTCATGAATACAATAAATATTGGCGCACAACTTCAACAGTTGGACATTTTTGCAAACATTTTTGCTGTGTATAAAATTAAGATAGACAATAATTCCTGAATCTTTAGTAAGGATTATCTACAAGCTGCTTTTGGACTTACCTCTACTAGATAAGGCTATACAGTAATTGTTCTAAGGAAATTATAAGTAACAATAAGTGACATCCTTGTTTAACTTGAACAGGTGTAGATAGAGTATTGTGTAAACATATATTAAATTGGCAAGTAATACAGGTATAGGACCCGTTATCCAGAATGCTTGGGACGAGGGTATTCTGGATAAGGGGCCGTTCCGTAATTTGGATCTCCATACCATAAGTCTACGAAAAAATCAATAAAACATTTATTAAACCCAATGGGATTGTTTTGCATCCAATAAGGATTAATTATATCTTAGTTGGGATCAATTACAAGGTACTGTTTTATTACTACAGAGTAGGGATGTAGCGAACCTAAAAAAAAATGTTCGCGAACCCGTTCGCGAACTTTCGTCGGAAAGTGCGAACGTTCGCGAACTTTGCGAACCCCATAGACTTCAATGGGAAGGCGAACTTTAAAACCTAGAAAAGCCATCTCTGGCCAGAAAACTGATTTTAAAGTTGTTTAAAGGGTGCCATGACCTGGACAGTGGCATGCAGGAGGGGCGTCAAGGGCAAAAATTTCTCTGAAAAATACGTTGTTGACACAGCGTTGCGTTTTGTGCTGTTAAGGGGAGAAAACACACTACATTCCTAAACTTATGTAATAAACTGCTTTAAAAAGTCCGGCATCTACATTCCAATCAAGTCGTGTAAAGGTTACGGCCGGTTCACACGCAAAGACAAAACGCTGCGTTTACTGCAACGAAAAAAAACGCAAAAAGCTTTAATGATACTGTCAAGTGTGCGAATATTAGTTTTTACTAGTTGCTTGTCACCTCCAGGACGTTCGTCCCGTCGGTGGGAATATTTCTGTAGTGGTGTGTTTAGCAGTCACCGTGCTTGTGCGCACGTGCATGGTCAGGCAGAGGTAATTCAATGTACAGTAACGTGAACCAAAAAACACTGATTCTGCAGTGTGGGCCCAGGTTTGTCCTACCTTTTCGATCACCTGTGGTGACCATAAAAGATACGATTTTGCCGCAGTTGCAGAACCCTGAAAAATCAGGAATGTGTACATTCCTAAAAAATTATGGTTTTTTTGTTGCAGCCACTGAAGCACAGAGGACAGAAAAAATATCTTAGATAGATGGTATCATAACCATGCCCCAGGCAAACCCTTTCAAAGAACTAAGATAGGGTGACAACAAGCACAGAAGACATTAAAAACATCAAAGCTAGATGGTATCATAACCATGCCCCAGCCAAACCCTTTCAAAGAACTCAGATAGGGTGACAAGCACAGAAGACATTAAAAACATCAAAGCTAGATGGTATCATAACCATGCCCCAGCCAAACCCTTTCAAAGAACTCAGATAGGGTGACAACAAGCACAGAAGACATTAAAAACATCAAAGCTAGATGGTATCATAACCATGCCCCAGCCAAACCCTTTCAAAGAACTCAAATAGGGTGACAAGCACAGAAGACATTAAAAACATCAAAGCTAGATGGTATCATAACCATGCCCCAGCCAAACCCTTTCAAAGAACTCAGATAGGGTGACAAGCACAGAAGAGTAGAAGAGAGAAAAATTCAGGATTTACTTGTCCAAAAAGTTTGGCTTACAATTAAGCCAGTAGGATTTGCACCCTAGTTTGTACGGTGGTGGAGGAGGACGCTAAAGGACAGCTATGTGTGGTGTCAAGCGGCGTGCAGAGAAGGACAGCTGCATGGGCAGTCAGAACAAGTCTTCCGGCGTGCAGTAACCCTCCGAGATCCATGCCTCATTCATTTTAATAAAGGTCAGGTAATCAACACTTTTGTGACCTAGGCGAGTTCTCTTCTCAGTTACAATCCCTCCTGCTGCACTAAAGGTCCTTTCTGAGAGGACACTTGAGGCAGGGCAAGACAACAGATTTATGGCAAATTGTGACAGCTCTGGCCACAGATCAAGCCTGCGCACCCAGTAGTCCAGGGGTTCATCGCTCCTCAGAGTGTCAATATCTGCAGTTAATGCCAGGTAGTCCGCTACCTGCCGGTCGAGGCGTTCTCTGAGGGTGGATCCAGAAGGGTCCTGGCGCTGCCTTGGACTGAAAAAACTTTGCATGTCTGACGTTACAGAGTGGCCAAAGTGCATTGTCCTTGCAGGTGTGCTCGTGGGAGGATTACCGGCACCTCTGCCCCTGGAATGTGGAGTGACATCACCCTTAAAAGAATTGTACAACATGTTTTGCAGGCTGGTTTGGAAATGCAGCATCCTTTCGGACTTGTGGTACGTTGGTAACATTTCTGCCACTTTATGCTTGTAACGAGGGTCTAGTAGCGTTGCCACCCAGTACAGGTCCTTCTCCTTAAGCCTCTTGATACGGGGGTCCTTCAACAGGCATGACAGCATGAAAGACCCCATTCTCACAAGGTTGGATGCAGAGGTATCCATCTCCCCTTCCTCGTTATCAAGGACTACGTCCTCATCCACCACCGTCTCCTCCCCCCAGCCACGTACAAGACCAGGGCTCCACAAAAGGTGACCACAAGCCCCCTGGGAAGCCTGCTCCTGTTGGTCTTCTGCCTCCACAAAGCCACCTTCCTCCTCTGACTCCGCTTCTGACACCTCTCCCTGCGTTGCAGCAGGTGCCTGGGAACGTTCTGGTGATTCCGCCCAGAAATCAGGCTCTTGGTCACGCTGGTCTACAGCGTCATCTGTCACTCGTCGCACGGCACGCTCAAGAAAAAAAGCAAAGGGTATTAGGTCGCTGATGGTGCCTTCAGTGCGACTAACCATATTTGTGACCTCGTCAAAAGGGCGCATCAGCCTGCAGGCGTCGCGCATAAGCACCCAGTAACGGGGGAAAAAATCCCCAGCTCTGCAGATCCAGTCCTACCACCCAGTTCAAATAGGTATTCATTGATGGCTCTTTGTTGTTGCAGCAGACGTTCAAACATCATTAGCGTGGAATTCCAGCGAGTCTGGCTGTCGCAAATTAAACGCCTGACTGGCAAGTTGTGCCGCCGCTGAATGTCAGCAAGGCGTGCCATGGCTGTGTAGGAACGTCTGAAATGGCCAGACACCTTCCTGGACTGCCTGAGAATGTCCTGCAATCCTGGGTACTTCGAGACAAACCGTTGGACTATCAAATTTAAAACATGTGCCATGCAGGGCACATGTGTTAAATTGCCCAGTCTCAGTGCTGCCAACAGATTGCTTCCGTTGTCACACACCACTTTTCCAATTTTCAGTTGGTGTGGGGTCAGCCACCGATCGGCCTGTGAGTGCAGAGATGACAGGAGTACAGATCCGGTATGGTTTCTACTTTCCAGGCACGTCATGCCCAAGACAGCATGACAACGGCGTACCTGGCACGTCGAATAGCCTATGTGGAGCTGGGGGTGCACAGGTGTGGAGGAGGACACAGCAGCAGAGGAGGAAGAAGCCGAGGAAGAAGCCAAGTTAGAAGACGAGTTAGAAGACGACTTAGAAGACGAGTTAGACAGCAAAGGAGGAGTAGAGGTGGTGGCAGACCCGCATGCAACCCGTGGCGGTGACACCAACTCCACTGTTGTTGAACCACGCATTCCCTGCTTCCCAGCCATCACCGGGTTCACCCAGTGGGCAGTGTAGGTGACATACCTGCCCTGACCATGCTTGGAGGACCATGTGTCAGTAGTCATATGGACCTTTGCCCCAACACTAAATGACAGAGATGCGGTGATTTGGCTCTGCACATGCTGGTACAGGTGTGGTATTCCCTTCTGTGAAAAAAAATTGCGGCTGGGTACCTTCCACTGCGGTGTCCCAATTGCTACAAATTGGTGGAAAGCCTCAGAGTCCACCAGCTGGTATGGTAAAAGCTGGCGGGCTAAGAGTGCAGACAATCCAGCTGTCAGACGCCGGGCAAGGGGATGACTCGGAGGCATTGGTTTCTTACGCTCAAACATGGCCCTCACAGAAACTTGGCTGGGGGCAGATGAGCAGGAACTGGAAGGCGGAGTGGAGGGTGGTTGAGACGGGTCAAGGACAGCAGAGGTAGAGCAGTAAGATGCTGGAGCAGAAGGAGGGTGGCTTAGCGTTTGGCTGCTGCCTTTGAGGTGTTGCTCCCATAGTGCTTTGTGTTTGGCGTTCATGTGCCTTCGCATAGCAGTTGTACCTAAGTGGGTGTTGGGCTTCCCAAGACTCAGTTTCTGACTGCACTCATTGCAAATTACAGCGCTTTTGTCAGAGGCACACACATTAAAAAAATGCCACACTGCTGAGCCTTTTGATGTGGGCTTTCTAGCAGTAACAGTAGAAGTTGGCGGGTGTGTTGGCTGGCTGACCACAGGTGCCGATTCATGTTGTTGCCCTACTGTTCCCTGGGAGCTGTCCCTGCTTCTTCTAAGTCTTAATCTCCTCCTGCCTCTCTGACTCTCCGTCTCTCCATCTGAACTATCCTCCTCTTGCTCTCTTCTTGTGGGCACCCACAAAATATCACTCTCCTCATCATCATTCTCCTCAGATGCATCAATTTCTTCTGACAGCTCACAGAAGACAGCAGCAGCGGGGACCTCATCACACCTTATGTCCATCTCTGTTGTGTTGCCTGCCTGAGTTATATCTGATGTAACGTCCTCATCTCCTTCATCTTCTTCTGGCAATAATGGTTGCGCATCACTCATTTCAACAAACTCATGAGTAAATAACTCCTCTGACTCCAGTGAAGAAGGGGCGGCGGTGGTGGAGGAAGTGGTAGGTGGGGTGTCCATAGCAGAGGAGGATGAGGATGTTGTGGCAAAGTTAGAAACGGTAGAGGATGGGGTGTGCTGTGTAAGCCAGTCAACTACCTCTTCAGCATTTTGGGAGTTCAGGGTAAGTGCCTTCGGAACACTGGGCAATTTCCTAGGGCCACAGGATATCATAGCAGCACGGCCCCTAGTGCCTCTGCGTGGCGGCCTGCCTTTGCCTGGCGTTTTTTTTATTTTTACAAAACAACAACAACTTGGGTGATGTTTCTGGACACGGAATTATTATTGTTATTTAGACAAATTGTGAAAAAGATCACACAGCTAGGTGGCACTTGGTTGCAGACACCGGGCAACAAGGCCTGCAAGGGCAACGTATACAGTAGTGGATACGGAATATATTATTGCTGGTGGAAAACCGTCACTCAGGTGATGTTTCTGGACACGGAATTATTATTGTTATTTAGACAAATTGTGAAAAAGATCACACAGCTAGGTGGCACTTGGTTGCAGACACCGGGCAACAAGGCCTGCAAGGGCAACGTATACAGTAGTGGATACGGAATATATTATTGCTGGTGGAAAACCGTCACTCAAGTGATGTTTCTGGACACGGAATTATTATTGTTATTTAGACAAATTGTGAAAAAGCTCACACAGCTAGGTGGCACTTGGTTGCAGACACCGGGCAACAAGGCCTGCAAGGGCAACGTATACAGTAGTGGATACGGAATATATTATTGCTGGTGGAAAACCGTCACTCAAGTGATGTTTCTGGACACGGAATTATTATTGTTATTTAGACAAATTGTTATTTAGACAAAAAATACAGAGCAGTAGAAAGTAGATTACTAGCCAGAAAACCTACTTAAACTCTCCCTCAAATCAATACATACAGCTCCTATCCCCACACAAATACAGAGCAGTAGTAGATTACTAGCCAGAAATCCTACTTAAACTCTCCCTCAAATGAATGCACAGCTCCTATCCCCACACAAATACAGAGCAGTAGAAAGTAGATTACTAGCCAGAAATCCGACTTAAACTCTCCCTCAAATGAATGCACAGCTCCTATCCCTACACAAATACAGAGCAGTAGAAAGTAGATTACTAGCCAGAAATCCTACTTAAACTCTCCCTCAAATGAATGCACAGCTCCTATCCCCACACAAATACAGAGCAGTAGTAGATTACTAGCCAGAAATCCTACTTAAACTCTCCCTCAAATGAATGCACAGCTCCTATCCCCACACAAATACAGAGCAGTAGAAAGTAGATTACTAGCCAGAAATCCTACTTAAACTCTCCCTCAAATGAATGCACAGCTCCTATCCCCACACAAATACAGAGCAGTAGTAGATTACTATCCAGAAATCCCACTTAAACTCTCCCTCAAATGAATGCACAGCTCCTATCCCCACACAAATACAGAGCAGTAGAAAGTAGATTACTAGCCAGAAATCCTACTTAAACTCTCCCTCAAATGAATGCACAGCTCCTATCCCCACACAAATACAGAGCAGTAGTAGATTACTAGCCAGAAATCCTACTTAAACTATCCCTCAAATGAATGCACAGCTCCTATCCCCACACAAATACAGAGCAGTAGAAAGTAGATTACTAGCCAGAAATCCTACTTAAACTCTCCCTCAAATGAATGCACAGCTCCTATCCCCACACAAATACAGAGCAGTAGAAAGTAGATTACTTGCCAGAAATCCTACTTAAACTCTCCCTCAAATGAATGCACAGCTCCTATCCCCACACAAATACAGAGCAGTAGTAGATTACTAGCCAGAAATTCTACTTAAACTCTCCCTCAAATCAATCACAGCTTCTCTCCCTACACTATCTCTTCAAGCACACACAGGCAGAATGTAAAATGGCTGCTGGGCTTCGGTTTATATATGGAAGGGAGTGGTCCAAGGGGGGGGGGTGGCCCAGGAGGGAGAGCTGCCTGATTGGCTGACATGTATCTGCTGGTCTGGGGTGAGAGGTCAAAATTTGGCGCCAGCTAAGGCGAACCCAAATGGCGAACATCGCCAAAAGTTCGCGAATTTGCGGACTTGCGAACACCCGATGTTCGCGCGAATTAGTTCGCCGGCGAACAGTTCGCTACATCCCTACTACAGAGAAAAAGTAAATTCGTTTTTAAATTCTGAATTATTTGATTAAAATGGAATCTATGGGAGACGGGCTTTCCGTAATTTGGAGCTCTCTGGATAACGGGTTTCCGGATAAGGGATCCCATACCTGTACCAAATTGTTTGAAACTATCAAACACACATGTTCCCAATAGACATTGTCAAACACCTTTTCATCATCTATTCCTATAATTGAGAAAGAGATTTTTGTTGTATCTGAGCAACATAAATTATTTTACAGTAGAACTGAAGCTTAAAGGAGAAGGAAAAGCTAAGTCACTTGGGGGTGCCAAAATGTTAGGCACCCCAAGTGACTTGAATCGCTTACCTTCTACCCCGGGCTGGTGCCCCTGTTAGGAGAGAACAGCACCAGCCCGGGGTAGCAGCGAGCACTTCCTCCTTCCTCCTCTGCATGCGCAGTTGAGTGAAAAGCCGAACTTTAACAGAGAAGCCGGCTCTTCACTCTACTGCGCATGCGCCGGACTCGGAGTCGCAGTGAAACGAAGGCGGAAGGAGGAAGCGCATCGCCCCAGGTGCCCCGGGCTGGTGCGGTTTTCTCCTAACAGGGGCACCAGCCCGGGGTACGAGGTAAGCGATTCAAGTCACTTGGGGGTGCTTAACATTTTAGCACCCCCAAGTGACTTAGCCTTTCCTTCCCCTTTAACAAATAAGAAGCCTTGAAAAGCCTGTAATTTACTGTATATATAGATAATAAAAATCACAGTACAAGGCTAATTAGTAATTATTTCAAATTTGCATTAAATGGCAGCTCGGAAAGAAGTGCATTCTGCATAAGAATTTAATAATCAGCCCTGTAGTATCAACTTGTGATAAATCAACTTGTAATTGCATTTCATTTTCTAATTGATGATTCGTGATGACCCCTAGGCTTAGCTTCTTACAGCTGCTCAGAGCCCACTGAGCATGTGCAGTTTCACTGACACTCCAGAGAAAATCCAAAATAGTGATTTCCCCCCCCCTCAACTTTGAAGGCCTGAATTGTTACTGTTAAAGAGGTAACTGCTAGTGCAGTAATTTTCAGAAATGTTCAGCCTCTGGCCCTTCTGCTGGGAAGGTCGAGCATCTCTAATTTATTATTTTTTTTTGGGAGGATCTTCAGAATTCATGGGCCAGAATCCTTTGCATGTATATATTGTATATTTAAGGAAAAAATACCAGGTTCAGTGGACAGTTTAGTACCGTCTTTAAAAGAATAATCTTTTACATGTGGTTTAGAACTCTAAAATTTTCCCAGACAAAGAGTAGGGATTCCCTCCACATGTTGCATATTTTCTGCAAATAGACCTTTTTAAATGTACCTCTGTAATGTGCATGGACTAAAAAAATGTAAATTGCTTCCAGCATTAACCTCGAAAAAATTTTAAATGAAAAAGATTTAAATACATGGATCTCAAAATTGTTTCTTGCCTAAACTGTTTATGGCTTTGAAAGAGTAAACCCTCAGAAGTCTTCACATAACAAAATAAAAATGTAAGAATTTTTATATAATTAGAATTTTTGTCCTGTTTTCATAAAAAAAATCATTCACAACCAGCAGACATTAGCAAACATTCCCTGATAAATATTCTAATCTTTTATTTTTGCAGTGCTTTTCAGAGGCTGTTATCAGTTCAACAGTGTACACCAGTAATGTTGTGCAGTTTACACAGTGCATGAAGAGTTTAATGTTGTTATCTACAAATACTGTAGACTGCAGTAACATAACTAGAGACCAAAAAAGCAATATAAGGAAATATAATCAGTAGTGAGAAAATGCATTGATTTATATAAGGTCTGGTGGTGATCCCAGTGTTACTTGTACTAGGATTTACCCCATATTACATCTATCGTGGGGGTCTAGACATCATAAAAAATTGTATTTGTATGATTAGCATGGCATTTTTCCAGATTATCATTTTTGTTTGGGTGTACTGTATATTCTTATCTAATCCAAGGAACATAGGAACAACAGTATGTTTGGTGTTGCTGCCTGTACTCTGGGTAAAAACTGACCGTCAAGATTTTCAAAATTAGTAAATTCAGACAGGATTTTGAAATGAATGGCTTGACATGAGAGGTGCAAGAGGTGGCAACTCTAGGGGGGACATTTATTAATCCACGAACGCTCCATGAGTATTTTCGTTGACTTTTTCGTACCTTGCGACAAAATTTGTGCAACAAAATCATATTGTCGCGCCGAGTACGAAAGTTTCGGATTCATTCAAGCTTCGTTATCGTGACTTTCCTTGGGCCAGCTTGGAGCTGCAGGGTGCCATTGAGCCCTATGGGAGACTTTCCTTGGGCCGGGTTGGAGCTGCAGAGTGCCATTGAGCCCTATGGGAGACTTTCCTTGGGCCAGGTTGGAGCTGCAGAGTGCCATTGATTCCTATGGGAGGCTTCCAAAATCATGCACAGAAGGATCAAAGTCGGAAAGGTTTTCCCGCTGTTTACAATTATTCGGTACGAAAATTTTGAATCGCCAATACGATATTATCGTGACTAATAAGATTTTTTCGTAGCCATTTTCGTGATATTTGCGATCTTTAGAAATTATCGTATCCAATCCGAATTTTTCCCATTCGGGATTCGAACTCGTGATTTCATGAATGTGCCCCTAAGTATCTTGGAAATCTGAATTTGAACCAAAATAGGAGATGTGATGCTGCACCTTAGTCCAAATGACTAGGCTGTCACCTACATGTATTATCTGCAGTTCCCTTTCTGATAATCTCCCCAAAATGTCAGGCTAGCTTTTATTATTACCTGTGACAATTTCCACTTGTGAATAGACCATAAGAGGCCATTTAACTTCTTTAAATCTAGCAGTCTGTGTATAGACATAAACCTAGAGCTACCAATCAGATATTTTGCTTTTAATTACCAGCCCAGTAAATGCCTCCTGCTATGATTACCGGAACTTGAGAAAACCTGAACCTGAACCACAGCTAGTAATATTATGTCAACTCTAATACTGAGTATATGTATTTGAAGCTTGTAAAAAATATTTCAAAGACAAATACATGTATTTACATTTAAAATTAATTCCAAAGGAATATAACTTTTACATTGGTCAGCAGATTACTGAAGTTGAATTGCTCATATGCTTACTGTGATGAAAAAATGCACTCAACATACCTGCCGTAGTTTAATTGCTAAATTTCACTGACATGCAAGTGGGCACAAGCTATTCAGTATGTACATCTGAAAAACAACATACATGTAGGAGTCTGAACTTTGCCACTCCGCTTTAATAGATAGTATAACAGCTACTATAATGTAATTAGCAAACAGACACGGTCACATTGATTCAAGGAAAAATATATAACACAACATTTATTGATTGTTATATGCACACATGTATACTTTTAGTCACAAAGTTTACACACCCTAAAATTTGGTGTGGATTGCTTAAGTGCTTAGATACATACACACACACACACAAACAAACAAACACACGTTTTAGTGTATACAGTGTATACCTTAAGATTTTATATAGCGGAATTGATATATAGTGAATACAGTTCTTACTTCAGCTATACAGTAAGTTGCTCCTCCTGCTACATTAATAATCATCTTCCTGTCTACCCTAATCTTTTATATTAGCCTCCTGGGTACTATTACATTTTCTGAGGAACACTTTTATTCTGATTCCAGCACTGAATCACTGCACAAGGGTGGGTCATTTATGACTCCAGGGGGCGCAAGAACACTTAGGGGTGCAAGAGTGTGCCCCTAAGGAACACAAGTGCCCCCTCTACATTGCGCTCAGCACTAAAAACATGCCCAGTTGCATTTTGTTCATTGTGTGGGGCATTGTGAACAAGATCGTATGACTTATGGGTTCTATGGCATGCTACTGTTACAACCTTTTTTTGCACTAACAAATATCTAATCACATTCCTGCTAATAGTTACCTATCGGGATAGGCTGGTTTATTTCATGCACTCTAGAAGTAGTTAATCTCACACCGCAGGGAAAACACACAGGAAGCATCAATACTATAAATGGTCAGACATCAGTCTTATTAGAATACAATGTAATTTTGTAGTATTTATCCCACTGTCATTCCTTGTTTATATTTAAACATGCCTGTATGGAATTTGTAAAAATTAGATTTTCCAAGCTAAGATCCAATATCCAAATACATCAAATGAAGATATGATAAAAATTGTAGCTCAGAGCACTATATATCAATAGCGCTTACCCTATTCACAGTAATGCAGCACGTTTTTACTAGAAACAGACTCATATGGAATTCATTTTAGGCAGAGTCCTTTATTCCAAGGTAAGCTGTTATCACATGCAATATAGCAATATTAAATTCCCTTGTGATCACAAAATAAAGAAATGTATCTCCATTATAAGCAAGTTACCAGTGTTCTGTAGTCACAGCCCTCCATGGATTATGTCAGGGACTGACTTGGGACATGGGAGGAGCCGCAGCAGTTCTTAGAGCCAGACCATGATTCAACCAGAATAGGATTAGGGGGAGCTCTAGCCAGAATCCTGATGTTATCTGAGCTCTGCTTCCCCCTTGAGGAACTACAGTAAGGAATAAATAATCAGTTATGAATTTTTGGACTACAATAGAAAAATACCTTGTATATGCCTTGTCTTGCTCATTAAAATAATTGTACTCTCAGCTGCTAACATGGATTAGGAAGATAAAGTATAAGTCTCCCTGTCTTCCTGTATTTCTTTTGTGCCTTCTCTTCTATACTTTCCTTCCTCATTTCTGGCCTCTATTCTTACCTACTAAAGTTCCTTCATCGTTTGCCTTTGTTTCTATTCTTTTCTTCTCCAAGTGCACCCTCTCCTCGACTCTGTACGTGTCTCTTCTACATTCCTCTATCTTGCATCTCCCCTATGTTTTTCTGAAACCCCTTTCACTTAAAAGTAAAGGGAATTATTTGTATAGTGCTTTTCTTTCGTGGGACTGAGAACACTTTACAGCAATCACAGCAGCCATTATAGACACACTCGCTGGGACACCTGGAGATTAGGAGGAAATCAAACATCTTTAGTTCCCACATCAAAGGCTTAACCTCTAGGCCAACTCCTCCTCCCATATTATTGTATGCTTCCTATTCTTCCTAGCTACAACCGCTTTCTCTACATTTTTTTCAGTTTTACTATCAATTCGCTACCAATGCCCACTAACTATATCCACAACATTCTGCAATTATAAATTCCCTAAATGATCTGCCCTCCCTGCCTCCCTTCTACCTCTTATGCTTACACTTGCCCTTCATTATCAACAGTTATCCTCTCATCCTCCATCTTCCTCTCTCCCCACATTTCCCCTCAAAACTCTCTAAGGATTTGCTTAATAAATAATGTCAAACTTGGGGCTTGCTTGATGTTGTACAACTAAAACTGCCTTCATCTTTTGAGAGATCGTGGGAGTACTAGTTCCTTGACAGTTGAAGATTAGCAGATGCAGTCATGGCTCATACTGCATATACTAGATCTAGATCTGTCATCTATTTTTTTCTGCTAGGGGATACAATTAACAAGTGCTGCTGTAATTCTAATTGTTTTTTCAGTTAATATATGTCCCATCTCTCATAGTGTATGTGGTTTTGCAGTACTTGTATGCTTGCTCCATATTGTATAGCCCTTCTTTCTGATGAGAAATATAACTAGCTGTTCAAGAATCATTGGTCAGTCCTACACAAGATCCACAGTAAACCCAACATAGTGACAACACCAAAGTTTATGTATATATTATTTATGTATAAAGTTTAGTTTTTTATGTTTATGCAGCATTCTTTTCTCTCTCTTTTTCTTTTTTAAAAAGATAATATCATAATAATGCACATTTTATGATCAGTACTTTGCAAAGAAATATATTCTATCCTTCAAGGTATGTCCTCATATGTCTTGTTAGCAGTTCCCTTCCATTCACAAGCCAACAAATGTATGTAAAATTCCAGGCTGTGGGTCAATATTTCTTCAACCAAGATCAAGTTCAATCAAGTGCAGCAGACGGTTAGAAAGCATTTGCTTCAAATGATTAATGATCCTACAAGGTAACCCCAAGTTACACTGCCTGTGGGAGGAAAGAGCCATTAGAGAGAGTGAAAGTGGATGACTTTCAATCTTCTTTCCCAGACGACAGCAGAGGCATGTAAGCTTGGTCTCTACGCAATGCTGGGAAATTCTCTGAGTACTAAAGCTTTATCAACTTATTGAATATATATATATATATATATATGTGTGTGTGTGTGTGTGTGTTTATTATTTTAACTTTACCAGTTTTCTGCTGATAGGAGGCTCACTGCATTTGTCTTAAATCTAAGCTGCCCAAGTGCTATTACTACTTGCAGCTGTTAGATATTTTCTGTATGTACACCAGGAATGTACAACCTGTGTTCCTACATCTGGTGTTGAAATGCAACTGCTAACTCCTAGAACAGCCTGATTAACAGACATGTTTCATCTATCTTTTAAGCCTTCTTCTTGTGCAGCAAAAGTAGAAATAAATAAGCTACAAAAAATCAGTTTACTGTACTAACCCAATACAGGTGCGGAGTTGTGTGAATATGGAGTTGGTAGATGGCCTGGTAACAAAATAACTACATCCACTGTCCACTACACTCACTGTGACCCATATCCCCAAACTTTGGTGTGAATAGTGAGCAAGACTATTTCCCCTATATGAAATAAAAGGCACTAAGTTTGCCCAGTAGGAGTAAGCAATAGTAATATCTTATTGGTTGCTATGGGTTAATGCTCCTGGGAAACTTAGTGCCTTTTGTTACATGACCCATGTATGTTTATTGCTGCTACAAAATGGCAACTGCTTTGTTTGCAATGCTGAAGTAACATATGCAATTAGCAGTGCCTTTGGAAGTGGTTTGGAAGTCTGGGACAAGGATATCAATTAATTGTGAGAAATAAAAAAACTTTTAGAGTTTTTTTTCCTGCCTCATCACCCTTTTCTTGTTACTTCATTTTTTCACTTTCCCATTTTATAGTATTTAATTGATTATTACTGCAGTAGTTTGTCTTCTACAGACAGAACTTACTTTGCTGTAGACGATCAACAAACCATTATAAGTTCTTTGTTGTTAAATTAGTCAGTTCAGAATATGGGGCAGATTTTTCAGGTTACAAAAAAGTAAAATATTTTCAATATTCATCACCTGTATAAGAAAAATGGGTTGTCAAGAAAATTTCCTGTATTTATCATACTTTCCAAACATTTTTCTGAATAAAAAAGTGAAAAATGTTATGACTTTCCCATTGACTTGCAATGTAATAAAACAACTTGTTTTTACTGAATTTGGAACATATTTGGGGTTCTGAAGAAAAATTAATTGAAGGAATACTTTCATGGGAAAACATGTTTTTTTTCAAAACACATCAGTTAATAGAGCTTCTCCAGCAGAATCCTGTTTTGAAATTTGTTTTTTAAAAACACAGACAGATTTTTTTATATTTCATTTTGAAATTTCTTATGGGGCTAGCCATATTCTTCATTTCCCAGGGTGCCACAGCCATGTGACCTGTGCTGATAAACTTCACTCACACTTTACTGCTGGGCTGCAGTTGGAGTGATATCTCCCTCCTCCCAGCATCCGATCAGCAGAACAATGGGAAGGTAGCAAGATAGCAGCTCCCAGCAGATATCAGAATAGCACTCAATAGTAAGAAATCCAAGTCCGGCTTTGGACTCCTCCAGTTACATGGGAGTGGGAGAAACAATAGGTAACCTGAAAGCAGTTCTAATGTGTAGTGCTGGCTCCTTCTGAAAGCTCAGACTCGGGCACAATGCACTGAGATGGTGCCTACACACCAATATTACAGCTAAAAAAAATACATTTGTTGGTTCAAGAATAAAATTTTAAATGATAGAGTGAATTATTTGCTATGTAAACAGTGTAATTTAGAAATAAAAAATATACCATAAAAATCATGACAGTATCCCTTTAAGAGTTTCAGAATGTTGGGACAGTTTTCCTATTATGGGGAAACCCTATAATTATCAACCTGAACCTGAGCAGTGCCAAAAATGCTACACTTACCAAGCAAAGCAGTTGCACCGCAGATAAAGTTTACCCCATGTCTTGCATTCTTTGGTCTTCAAACTACATATTGTACTTTGAACATCAAAAAGCATAAATAAATCCTTTGTTACTAAATTAGTCAGTTAGCAGGATATACTTTTCAGTCCGACAGGATAATCTGCCTTTAAATTCTTTTCTTACCAGGCTAGTTGAAATGCAGTGGTTGGTGAGTAATAATCCCCGCTGATGGATAAAGGATGATAAGAGTCATTCTGACAAGTAGAATTAACTTGGTAAAGGAAACCATGTGTGGGAAATGTTTTATGTTGAGCTGCCTGAGAATTTCTACAAGATAAATATTAAGGGTTTCTTGTCACCTAGGTCTTTGATGGTAAATGTGATAAATAGTTTGGACTATTACTGCAGTTGGTTACAGTTGCACAAAGCTCATTAAGTTGTTAAAGGTGTGCTTAATGAATGAATTCCTTTGCATCAGGCCAGGTAGGAATCATTAAAGCGTTGGCTTTATTATTCTGTTCTCATGCATACCTTGCCTCTCACTGTTATTTATTGTTAGCATTACTGCTAAGCATGTTATCCAATGGTACTTGGATCAAAGAATCAGTGAATGATTGTGTATTGTATGTACAGTTCAAAAGAACAGAGGAGCCACAGGGTTAAAGGAATTCTGTCATAATTTTTGTGGTGTTTTATTACTAAATTACACTACATGGCAAATAGTTCATTCTACCATTTAAAGTTTTATTCTTAAACCAATACATGTATTGGTATGTGGACAGCCATCTCAGTACTTTGTTCCTGATCCTGTGCTTTCAAAATTTATAATTACAATGCAACTGCTTAACATAAGCTATTGTTTCTCCTATTGTTACTGGAGGAGTCATGGCCGGACTTGGGTGTTTTTGTTTTTCTATTGAGTGCTGTTCTTATATCTACCACTCAGCAGGAAAAACTTTTTTAGTAATGAAAGTGTCAAGGAGCTGATACGTTGTTACCTTCCCATTGTTCTGCTGATTGGCTGTTGGGGGAGAAAGGGTGGGTGATATCACTTTAACTTGCAGCAAGTGACTGAAGTTTGTCAGAGTACAAGTCACATTACTGTGGCCGCTTGGAACTAAGAAGATATCTAGACCCACGTCAAATTTCAAAATGAAAAATAGCTTATGCATTTTGTAAAAAACATGTTTTCCTGTGCAGAATCCCCTTAATATATTTAAGAGCAAAAAGGCTGCATGAGCTACATCCTGCTTTTGTGACACTTTATTGGAAACATTTATTAGAGATCAACAAGAAAGGAGAGAGATGCTATGATAAGTGATGCTTATACTTCTGAATATGATATTTGAGGAAAATGGAAAGTACATACATGTTAACTGATTACTCAAAGTATTCACCAAAAGAACAAACAGCTTTACATGTAGGGGTATTTTATATGCAGACAGCATTGCAGGCATTGCCTATTTACATCCCAAACTACAAGCTGTTGTCTGTTGAACTACATCTGCCACCCTGCTCTGACAAATTCAGCAAGTCGGATGAGTACAGAGTATATCTATCACAGCATTTTTCTTGTACTTGCAAAACTGTCTGTTTAAAAAACAGTAAGTCCATTGAGTACAGATTTATAATTTCATGGATAATAGACACAATGAAATGTGCAAAAATAGGTGCAGAAACAAATGCCTTTCTAATATGCTTGCTTGATCTTGCGCTCATCTCATCATATTGTGCTACTGTAAGTTGCTCCCCTTTGGGGCATGAGGCAGAAGGAGGCTCTGTTGTACTGCATACAAGTAACAGGCACGTGCCTACAGTATGTGCCGGCCCTTCCCTTTGCAGGTATGAGCTGAACTCATATGCACACAGTTTACTTACTGCTGCTGAAATTGGGATGGTTTATGTTGAATTTCTGGGAAGGTGTGTTGCATTATGGGTTAAAATATGATGAACTGTGCTGATTGCACACCTTAAGAAAACGAGCCCTTCCTTTCCCTGCGCAAGAGGACCAAGAATTAGGCTATAAAATCTCTGGGCCAAAAAAAATTACATTTATAATAGAGCCCAGTGTAAATGATACAGTGAATGAAAGCATATTTCTCATTATTTTAGCAGAAAGGCATTTTGGCAGAAATTGGTGCATGACAGCATTTTAGCAATAATAACCTTAGGCTTCTGCTGACATTTAGTAATATATGGAGGGGTTTTCAGGATGATACATTGTGCTTTCTGTTGGCCATCAATGATAACATCTCAGAGGTAGCCTGGTTTTTATTAAAAAGGAAAATCTCTATGATTTCTGCTAATATGGTAAAAAAAAACCTCTAAAAATTTATGGAGTCATACGATCAGCCAGGGCATTTAATAATTCTTGCAGTTTGATATAACACAATAGGCTTATAGTATTTTGCATTGTGGGAGAGGTTTAGAAGTATGATGTGCTTCAGCTTCACTTATGTCAGAAATAATATTTCACAGGCTACCTTTCTATTCATAGAAATTTTTATAACTGATTACAAATGATTTTGTTTGAGTAGAAAAGATTGGACATGACAAGGCAGTTGCCATTTACTTCACATGCATAATAAGCAGAGCTGCCATATGATCCCATGTCATACGGGTGATAATGAATACGCAGATGTCCAACATGACAAGGTTGTGCAGTGCAGTGTTTTGGGGACATGCCCCTTTGTCAGGCCTCCTTAGTCACCTTCTGGTACTCCAAATCTTTGGGCTAGTCCCTTTTATCAAACTCACAGTGCTGCCTCCATAGATTCTATACTTCCTATCAGCTCTTTTATCTACTGTTTACCCCTAGTATGTTACAGCTTAGGCATTTTAAATGTCATAACAATCTGAGTGAGCTAAAGAGTTAAGTAGGGTTTTTTTCAAAACTGGCCACATTGGCTAAATCCTAATCATACCAGTTATAGGGGGAAATATTATCACTGAAACAGTCTCAGCCTTATCTCCTAGTATTATATTCCCATTTTATTATAATTTAGAGTGTAAAAAAATGGTTTCAATTGTATTTTACCTCTTAGAAATGTCATTATATATTATATATATCATTATATATTATATAGCTGCAGAGAGGTTTACTGCTTAATGTCTGGGCTGAAATGGAGCTGGGCATTAGTGATGTGTGGGCCAGCACGATACCCACGGGTTTGGGCCAACCTCACCACTGCAACTGTGGGTTGTGGGTAGGTTCAGGTTGTGCACTTCCGCTCACCCTCCCCGTCCGCAACCTTACACTACCGGCTTCCCCTTCCGACTCTCTAATTTATTGGCACGTGCGGGGCATACCCCGCCCCCTTTTATGACGTCATTGCGGGGCAGGTGTGGATCTATAAATAGAGGGAGGAAGCCGGGTCGGGTAGGATTCGGGTTGGGAGCGGGCGGGTTAGGGTCAGGTCCTTGGCGAGTATTTTTCACTTCTGGGCATGTCCTTTTATTCTCCAGCAAGAAGTGGTCATAACTGTGAGTGACAAGCAGGACTCTGCAGTAGCAGCCTAAGTTCCACCCCTGTCTCTCTGTTTCCAGCTCCTTGAAACTGTGGTTAGTGGAACTGCAACTTTCCTCCTACTTTGTCCCCAATATTAGATGTTAAATCTCATTCTTCTACTATGTATATGTGTTTCCACTGAAGAAGTAGCTCTTGGATGCTATTATGTGGCCTTCCCGCTGCCAACAACTACTTCTTCAACCTTAGATTAAGCAAAATGTTATATAATTGCCTGCAAGTAGTTTTTCAGAGACAGCTGGATGGCTGCTGTCTGATATGTACTACTGGATAATATTTTGATTGTAAGCTCTATGGGGCAAGGACCTCCATCCTCTTGTTTTTTTTGTCACTTAGCTCTGTGGAATCTTTAATGCAACTATACATTTTTGACTATAACTTTTTGTTTTTTGTTTTTTTGGAGACACTGGATCTGATAGGTATTCAAAAACTGCATCTTTATTTTTTAAACAAGTATTATCATCTTAGACTAAGGGATATATCAAAAGTCATTCAACACCCATACTATAGACCCAAATAAATAAAATGGATCAGACAAACTGGTTTATCTTTATATCAAATCATCATGATCATTCAAAATCAGCATAGTCTAATTATCAAATATATCATATACATGCCACCAAAATACCAGTCTCACCTCAATATTTCAGAGAAACCCCTTTAAAATGTCAGGATGTTATTTTAATTACCAAGGTGTCTGATTCTTGAGAAAGGACTTGGTTTTGAAAAGTCAAGATATTCTGTTAAGATGATTTAACATAAAGCATTATTTGTTTGTTTTTTTAAACATACCTGTTTGCCTTATACACTTTCTTTATTTTGGGTGTATATTATTGGTGTGCCTTGGCTTTTGGCATTACTACAGGAAATATTGGTGCACCATAACAGATTTCTCCCGTGATACTCGCATGATCTTAATGTGCATGTAAATTTGCATGTAAAACTTATATCTGTTTAAAACAATATTTTGATGCAGTATTTGAACTTTTTTTTACTTTTGTGTTATTACAGTGGGCAGAAAACTGTGTTAAAAGAGATAAGGGTATAGGCAGTTGCAGTCCTACTATTGCCTTTTGCAAGAGTTCCAGTGTTTCCTTTGAACTATTTAATGTGCTTATTTGAAAAAAATCCATCAGGAAAAGTTGTAATAGTTAAGATTAAAGCACTTCTCATACTTCATCATCATAAAATAATTAGGTGCTATTTCCTTATGGAAGATCAACGCTATGTAAAGTGGTTAGAGACTGTTGTTTCTACATAAAACATTGCACTATTTATACATAGCTGACTTTAGAACATACAGTATATGGTACCTTAGAAACTGCAGGAGAAGTTTTAGTCATATAAGGGATGATTTAATAACTTCACTGCAAAACACTCATCTATTAACCCACAGAAACTAGGCATAGATTCTCTTTAATCTAACTTGCACTAGACTGATCAAAGCTAACTGATGACTGGTTGCTACAGGGTACGGCACGTGTCTATGTTAATAAATAACATTGTGTGCATATTACCACCCATGCAGAGTGTATGCCTAGCCTCTGAACTTTTAACTTAGAGCCCTACTGTATCAGGAAAATATTTTATGTAGTCGGCAACAGCAGCACCATGATTAGTTCTTGTACTTTAGAGTCATTTTTGAAATTGTTATATATATATATATATATATATATATATATGTATATATATATAGTGAATAAAGTACCTCCAATTGTAAAATATAAGGATTATAAGTCATTGAGGAGTTCCATGGCCATATGAAGGCACAAGGCCAAGTGCTTTTATACAGGTCAGGGAAACTCTGAGGTGACTTCTAATATCCTCATATTTTTCAACAGTGGGTACTTTATTTATGTATTTATTTTATAAAGTCATGTGACAGAAATGACATTACTAAGCACTGATTATTACTGATGACATCTGCACTTGCAGATGTAAATGAACCCTGTTGTTGGGACTAATGGCTCCGAAACACAAACCTGCTTGGGTCATTGGTCTGGCCAGTTTTTAGTTTTGGCCAATCGACTGCTGTTTTTGCTCCACAGATTTAATTGGGCAAATCACCTTACTGTGGGGCCCATATATGAACCAACGACAATGAACCCAGCCTAAGAGCTTTCAACCTTATAGAATTGAATATCCCACTAGAAATAGTTACAAAAATGTATAACGTTATTGTATTGGAAAGGATTCAAGCAGTTCTAGACTTCTAATTATCAATAAATGTAAGCATAATTTCCCCCATTCCTGAAAAAAGCTTCTATTTAATTATCAATTACTTTGAAATAAAGCAGATTCACCCTACTAATTTCTACATCTGATTGCAGTTATTTGTTTATTCATTTCTTGGATCCTGATATTCA
Organism: Xenopus tropicalis; assembly: GCF_000004195.4. Lineage (NCBI taxonomy): Eukaryota > Metazoa > Chordata > Amphibia > Anura > Pipidae > Xenopus > Xenopus tropicalis. The sequence continues at coordinate 46,943,286 of NC_030678.2, read as the reverse complement.
GCTCTTTGCAGGGGTTTTTTAGTTACAGCAATCACTGTCTCTTAATAATTATATGCACTGAAACCACAATAGAAAACACATGAAAGTTTGAAAAGGAAAATGTTATGGATTTTTACAGATAATGTGTTGCAAATTTCCCAGCAAGAAAACTGGCAAGCAAGCAACTGACAGTCATGCTTTCTGTTTTGTAAAAATGAAAAAAAAAAAATCATTTGTAACAACTTACCCTTTTTTTTAGTTCCAGTTGTTAGGTTCTGCATATCTTTCGTTTACAGAATTGGATATGCTATGTATTATTTTTAAATTATAAACCTGATTACTCAAACGCCTAATATTATAGCTGTAGCCCATTTGTTTATACTAAAAATGGTGCTTTCTTGGATTCTCTGGTCCACCTTTTACCTCCACAGTTTTAAAAACTGAACTAACAGTACTTCAACATTAGTACCTTCATAAGGTGCTTTTTCTAGTGTTACTGTCACAATCTGAGTAGCTGTGGGGTTTAATGGTGTTCTAGTGGTGTTTCACTGTTGCAGAGGATGCAGTCATATTTTGGAACTGTAGAGCCAAAAGGTGGAACAGAGAATCCAAAAGCGTACCAATAAACTGACTTTGTATTTATTTGAAATACATTAGAGAGAGAGAAAGTGGTCTCACTGTTTGTGGTGCTGCTGGTAGTGTATCATATCGGATAACCACAGAATAAAACCAGAGTGTAATTATCTTTATATCACATGAATTAGTAGTAAGATTGGTTAACATTTGTATTAAGTATATAGTATACCTGCTACACAAATCTGATCATTTAGTGCCATAAATGAGCATAGAAAAGAATTCATCTTCTTATCAGTTCAGTAGCATCAGACCTATGCCTCCCAGGAATTAGGCACTTGGTGTCATATGATCTTCTAGAACAGACGTAACTGGAAGGCCTACTCATAGGTGAGAGGTCCAAGAGAAGTCTTGAAAAAGAAGGAGAGTAGTCAGACAAGGCATTATTTCAGGATAGACAGATTAGCATATTTATAGAGAGGACTCACATAATAAATGGCAAACAAATGAATCACAACAACTGGAACCAATCCGGGCTGGCGCCACAAAGAGTTCTGATTGTTAATGTTGTGTACCAAATCCCGGCGAGCATCCACTGTGCAATAAAAATATCAAATCTGTTAAACGGTTTATCTAAAACAGGCAGAAAATCAGTTTTATTTTAGCTTAAAAAAAAAACCCTAATGGAAGTGTGACATAACTTTAATTTGAGTTAACGTTAAAAGGTAAAAATTCTATATATGGAGAATGCTAGCTTGGAAAACCTATATGAACCACAAACCCTAAAAACAACTTTTTTCCTAAGTATAAAACTTGTCTCAGATAAGCGCGAAACTTAATTGCTTTTAATGCGTTTTTATGCTGAAATTTGTTCTCCATTATTATATTGTAATGTTCTGGTAAGTGAAGCAAATTCATTTGTAAAAAATGCAATAAAATAAATCCAGGTTAAAATTAAATTCAGAAGAATAGATTTTGGGGCACATTTACCTATCCACGAATGCTCCGAGCGTTTGTTCGATCGGTCTAATCGTATTTTCCGCAACTTTTTTGTACCTTGCGCGGCTTTTTCGACGCTTGCGCGACTTTTTCGTATTTGTAGTGTGAAAACACTGGATCTGTTTTGCCGCTGTTTACAATCTTTCTGTACAAAAATTTTGTGACTTTCGGATCGCCAATATGATATTATTGTGACTAATACAATTTTTTTGTAAGCATTTTCGGGATATTTGCGATCTTCAGAAATTTCCGTTTCCAATCTATATTTTTCCCATTCAGTGTTTTGATAAATCCGCCTCTTTGTGTTTACATACGGTTTATATTCTGTTAAAGAGAAGTATGAAAGCAGTTTACTGTGTGGAAAGTCAATTTCTTCTTGTACATAGGGATGGGAGGGGCTCTCAGAGGCATTCTTTGTTACCAACAATGTGACCATACCTATAGGGTTTCCATAAAAATGGCGCTGAGGCAGCTATGGGTTGTTCCCTCACATTTACAAAGGTTACAGGGGGATGATTTTTACATACTATGCCTGCAATTGGTAGATAAAGGGAAAATAAATAGAAAATAAATTCTACATGACTTATGTCGATAATAGTAACAATGAACAAAATGTTTACAACAAGAGAAAACCAAACATTGTATAAAAGAAACAAATAAAAGGAAAAACCTTGGAAACCTCCAGTTCAGATAACAAGCACATGATTTAAAAATAATGGCAGTAATTGGCTTTACTGGCGCTACCGTGGGGACTGCGTCTTTAAACAGCAGTGTAACTGGGGCCAGCCCGCTGTAGGGGTAATTTCATGATTAATAGAATAGATTCATTATGCTAAGGTAAACCGTAAAATTATTTTCTAAACTCAGCATTTCCACAGTAAACAAACAGGGGTTTTCTAATCTTCATGCCCTGTGTTTGTTTGCAAAATAATTAGAAAGTCTGGTTAATGAGATCCAGGTTTAGTTTCAATGTGGAGTTTTTTTTGGACTAATCCAAAGCAAATGTATTTTAACGTGAACGGTGTAGGTCTGACATTTATATAGAAGTTCATTAAGTAGCATACCTAAGCAATTCTACTGATTACGGTTTCAGGCAGTATTTCCGTGACCATGGAATACAGAAAATATTTTGAGTGTACAGAAAATTTATCTGCACAAAAATGCTATGAAATCCATAGGAAAACCATAGTCGTTCCAATTTCCAGGGGAACTTTGATACTATTGGTGTCATTTTGTTCTCTTCATTTTTTACTTCTTTTCCATTCCATGTGCGTAACATCAATATAACTAGAACTAGCATTGCAGTATTCTGCATTCTTTCCATAATAATCTGTAGTTGAATAAGACAAGCATGATAGCCTTGTGTCAGTGTAGTCTGGAGGCTTTAAGTTTCTTTATCTTATCAGTGTGAAGCCTTTTCCTGCACACTAAGGTAAACTTCCTTGATCTAGCTGTATATTCTAATCAGGCTCAAGGGCTCAAGTCACCTCTGTACTTGGTGCATCTGTATGGCATACCTATTCTATGACCTTCTTCAGTCACTGGAAATGTATAGCTTCTATATACCTTATGAAAATCATGGCTATCATTACTCAAGACTCAAAAGACCAGAGGGCTTATTTTTGCCTACAAGCACAGTGGGCAACTTGCGCCCCCCCCCCCCAGTAAGTTGCGCTTAACATCACTTTGCACTTTACCTGCCTTCCGTTTATAATCGGGTGACTGTTGATGTAGAGGAACCTGGAGCTACCTCCTGACCAGGTGATAGCTCCAAGGTTCCCTCAGTGCCCTCCATCAAAAGGCACAGCACACTTGCCCCTAAAGGATCAGGGCAGATGTCATTTGCACACAGAACACCAGAAATGATGCCAGGCAGACTTAAAGAATATTTGTTGCAACTGTGTTCGATCTGCGACAAAGTGTGTCCGCTGTTGCGTCCATTTTGATGCCACTGAGGTAGGCACAGCGCAACTGTGCTAAGAGAATCACCCATTTGCGACTGAAATGAGGCTGGAATTCTGGGAGAAACAGTGCATTGCATTAAAAGTTGCATGTTGCTAATGCATCTAGGTAAGTGAATGCACCTTCAGGTATTTTGCTAGATCAAGGCTGACCAACTTCTCAAAATATTTCTTTGGGTACAAAACTTTTTAAAAATAAACTTTATTTTTTTTTTTAGCTGTCTGAAGACAAGACAGAATTTTCACTTTAACTGGTTCTGACATATTGCATATTTAGACTGAGTGTTGCAGTAGCCAAATAATTGTAGTAAAGTAGGCGTTGTTTGACATTGCAGGATAGGGTTTGATTCCAGGGTGGCCAGTGTTCAGAGCCTATTAACCCACCCCATGGCCATTTTTCATGGCTGGTAAGATAATATTATAAAAATGAGCTATGGTATATATGAAGCCTGTGGCATAGCCGAGCATTAACCAGCTAAAGAGTCTGTGTTCAAACTCATTTTCACAGCTAAAATATGTGACAATCTAGTCCCATCATCTATTGATGTCTGGTTTGTGCCAACAGAATGCTATGTGGGAGTGAACTGGTATTTCGTATTGTGCTCATAGGTGTGACTTGGTAAGCAAAAAACTACACATTAGAAAAATAACATTTATAAATGGTCCCTATGACATTCTGGCATTGAATGTATAATTTTTCCCCAGCTGTGAAAATTTACCTCTCGTCTTTGACTACTTACTGTATCTTACTTAGAAACTCCTATTATTTAAAAAGCAGTAGTTCTAGCTTTAAAACCTGGTCGAACAAATCTCTCCAAATTTGCCTTGCTGACTGTGAGTCTCTTGAAGCCAGTGGAACATGAAACTGCACCAAGAAAATAATCTAAAATAAATCAAGCTTTCCTATATAGTTTTTATGTAATACTATACTGTAATAGATATGCTGTGTATCAACACTGTGATGGATACATCGATAGGAACCTATAAGTAAGTTAAAACCACATGTAAGCTTTTGAGTGCAGTCATTTTAATAGAATGCTATGCTTATTATCATATAACATTATTTTCCGTTAGTTAACTACAATAAGCAGCATTTTTTGGAGATGAATATAAATGAGACAGTTAGTCAAGGAAAATGGCAAATGGTAATGCTTAGTTGAATAAGAATGGAATAGGAAAAATGTGATAAAGAAACCCAAAGGCACAAATGGAACATAGAAGATGATAAAAGATGCAAATTATGCCCAATAGACTTACAAATGAATCGTTACACCCTTTTACTCATCTCACCATGAACTACACTGGGTTTATTTTAGTGGAAAACATATCATCAAACATAACTGTGAGGTTGCACCACGCTTACTGACTGTAGGACTATGGGTATAGTCAGTCACTCTAACACTGCAATATGTCAGTGATGTTTAAAGGCGAAGGAAAGGTAAAAACTAAGTAAGCTTTATCAGAAAGGTCTATGTAAATACAGCCATAAGCACTCACAGAAACACTGCACTGACTTCTCTGAAAAAAGATTTCTTGTGTCTGTAATTCATGTGACAGAGACACGCAGCTCTCTGCTCTTTCCTGCTCCCCCCTCCCTCAAGAATGCTAAGAACTCACCCCCCCCCCCTTAGGAATGTGGATATGAGCCAATCAACAGAAAGCTGACTCATAGTCTTACTAACTGAGCATGTTCACTTGGTTTGGATGTCTGTGCAGGAGTGAGGCATTATGGGAACTTTCTTTACACAGCTCAGCATTTTTTCTTCCTGTTTGGCTTCTGATCATCTGAACAGGTGAAATATGGGGAGACTTAAGGGCACTATTGAGACAACTGAAGGTATGCCTGCAGCTTGGGATTAACTCTTTATTAGCCTTTCGTTCTCTTTTAAGGGGGTCTCAACCTCTTTTCCACCAGAGATGTTACTAGTCTATTATTCCAGGCAGTTGTATACCATTGTTTGAGAAAATTGTATAACTGACATCTTAACTGTCACACTAAGCTAATAACAGGAAAACTTGATGTGCATTAATCTATCAGTGTTGTAGAGGCTCATATTCTTCATTTCCCAGGGTGCCCCTGCCATGTGACCTGTGCTCTGATAAACTTCAGTCACACCCCCCTCGCAGCAGCTGATCAGCAGAACAATGGGAAGGGAGCAAGATAGTAGATCCCAGTAAATATCAGAATAGCACTCAGTAGTAAGAAATCCAAGTCTGGCTTGGGACTCCTCCAGTAACATGGGAGTAGGAGAAACAATATGTTCCAATGTGTTTCAGGATTTCTGAAAGCTCAGACTCAGGCACAATGCACTGAGATGGCTGCCTACACACCAATATTACAACCAAAAAAATACATTTGTTGGTTCAAGAATAACATTGTAAATAGTAGAGGGAATTATTTGCTATGTAAACATTGTCATTTAGAAATAAAAATACACCATAAATATAAAGACAGAATCCCTTTAACATTTTTTTCTTAGTATTCAAAGCTCCCAAATTCCAGATTCCTCATTTGTCAATTGCATAGTGTAAAACGCCAGACTCATTCATTTATCAGGATATATCTATTTTTATATGTCATGCAAGTTCAAAGCGATCTTCCATGCAATATGTGACTTATATCCATGAATCAACCTTTATCTATACTCTCAGGGGTGTAGGCAGAGGATTTCTTGCGAGTTGATGTAAGCAATTGCAGGTATGTATCTGAAAATGCTTTATCTTGTTCTTAGACCACACATTTTGCAAATATAAATCTCATAGTGGATGAAGGTAATGTTCCAGATCATATTATAATATATATATATTACTTTAAAGGAGAAGCATGTAACATTTTGTGTAATGATAGCATTACACTGGACACAATAATTACATATGTGCAATTACTTTAAAGGAATGTCATTTCTTTTGAAAGCAGTTTTTCAGTCTTTTATAATTATAATTATTATTATTATTATTGGTATTATTATTATTATTATTATTAACATGCATTAATAAAGCATCTACATTTTCAGTAGCTCATTTAATCTCACAATCTAAATGTTTTCTCCTGTGCTGCTTGTCCTGACTACATATATCACTGAAACAGTGTAGCAGTTGTTAGCTCTAGGCAAGACTCCAGAGAGCTAAAAGAAAAAAGGCACAAAGCCCTGCATGTTTTGCACTTTGCATACTGACGCATGGGTTGTGTTTGTGATACAGAATAGAGCATAAAGACTCAGGGCCGGAACTGGGGAGAGGCAGAAGAGGTAGCTGCCTAGGGTGCAACGATGGGGGGGGTGCGCCAGACAGGTAGCTCTCCTGCCTACCCCTAGTCACTCTTCCTTGTCATTGCACCCCCTGCTTGTCATTGCACGGTTGGGGCAATGATGCCCCCCCGGACTATTAAATTCTGATACTAATTGCACTGGTTCCAGAGCTGTCATGTAATGTAAACCTAAAGAAATTACTGATTAGCCTTATATTGTGACATTTATACATAAAGTATTTATATACAACATATTGTGAGTGGGTCCCTAAGCTCAGTAAGTGACAGCAGCACAGAGCACGTGCAGGGAATCAGCAGAAAAGAAGATGGGGAGCTACTGGGGCATCTTTGGGGACACAGATCTTCCCTGCTAAAGGGCTGTGGTTGCCTTGGGCTGGTACAGAAGCCCAAAACATAATGCACAACATTTCTAGCCTATTTCTTTAGTTAGGCCTTAGATCTACTTTAATTTGTACATAGGCTGCCCATTGATCTTGGCCTGGACCTGACACAGCAGAGCTCATTTACAAAGATAGAGCTCTGGTGCAAGTGCAAAAATAAAAAACAGCTGCAAATCTTTTTTTTCTAGCACATTTTTGTAATTCCCCTTGCCGGTGTAATGTTCAAACTTTTCTACCATGGTTTGGTGGGTTGAACTTTTGTCCAGCAATAGCGTGTAAGTTGCAACACCGTGCTCCCTTTCACCCTTGCACCCTAGCAAGCAAGTGCACACACCACACACCTAAGGTGGACATACTGTATCAGGGAAAAGATCCACTCATTTGGCGGCCTCAACAAACAAGCAGATCTTAACATGTATGGCCACCTTAAGCAAGTGGCAAGTTTGAAAGCAGCTAAGGAGGGCAACTACCATACACCAGCCCCTGTGATTTGGGCTCCATTGTACCCCAGAGCCCTTTGGGACCACAGAGTCTGCTGTATGCTAGTTAAATTAGAAATCCCATAGAAATAAGCAGAGGCTAGTGGAATTTCACTTTAGGTGCTTTATGGGGTTTTTTTTGCCAGAAAGAAGAGACTTTGATGTACATTCACTTCATCATAAAGACAGGCCATTGCTGGTCTTAGGGGCAAAAACAATAATTTACCCCCTTAAAGCTGTACTGCTGTACACAACATTACACATTTGAGTGGCAATAAGCAAACACTTTGTATACCAATGACAGTATCCCTCTAAAAACTATTCTATAAACTAGCTTTGTACTTGACTTCCATATGGGTTAATTAATAACAACAGGTTTCCCATAGTTATATGTATAAGTTATGTTTTGGACTATGAGAACTAAAGCTATAGGGTAAACAAAAACAACAACAACCCCACCTAAATGAACTGGCAGAGCTGCAATTTTGTCCTGTTTCCCTCATGGCCTCCATATGTTATTAGCCTGCCAAGTAAGGGTTAAACACATTCAAGTTTAAGGTAACATTAGCATTTGCTCAATGTTAACCATATGACAGATGAAAACAGGCTCAAGCGATTACCCAAAGCAGCTGCTTGGAAGACTTTCTATTTTTCACTGACGATGGCAATTATACGTTCTGGATATTGTAAACTTACTGTACCACAAAACATAAGGCATACCTTAAGGTGATGTCATGTCTAGACATGAGATTCAGGTAAAAAGTGACTTGTTTAGAATATAGATAAAAAATATAGCTAACTTCTTTTAAGGCCCCGGCTCTTTTGGAAAAGCTGGAGCGCATTCTATGCATTTCGTTTCGTATACACAGCCTATATTATGTTAGCGAGCTCATTTTTCCCGGTCTGGTGGGGTTTTTTTTAAATACATTTATGGCAAAAAAAGCAAACAACTCTAAGTGCATTTTGGGAGCTGAAATTGCTGACTAGTAATGTTTCCAGTAAAAATATCATCATTTACAAGGAACCATAACAATTGAAATGTGGGAAAAAATGCAAGTAGGTGGAGAAGCTGTCACTTCCTATGATTTGCTATAATAAGGTCTCCATTATCAAAAAGTAAAGTTAATTTGCTTTAAGGAAGGGAAATGTTAATATTTTGGAGCATACTAATATGCTTGGTACCCCCCCCCAAATGTAGTAAATTGTTAACTCTGTTCCATGGACTGGTGCTTCTGTTCAGTAAAATGTTACTGCATTGGGATTTTACTCACTCTTTGTAGTATTTCCAAAGGCTCCAACAGAAGGCCTTACGGCATTCTAAACTTCTGGAAAATTGAACATATTTACTAAACTGTGCACATGGAAGCTTGAAAAAACCCCAAGGGAGTCTTAGGAAATATAAAATGATAAGGGTTCATTTATTTCTGCAAGCAGTGTGGGCAACTGGCGCTTTTCCGCATAGAGAGATGTGCCTACAACCACATTCATTAAAGGGGTGGTTCATCTTTAAGTTAACTTAACTTAAAAAACTACAAATGATAAAAAATGAAGACCAATTGCAAAATATCTCAGAATTTTACTCTCTGCATCATACTAAAAGTTAACTCAAAGGTGAACAACCCCTCTAAAGGTACTTGCATCTACATGCAATATTGTACCTTTGTATAGTTGCGCTTGGCTCAGTCCTTCCTGCCTTGTGTTCCAAATTAGATGCTTCTGCGCCTATTGATGCAGGGGAGCCCTGGAGATGCCACCACCTCCTGACCAGGAAGTAACTTTAGGGTTTCCTCATGTCTTGCTTCAATAGGCGCAGCACACTTGCACCTAAAGAATCAGGCACATCATTTGCACGTGAGCACCACAAACGGCACAAGTGTGCCCTATGTGTTAATTATGTGCTATACAAACAAGTTAGTTCCAAAGAATGTTGCTGTACGTATCCCATGCATAGGGAGAATCCTGCTCATCACGTACACCAACCAGTTTTACTCTTATTCAGGCTCATCAGCATAATGCACACCATTTTGAGTGAAGAGATTTGTAAGCAAAACAGAGGGAATCCTGGGTAGAATCAAAAGTTTTGCTCTTGAAATTTCCATTTTCGTGGAACATCCAAAAAAAATAAAAAATAATAAAAAATAACCAGGACAGTTGCTTTTCAGCATTTCAGCTATACACCAGTTTCACCATACTTTTCATGTTGATTAATTTCCATGGCTCTACATATGCTGATGAGATAATCCTGTACTACACTGACGTGCCCCAATAAGGGCAAAAGAAAAATAAAAAATCAGAAAGGGAAAGAAGCATAAAAAGATCACATTTACTTACAGAGGCCAAGTGTAAAGTATAAAAAATCAGTACGATACACCATGTTTTTTCCCCCCACAAAACAGGCATGAAATAGGTACAATTATTTTTTAGTTCTCATTTGCTTGCAATATTGCAGCATAAAAATTTAGGGTGCATTATGTAGAGGGAGCTCTATGTGCCTGGTCACTGGCACATATACTGTACATTTGAACATCATTGTCATTAATGGGTGCAACAGGGGCATTAGAAATAGAGCGTATTTGCCATTAAATAATTCACATTAGTATTTGTCTGTTGGGAGGCCCTGTTAGCATGCACATATAGGGGCACTGGTTTCTTAATAGCAATCTTATTCTGGTATAGGAATTTAATGACTGACCAGCCTATAAATAATTGAAGGAATTGGTATTATAGCAGCTCTAGAAATTGAACATCATTTTATGTGATAATCACATTATAGTCATATATATGCATCAAAGAGGGAGATGTACAAGCTGCGCATGTCTACTTTAAAGGAATACTGTCATGGACGAATATGTTTTTTTTCAAAAAGCATCAGTTGGAGTAATATCCCCCCTCCCTTTCCCCCCCAGCAGCCGATCAGCAGAACAATAGGAAGATAGCAGTTCCCAGTAAATATCAGAATAGCACTAAATAGTAAGAAATCCAAGTCCAGCTTGGGACTCCTCCAGTTACATGGGAGTAGGAGAAACAATAGGTTATCTGAAAGCAGTTCTAATGTGTAGCGCTGGCTCCTTCTGAAAGCTCAGACTCAGGCACAATGCACTGGAATGGCACCTACACGCCAATATTACAGCTGAAAAAATACATTTATTGTTTCAAGAATAAAATTTTAAATGGTAGAGTGAATTATTTGCTATGTAAACAGTGTAATTTAGAAACAAAAAGTACATCATACAAATCATCATAGTATCCCTTTAAAGGATCTTGTCAAAAAATGGTATGGAAAAATAAGTGATTGAGAGTTAATGCAAGGTCAGAGTAAAGGACATTGTGAGCTTGGCATAACTACCCTGTCAGGTCTGATTAATCCCTGAGGCTACAGAGAATTCAGAAGATTATTTTACAAAAAAAAAATGTGATGAAAGCTGCTTTAATCTGCTTTTGTGTGTAGCCACATGGTTTTCTGATGAGATATTGGTCATCACTGGTAGGTATAGCAAAGTCATATAACATTTCATTACCTCTTCATTGCTTACATCTGACTAGATGTGCTTTTTATGGTCTGCTCTTACAATATTGGCAGATGATTGCATCCCTCATTGCCGCATTTGAATGATCCCGCATGTGCACTTCATTTTAATTCCTGGTGATGTTCTTGATTGATGATGTTTGCATCCTTTTCCAACTCATTTAGCCTTTACTTGGCGGCGTACGACTGCACGGAGTTCTGAACGTTTGCTTACCGTATTAGATGGATAATGTCCCCTCAGCCTACCATAGTAAGGATGTGGCAACATGAACTGGCTTTGAGTAACCTGTGTTGTTAAACAAGTGGGAATGATTATCAGGATGCTGTTATGTGTGAATTCCAATTAAGTCTTAACCAATTAAGTTTTATAGCATCACAAGAAGGAGAGGCTTTTAGGTATATAAAAAAAGTAATAGTCGATGACCTAGTTATACTTATGGAAAGAATTATGACCCAGCTACACATTGTTATCGCATAAGAACTCTTCTTCATCATATTTTTGGATGAGTGTCATAAAAAACAAAACAAAAAAATAGATATATTTCTTGGCGTTTTCCAACAGTTGTATAAATAGAAGGTGTATATTATCCTAGTGTTATACTACATGTTACAGATTACATTATATGCTCTGCTGCCAAAAAATGCAATATGTAGAAGCTTTTTTTACAAGAATATTCTATTTTTAAAGTGAAACTGTAGTATTGCTGTTATATGTCAGTATCTTGTTTAATTAAACTTCAGATCAGTAATGTGAGCCTGAGCAAGGCTGCGCCGGCACTGCAGTAACACTACACCGTACTATGGGTGCATGGCATTTTTTCCCTAGAATTCTGGGGTCATTGCAGCTGGAGCCTATTTATTATGCCGTGTAAAATTAAATTTGCCAAAAAAGGGTGTAAAAACCTCTGCAAAATAAATGGGAAATTTACACTAAGAAAAAATGCATAAAACAATTATGCAATTTTCACACAAGCCTGGTGATGTGTGGCAAATTTCATTGCTGTTTTTTTACACCATATAATTAATCTGCCCCTAAGTTGCTTCTGGCACAATTGCACCTGATGCACTAATATGGACACAAAAGTTGCACTCCTTTATTAAATCAAGCACAAGTTGCTACTGATTCAATTGTTACATGATTTGAGTTAGAATGGTGCATAGAATTAATACTGGCATCAGTGTGGGGCTTGCTTGGCAAAAGTCTATAGTCTTAACATGCTGGTGAAATTCTGGAACTAAGGCTATGTCCAGGATGGCTGCAATTCCATAATTCCCAAGGGCTTGCTATTTGGCATTGTTGTTAGCATGCCGCACTTGTGTTTGCATTCTTGAATGGGAGTTATTCTGAAAGATTCTCCTTAGGAGACACCTACCTAGTTTCTTTTCTTCTCCTTTTTCTCCTAGCACCAACTCCTGCTGTTAATGATGTCCTCCACCCAAAACCAGTTTATTAAAAGACTGGGGTTATGTAATAAAAGGCACTAAGTTTGCCCAGGAGGAGTAACCCATAGCAACCAATCAGTAAAATGTACTGGTCACATGCTTAAAAGCAAACGTCTTACTCGGGGATCCCCAACCTTTTATACCCGTGAGCCACATTTAAATGGAAAAAGTGTTGGGTAGCAACACAAGCATGAAAAAAATGTTCCTGTGGGTGCAAATAAGAGCTATAATTGGCTACCCCTATTTGGGCTGGCAGCCTACAAGAGGCTCTGTTTGGCATTACACTGTGTTTTTAAGCAACCAAAATATGTCTCCTTACCTGAAATTAAAAAATAAGCACCTGCTTTTAGGCCACTGGGAGCAACATCCAAGGGGTTGGGGAGCAACATGTTGCCCCCAAGCCACTGGTTAGGAATCACTGGTCTTACTGGTTGCTATGGGTTACTGCTCCCAGGCAAATTTAGTGCCTTTTATTACATATGGGGGGGGGGGGGTTAGAAGAATACTGACTCCTTTTTTAAGACTTATACTTATATGGTATGGAAATAGGACATGTAAATGGATTTACATTTTCTTGTTGCATGTGATTTGAATGGAGCGAAAAAGATCACTGATGCAATATGCCAAGAGATCCCTGTACTTACTACCTGGTTAGGTTAAGTGTTAGAGACTGGACTTCTTGCAAATGCCAGAGGGGTGGCTGTAGGATGCCATAGACAGTCACTAAATATTGGGCTGGTGGGGGGCTGTTTGGGCATCTATGTACTTGAAATGCCAGGGCCTATTTAGAATCCCAGTCTAGGACTGAAGTGCTGAATGCTGTACCTCTAAAGAATCTGTAACTGGCAAGCAGGCGCAAACACTTTATGCATGATGTTTTAATGGGCACAATTCTGCATTATAGTGCCAAGTTCAGCATAAAAAAGAAGTAAATGAACCCTGCTGTGCCTTCTGAGGCAGAGCAGCGCTCATGGAAATGAGAGACAGCAAGGGGTTTTGAATTTATAAAACTGTGTATGGCTGAGTACATGCCAAATGCTTTCTAACAAGTATTTGTACAAGTATTTGTGCCCTGGCACATAATCTGGCTGTCAAACTTTTCAGGCCTCATTTACTGTTGGCAACCACTAGTCACATAAAACGTACATTAATTTGTTTCATATTTAATTTGAAAAAAGACAAAAGACCATCATGTTCAACTCTTCCAAATAACCCCAGTGCATATATACATACATATAGAGACCTATCTATACACTCACATAGAGAATATACCAATACCTATACCAACTAACTGTAGATCTTAAGATCCCAATATCCTTGGATATCATATTTGTCAAAGAAGTCATCCAAGCTACTCTTAAAGGAGAAGGAAAGTCATTTTGGCATTTTATTGCCAATAGATTTGCCACATTAGTGCCACCTAGAACACTATATTTATTCTGCAGATTTAGAAGCTTTCTCCTTTTGCTAAAGATAGCAGCTGCCATTTTAGGTAGCTTCCTTCCTGCAGTCTCTAGCCCTTATAGCTGAGATCACACATTCTTAAGGGAGGGGGAGGGAGTTCTTAGCATTCTGGTGGGAGGGAGGGGGGAGCAGGAGAGGAGAGAACTGAGCAGACTCTGGCCCCGGGAATTAAGGCTGTTTCTGATAGAGGAAGTCAGATGCTGGAATATCATGTTTACAAAAAAAAAGACAAGAAATGCTGTGTTTCTTTTGATAGAGGACTCAAGGCAGCATTTCTGTAAGTGCTTATGGCTGTATTTACATAGACCTTTCTGATAAAGCTTACTGAGTTTTTACCTTTCCTTCTCCTTTAAAGGCATTAATAGAATCTGCCATCACCCAGCAGGGCATTCCCCAACCTCTCTGCCCTCACTGTGAAGAACCACCATGAAGAAAGTTTAGCTCCCAAATCTATAAGGGTGGGCTCTGGTGTACTGATGTTTTCTAAAGGAAAAAAGATCTCCAGTAATGATGAGCAAAATTTTTCGGAAGGCATGGATTTGCTGCGATTTTTCCGCAAAAATTCGGCGTAGAAGAAATTTGCTGCAGGACAAAAAAAAGTCTTCAGCTGGCCATACACTCATCGATAATATTGTACGAAACCTAGTTTTGTACGATATTCTGTGCGTGTATGGCAACTCGGCGAGGCGACCGATATCGCAGGAGGCTGCAGATATCGGTCTGGAGTGTTAAAAGGTTTTGATCGGGCGCCATTGAATGCGTCTGAGCAAAATCTACCATCAGGGCTGAATCAGCAGAAGGAGGTAGAAATCCTATTGTTTCTACATCAGTATCTGACGATTCATCCCTGAACATCAGTGGAGGGTTGGAACGATCTTTCGTGCAACCGATCGTGGCCACGTGTGTGGCCAGCTTTAATCGTTAGATTAAAAAGATTACTTTGATTTAAAAATATAACAAAAGTATCAGTAAATCACATGTACATATATAGGTATGGGATTTGTTATCCAGAATACCTGGAGTCAGCATAATTTAGATCTCCATACCTTAAACGGGACATATAATTATTTTTCTGACACGTGTCCAAAAAATTGCTTGTCAAAAAAGTCACATTTCCCAAATTTTCTTTACATTCAAATTTTGGGGAAAGGCCTACTTGCACTTTTCTAATACCTGTATTAGTAAATGAGGCCCCTCATTCAAATAAGCATTGTTATTGTAGGTATCATAGGAATATGGCACAATGTTTTTAAAGATTTTATGAATTCTCACATTGTCAGCAGACTGTTGCACACATGTGCCATACTCGCAGCTATTCACAGTACCAAACATAACAACGTCTGTTGTTTTATTCCAGTAAAAAAGCCATGATAAATAAACTCCACATGTTGCATTAGCCTGAAGTATTGAGAATGCCACCATTATATTTCACATCAGGAATACACAGAAGTGACAGAGCCAATCTGGCACAATGTAACTGTGTTCTAGTGCATTGTTCTCAACCCCTATATTGTAGAACAATTACTCTTCCAAATCTATTCATATCCACCATTGTCTTTAAGTCATTTTATCTCCATGGGAGCCAGAAGGCTTATTTTATGGGGGATGGGCTTGTACTTTTCTGCAATAGAAACTCAGTTGTTTTAGATTAACATAAAAATATACTTTAGCATCTGTTCTTAATCACATTCTGGTAGAAAGTAGATGCCAACACATCATTTATTAAAGCTGTCGATTTTCTAATGTTTTTGCATGTTTTTTTGTCTCCTATGTGAACATATGCAGGGTTCCAGGAAGTCTTTCATTTCATTACAGGACACATTTCCTCCTGTCTAACATATCAGGATATAATAGATTCCAGTGTGCATTTTAAATTATTCTGGAACCAAAATGTATCCTATTAATCGCAGAGATACTTGACCATCTGCATGGAGTTTGTTCCTTTGTTTTCCATCGCAGCAGATTTGGCACACAGCTAAAAAACTTTTAATGGTAATACTAGTAGGAATATAACAAACATAACTGAAAGGTTTCTACCAGCCAGAGTTTCATCTGGAGAAACTTATATCACATTACAGCACCATATAACTAACTATGATCTCTATTTTCAAAATTGGGATTTTGGCCAATGTAATAGGTAGTTTCCGTTTTTTTAGCTCTATTGGTCTCATTATTATTTAGGGACATTTGCCAATGTAATAGGTAGTTTCGGTTTTTTAGCTCTATTGGTCTCATTATTATTTAGGGACCTTTGCCAATGCAATAGGTAGTTTCCGTTTTTAGCTCTACTGGTTTCATTATTATTTAGAGACATTGGCCAATGTAATAGTTAGTTTCTGTTATTTAGCTCTGTTGTTCTAAGAATTTATTTCCCCAACAGCGAATATGATGCGTTTATAAACTGCATGTCTGGGGTTCTTTCAGTATGGCCCCAGGCCAACAGGTCACCCACAGAGTCGTATCCAACACAAACACTGATTTGGAATGGATTAATACCATAGGAATAGTGGCCAAAGTAATATTTACCTTATATAATCTGGTCAGTTTTGAATACATTGTCAGTGTCAGTACTACAGGACTGAAGAAACCGAGATCTTATCATTTAAACAGTGAAGAGATGCTTGAGGGAAGGCACAGAATAACAACAGCGGTGCAGAGTACACCCATGAATTTTGGTATAAATTGCAGCCAAATAATAATTTTTGTGTGCTAAAATCATTTCTTGTTCCATTAGCCTTAGTTCTGGTATGAGGTGTCTCTGTCTTTCATTAAGGTGCCGCTGGCACTTTGCTATTGTAAAAACTAAATGCATACAGTGAGGAGGACTGGAAGATAAGGGACATAATTTTGGCATGCACGCTTAGGGTTTCCACCTCTGCTGATTTTATTCGCCGGGGAAGAGGCGGCCGAGATGATTGCGTGATGATTTAACTATATCATTGCCATTTTTTACTGCATCATTACATATTATAAGGAAGGGGGTATATTATACCAGAAGATGAGTATTATACAAAATGTGTCCTTTAAGTCTGCTAAAAATCATTTCAACATTCAGCCCCAATAGGAATGTTTTGCCTCAAATAAGGATTAATTATATCTTAGTTAGGATCAAGTACAAGGTATTCTTTTATTGTGACAGAGAAAAAGGAAGGAATTAAAAAAAAAATTCAGTTACAGGTATAGGACCCGTTATCCAGAATGCTCGGGACCAAGGGTATTCCGGATAAGGGGTCTTTCCGTAATTTGGATCTTCATACCTTAAGTCTACTAAAAAATCAATAAAACATTAATTAAATCCAATAGAATTGTTTTGCATCCAATAAGGATTAATTATATCTTAGGTAGGATCAAATATAAAGTACAGTTTTATTATTACAGAGAAAAAGGAAATCAATTTTAAAAATCCTAATTATTTGATTATAATGGAGTCTATGGGAGACAAGCTTTCCGTAATTCGGAGCTTTCTGGATAATGGGTTTCCAGATAAGGGGTCCGATACCTGTATTTCATTAAGATAGACTCTTTGGGAGATGGGCTTCCAATAATTTGGAGCTTTCTAGATAACTGGTTTCCAGATAACAGATCCCATATCAGTATGGTATATATTTATATGTATTTATATAAAAAATATAATCAAAAATAACCAGACTACATGCCTATTATATTTTAAGATGAGGTTATCCCGCTGTTCTTTACTGTTTCATTGCTTCTATTAAACAAGCTTGAACCAAAAGTTGTTTGGCAGCCATGCCCAGCCTGCCCAATTTGATGAGGTTTGATTGTCAGCATTATAAGAGAAAAAACTAAAGTTACATAGACAGTTGGCAAGGCCAACATTAACATCTGTAGTTTCAGGACAGCAGTATTTGCAACAGGAAAAAAGTTTATGGGAAAATACTGCGGAATTTTCTAAGAACCTATCTCTCAAAAGAAATATTGTTTCTGCACATAAATAATCAAAGACTTGTGTAGCCGTGCTTTCTCTCCAGGTGTTTTCTTTTATATAAACTGTAATCTTTCACATTGTCATCAGCTCAAAGCTTCTCTGAAATGGATCTCCTTGCTTACTGAATCAACATGTTTCAGGACATCTATTTTTGAAATACTGTACATTAAAGGCATTTTCTGTTAAAGGGATTTTGTCATGATTTTTATGGGTACTTTTTATTTCTAAATTACCCTGTTTATGTAGCAAATAAGTCACTCTACCATTTAACATTTTATTCTTGAACCAACAAATGTATTTTTTTTGGTTGTAATATTGGTGTGTAGGCGCCATCTCAGTGCCTAAATCTAAACTTTCAGAAGTAGCCAGCGCTACACATTAGAACTGCTTTCAGGTAACCTATTTTTTCTCCTACTCCCATGTAACTGGAGGAGTCCCAAGCCGGACTTGGATTTCTTACTATTGAGTGCTATTCTGATATCTACTGGGAGCTGCTATCTTGCTCCCTTCCCATTGTTCTGCTGATCGGCTGCTGGGAGGGGGGAAATACCACTCCAACTCCAACGCATAGGGGCACATTCATTAAAATACAACAGGTCCGAATACAAATTTTTTAAAATTTTTTTAGTGGTTACAACTTTTGCGTTTTTTCTGTGACTTTTTCGTACTTTGTGTTAAAAAGCGCGACAAGAAAGTGGACAAAATCGTATTGTCGCGCCGAGTACAAAAGTTTTGGCTTCCTTCAAGCTTCGGTATCGTGACTTTCCTTGGGCCAGGTTGGAGCTGCAGAGTGCCATTGAGTCCTATGGGAGACTTTCCTTGGGCCGGGTTGGAGCTGCAGAGTGCCATTGAGCCCTATGGGAGACTTTCCTTGGGCCGGGTTGGAGCTGCAGAGTGCCATTGAGCCCTATGGGAGACTTTCCTTGGGCCGGGTTGGAGCTGCAGAGTGCCATTGAGCCCTATGGGAGACTTTCCTTGGGCCAGGTTGGAGCTGCAGAGTGCCATTGAGCCCTATGGGAGACTTTCCTTGGGCCAGGTTGGAGCTGCAGAGTGCCATTGAGCCCTATGGGAGACTTTCCTTGGGCCAGGTTGGAGCTGCAGAGTGCCATTGAGCCCTATGGGAGACTTTCCTTGGGCCGGGTTGGAGCTGCAGAGTGCCATTGAGCCCTATGGGAGACTTTCCTTGGGCCAGGTTGGAGCTGCAGAGTGCCATTGAGCCCTATGGGAGACTTTCCTTGGGCCGGGTTGGAGCTGCAGAGTGCCATTGAGCCCTATGGGAGACTTTCCTTGGGCCGGGTTGGAGCTGCAGAGTGCCATTGAGCCCTATGGGAGACTTTCCTTGGGCCGGGTTGGAGCTGCAGAGTGCCATTGAGCCCTATGGGAGACTTTCCTTGGGCCAGGTTGGAGCTGCAGAGTGCCATTGAGTCCTATGGGAGACTTTCCTTGGGCCGGGTTGGAGCTGCAGGGTGCCATTGAGCCCTATGGGAGACTTTCCTTGGGCCAGGTTGGAGCTGCAGAGTGCCATTGAGTCCTATGGGAGACTTTCCTTGGGCCAGGTTGGAGCTGCAGGGTGCCATTGAGCCCTATGGGAGACTTTCCTTGGGCCAGGTTGGAGCTGCAGAGTGCCATTGAGCCCTATGGGAGACTTTCCTTGGGCCAGGTTGGAGCTGCAGAGTGCCATTGAGTCCTATGGGAGGCTTTCAAAATCATGCACAGAAGGATCAAAGTCAGAAAGGTTTTCCTGCAGTTTACGATCGTTCAGATACGGAAAAATCGTACTTTTTGGACATAATACGATAAGGTATGATTTTTTTCATATTTCAAGATACAAATTTTTTGTACTTTAAAAAGTACAATACAAAAAAAAATTGTATTTATTACATCAAGTATAAATAAATTTGAAGCAACTGGACTTGTTTAGTAATCATTGAAGACGTTTCACTACTCATCCGAGCAGCTTCTTCAGTTCAACTGACTGGTATGGGAAGTCCTCAGCATATATACTCTTCCACTAATCCAATCACAATGGCACTATGTAACTCTTCAAAAAGGTGACATCTGAAACTCACAGAGGTGTGAATGCCGTGGAGTTACTTTGAAAGGATTACCAAAGTATCATGCAACTCTTCAAACAGGTGTTACTTGTTAGAGTTGCATGAATGGATGTGTGAAGAGTTCTGAAACTGCCGGGGTACAGATGTTAGAACAGCATTGTATGTAGCAGACAGATGGTGTCGAAGTCCCCCGCCTCTGTTAAGGGATGGTTTCTCCACTTTGACATGAATGGCCTCTTTTACACTTTTTTTTCAAACCAGCGGTCTTCTTTGTCCAAAATTTGGACATTGCTATTTTCAAAGGAGTGTCCCTTGTCTTTTAGGTGTAGAAAGACAGCAGAGTCCTGGCCTGTAGTGTTCGCCCTCCTATGATGAGCCATTCGCTTAGAGAGCAGTTGCTTTGTCTCACCAATGTAAAGGTCTGTGCACTCCTTGCTACACTGGACTGCGTATACAACATTGCTTTGTTTTTCCTTTGGTGTTGGATCCTTTGGGTGTACAAGTTTTTGTCTCAGTGTGTTGCTAGGTTTGAAAAACACAGGGATGTGGTGTTTGTTGAAAATTCTCCTGAGTTTCTCTGACACTCCTGCTACATATGGGATGACTATATTGCGCCTTCTCTCTGCCTCAGGACGGTTATTCCTTTTGGTGTTCCTGTTGGGCTTAGTTGCTCTTGTTTTGACAAAGGCCCAGTCTGGGTAGCCACAAGCTTTCAGTGCTCCTCTGAGATGTTAACATTCCTTGTCCTTGGACTCTGTATCAGTTGTTACACTTTCCGCCCTGTGGTGTAGAGTTCTAATGACACCCAGTTTGTGTTCCAGCGGATGGTGGGAATCGAACAACAGATATTGATCCGTGTGAGTGGGTTTCCTGTATACTTCTGTTTTCAAGATACCCCCCTCTTGAATGGATATCAAACAGTCCAAAAAAGCAAGTTTGTTCTCATGGACATCCTCCCTTGTGAACTTGATATTGTTGTCCACTGAGTTAATGTGTTCTGAAAAGGCCGCCACTTCGTGGGATCTGATTTTAACCATCCCTTAACAGAGGCGGGGAACTTCGACACCATCTGTCTGCTACATACAATGCTGTTCTAACATCTGTACCCCGGCAGTTTCAGAACTCTTCACACATCCATTCATGCAACTCTAACAAGTAACACCTGTTTGAAGAGTTGCATGATACTTTGGTAATCCTTTCAAAGTAACTCCACGGCATTCACACCTCTGTGAGTTTCAGATGTCACCTTTTTGAAGAGTTACATAGTGCCATTGTGATTGGATTAGTGGAAGAGTATATATGCTGAGGACTTCCCATACCAGTCAGTTGAACTGAAGAAGCTGCTCGGATGAGTAGTGAAACGTCTTCAATGATTACTAAACAAGTCCAGTTGCTTCAAATTTATTTATACTAGATATACCATGACCTGGATGAATGAAAATCTTCATAGACATGTATTTATTACGTTTTTTTGTATCGTGCTTTTTAAAGGTACGAAAATCGTACTTTGATAAATCTGCCCCAAAGTGTTTCAAGAAAAAAAGACAACAAATATATATTGCACCATATTACAATTGTGTTATTATTTGAATTTTTTCTGTGTGAAATCTCCCAAATTTTGGTTTACAAAACTCAAATGTTCGATATTTATTAAGCGCAACTTATAGCTTGCGAGTTCATGTAGAAGTCGATGGGAGTTTGCCTAGACAAAATTCATTGCATTTTTTATTTTCAGATGGGTTCTTTTTAGTAAAGAAACTTTAAACTTTGTTAGTAAACCTCCCCATGTCTTGTCGTGAAACAGTTGCGACAAATTGCATTCGTTTATTCATTTACAAATGTTTATAATAAGTAGTTGGCAGCTAAAACATTACCAAATGGGGTGTTATATAGTTTTTCTTTATTATTCACAAAAGCATTTTTTCATATTCATAGCAAATAAAGCAATATATAATGCATCTCCAGGCAAAACCTAACTATAAATTTAGTAAGTAATTTATAGTCCAACTGTTGTATTTAAGTATAGGAAGACAATGCATGTAATAATTTTATCATTTGAGATTGTTTTCCCACTCTTCCTTAAATTTGAGTAATGGGTAAATTGTAAGTTTTAGTAATTTTTTTGTAAAAAAAGGAAATTACTTCTGTGGGCTTAAATCTTTAAGTCTGTAATGTTTTGGTCCTGTATCAATTCTTCTATTGCTTTTAAGTATTTACCACTAAACTGGCTCCTAAGTGCATCTCAAGTTTCCACCCTTTATAGTTATCTAAATCTAGTCAAGGGGTAAAGTTTTTAGAACTTTTTTTTAGTAGTATTAGGGTATGGGATCTGTTATCCGGGAACCCATTATCCAGAAAGTTCTGAATTATGGAAAGGCCATCTCCCATAGACATATGTAAGCAAATAATTCAATTTTTTTAATGATTCCCTTTTCTCTGTAATTATAAAACAGTACTTTGTACCTGATCTCAACTAAGATATAATTAATCCTTATTGGAGGCAAAACAATCATATTGGGTGTATTCAATGTTTAAATTATTTTTAGTAAGCTTAAGGTATGGAGATCCATACCTTATCAGGAAAACCCCAGATCCCAAGCATTCTGGATAATAGGTCCCATACAGTAGCTGTACTATTATCATTAATAATGGACACCCATCCACAACACAGCAAATCAACACAACAAAGCAAATCATTCATAAAGAGGTAACGTGTAAAAATGATATTTCATCAGATCGTGTGTGTGCATTTTATATAAGAAAGTGTTTGTTCTACCTGGCCTTTAGGTACTCAAGGTACTGTAATCAGGCAGTGGCAAATTTTCCCTATTTATTGAAGTGACCCTCTTTTTTTGGCACCTGTATCTAGAGTGTGTCTGGTAAGTTTCGAATACTTTTGCAGATCATCACAGTCATTGCCAGTATGTTAGTGTAACAGTTAATAGGGTGGTCCCCCAAATACTCAGCGCTTCTTGGTGGAGTTCTTTGAAACCAAATCTTCAGTATAGTAGAAACTGTGTGATCGTGTGCTGCCTCCTCATAGGAACAACCCTCCCTTTTTAGATGGGTCTCAGATGTGTGTAATCGTGTTGATGGAAGCGCATGGAATTAGAGCAAAACAAAAGCAAAACTAGTACAATACATACAAAACTTTCTTTGTGACTAAAACGCTAAAAGATTTTTAGCGTTCTAATTTGGTGCAAAATGTGCAAATATATTAAGTGAATCGAACAATCAAAAGTGCTTATACATCAGCCCAATGCAGTGTATCACACCCACACGATGTGTCCAAAGTAAATGCTCACCAGATTTGATTGAAGTAAGAGCATGTAGAGAAGTCAATTCGGCTATTGATTGCAGTGCATCCTTAGTCCTCAGAGTATATGGAATGAAGAGGAATCGAAAATAGTATAAAATCGTTTAATATATAAAATAAAGCCCCTGCACAATGCAGGCTACTTACAGTGTGAAGCAGTATATCAGACACAACAAACAGTGTCAGTATGTTAGAATGCTCCAAAGTTCCATGTGTCACCCTTAGGATCATAGATATCATACCTGTAAATGCAAAAAGTATTTTTGAGAACATTAACTAGTAACCTGTTTATCAACATCAACAAAAAGATATCCCGTGCTGCCTTTAACTGTGCCATAATCAAGAGAACCCTGGTTTTATCCAGAGTTTGTTGCAAAAATTAATACGTATTGTTCTCTCAACTCAAAAATGCATTTTTGTGAGGCATAAGGGAATTTTGTTACCTTATCAAACAGCATCTAAGCCGTGTAAACAACTGCATTAATAAGAAAGGCTGAATCCACAATGCAGGAATCCAAGGCATTATGAAACACTCAACTGCTGTAATATAAACATTATGTTTTATTTCTAGCTTTTTCATTTAGGCTGATTTGTATTGTGAACATTTCTGAAATGTACCTAGAAAAGCCAAGCTAACTATTAGTTTTGTTCTTAAATGCTGCAAAAAACATATAGCAAAAGAATATAAAAATCAATCTCTTTATTATGATTCAGTTCAGGGCAAGATTAAATATTAAAAAAAAACAGTTAAACTTGTTTTTAAATGATGACTGCATCAATAATTGGCAATAGTTTTGCCACCTTCAATCTTGTCGACATGTTAGGTTGTATGAGTAACTGTGAAGGTCTTTTAATACCACCACCCTATTGCCCGGGGACTGGGGGTAGAGTTGGAAATGGAACTCAATTGTATGACTTTAATCCAACCTGAAGAGTTAAGAGGTCATAAGTGAAAGATAATGCCTTATTCCCTCCTTATCTCACCAGAAATGAGATAGATATTAGGTGGTGAAAAGTATCACTTCAGTTTAGCTGCATTTGGAACCAAGGGCATAAGGTTATATCATACCCTGCTCTACCTGCACTCCACCCACCCCCAAAATGCCATCCCACCGGCGAGAATGTAAATCGTCGGTGGGATGACATACGCCTTGAGAGGAAACTTCCGCAATTTCTGGGATATGCCATCCCACCGGCGATTTACATTCTCGCCGGTGGGATGGCATTTCGGGGAGATTAGTCACCCCCGAGACACGGGAGATTTGTTGTGGGCGACTAGTCTCCCCGTGTGCCAGAGCCCTTAAGGGTGAAGACAAACAGAGCTACTAGTGGCAGCTATTTGTTGTGGCTACTAAAATAGACAATGCTGATCATTTACTGATAATTGTCTGTACGTGTGGCAATTCTCAGCATTGTCTATGGCAGGGTATTTTCTGGAGTTTAGTTGGTGTGAAAAAGTAGCTGATACTAGTAGCTCTGTGTGTCTTCACCCTTAAAGTAAAGAAAATCAGGTCTAGATAACTGTATGTTATAAATTTTTAATTCCCATATCATGCTGAATTAATGCAAAGTTTAGCTTAAAGAGGCCTTATGTCAGAGCAATATAAACAAACCATGAAATAGTTAGACACCACTCCCAAGTAATGTAGCCCTTACCCATGCCCTGTTTTTTTAATCTATCATCAGTGTTTTGTACTTCCCAATGGAGTTTAAAATGAGGAAAAGGGGCAGTGGGAGGGATTAGAAATGACTATTATTCAGTACCTCAAACAGTGGCTTTTGCTGGGTAGAATTAGAGCTTGCCACAGTAATATACCACCAAGCTTTGTTAAGTTTGTTAGAAGTTTGTTAGAAGTGTAAATACCAATGACTGCAAGTTAGAGTTTACTCATTAATAAATAGACTTCTAGAAATACCGTAGAAATCAAATTTACTGTGGTGAGCTCTAATTCTACACTTTGATAAATCTGCCCCTTAGTGGAAAAATATTGGATTGGCACACTGTTTTTGCAGAATAGAATCTCACTCAGCAATACAGTGAGCACCTGCTGACAGTTTGGCAAACCAGGGAACCTTCCTTTAATGGAAGAGACTGGCACACTGGCATTTTACAATGCAGTGCCTCCACTTAGCAGAAACTATGGGATACACCTTGGGGGGCCCCATCAGGAAATTAAACATACAGAGTTTGCAACAGGAATTTTGTATACAAAGAAAAAATAATGCACCAGATATCTAATGCAATAAACCACACGTGCAGTGGGGGCATGTGAAGGTCTGTCTGACTAGAATGACTGCTACAGTCATGACAGTCCTTGAAAGTGTCAGTCCCGTAATTTTATCTGGATGGGAATGTCCCTTCCCAAGAGCTCTTTCACCCCAGTTAACATTAACTTCCTCCCAAGTACAGTACCTCTCCTTGGAATTGGTGGTTGTTCACACAGGAACAAGATCTATTTTTACTGAGAGGCTACCCACTTGTATTCTGCTGGTAATCTACCCCTAGTGATTTTCTCACTGGGATGCTCACAGGGGCTTGCAATCTGGAGTTAACGGCAGCGCTGCAGAACAGAATCACTCCAGACTGGCACTGGGCACATCATAGACATCTTGCAGCTGGCCAGGGAACATAATGGGATCTTTCTGTGCAGTTGAAGCTTCAGACCTCACCCCCTGGCTGAGCTCAAACCAATAAATATCACTTTACTTGTACTTGGATAGAGAATTGGGTGAAGAATAGATACAAAGAGTGGTGGTAAATGGAACATTTTCTAATTGGATTGGGCCAGTGTTGTTAGTGTTAGAGTACCGCAGGGGTCTAGTCAATAATCCTTTGCTTTTTAATTTGTT
Organism: Xenopus tropicalis; assembly: GCF_000004195.4. Taxonomy (NCBI): domain Eukaryota; kingdom Metazoa; phylum Chordata; class Amphibia; order Anura; family Pipidae; genus Xenopus; species Xenopus tropicalis. The sequence goes on along the minus strand of NC_030678.2, from coordinate 46,917,048 downwards.
TAATGACATTGAGGGGGGCATAGAAAGTACTGTATCTATTTTTGCTGATGATACTAAATTGTGCAAAAGTATAATTTCCACGCAGGATGTTGACTAAACTGGAGAACTGGGCAGCAAATTGGCAAATGAAGTTCAATGTTGATAAATGCAACAGTAGAAATAACATAAATGCAAGTTATCTTCATTAGCCTTCAGTTCAGCTGCAATAGTTTGTAAACCAGCACAGATAGCATGTCACCTTAACTCCCACATGTAGGAATTTGGAATAATAAAACATTTATGAGCTCCAAATATAAATAATATACATAGAGTGTTTGTCTACAAAATAAAGCATACACAGTCCCTGGCTCTTCTAATCTTACTGGGAACTACAGCTGTGTCTATTTAGGATTATTACTATTTTCCCTTTATTTGAGCTGATTGAAATAACATGGTGTGGTTCTCCAGACTGAAATTAGAACATGACTTCCTGGCAGCTGGAACATCTGTATCTGTATTTAGAGGTTTTCCCTCCGGTATGCGTCCTGTGCTGAAGTTTATTTGATCAGCTCGGAGAAGATAACCAAGTTCTGTAAAAGAAAAGAAAAAAAAAAAGAATGACTTGGATACATTGCTTATCCTTATTTGCTCTACTTCAAAAAAGGTATCAGATATACCCCAAGACAGATTTATGTTATTCACTGCTGAAGGTAGAAACATCCAGGGAATTGGAAGAAAAATAAAGCAGGGAAAGCAGATAAAATGTGTCATACTTACAGTAAAGCATCCTGTACAAAGGGCAGTACATGTAAAGCCTCTATGCACAACAGACAGAGCCTCATTTACTAAACTAGGCACAACTGCAGCAGGACTAAGTGGGGCCCATTTACTTACTCACGAACCGGCCGAATGCGTCTGATTGCGTTTTTTTCGTAATGATCAGTATTTGGCGATTTTTTCGGAAAATTGTCGCGACTTTTTCGTTACCAATACGATTTGCGCGAAAAAACTCGAGTTTTTCGTAGCCATTACGATGCGCTCATATTTTGTCGCGACTTTTTCGTAGCCTTCGTGCCGAGTACGAAAGATTCGGATTCATTCAAGCTTCAGTATGGTGACTTTACTTGGGCCAGGTTGGAGCTGCAGGGTGCCATTGAGTCCTATGGGAGGCTTCCAAAATCATGCTAAGTCTGAAAGTTTCGCCCGCCGCTTACGAGCGCTCAATACGAAAAAGTCGCGACAAGATACGAGCGCATCGTAATGGCTACGAAAAACTCGTGGTTTTTCGCGCAAATCGTATTGGTAACGAAAAAGGCGCGACAATTTCCGAAAAAGTCGTAAAGGCGCCGAAAAAATCGCAAAAAATACGAAAAAGTCGCAAAATGTTCATTTTCCAATCGGATTTTTCCAATTCGGATTCGAATTCGTGTCTTAGTAAATGTGCCCCAGTATCTCAAAGTTGCTCAAGATTTCCGCCTGCATGATCAGCACACTGAACAATGTTTATGTATAGCAGCGTGTAGCTTTATTTTTTTAAAGCAAGGATTTGTGGCCCTGGCTCTTTAGCTGCCGTTTAATTATAGCTCCTTATATTTGTTTGATCATTAATTCTGCCTAATTATGAAGCCAAGCAAATGTTCTTGGGAGTTCTGTCTGTACTGGCGTAGAACAAACTACTCAGAGTCTGTCTGTATGCACAGTGCTCTAATGAACAAAAACAGCATAATAAACAGTATAATAAATACTAGTAATACAAGTAACATGGCCCATAATTAAGACTAATATACAAGCAAGAGGTGGAATACTTTAGACCTAAGTAATACAGAAAAGGAACAATGGCCAGCAGAACTTACAATCTTACATCATGAATTTGTGCTGACAGAGCAGTTTCTCGCTGGCATACGGTGCCAGGTGTTCAGGTCAGAAGGAGGGCAAGCTTGGAATAAAAATGTCATTTTTAAGAGATTAGAGAGACATTACACTAAGCTTGGCTATTTTAGCATATGGACAGATAGGAATGTTTTCCCTTTTCTCAAAATTATTTTCTGGTGACAGATTCAAGTTATGTTAGAGCTCTCGATGTTTTGTAACATTCTGGAGGTCGTGTACATGTGCTAGTATAGCCTTGACAACTTCCCTGCTGTGAGCTGCACCAAAGATCTCCTTCATTAAAGGTATTTGCATCAAAGGGCACTTCTATACAATAGCACCATTGGAACCCTGAAGCTTCTGCCACCTCTAAACCAGACAGTAGCTCCAGATTTCCCTCAGTGCCCTGTGTCAATCTCCACAGTTCATTGCACCAAAAGAATAGGGTACATACATCATTTGCACACCAAATAATAGAAATGACACCGACTGCACAATTGTGTGTAAAATTTGTGTCGAAGAATGAGTACAATCTTAATCTTAAGGGATAAGTTAAACCAAAATATAATTTTTTTGCCTAATAAAAGTAAACATGCTCTGGCATTTGAAACAGACCTGCCTTGCTGGAGGAGACCTTTGCAACGTTGTTTAAAAAGTAACAACCAGGAGTTCAGCAAAAGCTGCTTTCTTTAGCAATTACATTAACAAATAACTTTTAATGGACAAGGAAAGGCAAAGTCACTTGGGGGTGCCAAAATGTTAGGCACCCCCAAGTGACTTAAATCACTTACCTTGTACCCCGGGCTGGTGCCCCTGTTAGGAGAGAACAGCACCAGCCCGGGGTACCTGTCGAGATCGCTTCCTCCTTCCTATTCGCTCGCTAGCCAATTGTCCCGGACAAACGCATGCGCGGTAGAGTGAAAAGCCGACTTCTCTGTAAAAGTTCGGCTTTTCACTCTACTGTGCATGCGTGCGTGATCGATCAGGAAGAAGGAAGCGCTCGCTACAGGTACCCCGGGCTGGAGCTGTTCTCTCCTAACAGGGGCACCAGCCCGGGGTACAAGGTAAGCGATTCAAGTCACTTGGGGGTGTCTAACATTTTGGCACCCCCGAGTGACTTTGCCTTTCCTTCTCCTTTAAAGCACTACAAATTTTTAATAAAGTAACATTGGAAAGTTGCTTGGAATTTTGTTTTCTTTTATTAGGCAAAAAATTATTTTTGGGATTGACATGTCCTTTAATGCATCAGCTGCAACTGCCCTAGGTGCAACTCCTGCTGGTGACCACAAAAATTCTAGAATTTTGGGGAAAATACACTTGGAAATCCACTTTGCTCACTGTACTTGTGGTTGTAAATGAACTTGTCTTTTTGAGCAATCAATTAATTACAAATACAAATAACAACAATATTTTTAAGATATACTAAATGAAATGATAACAAACGATAGCTCCAAACCTTTCTGTAACCGAGCTCTGTGCTCATTCACTCTGTTTATACCATCATTGAACTCTCTCACTCCGCTGATAGAGGGGTAGACGTGTACTAGAGTAAATAATGGCTAGATTCAAAGCTGAATTATGATACCACTGCCACATTCAAACTTTAATATTGATGTATTTTAGAGTTTTTTTTTTTAATTCGAATAACCTCCCTGTTTTACTAAACTCAAATGTTTGCTTATTTATGAAAACATTTGCACATAGAAACTTGATTGAATTAAACTGTGAAAAAAACAAGAGTTGCTGTGCCTTCCTTAAATGGAGTTAGAGTGCGAGAAACTGGGACCAATGTGAACTCCCCAATGGTATTTGGGGCCTTGTCACTTGCCCTTTTCCCTAGTCCCTTCCAGTTGGCTTTCACCCCAGCCCTCCATAGTCTCAGGGACACCCTAACCCAAACCCTCTCCTTTACCTACTTGAGTGCTAGCCCAGTCGATCCGATGCCCATAGGCCTGAGGTTGCACAAGTTATTAATTCAAATACACTGTGGGGGAGCAAATATCCACTGTTTTCGTATCTTTATTACGGTAACATAAGACAATTGCAAATATTCCATTTTTTATCATTGCTATATCTTATGATTTGGACATTGTAAGTTGAAAAACCAATAAATGTTATTAATGATAAAAAAAACCGTGACAAAAAAACTTGAATACATCAAATTCACATTCTTCTCATCACTTTTAATGTCTACAAACTATTAAAAAAATTGGAAAAACTCGAAAAACCCAAAGTGAAAAAAAAATTATTTTGCCTGTATTTTAGATTGAAATGTTTTGGTTTGTTGCACTTAATAAATATTGAACATTCATGTTTTGAAACCATAATTTGAATTTGGGAGTTTTTGCACAAAAAATCATATGGAAAAATTGAATTTGATTATTAATAAAACCAGCTCCAGGGTGGACAGGTTCACCTTATAGAACCAAACAAATATTGAAACCATATACCACAAGGTTAGAACTTGGAACATTCACTCCAAAGTAATGGGGGTCCCTCCTATAGAATGTAAAGGGCTTATTTATTAATTTTCGAGTTTGTGAATTTGAGTTTGTTTTTCTAAAGCAAATAAACTTGATTATTTATTAACAAGGAAAACTCAAATATCTTGAATTTTTTTAGTTTACGAGCTCTAACAACTTGAAAAATTTGAGTTTGAGACTATGGCTTGACTTGCCTAGGACAACTCCCATTGACTATAGAAACTCGCAAGCTTTTAGATGGCGAATTTTTACATTTGAGTTTTTGGGTTTTTTTCACTTAATAAATACCAGACATTCAAGTTTTCAAACCACATGTTGAATTTGAGTTTTTTAAGCGCAAAAAGACTTGAGTGTTAATAGAGGGGAGAGAGGAGAGCTGTATACCACCATATGCAATTGATGTAATATTATGCCATACAGAAGAGAAAGACTATTTTAAAGGAGAAAGAAAGGGAAAAACTAAGTAAGCTTTATCAGAAAGGTCTATGTAAATACAGCCATAAGCACTCACAGAAACGCTGCACTTTTCAAAAGAATTACAGGATTTCTTGTCTCCTTTTTTGTAAACATGTCCTTTGGTATCAGACTTCCTCTCTCAGAAAAATCCTTTATTCCTGGGGCCAGAGCTCTCTCCCCCCACCCATAAGAATTAATCCCCCCACCCTTAGGAATGAGTAATCTGAGCTATAACCGTTAGAGCTGCAGCACCGAAGCTACTGGGACCAAGCTAAAATGGCAGCTGCTATCTTAAACGAATGGAGAAAGCTTCTAGGACTTTTTACTCAGGTATGGTAATGTTTTCCGCAGAATAAATATAGTGTTCTAGGTGGCACTAATGTGGCGAATCTATTGGCAGTAAAATGGCAAAATGACTTTCCTTCTCCTTTAAAAAAAATGAAAGTCTAAATAATCTAAATGAATGTTAGTGAGTAGACAGGTCCTTAATCAGTGAGTAGACAGGTCCTTAATGCTGTAAGTTCTCTGAAACTGTATGTTCCAGAAATGAAGGTATTCACCTTATTTCATGGGTATTTTATGGGTTCAAGTGATTTTAAATACCTCAAGGCTTTGGCTACTGATTAACTATACATGATTATGCCCAATTATCATTTATGCAGAATGAATTTGTTTTTAGCAAATGCACAAATGTCTGCATTATGGGCTTTCACCATTGGGCTGTGCTGCGTTTATTAACAACCTGTAGCAATTAGAAGTGATACATATTCTGTGTAGATGCCCTCTAAACCAGACAACAAAAAAGTTTTTCTTGGGTCTTACTTACATTTTACATTGTGCTTAAGATTGATTTATTTATATATATATTATCATTGCATCAAATCTATTGCCTAAAATTCCTGCACATTCAGTTGCTCTGTTGCTGGCTAAGAGTTCATAAAAAGCTTAGTTGCTCTACTTAAACCTGTATTTTGGCACAAAGATCTTGACACCACTGAATATTGCATTGTGTGCTATGATATTGTACAGTACATCCCAAAAGGAAATTAGGCTGTCAGAAATTACCACTGTTCTGTATATACTGCCAGAGTAAGTAGGTTACAGTAAGCAGAATATATATAATATACACTGTGTCTGCTCGCTGAGCAGTTTGTGAAACCGTAAAGAACCCATCTCTCCAGTGGCCACTGATGGCTATATATACATTTTGCCTCTGAAATACGCTAGATTAAGAATAATATTGTATCAGTGCGGTTGTAACAAACAATACTTTTCTTTCACTAAAAAGAAAAAAAAATGTAAACGTTCTTGTATTTTTTATCTTAAAGGGGTTCTTCACCTTTTAGTTTATGTTATAGAAATACCCTATTCAAATCAACCATTGGTTTTCAGTATTTATTTTTTAAACTTTTTAAATTATTTGCCTTCTTTTTCTTATTCTTTCCAGCTTTCACTGACCCCAGCAGCCAAAACCTGTTGCTCTGCGAGGCTATAATTATATTGTTACTGTTACATTTTATTTCATATCTTCCTGTGCAGGCCCGCTCCTATTCATATTGCCATCTCTCATTCAAACCACTGCCTTAAGATGGCCGCACACGTGGCGATTTTTGATCATTCCAACCCTCCACTGATATTCAGGGCTGAATCATCAGATATGGAGGTAGAAACAATAGGATTTCTACCTCATTCTGTCGATTCGGGCCCTGAAGGCAGATTTTGCTCAGGCGCCATCAAAATCTTTTAACCCGCCCGATCAGCAAGTCGACCGATATCAGCAGCCTTCTGCTATATAGGTCGCCTTGCCAAGTTCAGGGCCAGATTTATAAGCCGGGCGCCCCGAGGCCGCCCCCTGTCCGTTCCTGCCCCCTCCGCGTGTGCATGCGCGACCGGCACACGCACCTCCCCCCGCGCATGGCACACTCGCGATCGTGCATGCACTGTCTTTTCAATCGCATACGGAGCAGTGGGGGAGAGGTCCCCATTGCTCCGTATACGACAAAAATTTTTAATATTTTGGTGCGGAGGGGCGGCATGCCGCCCCCCAATTTGTGCCGCCCTAGGCCTTTTTGGCCTTTCCACAAATCCGGGCCCTGGCCAAGTTGCCATACACGCACCAAATATTGCTCGAAAAGAGGTTTCGTAGGATATTATCAGTGCGTGTATGGCCAGCTTAAATGGCCAAGCTGCTAAACACAAAGCTAAATAACTGAAAAGCCAAAAAAGGCTACATCATACGAAAAGTTAATTTAAAGGTGAACTACCCCTTTAAACATATACACATAAACCAGCATTTTCCCCTCAGCAGTTTAGTTTTTTTTAATGTTTTCTTTATTCCAACTTGAAAAAATATTCAAATGACCCGCCACTGATATTTAATTTTAAGACCATGTTCTAGATAGAATGGACTGCAAATGGACATTTGTATGGAAATTCTGTTCCCGCTGATCAATATAAAGCATCTGACCATTGTGTCCCATGCAAAGGACTTGCTTTTATTTAGATTTGACTTTAGCCTTTTATTTATGTAGTGCAACTTGATATGTGGACAATTTGTACAGATTAAATGCTAGAGAACAAGGACATGGCTGCCTCTGTCTATGAAACTGATGGACATTGAGCAGAGGTAGCTTTGTGCATTGAGAAAGCCCAATCCTCTGAACTATTTTGTTGAGAGGGGAATTGGCTTTCTGTGCATTGCTAGTGATTAAACACTAAGTGGAAATGTTCTCCGCTAGTACAGTATGTGTTTTCTTTGTGTGTAATGCGAAGACGTCTCTTTGGGAAACATGCCTAGTCAAAACACACCTTACATTAGACCACCATAATGTTATCACTACAGGCCAAGATTGCATGATGTTTTAGTGTTAGAATGTTTGGAATTTGCTAGAATATTGCGGCTATGTAAAGTTATTCCAACAGCTTTCACACAATAAATCATGTTATATTTGTTTAACCCCTTGGCTAGGCTAGGTTGGAACACAGCAGGAAAACTACTTTATTATCATTATAGCTTAAAATGTATATAGCAGACATATAAAAGCAATACACCCTGTTTTCTTATGTGGAATACAGCATAATTAGCAATTCTTCATATATAGCAAATAGCATCTATGGGATTTATAAAAATAATTTCATAGGAAAGCCGGCCATGTTAATCAGTGGAAGTTCAGCTGTTGCTGAAAGACAACTCCCAGAATCCATAGCCAGCTCTTGCAGTTATGGAGATGCCTGACAAGCCACAGCTTTGCTACAAAGGATATACAGTAGGTGCATGTTTAATGGACGATATAGATGTGTATAACAATAAACATGACACAGATAAATGTAACTGCTACAGTAACTAAAAAACAGGAAATGCTACAAAAGCCAAGAAATGAAAACTGCGAACATGCCACAGTAGCCATGATGACTAGGGGGTGTAGGCATTGTTTGGCTGCTGGTTTCCTGGATAGCATTTATTTTAAACCCCTGTTAGGAACAGAAAAGTAATATGATCAGACTTCTTAGTATACATTTAATTTAGCAAAAGTTACACTTGGACAGCTATAAATGAAAGAATAGGAGACCTATGATCTAATGGGATTTTGACCTTGTGGCATAATATCACAAGACACACAGAGTTTACAACAGGCTGTGCTTACGCCCACAGATATCTGTCCCCAGTGCATCAGGATCTCACAGCATACTCCAAAGAATTTTCTACCCACTTGAGTCATCTTCCATCTGGGGGGTGTAACCTGTGGTGTAATCCAAAGCTCTTGGTGGTGCAAAAGGTTACTCTTATCAGCTTACACTATCTATCTCACCAGTGTTCTATAACAGGACCTTCCTTACACTATATTCATGTCATTAATGGGGCCCTTTATCCCCAGCTTCACTAAGGCCTTAATTACCTTAGGGCTCCATATTCTCACTGAGGCCTTTGTCTCAGGCTCCCCAAGACACCCACCCTGGTACCATGTCGAGTCCAAAGAGACAGACCCATGTGCTCCCTCCCTTTATATATACTGTATATAGTCTAGGGAACAAGAACATCCTATACTTTCTCTGGGACAAATGGGAACACCTGCCACCCCCAAAACATAGGTTCCACCACCTCACATTAAAGGATGATTGCTTCTTTACATCTAAAGTGCTATCATAAGGAGAGATGGTTGGGAAATTTGGTTTGTAACAACCTTATCAACTACAGGCAAAAGAGACAAGTAAAAAACCAAAGTGCAGATAACTCAAGATGGCTCTGCCTTCCTCATTTAGTCCTGTCGCTTGTGTCATATTGAGTGCCCAGTGTTCATGTTTTCAAAAATATCAATTTAGCAGCCCAATGAGAATGTTACGCAGGAGGTTTAGAGGAAAACGCCAGCTCTTTAGGAACTGCCTCGCTATGACCAAGTAAGTGTGGCATCATGGAATGGCCTGCTTTCTCTTTAAACTGCTGTGTGTGCAAATCCGCATTCACACACAAACACTAGCACACGTGCATGCAAAAATAAATAACCTTGGCATTGCACAGCTGGAATATTTAAAATGGAAGGAACTTTCCATTCTCCAAGTTCTTCAAAAACAACTGTTCATTCACTGCTAATTGATGTAGGGGATCTGAGGACTGGTTTATGTATTACAAGAGTGGATAATATTATAATAATAACTACATTTTAGGTGACACCTTTCCTGCAGGATTAGCATTTACTGCACTACAGTAATATTTAATTTCAAAGGAGTCCTGTTTCTGTACATAACAGCCATGAAGTCAGGCAGCCTTGAAGCATTCCTGATGTCAACACAAATCTTGCGGTTTAGAAATACCTATACAAAAGCATTGAACATATTTTCCACATCATTCATTCCTCTGCCTTAAGTGGTATCTGTCATAAAAGCAAAACAAAAACAGCAAACAAAAATGCTGATTAGGATTTATCAAAGAAATCAGATCTTGAGGTCTATATACCCGGCCATCTGTGTTGTGGCTAAAAAACATTTCAAACTTTCCAAGTACACTGCAGTATTGGTTACTTTGAATTGCTCTGCTCATGCTGAGGAATAAACAGACAAGAATAATTAAGGGGAAAAATAGAGGCTAGGAAAAGGCTAGAAGGCAGAATGCTGAGTGTATATAAACATGTAGGGGGAACTAAAGATTTACAGTTTTATTAATTACTGTACATTCAGGGGAAATGTGTCACTGTGTCTGAATAATCACTTCACACAGTTAGTTGCGCTATATAACATAAAAACAAGAATAACCAATACAGGTAAGGCTCCGAATTATGGGATGATCATCAGTTTAATCAAATAATTCAAATTTTTAAAAATGGTTTCCATTTTCTCTGTAATAATAAAACAGTAGCTTGTACTTAATCCCAACTAAGATATAATAAATCAGTCTCGGAGACAAAACCATCTTATTAGGGTTATTTAATGTTTAAATGATTTTTCAGTAGACTTAAAGTATGGAGATCCAAATTACTGAGACCCCTTATCCAGGTCTTGATGACAAGTCTCCTCCATTTGTTGGAATTCTGGAATTCAAGCTAAACAAAGCTAAGCAAAGTATATTTGTAGTTATATAATCCTGAAGCCATGGATCGGCTCCGTAGGGTTATCTTGATTAATGGGCCATTTTTTTAAAAAATCAGGAACATTCTCTATGTTTGAATCAAATAAGGGAAAAAGGAAAAGAATCCCCAAAAACCACCTACAAAAAGAAGGACACCAATGATTTGTCGGTGCGAAGTTGTCATGTAAAATTGGTCTTTTGAGATTATTTTTGCTTTCCTTTATTTGTTTTATATAATTGATTTTCAGTCTATGGACACACTACTGAGCTTTTGTGGGATTCACTACTAGGTATTTATATGGTGGGAGGAGCAGCTCAGTCGAATATTGTTACTAGGGATGTAGCGAACTTACGCCAAAAAGCGTGAATATTCGCGAACTTTGCGAACCCCATAGACTTCAATGGGAAGGCAACTTTAAAACCTAGAAAAGCCATTTCTGGACAGAAAACTGATTTTAAAGTTGTTTAAAGGGTGCCACGACCTGGACAGTGGCATGCAGGAAGGGGATCAAGGGCAAAAATTTCTCTGAAAAATACTTTGTTGACACAGCGTTGCGTAAAACCGCAAAGGCAGCTGGCAGACCTAGCGGAGACATGCAGCGTTTTTTGCTATTTCGCACTATTAGCACCATGGAAACGGGATTTGCTTACACCAGTACTAGGCTGAAAAACGCCATGTGTGGCTTGTGCGGCGTTTTTAGACCGGAAAAAAAACCGCGGCGAACCCAAATTGCGAACATACGCGAAAAGTTCGCGAACTTCCGAACTTGCTAACACCCGATGTTCGCGCGAATTAGTTCGCCGGCGAACAGTTCGCTACATCTCTAATTGTTACTCTCTGTACCTGCCATGTGCAAAAATATCTATGCACTATATAATATCACATCAAGTAGTCTACTGGAAAATCTCTATGTTCTCATTCCCTTAGTATTGCTGAGACTTATTCACTTATTTATTCATTTCTGAGTTTGTGAATTTGAGACTTTGACCATTAATACCTCACATTTGCAAGTTTACAAACTCGAAAAACTTGAAAATTAAAATTATAACTTGAATTTGCCTAGGACAACTCCCATTGGCTTCTACATAAACTCACAAGCTTTTAGATGCCAAAGTTTTACATTGAAGTATTTGGATTGTTTCCCTTAATGAATATCAGACATTGGAGCTTTTGAACCATAATTTGAATTGTGTGAGTTGTAGCATTAAACTCGAATCGAAAAAACCCTCGAACTCGAATGTTGATAAATCACCCCCTTAATTGATTCAATGTGGCTTGGTCCAATGGCTGATCTTAAGGGGTGAGAGATTCCATATTCCAAGCCCTGATAAAACTTAATATAAAAAAAAATAGATCATTTCATAGAAGTGATCTGCATTTCTGATTACATAAGAAAATGAAATGCAAAGCCTCTGATATAGTTGTTCACTGCACCATTATGGAGTCATTAGTACTCAACTCGGTGGGTCATGGCAAAACATTTGGGGAATCATGGTTGTGTGGGTGTAAGCACTGATGAGTGCAAAATATTTCTCAGCTTGCTGCTGAAGTTGCTGGTATTTATTTGATACACATGGAAAGACCTTGGATAAAGTGATGTTTCAGGCCATACTTGACCATTTATCAAGCTTATGTACCACTGGACGATTAAGCCCTTTTATAGACAACACCCTCTAATGAAGTGGGCAGTCTGCACCCAGCAGCACAACATTTATATTCAGGACTATGTCTTTGAACTGCATATCAGAGGTGCAAATATTAATATCTTAAAGTGCTTGTTGTCAGGAAGGAATGGGCTGGGTGCTTTGCACCAGTTCCTTGCACTGTATATCTTGCCCCTCTTGTAAATGGGTACTAGGTTGTACTGTGGGCCATGTGATCTATTAGAAAGTTGACAAATAGTTGTCGAGCTTTATAATCCCACTTTTGTACTCCCTTACCACCAGTGATGTGACCAAAAGCCTATTGCACCCCCACAGACCTTGGTGACAGTAAGTTTCTAAAACTAATATTGAAATGACACAACGGTGAAGTCTACATGGGGTCCTCTATAGTCCTGGACCTCAAAGGAGTCGCTTGGCCTCCTGCACTTATTCCTGCACCCCTGCTTACCATTAAAAGCTTTCTAGTTAAATAAACCAATGATATGGGTTCTTCAGTAGAAGAGCAAGAAATTAAACATAGCTATGATGGGACAGGGCAGTCTAGTACTTCATTAGCTGTACTGAAATTTTAAAAAGTTGACCTAGCAATTGCAAATGGAAGCTGTGAAATGTGGTCTTGTCAAATGGCAAGAGTCACTAAGCAGGTTTGGTTTCCATTTCATGCTGCTGAACATGTTGCAAGCATATGTGGTATTCACAGCAACCCACATAACAATAAACAGAATTCTGCTAACCTCAATAAGAAAAACAAAATCTTTCTCCGCTCATGTCCTTGGAGTTTCAGTTAAAGTATATAGATATTTTTTTACTGAAAAAAAACATTTTATCAGATTCTAAAAGAACCAGAAATGCTTTAAAGAATGTGCTTGTTACTGAGATTGTATCTTGCATTTTTCCACAGTCTTTATGTATATATAATGAGCATGTTTTGCTGCTTTATTTAATTCTATGATGAACAACCAGTAGCCCATCAGATGTTGTTAAACTACATTCCAAATGACCTCTAAAGGATAGGCCTATTTCCTATTTATTATTACTACAGAAAGCCCAGTACCTGCACCATTTCTTTTACCCACAATGAAAATCATTATGTTTTTACCCACACTGCAGTATTTTTTCCTGGAATTACTGTGGCATTATGGATGTTTACTATGTAAAAAGTGGAAATGAGCATCAGCAATCCAATAGATGCAAACCATCATTATTGTTTGCAAGTGTCATTTCAAACTAGTCAGTTGGATATAGAGATGTCTATCCAGAGCTCTGTATTAAACTTAACCCTGGAATTACTGGCAGGACCAGGATGCAGGTATTTCTAGGGTTCCCTTGTGCCCACATGTGCAATTGCACACAGTTCATCAGAGCAGGCTCAGTGGGTACATTGGCACTTACCATAAGTTGCAAAGGAGCATGTATAGATACAAGCACAAGCATCTATATGAATAGCATCAATGTGCAATTAATTTTGCTCCATTTTAGTGCTAAGCAGTTGTGCTGGCATTCATAAATGAGCCTTCCTGTTGGGTATTTACAATTTCAATTATAGTAGAGTCATTGCACTGAGAGAGACAGTTCTACTCCAGTTTGAATATCAAAAGTTTCCAGTCAATATTTAAGAGTGGATATTTGATTGGTTGTTATGGGCTACTGGAGCAGATGAGCTTTGCCTGTGCATAAACCATTGTCTTAGTCTTTGCAAATGTCTTTCTACAAAAAGTCTCTATTGTAGACAAAACTAAAAACTGTTTAAGTGTGTCCCTGGTTAACCTTCTAAAAAAGAAACTATTTCAAACCACTTACTCAAAGGGGCACATTTACTAATCCACGAATCCGAATCACTAATGGAAAAAAATCGGATTGGAAACGAAAATTTCTGAAGATCACAAATATCACGAAAATGCTTACGAAAAAATCGTATTACTCATGATATTATCATATTGGCGATCCAAAAGTCACAAAATTTTCGTACAGAACAATTGCAAACAACGGTAAAACCTTTCCGATTTTTTCGCGCAAACGTCCAAAAAAGTCGTGCAACGTATGAAAAAGTCGTACGGCGTACGAAAAAGTTGTGCGGACGCCCGAAAAAATCGGCGAAAATACGCTCGGAGCATTCGTGCTTTTGTAAATGTGCCCCAAAGTGTCCTTCTTTACGTAAGTTAAACTGCACCAAAATGTACAGTATTTGTATTAGCAGCCGTGGCCCCCCCAGAATTACCCCCCAGTATGGGATAGTATGGGAAGTTGGAATAAAACATATGCTCATAAGTATTACAAGTATCCCACCCGTAGTATAGATGGGCCCAGGTGCTCATGGCCCAGACCTTCAGCCAAAGGGAGCCATCATGGATAATCGCAAAACGTAGAAAAAGGGCAGGCACTCCGGTATTTTAGGTGAAAAAAGCGATTGTTCATGAGAAGTTTGAAGTAAAATCACAAAATTTATTTAAGCTAACACATAATGCAACTTAAGCCTAACGCGTTTTGTACCTTACGGTACTTAATCATAATCATTTTCTCCTAGTATGGCAAGTTGCAGCTAAATTCCCACAAACTCGTAGAGATGGTGGCAGAGGGGCGGGGCCTCTCTTTGGCCACAAAAAGTGGGTGCCAAAAACATCTTCTACTGCCCCTGGCTAGTTGCCCTTTTCATGTTGCACGTTTCATATTAGCAGCCTATTGGTTGGCTAACAGTAAAACTGTTTTGGTCTATGAACCTTTGGTAAGTTGCCATGAGATCTCAAATGCAAGCTGAATCTTTGCTTGTTTTCTTTTCTAAAATCGTGAGTATACCAACTATGTGAACCCATGATCATATGTCTGTTGTCTCTATGCGGGGCAATATACATTATAAAGTAACCTACAGAGCTTAATTATACACTAGGGTTTCAATGTCGATACACATAAGAAGGTCTCTTTACAATGTCAGCAAAAGCTACATAATAATCTTGGGTTTTTAGCAATAAAATATCAGACACTGGGTTGTTTTGATGTTAAACAAAGAGGGGAAATATAATTATACAATTCTTACCCTTTAAATGACACAAATTGTAGAATCTATATAATCTGTAGATAAAAGTACAACAAATCATAGATCCTTTAATCTAAAGAAATGCAAAAGCCATTCATCAGGTTTTATAACCACGGAACCACTTCTGCTTCATTCCTGAACCCTTAGTTAATAAAGTGGGGGAAATATGTGTCTGCTCTTCTTGCATCTGGAGCCGCCAAGCAATGCCCAGTGCCAGTTTGGGACACATTGTGGTGGCCCTCCTGCTTGTTATGCGGTGATCCTGCAACTTTTATTGTAGTTTCAGTTCTACATTGCTGCTGATTACTGTTTTGTTACCCCTAGAATGTTTATTGCTTTTGTTTCATTGCATCCTGCGTTGCTCCTGATTTCTTGGGTTTACCAATATTTACCAATAAATCAAAATCCGCGATTGAGCAGTTTTTGAGGTTTTTTCTACCAGGTATAATAATAAAAAAAAGCAAAAATGTTTCCTTATTTATTAAAAACTGAGACAAAAAAGAATCGCAGAACTGCGATGGCAGCAACAAAAGCAGTTTGCTATGGTCTGATTACTGACTGTCTGAGCAATGTGCGGGTTCACACACAACCTGTGGGTTTACCCTTAGGTTACGGTTGAAATCTGGGCAACCATTGTGGGTTTGGTTTGGCTGCGGGTAAGACTGGGGAACTACACTCTTTTCCTGCTCCTGAAGTTTTTTTAACCTGAGGCACGCGCAGAAGTAGCGGAAATACGTGGGTACGGGTTGGGAGGGGGTCCTACATTAGCAACATTTTGCGGGTTATGGTCAGGTTGCAGGTTAAGGTTTTGCAGGTTAGGGTTGAGTTTGGGTTGAGTTTTTCCTGACCCACACATAACTAATTAGTGGGTCTTTAAGAAAAGAAGATAATTCTTCTACACAAGGCTGATAAGGGAAAATATTGCTAAGGGCTCTGGCACACGGGGAGATTAGTCGCCCGCGGCAAAACTCCCTGTTCGCGGATGACTAATCTCCCCGAGTTGCCTTCCCCCTGCCATCCCACCGGCGAACATGTAAGTCGCCGGCGGGATGGCAGACGCGGCGGGGCAATTTCGGGAAATCACCGAAAAAGACTTGCGAGTCTTTTTCGGCGATTTGCGCGAAATCATGTTCGCCGGTGGGATGGCAGGGGGAAGGCAACTCGGGGAGATTAGTCGCCCGCGAACAGGGAGTTTTGCCGCGGGTGACTAATCTCCCCGTGTGCCAGAGCCCTTAGAATCCCCTATGTCTTTTATATGGTTTAACTTATGGTTGCAACCAACTGTGGTACAAAGTGATTGGTTTTTATATTTCTGCAAGAAAAAACGTATAGGTGGCCATTATGCAGTCGTGGTTAATTAACTAGTAAAATAACTCCCACAAGAAAATGTACAGATGTATTGGAACTAGTAGGATCCCATCTGACTGTATCAGGCCACATACAATATCTGAGCTAGCAGTCAGCAATTCTGAATGCCTTTGCAGCAAGAGAGTGTTACGGGAGCACACTAATAAACCATTTCTTATCTCACAAAGAGTTTTTATTACAACAACAGTTCCCCTTTTATATTTCATTCAAGTACAATAGCCCTTTTTGTGCTTTAAAACAGATTTTTATAATTAAATGGGGAGACAAACCAAAAACAATGCTTTCTTAACCACAAGATCTCTTCTTTGCTTTACTTTCCCTTTGATCTAAAACATTATCTTCGGTCTGAAAAGGCAAAGCAATACAGTTCCTTGATTGGACACACAGTGTTAATTAACAACTGTGCCAAATCTGTTCATATTCTGGGAATCACCCTCTTACAGGGGATATATAAATAAATGTTAATGTAATGTAATGTAATATATCTTGCTTTAAGAAAGCAAATACATCTTTTAATTAAAACAGGATACAAAATATGGTTCTATTCAGGACACAAGAGTTACAAAAGAAAACTGTATTATTAATATTATTATTATTGTTGTTGTTGTATTTCTTTTATTGTGGTTTCTTAATTTGAATGGTGGGAAAGTTTTCTTGGATGTCAAACCAGAAACAAGAGCCCTTAGGAGATAATTAAACAAAGGGGATATGAGACAAAGCTAAAGCGAAAGAGGGGAGTATGGCTATTAACTTTTATATTTTTGCCTTGAACCATGAAAGAAAAATATAGGAATATGATCCTGTTTAGATATAGGCTAAATGATTTGTCCTCTGTCTAACTTGTTGGCTTCAACAGTTGGGAAACTCTTTGCAAAGGAGAAGAAATTTGGTTTGGCACTGTACTTGGAAAAGACCAGTCCCAGTCTGACATCACCAACGTCTGCCATTTTTCTGAATGAGAATTAATGTTATGGAAGGTGGGCTATTCAACTGCCGTACTTCTTTAGCAGCAGCAAAAAAACAAAAACATGGGTGGGCTGTTGGTTTAGACAACTTTTATTGGCACAGTAATAAATATGCAAGTACATTTTCTGTACTTTCAGTAGACAGGTTTATTTTGATACCTGGCCTTGAGTGTCTTGATGGCTCATAAAATTATCTATGCGCTGCAAGCCCTGCTTGTTTGACTGGGTTGGCAACCAATTAGATCTTTTCCCTATTTGGCCACTGGGTGATGTGCTAAATTGATATTATTTAATCCTGTGTCCCCAGGTAGCATTTGGATCACAGTAGGGTACAGACCTGTCAGGAGAGGACCGTGAGCAGCCTAGTGAGGTCCTTGAATGAAAGGATTTTCCAGTTTGACTGGTAGATATCAGATCAGGCAGACTGTCATTTTGGCCCCATATACAAGCCAATAAGGTGGAATGTGTATTGGCTGAGTGGCTAAAGTTTGGTGTGTCCAAGTCAACAGTCAGTGCTGGCCCATGATACTTAACACTGCTCCAGAAGTCAAAGCCCATGAAATACCCAAGCAAAGGCAGCATATTATTGTACATTATTATACAAAATCACATTAATGTGATTTTGGTTTTGAAATAAGTATGAGAGTGTAGGGTAAGCGTGATAGTTACAATGTAGTGATGAATAAACATTTTTGGAATGCATGGATTTGTGGCAAAATTAATTGTTTCTGGAATTTTTTGTAAAACTGCAGCAAAATTTCACAGCACAAAATTTTCATCACAAAAAAAGTCAAAATAAAAAGAGCAGAAAAAATGCCAGTGTATTTTGTGCAGAGTAACATGCTGGATAAAAAATGCCCGTTGACTTTGCATTTTGCAAAGAAAAAATGTGAAATACACCCATGGACGTCAATGTGTTTCTCAAATTTTTGCCATTTCAGAAATTTTTCTGTGGGTTTGCAAATTTTTTGGCAAAGGGAAATAAGACAGATTCACTCATCACTACTATAATGTAAATAAACACACAGTCTGCTTTACTGCTGACTGCAACAATCTGTAAATGTAAAAAGTAAAGCCTTCTTTAAGGCCATAGTCAACAGCCGGGACTGAATTAATAACGAGGCTGATGGAGCTGCAGCTCCAGGTCCCCATATTACAAAAGACTCAAGTCCATGTGCCCAAGTTCCCCTTGCAGCAGTGCAGTCCCCTCCCACGGGCTCATTCCTGCAGGCCATATCAGAAGGGGAAAGAGACATGCAGTGACTGCTTAGGCAAGCAGCGGGAAACTCAAAAAGCTGTCAATCTTTCTGCTTTTAGCTCTCTCTCCTGCCTGTAAGAAAGTGATTCTGTTACTAAATAGCTGTCACTTGCACGTCATGGCCCTCCCTTTTTGCTAGTTCTGGAAATAAGTATGTAATTACCTACTTAGTTATAAAGAGAAGGAGGAACAAAGAGGAAAGAACAGCTGAGAGCACAGGTAGGCAAAGGAGGTAGAAGAAAAGAGAAAGGTGGTATTGTAGAATGAGTAGAAGAGAAGTTCAGAGAGAAATAAAAGTGGTGATGGAGACACACCAAAAACAGAAAAGAAGAAGCATAAGGATACGGAGTAGTGATCATTTTCAACCCCAGGGGTGCAAGAGTGCACACCTTAGTACTCATTTACCTGGAGGTGGACATTGTACTGTTTCTATTTTTGCTGACAATACTAAATTGTGCAAAACTATAAGTTCCATGCAGGATGCTGCCACTGCAATTTGACAAAACTGGAGAACTGGGAAGCAAACTGGAAAATTAGGTTCAATGTGCACTTTGGTAGTAATTTAAATGCAAGTTACACACTACTGGCTACTAAAGCAAATAAAGTGCTGTCTTGCATAAAAAAGGGCATTGACTCAAGGGATGAGAACATAATTTTGCTCTTTATAGGTCCCTGGTAAGGCCTCACCTTGAGTATGCAGTGCAGTTTTGGGCTCCAGTCCTTAAGAAGGATATTAATGAGCTGGAGAGAGTGCAGAGACTGCAACTAAACTGGTAAAGGGGATGGAAGCATGGGCGTCCGCAGAAAATTTTCCAAGGGGGGTCAAGTAAGCTAGCATCATCCTGCAACAGACAAATATATATATATATATATATATATATATATATATATATATATATATATATATATATATATATATATATATATATATATATAAATATATAATTTTTTTTTTTTGCAGGATGATACTAGCTTACGTGTGTCTGTATGTAAAAATATACAATTGTAATTAAATATATTTTAATTAATGAATACATTTACAACTGTTAGTGCCCCCATATGTACTGTGCCAGCAGCCAAGCCCCCCTCATATTGCCCCCATATGTACTGTGCCAGCAGCCAAGCCCCCCTCATATTGCCCCCATATGTACTGTGCCAGCAGCCAAGCCACCCCTAATATTGCCCCCATATGTACTGTGCCAGCAGCCAAGCCCCCCTCATATTGCCCCCCATCTGTACTGTGCCAGCAGCCAAGCCCCCCTCATATTGCCCCCATATGTACTGTGCCAGCAGCCAAGCCCCCCTCATATTGCCCCCATATGTACTGTGCCAGCAGCCAAGCCCCCCTCATATTGCGCCCCCAGGCCCCAGCATCTGTACTGTGCCAGCAGCCAAGCCCCCCTCATATTGCCCCCATCTGTACTGTGCCAGCAGCCAAGCCCCCCTCATATTGCCCCCCATCTGTACTGTGCCAGCAGCCAAGCCCCCCTCATATTGCCCCCCCATCTGTACTGTGCCAGCAGCCAAGCCCCCCTCATATTGCCCACCATCTGTACTGTGCCAGCAGCCAAGCCCCCCTCATATTGCCCCCATCTGTACTGTGCCAGCAGCCAAGCCCCCCTCATATTGCCCCCCATCTGTACTGTGCCAGCAGCCAAGCCCCCCTCATATTGCCCCCATCTGTACTGTGCCAGCAGCCAAGCCCCCCTCATATTGCCCCCCATCTGTACTGTGCCAGCAGCCAAGCCCCCCTCATATTGCCCACCATCTGTACTGTGCCAGCAGCCAAGCCCCCCTCATATTGCCCCCATCTGTACTGTGCCAGCAGCCCAGCCCCCTCATATTGCCCACCATCTGTACTGTGCCAGCAGCCAAGCCCCCCTCATATTGCCCCCATCTGTACTGTGCCAGCAGCCAAGCCCCCCTCATATTGCCCCCATCTGTACTGTGTCAGCAGCCAAGCCCCCCATTTGTACTGTGCCAGCAGCCAAGCCCCCCTCATATTGCGCCCCCAGCAACTGTACCTGTGTCAGCAGCAGCAGTGCCTCGAAATCCCAGGTGCCAGTCAGCCAAGGCCAGCAGTCCTGCTCACTCAGCCAGCCCACAGCACAACCGACCGCCGCCGCACCCAAGTGCCTTCTGCGCCTTCTGGCGCCTTGTGTTTCAAAGACACGCATGCGTAGGGGGGTGTGCCCAATACGCATGCATGTCATATGGGCGCACGGAGGTAAGCGCCGCTCCAGTATAGGGAAGGGTGGGAAGGTGGTGCCTGCGCTCAGTTCCTGGGACCTTTAGAGGGGGGTTTGGGCGGCGGTTTTATAATGGCCAAGGTGGGGATATAAATAATGTTACAACTAAAAAAAAAAAAATTAAAAAAAAATTCTTCTCCCCTTTAATATGCGCCCCCAAGTGATTGCGCCCGTTTTTTTTGCTACTTTTCCAGGGGGGGGCAAGTGCCCCCTCTTGCCCCTTCTGTGGACGCCCATGGATGGAAGATTTAAACTATGAGGTGAGACTGTCGAGGTTGGGGTTGTTTTCTCTGGAAAAGAAGCGCTTGCGAGGGGACATGATTACTCTGTACAAGTACATTAGAGGGGATTATAGGCAGTTGGGGGATGTTCTTTTCTCCCATAAAAACAATGCACCAGAGGTCACCCCTTTAGATTAGAGGAACGGAGCTTCCATTTGAAGCAGTGTAAGTGGGTTTTCACGGTGAGGGCAGTGAGGTTATGGAATGCTCTTCCTAGAGATGGGGTAATGGCAGATTCTGTTAATGCCTATAAGAGGGGCCTGGATGAGTTCTTGAACAAGCAGAATATCCAAGGCTATTGTGATACTAATATCTACAGTTAGGGGCACATTTACTTATCCACAAACGCTCCGCGTGTTAGTTCAATCGGTCCAATCGTACTTTCTGCGACTTTTTCGATGCTTGCATGACTTTTCCTATGCTTGCGTGATTTTTTTGACGCTTGTGCGACTTTTGTGGCGCTTTCGCGACTTTTTCCACGCTTGCGACAATTTTTCGACGTAATTTCTAGAGCAACAAAAATCGGATTGGTTTTGCCGCTGTTTACAATCGTTCGGTACAAAAATTTTGTGACTTTCGGATCGCCAATACGATATTATCGTGACTAATGCGATTTTTTTGTAAGCATTTTCGGGATATTTGCGATCTTCAGAAATTTTCGTTTCCAATCAGAATTTTTCCCATTCGGGATTCCAACTCGTGTTTTGATAAATCTGCCCCTTAGTATTGATATGGTATGTATGGTTTATGTATGTGAGTGTATAGATGGGTCGGTATGGGTCTATGTGTGTGCGCTGGGGTTCAATTGGAAGGGTTGAACTTAATGGACTTTGGTATTTTTTCAACCCAACTTAACTATGTAACTATGTAACTAGCACTTTCCCCCCCAGGGTTGTAGGATAATGATTATGATTGTGAACTTGTTTGTATGACAGCCTCCTGAATACAGTATATTCTACTGTAAGTAGTGCATTATAAATAAAGATATACCGACATACATACATGTAGAAGTCAATATGAATGCATATGATCTCCCTGTATGTATATATACATTAGAAGCGCAGGAGATCAGAGATGCAAAGGGTGGGCAAACTGAGCATTAAAGTCCTATCTTTGGGCAGTAATGTGAATGGCCTGTTCTCAGTCTGGTTGATAATTGTTTCTATTTTCTAATGCAATCAACAAGCAAATAAGTTATCAGTGTTTTATTGAATTTGTTTAAATCTGATTTTAATATATGGGCTGATAAAAGTCCATATAATTCTCCACTTGTGGTCAGCTGCAGCCATGTCTCCAATGTGCCAGTTCCAATGTGCTTTTTATTTTTCCAGCCTGGTACTTATAGCGCACTTGTACCCACAAGAGAGCAGAGTAACCCCCCCCCAGTTGTGTTAGCTTAATGTTACAGAAAAAAATCTTTGATAACTGGAAAAAAGAATGTTTTAATCCCACATAACTAATACATTATTTTCTGCCTTCCAGCTATTATTCCAATTGTGAGGCTTTAAATGATATTATCCCAAACAAAGGACAATTAAAAATAAACTGCAGATGCAACCTGGGAGAGTAGTTTTTTGTCCAAGTTGGCCTTTATCCAAACAGAAGATGCTGTAGGCATCCTTAGGAATGTTATTAAAGGAAAAGTAGCCCTGTGTTCTCTGTCGACTGTTTGCAGGGATATAATACATGTTACGTTTTAAAGGAAGCCAATAACAAGTCCCCATGCCCGGGAAGCTGAGGAATAGTAGTGATCATCATGAGGGCTGAATTTCCATTTTTACTGCTAAGTTCAGCCCTTAGTAATTGATGAGAGATGGTAGCTGAACCCTTGAAACTCCTCAGCACTTCCTGGCACCAGTCCTTCCTGAAGCTAGAAGGGGTCCAGCTTAGCAAGACTATGGGGCGTCTGGCCTCGAAGGCAGATTATCACTGGTAGCACAGATAGCATAAGCTTGCCTATTAAATATTCTTCTCTATGGAGCTCCACTAAATTGCACACAAATAATACAAAAATGAGCACAACATTTTTTACATAAAATTATGACCACTAATGATGGCTAATGCCATCAAAGCCATTAGCCTTGCTGTTCTACAGAATACTGGCTACATATTTCATAGTACCTAAATTATGTTAGGAAACCCTTGTTTTTCGTCATTGTGATGTGAATAAAGTATCGGTGACAGTTCTGCACCTGACATCTAGAATTATTTTAGGAAATTTAGAGAAAACATCGAGCTTTGTAGCAGTAAACAAGCTCTGCATTTTGTCTAATGAAAATCAAACTTCCTGGATATCCTGTGATCCATTACCAGGGCTATTATGGCTCTGGTTAAGGCCTTCCTAAATAGGCCGTCTTTGTGAGTGCAACTCCAACTTCAGTAATTATAGACATAAATCACCAAAGTGCCTGAATAGAAACAAATTTTGTCTGTAAGTGTGGCAATGAGTGAGCGCTTGTGGAATGTATTCTCTTGGGGGGCAAGGGAAGGAAAACATTTTTAGCAATATATACGGAGGTGGAATATCAGGCAGTCGGCACAGATTTGTCATGGAGACTGAAGCAGAAGTACATTTTTTGGAGAGACTTGTTTCACTTTTGAGACACTGACTGTGATTGCACCCTGACTTCTGGGCATTCAGAAGATTTGGTCAAAATTTGCTTTTTAGTTAATAAAATCATTATTTATCTTTTTGGCTGATCAAGAACAGAAAAAAAGCTGTCTCTAGTTTTCATCATGCTGGAATTCACCAGACCAGTCTTGAATAGACATTATTCTTTCTATAGGAACACCATCTAGTTGCATCTATTGCATCTGCCAGTACAGGTATGGGATCCATTATGCAGAAACCTGTTATCCAGATTATGGGAAGGCCATTTCCCATTCACTCCATTTTAAAGGGGACCTCCACACAAACACAACTTAAGCTTTATGAAAAATAAATATAATTTCAAGCAACTTTGCAATATACAGCACATCAATTAAAAAATATGCAGCCCTTTTACAGATTTTTAATGTAATAATGTGGTACTACTTTGAGACTCAAAAAAATCTAACAGTAGTCGACTATCCTCAGCCTGCCTTCAGCCTACATCCTCCAAATCCCACAATTCCCAATTGTATTGTGGGTTATGTAGTTCCTGCATGCTGTCTGTAAGCTGTGAGGAAGCTGTTACAATTTGTAACATCAATGTTTTAGTCCCTTTCAGAATTTAAAAATGGTATTTATTCATACTTTTTGAAGGAACAGATTTCAGTGATGGGTATATTAGGGGTTTCTGTGTTGTGTGGGGCTGTTTAATAAATTTTGCTTGGGAAGCCTGGGTACCCGTTTAATCAAATTATTTATTTATTTATTCTTTAAAAATTCCCTTTTCTCTGTAATAATAAAACAGTACTTTGTACTTGACCCCAACCAAGGTATAATAAATCCTTATCGGAGGCAAAACAATCCTATTGGATTTATTTAAGGTTTTTAATTCATTTTGTAGTAGAATTAGGGTATGGAGCAAATTACAGAAGGATCCCTTATCTGGAAAACCCCAGGTCCCGAGCATTCTGGATAGAAGGTTCCAAACCTGTACAACTTATTCAAGGAATAATAAAGAATGTTGATGCACTATGCTTACTGCAAAATGTGCCATGCACCCAAAGAAATAATCGTTCTTTCTTCAAATGTACTTAATAAACAGGCAGAATCTTTTATAAATCTGACATAGCTATCAATAATTACCAGATTATAGTTGATTTTCTGTATTTAAGGACAAGAAAAGTCCAAAATTAAAAAGGGCCATGTTAAAGCCTCTTGGAACAAGTTCCAAATACAGTGACTAACTGTGCCAGCGGCGCTGCTGCAATGAGGCGAGCTGAGAAACACGCGCCAGGCGACAGTGCCAGGGGAGGCAAAAAGCTGCATGAATCTGCACTGCTGCTTTAGACCTGGGTGAAATTCCACTGTCATCCCAAGCCCTATTTGAAATTAGTTGTACTGTGTTAAATAGTTTGCCATATGGCAACCCCCCTTGTTCCCTCACTGACTGTATCATTTGCTTTGTGAAAACAGAAAGAGAGAATGCTGAGATTGGGAGCATCGCCATATTGGCCACTCCCAGAATTGACTCACCCAAGATGGTGGCCATAACCAAGGCTGCTGATTCTATGCTTCTGATACATATACAGGAGCTATGTACATTATTTTTAGTAAAAATGTGCACAGTTTGGTAGAGGAGGGAGTAGAATAATGGACCATAAAAGCATGTAGGGTTGCCTTGACCTTTACACTAAGGAAATACTGTAAATCCTTTAGCTCACTGGCCATTTCAGTAAACAAAGTTGCCATCATTTTACCATTTTAATGGATCAATTTCATAGGAAATTTAGGTCTTTTAGTGCACTTAATGCACCTGTGATGCGCTGCCTGTGCCCCAGTGTGAGCTCAAGAGGGATAAGTGTAAGTGCATGGGGGCAGCAGCAACATCTAAATGGTCTCTGGTGCTACTTCTCTTTCATTCTGATGCACTGCATGTTGCCACTAAACGCATGACATACTGCATATAAAACAAAAACCCAACCATGTGTCATTATATGCTGTCACTTTAGATGGGACATCCCTAACAATATTGTGTATATTTTCAATTTTAAAACTTTTCATGTAGTGGGGTTTATTATCAATGTGTTTAGTGTGTATGTAGGGGAAAAAGCTGTAGCTGCACCATAAAGTGCAAATGAGTA
The DNA here is from genome assembly GCF_000004195.4 of Xenopus tropicalis. Lineage (NCBI taxonomy): Eukaryota > Metazoa > Chordata > Amphibia > Anura > Pipidae > Xenopus > Xenopus tropicalis. The sequence goes on along the minus strand of NC_030678.2, from coordinate 46,891,153 downwards.
CAACCAATCATTCAAGATGTTTATGACACGTACTGTATATGATACAGCGGCGAATCAGTGTTAAACTCACCATAATTTGAGGATTCTTGATGGAGTTAAAAGGAGTTTAAATTGAATTGAATTGCAAGCATGCTGTACTGATTATTTTAGTTTTAGTTTTATTAGACATGTCACGTATGCATCGTTCTCTGCTTCAGGGGTTTTTTACTGGTCCATCTAGCTGTAAAATCACAAATAGTTTGATAAAGCACGTTTGCATCATACGCAAGAGTTGTATGGAGAAATCCCTGGACACCGCTGCAAATAAGCTTGTTATGCAGAGAATTAAGTGCGCATAACTAAAAACATGGCCTGGAGCTGCACTTACTGATCCTGTACTGAGATATCACAAGTACATGAGTTTCCTTGCTGAGCCATTTATGCCCTATTCACCCAGCAGGCTAATGGTGAAATCTAAAGGAGCCTTCTACAGGCATGTACATTTCCAAAAGACTACTAAAGTCAGGCCTGGACTAAATCTGTGGATTCTGGCAAATGCCAAAGGGGCTGCTGTAAGATGCCACAGACAGTCGATATTTATTGGGTCTATAGGGGCTGTTGGGCCTCTGTGTACTTGAAATGCCAGGGCCTATTTTGAAGAGAAAGTATTTTGTGATTGAAGTTTCTTCTTATGAAATTTTATGGAAGGCTACACAACAAACCACTGAACTGTACAGTAATAGTTCTTTTCTCATCCAAACAGGTTACGAGTAGAGATGTAGCGAACTGTTCGCCGGCGAACTAATTCGCGCGAACATCGGGTGTTCGCGAACGCGGAAATTCGCGAACTTTTGCCGATGTTCGCCATTTTGGGTTCGCCGCGGTTTTTTTTGGCGTTATTTTTTGGCGTTTTTTTTTCCTTTTGTTATTTTTTGGCGGTTTTTTTTTTTGGCGGTTTTTTGGCGTTATTTTTTGGCTTTTTTTTTGGCGGTTTTTTTACAAAGTAATTTTCAGAGAAATTTTTGCTTGATCCCCCTCCTGCATGCCCCTGTCCAGGTCGTGGCACCCTTTAAACAACTTTAAAATCAGTTTTCTGGCCAGAAATGGCTTTTCTAGGTTTTAAAGTTCGCCTTCCCATTGAAGTCTATGGGGTTCGCAAAGTTCGCGAGTTTTGCTGAAAGTCCGCGAACGGGTCCGCGAACATTTTTGGCGATGTTCGCTACATCCCTAGTTACGAGACTGAATTAAAATTATAGTCAGAATAGCTTATTACATTCAAATGCTAACGGGAATAGTGCACTCTCAGCTAAGAAAAGCACATTTGTTAGCTACAGTATATCTTTATCATGATTGTGATAATATTAATGCATTGCCCGCAATTGTGTTAGGTACTGCTTTCATGGTAAGCACAACAATGCTGGAATTGTCAGGGGTTAATAACACATTCTGGTTAAAAAACAATGTAAATGCAGAGGGAAATTACACTTTCTACTTTGGCAATTACTGCTGGGGTAAGTAAATAGTAAATCCCTAGTAAGTTCATGATGCTCTTAAATACTCAACTTCCATAGAACTCTAGAAGGTTACTTGGATCAATGATATTGGCCCTAACTGAAATACTGAATGACTTGAATAAGCCAACATTCCAGGATTCCTAGCCCATTGTCACACGATTATGAGTAAGTCTCCTGTGCCTTTCAAGCTATAGCAACCATAACTATCATTTGAAAATGGTAAAAACAAGTTCCTAAATATTCATAATTATTAGTGAAGGAATGCCTATAAATAGAAGCAATATGAGATCTTTAAACAATATCTTACATCCAAATCATATGAAACTAGATACAAAACAAAGGCATTGGGTTACTGCAGAGAAGACTCTGTCACAATTTAAAACAGGGAATGAGACACAGGGACAGATTTATGAACATATGTGCTAGTTTGCACAAGTAGTAACCAATCAGAAATTAGGTTTGAACAGTCCACCACTAAAATCTAAACAAAGGCAGAAATCTGATTGGTTGCTATTTCCAACTGTACTTGTGAAATTTAGCACTTATGTTTATGAATAAGCCCTATAAAGAGTAACAGAAAAAAAGCCTGTTTATTGTATGACATTAGCACTGAGTGAGATTTACAGAGCAGTTATGAATTCAGGACAAAGCCATGTTTTCTGCCTGTAACACATGCCTGCTGAGTTTGTGCAGGGAGAGCAAACACACTGCTTTTCAAATCATTGCCTATTTCCTGAAATGTACGAATGACTCAGAACATCCCTACTTAGCCCAGTCTATATACATTCTTGTTGCTAATTGGATCCAGCACTTACGCCATTAATTTACTCTAAGAGAATGACTATACATCCCTTTGTCAGTAGACCAGACATTTGACAGACTTTCAGTTATCCTAGAAATGTTATATGTCCTTCTATGCCCTTGAACTGCCGTCGTCTCTTGTCTGATAGAAATTGGAAGTGTATTTATATATTCTATGCTCAGTGTGAAACAAAACATATCCCTATTTAATGTTCAAACTATTTCACCCTTGAGAGCCAGAAAAACAGTAAGGTTTATACATTATCTAGAACAGTAATGTGCTTTTACTAGATGGTGAAATGTAACATACAGCTATAATGTTAATGAAGCCCATATGCCAAATAGGTATTAAAATCTAACAGATGTGGAGAGATGTAGGGAATATTCACCTAAGGTACTTACACAATGTATTATGAACCACCGCCAAGGACATAAAAAGGCAGCCAGCAGAACAGCGCTCCTCAGGTGCCATCCCATAATTACTGTACTATTATGGCTTCGTGTTTGCAGAAAAGTGTTACACACACATTGCATGTAGGCTATTCATGCATGGCTTGTGTATGCACATTGTATCTACACAGTCTAACGTGTACAGGAATGAAAGGGTCACTAGACCTGACTGTATTACATTGCTCAATTACTGTACTGCTGTACTACAAATCCCAGTTCACTTTATCATATTAGCAAGGGTAAACATGCAGGGAGCCAGTGGCATAAAGAAGGTCCCTTTACTGCACCCACATCATTTACCAGTCAATGTTGCTCACAGCCCCTAGGTTGGCTTAAATAGGTGGAATACACTTTCTGAACTTCAAATTAAGCAGAGAAGGCAGAGGAAGATAAGCAGCCTTTGGAAATAAGAATCATTTGTGGTACCCTGTTTGGGTGAGTTAATGCTTTCAATCTATCCATTTATTGTATGCAGTGACCTTGCTGACATGTCTGGGGTTAATAGAGTGTTCCATTTTTGCAGTGATCTTACTGGTAAGTCTGGGGTTAAAGGAGTGCTCACTGGCCATTTTTTCAGAGTATGCTTCATTACTCCTTTGAGGGGGATGTGGGCAACTGCAAGGGGTCCCTGATTCTAGCTGTAGTTCAGCAACATTAGTTAGTGCTGTACTTTTAATAAATATTTTCCTCAGGACCATCTGCTGCATTAAAATCCAAATGAATCCTCCAATGAGAATCTCACTTGCAAATCTGGCTTCATGTTTTTTGTTCCCGCAACTGCAGTTGGAAGGTTTAAGCACAGTTTCCCAGCACTGAACATATCTGTCCTTTATCCCCATGTCTGATTGCAGATAATAAAGCCAAAATGGCATAATAATCACCATATATAACAGCCAGATGACTGACATAGTGCTGGGAATCAAGCTTAAGGCATACAGAGTGTAGCCTGGCAATAACAAAGTTGTATTCTTAAAGTAATATTGCTTCATAAAACAGTTTTTTCCTAGTTCTCTAAAATGGAACCTCCATTGAGAGTCCTGCCAGATCTGTGTAAGTCTGATTCTATATTCTTTGTTCCTGCAAATGGGACTGAAGGCATAAACACATTTCCTAGTAATAAACAATTATGTCTTTATACCCATTACAGTGTCCCATAATACTCTCCATACATATGATTATAGCAAGATGACTGATGATCTCTTACATCTGTAATTTAATTTTTGCTCAGGATAATTCTCTTGCATGTGTAATTGAATATTTCGACAGCCGAGGGTTCTGAGGGACAGCTTTATGGATGGGTTTAGATCCCCTTTAATATAATGCTGGCTATACAGCCTTGATTGACTACAGTTGATATTGCCTTTTTTCAGTTAGACTTATGATGTAGGGTGTTGGGGTTTTGTGGAAAAATAAAAACTACAAAGGCAACATTGCACCAAGCAGCTAGTAACTTATTCAGATGTGTTTGCTTTCGCTTTCAACTAGGGCACAAGCAATTATGTAACTGCAAATGAACCACTTCTGGGGCAAAGTAAGGTTTATAAACCACCATTTCTAACAGTTCTTTGGGTGCCTCTGGTGTTTGTTTACAAAGCTAGGAGCATGCAAACGAGTTTATTAATATAGTTTACACATTTTTAAAAAAATTATGGTTTTACTGGTGTTTTAAACACAAAGGGGCACATTTACTAACCCACGAACGGGCCGAATGCGTCCGATTGCATTTTTTTCGTAATGATCGGTAATTTTGCGATTTTTTCGGCGTCTTTACGATTTTTGCGTAAAAACGCGAGTTTTTCGGCGTCTTTACGATTTTTGCGTAAAAACGCGAGTTTTTCGTAGCCATTACGAAAGTTGCGCAAAGTCGCGATTTTTTCGTAGCGTTAAAACTTGCGCGAAACGTCGCGCCTTTTAAGGTTTAACGCTACAAAAAAGGCGCGACTTTGCGCGCAAGTGTTGACGCTACGAAAAAATCGAGACTTTGCGCAACTTTCGTAAAGACGCCGAAAAACTCGCGTTTTTACGCAAAAATCGTAAAGACGCCGAAAAAATCGCAAAAAATACGAAAAAGTCGCACAATGTTCGTTTCCAATCGGAATTTTTCCAATTCGGATTCGAAATCGTGTCTTAGTAAATCAGCCCCAAAACCTCCAAAATACTTATTCTGCTACTTGTCTCTATTCCTACCCCAACGTTGCCTTTATGAATCGCTCATGGAATGGCAAATGCAACTTAATGGAAAGAGTGTCCATTTAATTCTAGGTTTATTAATTTTTGCATTACTTTTTGGTCCTTTCCAGAGTAATTCAAGGAATGTATCAAAAAATGTAGGTGTTGCCCCTTTTCCTCATTTCTAGTAACGAATAGCATGATTAGTTTGCTGTATGACTAAATCTTAGGCTGATGCCACACGTGGCGTTTTTCCGCTGCGTTTTTTCTCAGCCTAAAAACGCAGCACAAGCCACACAGCCCCTGACTATGGCGTTTTTCAGCCTAGTACTGGTGACGTAAGCAAATCCCGTTTCCATGGTGCTAATAGTGCGAAATAGCAAAAAACGCCGCATATTTCCGCTAGGTCTGGCAGCTGCCTTTGCGTATACATAGGAATAGCTTGCTTTGCAAATACTGGCGTATTTCGGCCTACGCTTGAAAAATCAGTGCTAAGGCGTTTTCTAGCGTATTTCCGCATTGTGTGGTTTGCTTCGAGTCTTTTCAAGCTATTTCTATGGATGATGATATCGGGCGTTTTTCAGCCGCCGAGAGAATTAGAAAATACGCAGCGGAAAAACGCCACGTGTGGCATCAGCCTTAAGTGGCCTGCACATGCCCTATAATTAACTGCTTCATCTGCATCTGCATCTGGGGGCCACCGTAGCTTTGGAAAAACTGTACAGGTGCAAAGACTGCAAATCCTGAATTTCTACTCTGTGTGGCAAAAGTAATAAGTAAAAATGTTTTTTTTTTATATCAACTATTCTTAGCTATATCAGTGCTAAAAACTTCTTGACTCTTAGCTGCAGCCACAACCACAAGTACATCAGAGTGCTACTCAAGCACACCTATGAAACAAATTGAATCAATTCACACACAGTACATTTATCTTAGAGAGAGTGACCATGCAGCATCCAATTTGCAAAACAGTACTACTGGGAAAGAATGTTTCCTTTCTCATGGAAAACCCAAACTCGTGATATTAATGCTCAGCCACTGAGGTCTAGAAGATCTATTACATTTTATGGATAAGTTTGATTAATGTCCATCTGTAGAAGCCTTTAAATCAGCATGGAGGAATCCCAGTTGGTCAGCAACAGCTCATCTGAATTCTGTTTTGCATACCTGAATGGGGTGGAGCTTTGGCCTCAGATATTTGACTCTCCCTAAGAAAACTGTACTGTGTGCAAATGTGTGAACCAAGTACTTGCAACCCCAAAGTTGTGCATCTTTTGCTAAAGATTATCTCCCCAGTGTGTAGAGACACCTGTTACTTGTTAGTGTTTGTAATAGGCAGCAGATGTGTATGTGTCCCTGTTGATATACTGTTTAACTACAGTCCTAACATGCCGAAACAGATTTTGCTTGAATGTTTTCTGACTTCAATATCAAATGGTAGTTCAATTTTGCATGGATCTTCTAGATGCTATTGGACTGTGTCTCCCACATCCTTACATGTGTACATGTGATGCTGGAAATTGCAGTTTAGCATCATCTGGCCAGGCACAATGAGCAGATTCATGACCTAGACTCAATTTATGGGGATTGTGATAATCAAAAGCATGCATAAGGGCCTTGTATTGTAAATGGTGGAGAACGATAGGAATTGTAGTTCAATAACTTACTAGTGGATGGTTGGAATTATAGTGCAGTACCAAGTGGGAGGTCTATGCTGTAAAGATACTTATATAGAAATAAATCAAGTAAAACATCTTAAACCATATAAGAGTATCCCTACAGGAGAGATATAAAGCCAAACAATTCTACTGATGCTCAGAATTGCAGTTCATAGTGACAGCATATCACGGTAGATGGTTGGAGATGTAGTCCATTACCAACTGGGAAATCTGTGCTTTAATGATCATTTTTCTTGCAAGACTTTAAAGATAGTAAAAAAGCACATACCTGGGTATGTGGATGTAAGAGGTGAGAAACTTGTAGCCCAGCCTTAGTCTTTAGATATGAATAGCACAATGCTGATCTGAAATAAAAGATGCCCTTTTAGAGGGCTTGTGTCAGCCCCAGTAATATCATGGGAAAGTGTTTCAATAAACTGTTATCTTGTGTATTAAAATATTCATCATGAGGGATGGAGTAGGAAACTTACTATTTTCTGTTATGTTTGGGTTTTAGGTTTTATTACATTTCTTGTGTGGAGGAATATAGGAATATATATCTAGTTGTACAAGCAATAAAGATATACAGTACATATAACTACAGTGTGTAGCACTCAGCTTGGGTACTTGCGGTAGTACTGTAGCAAGCTCCATTGTATTCTCCCTTCATGAATACTGTTAATGAATTCTCCTTATATCTCATATATTTTATATTTCTAAAACTGTGAAGTGGGTGGGAAGGGGTATGACTTGTCAGTTGACTTTTTACAATCTGTCAGAAAGCAAGAGTGTAAGAAGGGTTGATTACATACCATCACAGCAAGGGAAGTGAGCAAACCCATGCCCAACCCGACCTGCTGACCCGCAACCCGACTTGCACCCGATACCCCACTATGCTTTTGTTTATATATATATGCATTGATTTACTGTACACAAAATTATATATTCTTTACCACCAGCATAGAGTAACATCGGACAAAAAAAAATACAGAAACATGTCTTATCTATGCTGCTGACATGCCCTTGGCTTTGTCCAAGTAAAATATATCTTAAATTACTATACGATATCCCAGAGCACCACTTTGTGAGAATACAATATTGCTGCTGGCTAACCCCAGATAAACCTGGAAAAATAAACAGTTATAATCAATCACTCAAAGAAACATCAATACATAGAAATCATTCTGGGTAATTTGGAGAGACTAGGCCCTGAATTACTACTCTAAGCTTTAAATGGAGAATTTATGATTTTGCTAAAGGCAAAATGTGCCTTTAGTTGGAACATATAAATCATGATGAGGCTATCAAGGAGAACAACTGAAAGAGCTGTTATTTTTTTATAAGCTCTCCAATGTTGGAATGCCCTGCACAATCCCTCAGCTCCTACACACTGTATCCCTATCTGTGCATTCACCATGGGGGGTCACTCCCCACGATATTCTTCACTGGGACCCATGGTCTCTAGTCCATCTCTCACGTCTAAGATGAGTTCCATCAATACTGCCCTGCCATAAGGTGGACATGCACAAGGCAGATGCTCTCGTGAATGTTATCAGGTCAAAGTGGCTTTTGTCCTGTATCAATCCTCCAGATTTGGCTGGGCAGTTTGTCCAATTTATTACAGATAATCAAACTTGTATCTGCTGATGCACCAATGTCATTGAGTCTATGGGGCATATTTATTATAGTGTGTAAGCTAGCATCTTTGGTGATGCTTTTGTATTGTAACTTTTGTTCTAGGTAACTATTAAAATCTAATTGTTTATTGATTGCTATAGGCAACAATGTTGCCGCAACATCAAAAGTGATATTGGCTTACCCACTATAATAAATAGGACCCCCCTTTGTATCAGCAGATAATAAAACCATAGCTTCTCCTGCAGTTTCAATCATTCGGGTTATCAGTGCAAAGAAATGGTAAAAATATGAAGGTGGCCATGCTCATGTTGGATACAAAAGAGTACTAGCTAGTGTATTGCTGCCTTTAGCCTCCTCTGTGCTAAACACTTCCTGAAAATTCTAACAAAGTGTTTCTGCTATCTACTAAACAAAATCGTGGCAGTCCTATATTTGAGCAGCTTGGTAGCACAATGTACAGCACTTCTGCTTTACAGCATTGGGGTCCTAGGGTTAATTCCAGCCAGGTCAGTATATGCAAGGAGTATGTTTCACTCTTACATGTGTTGATTTCCTTGCACACTTAAAAAATATACAGACAGGTTAATTCCTGATAAATTTGAATTAAACTGTAAGCAATGAATAATTTATAATCTCTGAAGAATATGTCAGCACTATATAAAAAAGAATACAGGTATAGGACCTGTTATCCAGAATGCTTGGGACCCAGGGATTTCCAGATAAGGCATCTTTATGTAATTTGGATCTCCATACCGGAAGTCTACTAAAAAAATAATTTAAACTTTAAATAAACCCAATAAAATTGTTTTGCCTTCAATAAGGATGAATTATATCTTAGTTGGATTACATACAAGGTACAGCTATGGGACAAGCCATTATAGAATTACTAGACATTTTTATATAACTCCGACAACCTGTTATTCCAAATGCTCAGGTCCTGGGGTTTTCTGGTTGAGGGGTCTTTCCGTAATTTGAATCTCCATACCTGAAGTTTGCTAAAAAAATCATTTAAACATTAATTAAACCCAGTAGAATTGTTTTGCCTCTAATAATGATCAATTGTATCTTACTGTCGTTTTACAGAGTTTACAGAAAAAAGTGGTATAATTTTTAAAAAAATGAATAAGGATTAATTATATCTTAGTTGGGATCAAGTAGAAGGTACTGTTTTATTATTACAGAGAAAAAGGATTTTTTTAAAAAAAAAAATGTATTATTTGATTAAAATGAAGTATATGGGAGATGGTCTTCCTGCAATTTGGAGCTCTCTGGATAACAGGATTCCAGAGAATAGATTCAATAACTGTATGGCTTTATTATTACAGAGAAAAAGGAAATCATTTTAAAAAATTTGAATTATTTATTTTTATAATGTAGTCTACGGGAGATGGCTTGCCCATAATTCTGAACTTTCTGGATAACAGGTTTCCGGATAACAGATTCCATACCTGTAATAATATAGTCCCTTAAACAATACCTCTTCCAGGCAAAGCCCTTTATTAACCAGTACAAATGCTGCTTATTATAAGGCCTGGAATACTGAGCATAATAATTTGGCAAAGAAATCCACCCCGTGTGAGCACCGACAGGACGTTGCTGTTTCTACCAATGCGCTCAGTCCACTGGGCAGATGGGAGCATTTTGTATTTTCTCTGCTGGCTGAGAAAACATCTTGCGTGACATTAGCCTTAATCTCTACAGTAATTCATTGTGTTATCAAAAGAACCCATTTATTGCTATAGCAGTGCATACATTCTGATTATAGAAGTAAAGAAAAATACTTGTCCCCCCCATCCAAAGAGGTTTAGCAAAATAAAACAGAGACATGAATTTCCCCCTGCTGGGGCTGAGAGGATTTCTTGAATGATTTCAAAGCCATCGTTCCAAAGCAGACGTCTTAGAAAATAAATATTAAAATACTAAGATTGTAAGAATGGACATCTGGAGATTTTCAAAATAAAATGATCCTGATAATTCTGTCTGTTTTCTTTAGAGTGACTTTGATAAGGCATGCTTTATAAAATTGCCCCACGTAGAGTTGTATGCTGTTTGAATTGCAGGAAAGAAATACAGGATGGCATCTAGTGTGTGAGGAGGAATTTGCTGTGTTGTCCTTCATTTGTGTTGTGACTAAAGGCAGACTGATAACCCTCAGGGATGCCTTGACATGTACATGTAATGGAAATCTGAACAGGGTCACCGTTTTGTGCAGATACTACTTACCGGTACCTTGTGGCCCAAGCTGGGCGTAATCTGAAGCTATGTCTGTTTTGTTCCTATGCAAGAAGATAATAAGGGGGAATGGGTCAAGAACACATAGTACGGAGGGTGGAGAAAATCGGCTGAACGTTATTAAGATAATATAGTATTGTACATGATTGTATTTAGTTGCATTAAAAGTGAATTTAAAAGTGAAGTTAAAAATGCATTAAAAGTGAATTGAAGTGACAGCATACCCCCTTGTTCAATGAATAGGGTGTACGGAACATACTTTTTGCCTTTTTTAAAAATAGGAAATATATATGGTTTTGTTATTTCTTGAATTAAACAGGACCTCTGTATAAACAAATCTCTCCCTTTCCCAACTGCATCCCGCAGCCTAATAAAGTCTTAGATAAGGAGGAGTTCATTTTACAAAGCACTTCTCAGTGAGCTAGGAATTTGTTTTGTTTGGGCTCGTAAGAATCAGGAAGTAGAATGTGATTTTACCCTGTTTAGTGTAAGAACTAAAACTAAAAATATTTTATGATTTTAACCAATAGGCAAAAGGTATGACCAGCACAAGCCCTAATCATTGAGCTATTGTTGGAAAAGAGGGTATACCAGGGCTAGAACTATAGGCAGGCAGAAGAGACACGTGCCTAGGGTGTAACAGTGGTAAATGCTAGATATGGACACCTTCTGTCTGCCAACCCCTGGTTCAAGGTCCTGGAGGATTTTCGACCGACACATGCGCCTGGAGACAAAAACAAGGGCGATTTGGGCCTTGGGCACTCTACTAACTTAACAAGGTATACTGCCCCTTTAGCAATTTAATCTACCTTTATCTTTAGTCAGTGAACTTATGATTTGGGATGTTTACAGTTACAGTCAGGGGTGGGCCAAGCCGACCGGGCACCCTAGGCAACCCAGCCAGCCACCTCACCCCCCCCACACGTGTGTGCACGCATGCGCAGTTCCGTCAAGCGGGGGGGGGAGTAATTGCCCCCACCACGTAATGACAACCAGCAGGGGCAATAAGAAGGGAGTGTGGGCTAGGGGTAGGCAGGAGAGGTTCCTGCCTGGCGCCCCCAATCTTTGCGCCCTAGGCAGCTGCCTCTTCTGCCTACTCCTAGTACCGGCCCTGGTTACAGAGTAATTTATTACCATCAGCATTCATGCCCAGATAGGGCTACAGCCAGTAAATGGCTTGATGTAAAATAGCTTAGTTTAGGATATCATGAGTTAACTTTCACAGGAACAAAAAGGTTTCAGTGTTTAAATTTATATCTTGTGTATCCATGACAAATAATAGCCTAATATCCATAATTTGTGAGATTTATAGAGAATTGCTCTATATTAATTCAGACAGCTTTATACAACTCATCACTGTGGGTAGGATAGTGTTTGTTTCATTTAATATAATAATGATGGCAGTGCTACTCCAGTGCAATTCATTTTCCCATGTGTTGCAGGTTTTGCCCAACTGGTTCTGAGCATGTTGCACAACAATAAATCACGTTCTGATACATGCCATGTGCAACAGAAGGGGCTATTTCAGTCAGCCATGTCAGTTGGCCAAAACACTCAAAAGTAGTGTGCCACGCCATTGGGCCCAAGCCATCCCTTATACTAGCGCTGGGATATGAAACAAAACAGAACTATGATTAACTCACAAAGCCAGGCAGATGAGCTGCTATTATCATTTATTTTGCTGTTGATTAAAAGCTTTTCGTGGTGGTTTCCCACTTGTTGCAAGAGCTGTGTCCATGAATGTTCATTGTTTCCGTGCTGGTGTTATCTTTATGGTCTGCATGTACTAAATGGGTTGCACAGTCTGTAAGTAGAAATCCCTGGCTGCTGGCATGACGTTTTGATAGACTAAGAACATACTGATTCAGCATTCTACAGTCTGCACTGATACATGCTCTCTGGGGCTTTTCACATTTCTTTTGGATAGGATACTTGATAGTTCCAAGTATTGTTTTCAAGGTCAGGGGGTTAGTTACCCCTTTTTTGATTACAAGGTACATGATTCACATTCTGATGAATTTTAAATTAAGTGAGTCAGCAATCAATGTGGCTCCAATTTACGTTTATTTTTGTTTTGCCATTGTAGAGTCCAAGATTCTATTTGTATGGATTTCACATTTTATTGTAAGAACTGCATGTAACATTAAAGGATAAGTAAACGGTAAAGTTGTTCAAATTTGCATCAACTTTTAGTATGATGTAGAGGGTAATATTTTGACACAGTTTGCAATTGTTCTTCATTTTTTACTATGTTTGGTTTTGGAATGAGCTTTTTGTTCAGAAACCCTCCAGTTTGGAATTGTAGCAGCTATCTGCTTGCTAGGGTCCAATTTACCCCAGCAACCATTCAGCAGTATAAATAAAAGACAGGAAGATGAAAATTGCTAAGTATTGGCTATTTTATATCATATGAAAAGGTAGCTTAAAGGTAAACTACAGTAACTCTTCTAGATCTATTTATGTTTTCATTAAAAAGCAACATAATGAATTTTGTAACATTAGCACCACATGCTGGTCAGTTCATGTACAGTCAGAGAGATGGGAGAGAGATGCGTGCAGAAGGAAAACAGAGAACTGTTCTGCTGTTGCTCTGCTCAGGAGAGACAGAAGCCTCAGATGGCCTTTTCTCGTTTCTTTGACTATAAGCTATCAGTTTTACTGAAATCATTTATTAAATGAATGCTGTAGTACTTGCCAGCTCATTTTATTTACTGGAGTCAAAGCCATATCTCCTCTGAGTTAAAGGGATATTCTTTAAAATAATTTCATTGTATAAAAGTTAGCTATGCTTAATGCTACAAATATTTTAAACCATAATTAAATGAATGCTTTAATTTGCTCAGTAACAAGCCGGTAACATAAGGGCTGTCCCTCTTGTGTTAAGACGGGGCTTCAAGTTACTGTTCCTATGAATCAACACACACCCACTGAGGTTTAGAAGCACAGTATGGGTAAATCCTGGTCTGATCCCATCTACCGAGAGGCATTATTCTGAACTATCTGGAAAAGGGATCACATCAGGCATTCTTTTAATACTCAGAGCATTACTTTAACTGAGGTATAGGGGAATTTCTTTCCCAGTACTGCCGGTTTACACATGAAACCTGAATGGAATTTTGGCCCCTTTCCCTAAGATAAAGTTGTGTATAAATCCACTCAATGGAAGAACAATAGTAGTTCTCAATCCTGCTGATGGTGTGTTGTGTTGGTTTTAGAAAAAACTTTTATACTAAATAAGAAATGTAACTGCATGGACGTTTCATAGAGATCAATAACTCCCAACATGCCCAGGTCACCTTTGGCTATTATTTTTTGTAGTTTGTAACTGCCAGGGCTATCCTGTTGCTCTACGGACAGCGAGCTTATGGCAGGTGTAGTGACAGGCAATACCAGTCCCATGCCCTGCCTGAGCTGGGTTCCTTTGTGTCATTGTACAGAGCTAAAGCAAAAACAAATGAATGAGATAAAGCATTCTCCAATTTTATTGTACAGCCTGGAAAACCCATTCTACCCCTTAATATCTCATTTTCCTAGATTTAACTTCAAACCAAGTCCAGATGTTGGTTCTGGGGAGATGCAACATGAGCCAAAAAAGTAATATTGTTAGTATTGTTGTAGTGTCCCAGAGTATCGTAATCCATCATAACATACACAACTGCAGAATGGCTTGAGTCGGCCCTTTGTTAGAAAGAGGGCAGGTTAGGATAGACTAACCAACATGTCTGGCCTCTTTGTTCTCATAGAAGATTCAGTTAGATCACTTGCTTTTATTGTACCTCTGTATCCCCTTTTGTTTAATATTGGAATTAATAATTCTGGCTGCCCTCCCTGTCTGGTTAATGGATGAGGGACCAGTAGAGTTGCCTTCTCTGGGAATATTATTTTTGTACCAGAAATCATATGACTGCAAACCAAGCCCAAACCTACCATGTCCATGGAGCGAACCTTTCATCATTTGGCTTCTAAATAACACTGTTTTGGTTTCCATCACGTTCCCACCGGTTCTACTTGGGAGAGGGTTTACATGTGAAATTTCAGCTGCTGGCTTAGGTTTCGCTTTTGGCTGCCAAATAAAGGAATATCAAGAAAAAAAAGTCTATTTTGCCATGGATAATAAAATTAACTGCTCGGAATAGGGCAGATGCAATTTTTATTTCAGGGGTAGGACAGTGTTTAGATCTCTGGAGATGTCTGGGAATGTGCATCACATTATTTTCAATCTGTGGAGTAAGGATCTCAAGTTATTCCAAAGGAAATGTAATCCAATATCTGAGGCAAGCCTTTGCTTTCAGTAACAAAAGCATGATCCATTATCAGTCTGACTTTATTACTAAATAAGCCCAATTTTATGTACTAGGGGTTCTGCAAAAAAAGAAAAAAACTGTTATTTGCTTTATGGCTGCTCTGGCATTGCTATGATGTTGCACTGCTTTGAACATATGTTTAGCTATGGGGAATTCTACAATTCTCCATCAGATGATGAAACAATGATTATATACTTTCAATTTTCTTTGCTTAGGGTAATAGCACATGAGGTGTTTTAACTTAAACTGCCCTGTAGTGGAGAATAGCTGTAGTCAAAACACCTCTGTCCACCTGTCTCAAGTTTCTAATATTGTTGAATGTAAAAGGGCCGCCTGGGCCTAAGCGCTGAGGTGCCTCTGTGACCCACTGCATGTTTACCCAATAGGAAGCTTTTCATCCAACAAGGAGCAGCATTTTGATTAAATGGTTCTCTGTTGCTTTAGTGGAGGTAAAAATACCCCATGTCGTATTACCCATTACACTTACACTGAGACCTGTGGTTTTTACATAGATGTGTACCTTGATCAGACTACAAAAGATCTTCAGAAGTACCCGGGGTACACACAACACACCCCCAGTGGCATAAATTCCCTCATCCTTCCACACACCCACTTGCTCAGTTGCCCCCGTTGCAAATGAACAAGTAGGCAGCAAATTTTAACAGGTCTGTGAAGAGGAACCTACCATATAGGTAGTTACACCACTGGTTTTACATCATTTGGATCTCCATACCATAAGTCAGTCCCCAACCGGTGGCTCGGGAGCAACCCTGTAGGCTGCCAGTCCACATAGGGCTACCAGATAACCAATCACAGTCCTTATTTGGAACACCCAGGTACATTTTTTCATGCTTGTGTTGCTCCCCAACTCTTCTTACATTTGAATGTGGCTCATGGGTAACATCATTTAAACATTAAATAACACCAAATTGAGTATTTTGGCACCAATATGGATTAATGCATTTTAGTTAGGATCAAGTACAAGGTACTGTTTTATTAATACAGAGAAAAAGGAAATCATTTTTAAATTAGAATTATTTGCTTAAAATAGACTTATAATTTGGAGCTTTCTGGATATTCTGTTTCTGTGAACACTAGTATTGCTGTATAAATAATATATACATAAACACACATATAATAAAATCATAGGGTAATTAACATTGCATATAATAGTATTCACTGATAAATATAATTTGTTAGGTAAGGTTTTTAGATGTAGCAGAATGACTTTGCCTAGAGCCATTTCTCTGAGGGCCCTCGAATATATGTAGGTTCATTACTAAAGTAAAACTGTCCATTAAAGGGTGTGTGTTGCCAGACAGGCTGCTAGCCAGGTCTGTGATCAGCGTATAGCCTCTGTATGAAGCTGGAAAATGTAATAACAGGGGCAAAATGTTCTCAAGTTCTAGTAACCCATAGCGACCAGTCTGCAGAAGGCATTTATTGGTTTTGCTGAAAACATTTGATTTGTTGCTATGGGTTACTAGTAGCAAACTTTCTCCTTGTTATTAAATGTGCAAGACACTTTCTTTAAGCAAAAAAGGTCAAAAGCAGTTTAAAAGAGTGTGGCTCCTTCTCCTGCAGAGTGCAAATCCAATCTCTTACAATTCTATTATGAGATGGGTTTTAGCTGGCTGTGTGTACTTTTATTATAAAGTCTCTCATGTATAATGCCATTGGCTGTAACAATAATCTGATTTACCTACAAAAATAAAAATGCTATAACTATATTTTTGCCCAATTTTTTAATATAGGTATATTGTTAATGCATTGCAACAATGCCTCCAGAAGTTTGCATATCATCCAATATACTAAGGCAGATTTATTATATATATTCCTGCTTTTCTACTGTCCCCAGACCCCTTAGTCCCCTATGCATTGCTCTTTGGCCACTTTATCTCTCCTCTCTGGAACTCTCTGTGATGTCTCCTCTTCTCAGCATAATGCCACCAATATATCTGTGCAATTATGCCCTAGTGATACCAATATGTAATATGCTATCTATTCATGCTCTCTAATACATATATATATAGATTGTAAGCTCTACTGGGCAGGGCCCTCCATCCTCTTGTGTCTTTGACTCTTAACTTATTGCAACTGTTACTGTATCTTGTATTTATTTGTATTTATTGTTATACTTTGTATTTATCTATTATCTTATTAATCCCCTGTTTGTATTAATGTATTCTACTGTACAGCGCTGCGTACATAAGTAGCGCTTTATAAATAAAAATATACATACATACATACAATTCCATCCATCCAGAAACTCTATATGTATAATGAATTGGTCAATCAGAAAACAATTGTAATACCTCTATGCTCTAAAATTTTTAATCTCAATTAGAAATTACGGGCCAGTAAACTGGACATATATTACAGTCATTCTTCAACAAAAAAAACATCTTTTTTGTCCCACAGTATCCAGCACTATTATCATAAGAAGCCAAAATATACTTTAAACCAGGCAAGTCAAGCTCAAATGTCATGTAGGGACAAAGGGGGGTTACACATACAACAAAAAGGAAAAACACAGTAAACCTTTACACAGAAACCTTTACTCTTGATTTCATAATTGACAAATATATAGGAAGGAAGGAATAAATTACAGATACAACAGAACAGGAAAACAATAGTATACAAGAGGATACACTGAAACTCTTAATTTCATGACCAAATATATAGTAATCCATTAGATATGGCAACACCCAGGCATGCCAACAGAGGTCACCTGGTCAGAGAAATCATGGCCACTGTGCTCATAAAGGCAGTGCTTCTGCAACACAGTGGGGCCGATTCATTAAAACACAAGTTCAAAACCTGAATGGGAAAAATTCGGATTGGATACGATAATTTCTGAAGATCACAAATATCACGAAAATGCTTACGAAAATATCGTATTAGTCATAATATCGTATTGGCAATCTGAAAGTCCCGAAATTTTCATACCGAACGATTGTAAACAGCAGCAGAACCTTTCCGAATTTTTCACGCAGGTGTACAAAAAAATCACACAAGCATACGAATAAGTCGCACGGATGCACGAAAAAGTCGCGCAAGCGTGAAAAAATCGGTGAAAATGCGCTCAGAGCGTTCGAATGAACACTCTGAGCGTTCGTGTCTTAATAAATCTCCCCCAGTGTGTTCCATTACTTTAACTAAACATCAGTATGATGCAATGTACTGTATATTAGAATAACCAGTAGAATAAGGTAGAATAACCAGAGTTATGTGATGGTGCATTCACAAGTGTTACATTAGGAAGAATCAATTCCTTCTGTTACAGTTATATTTACATTCACAAGCTTTTCTTTATTGTTTGGCCTTTGCTTAGTTTTGCTACATATAATGATTAGAGTAATAATAAATGGCATGATCATATTGCATTGTAAGAATATAATTTTATTTCCAGGAATTGCCCTTGAATTACACAATTTTATAGAATATTATATTTTACAGACTCATATTTTAGTTTACAACACTTAATCTATTCATGCAGGAATAAAAAATGCTCCTAGTGAAGCCAAGTCAAAATAGTAGTAGCTAGAAATGAAATAACAGCACTAGGAACATTTCAAAATAGAAGAAATACGAGAGTGAAGGAAAAAAAAGAGTATAAAACCAATAAAGGATCATTGGATGTGCCAGTTTTCTTCTCTTACTGCCAATATCTGAAAATCATTAGCATTAGTCCGACTGCTGAGACCCCTGTTCCTAACATATGAATCCAACTTAGGTTTAACTGAAGGTGTTCCTTGTGTTCGGCAGTAACAATAGAAATGCTTGTGCCAATTAATTTTACTTATCCCAAATGTCATATTGGTGTGCAACTAGGCCACATTCAATTGGATCTGATTAATTAATAAACTGTAACAGATTCAGTAAAAAAAAAAATAAGCTGCTGAATTGGTCTAAAGCACCGATAACGGCAGCTGAAATCGGCATGTGAATGGCCACCTTTAAACCATTCTCAACAGAAGAGCATTCAGCAGGTCCCTACTGACTCTGATCCTCTTGCCTGCCTCTTCTATTGCAGTTACGCCTAATTTAAGCACTTCTCATACTTCATTTACTTGTTTATGGCTTAAGCACTGTGGCTTACCCCTAGCTCTAGCTCCTCCTTGCTCTCACCCTCCCTTGTCCTTACTCCAAGGGTGGTCCTGTTCTGTCCTGACTCAGTCCTGTCTTGTTTCAGGTATGCCTTGGTCTGGTTCTGACTTGATCCTGCTTCTCCTTCTAGCCAAGTCTGTGCTGCTTCTCCATCAGCTCCATTCCAGTCTGTCCTGCTTCTCTATCGGCTCCATTCCAGTCTGTCCTGCTTCTCTATCGGCTCCATTCCAGTCTGTCCTGCTTCTCTGTCGGCTCCATTCCAGTCTGTCCTGCTTCTCCACCTGCTCTGCTAAAGTCTATCCTGCTTCTTTGCCCACTACTTCCTTGTGCAGTTTGTTCTGCTTGCTCCTAAACAGCTCCATGCCTGAAGGACTCACCATGCATTGAGAATTTTCCCTTAAATCCCTGATACATAGTGATGAGTGAATCTGTCCCATCTCGCTTCGCTGTAAAATCAGCAAAACTTCAGACATATTCACATAATGGCATAAAATTCACGAAACACAAACATTTTTGACATATGCAACTTTTTTGCATTAAAATGTAGGGGGTATTATAGGATATGAATATCACTGGCCAAAATGATCCGTAAAATCGTAATAATGAAGCAACAATCTAGTTAGCCACTTTGTGCTATATAACTAATATTTTTCCAAATGTTGATAATAGTTGTAAGAGATACTCCCAAAAGAAACAATCCACTACTGTTTATTAAACCTTTATGGGTCTTAGGCAAATGGTGCAAAGGCACCCGTATACCTGTGACAATTGTGACATTCTACCTCTTTCTTGCTCAAAACCCCAAGTTTGCCTGCTCTACCAATGAAATGCTTTAAGGCAGGGGTGTCAAACTCAATCACATAAGGGGGCCGAAATCTAAAACACAGGCTAAGTCGCGGGCCAAATTTTTTATTAATATACTTAGTAAGATACTAAGGGGTATATTTATCACAATGTGTAAAAAGTGGAGTAAGACATTGCCGGTGATGTTGCTCATAGCAGCCAATAGATGCTTTGCTACTGTTGAAATCTGATTACTGATTGGTTGCCTTGGGCAACATTACTGCTAATGCTTCACTCCACTTTTTACACAGCATGATAAATATACCCCTTAGTCTTAGTTACTATGTGAGGAAAATGGAAATTGATCAGGCTGGATGGTCAGACACACTCACCAAGGGCCACATAAAACAGCCATGTGGGCCGGATTTGGCCCCGGGTCTTGTGTTTGACATATACTGTATGCTTTAGGGGGATTACTTATCCTTCATCTTTATTTGCATCCATCATCTGTGATAGACTTGAGGCCTGATATTCTTTTCTGTTTAAATTGGGAATTTCTGTTGGCTTTTTCACATAACATATGGAGAAAGTTCTAAATTATGAAAATGCCATCTCCCATAGACTCCCATAGATTTTTAAATAATTATTTCCTTTTTCTCTGTTATAATAAAACTGTACCTAACTAACATATACTTAATCCTTACTGGAGGCAAAACAATCCTGTTGAGATTTATTACCGTTTAAATAATTTTTTAGTAGACATAAGGTATGGATATCTGAATTACAGAAAGACCGCTTATCTGAAAACCCCAGGTACCGAGTATTCTGGATAACAGGTCCCATACCTGTGTGTGTGTATATATATATATATATATATATTATATAAAACAACTATGAAGTTGCTCTATGGGACAATAAGCAAGATACTTATCCTCCAATAAAATTAAGGGCAGAAAATATCCATGCCAACAAAGTCCTGTAGTATATGTCAGAATAGTAGCAGAAGAGTAATGTTGCCCATACTTTCTCATTCTCCAGTTGTAATCTGGCAAAAGCATTGCATCCCTAAGCAAACTGAAAAGTGAAAGATGCCAGGACTTGTAGTTTCACAACAGGTGAAGACCAAAAAATGTCATCTGCTGATGCACCTTGCAGCAACTTCTATTTTACGTTGCTGGCCTTGTACATTGTAAGTTGCGTGTAGGCCTACAAGCCTATTGGTCTGATTTCGAGAAGGGTCTGTCACTGTCCAACAATCAATTACTCGTGCATATTTGTGTAGTCAAAATGTCAGTTACAGCTATAAACAAAAACAGATCAGGGGATCCTGGCATTACTAACCGGTCCAGGTTGCTTATAATTTCAGGGATCTCTTGCATCACTGGAAACAAATGTCAACCACAGTTTGGAGCAAGCCATTTAAGGCTATTGACAGCAACAGCTAAAGAAACTACAGTAGTCACCAGTTCCCTGTAATTTAAGGGATCCCTTGTTTCCATGCATGTAAGTGTCTATCACAACTTCCCATGGCAAATCACATGGGATTTCCAGCATCTGCATTTCTTATGCTGCATTTGTATGTGGAAGTTATCACTTTAAGCACTGATGCCCAATTCACTTGTCAAGTCAGTTGTCACTCACTATGGACCTTGGGAGACCCTGGAATTGAGTCTATGCGCACAGTTCGTGTTTGTGCCTGTGTCCCTCGGCACCCCTTCCTTGTGCTTCTTGACAGACCTACAAGAGATCAACAGGGGCAACATCCAGGGGGCCAGATGTGCTGTAAGCAAAAATATGGTGCTTTGCTACTGGCTTTTGTACTTGTTCACCTTGTCTTCCATCCCCCAATGATAAAACATTTTGTTGACTATTAACAACAGTAAGGAACAATTTTAACAAACTCATATATTTATGGAACCTGATGCCTGTGCCAGCTATATGAATCCTGACTGCCCCTTGCATGTCGCATTGAGAAAGAAAGGATTCAAACAATTTTTAGACAATCATATAATCATATAATCATTTGATAATCTGAGACCATCGGTAATATTTCACTAATTCTTAACAAACATTACCGCTCGGTAAAAATTCTGTCTTGTATATATCAACACCTATGTTACCACATAACAAGGGATACAATCGTACAAACATAATCACCAAAAACAAGGGAATACTTAGTTTTTAGCAAACAACTATTTGTAATACCGCTAACTTAGTGTGGGCCTTGTGATTGTTAATGCAATGTGTCTGGACTGAGACAGATTTATGCTGGCTCTGCTCTGATTGCCTGACGATTAAACACAGCCACTCCGCTCCTTTCTGTGCCATTAATCTTCCTTTCTCAGTAACCTGTCCTGTGTGCTAAGCTAGTGATTAGGGGAAGCCTAAAAACATATTTAATGTATGGCATGAAGTGCACAAACAGCGAAAATAAACCATTTAAAAAGCAATAACCATTATACTGTTTTGAATGCAGACACAAATCCTCATTGTTTTAATTGCTATTAAGCAAGTTGGCCCTCAATTAGAAAGACAACATCTTAAAACTATTCCTGTGACATGTACAGTGGTATTGTGAGACCATTTGCAATGGGTCTTTATCATTTATTTTTTGTGTGTGATTTCCAGACTGTCTGCCTTTCTACTCTACTTCCCTCTCTACTATTTCAAATGTTATCTGGTTGCATGGTCAGTGATAACCAATTATTATTATATTATACTATACTTCTATAGTAAACATTTTCCACAACAAGGTACATAAAATATTCCTTATTCTCTCCAGTCCCGGTTCCAGTGGAGCTTACCGGGTCCCTTTCATACAACTAGGGTCAGTCTTATCCAGTGCCATAAAGGAATACTGTCATGGGAAAATATGTATTTTTTCAAAACACATCAGTTAACAGAGCTGCTCCAGCAGAATCCTGCATTTAAATCTGTTTTTTAAAAAACATTTTAAAAGCAGATTTTGAAAGCGGAACAATGAATCTGAAACTGCTACTTGGATGATATAACTGGCTACAGCCCAAGTCTGAATCTTTATGTTAATCACCTTAAAACTGTTCTGAAATGCACTGAATCAGCAGGACTAAATATCAAACTGAGCTGTCTATGTCATATCATTTGACAAGATGGACTCCTGCCCGACCCTGAGCATTTCTAAACTGTTATACAAGCACCTGTTCTATCTGTGCAGAACCTCAAGTCTGGCTTGGTCAGCGACTGCACTAGTTAAACAGTTAATTGTGAAAAGTGCAGCAATCTCCTTATATGATCCGATACCCACTACGGTTACAACATAAGCTAGTGGGCTATTGTTGTATAATGAAAGCACACTGGGGCAAACTGTCACTGTATTACTATGTTACCCCGTCTTAACAGGCAGTTAACTGCAAATTTTATTTTTGCTTATATTTTGAAAGTACTTGTTGACCTTATTAAGGCTATGACACACTGGCATTTTAATGGGCAATCACATTGAGCTGATTCCTACTAACATAAAAATAAAGCAAAACCATGCTGGCAGTAAAGGTGGCAGCTGGTGGAAGAGTGAATTATCTATTTTATGGCAGCCAAGGTCATTGGTAGTTATTAAGAAAACTTCATTTATTTGAAATTGCCCATAGTGTAAAGTGGACATTTGCAATGAAGGCAAAGGCAGAGAAAGTTGATAAAACTAGTAAAAACTAGTGATGAGCGAATCTGTCCCATATGGCTATGCGAAACGACAGAAAAATTCATGAAACGGCAGAAAATCTGTGAAGCGCGTCTTTTTTTGTCACATGTCTTTTTTTGTCACATGTCTTTTTTTGACTCAACTGCGCCTATTTTACCTCAACTGCGCCCAATTTGATGGGACTGCATAGTTTTTTTGACGCGACCGTGGCTTTTTTTGACACGCAACAAATTTGTCCGCTGCAAATTTTCGCATAAGTTGCAAATCCATTCCTGGTGAAAAAACTTGCTCATCACTAGTAAAAATCCTTGCAGACATTTCTATCTGAAATAACAAAGAAACATGCAAAGCTGATAATTCAGAATAAATACAGGTTTTGCAATGAATTCAAACACAGTTTATCTAGCAAATGCTGTACCGTAACTGCTGCTACAGAATCATATTGTTCAGAATTTTCTGACTGCCATCTAGTGGATTGCCTGTAGAACTGTTAGATTGTTATTTCCAATGTCTCTGCAGTTTATTATATTATAGATCAGGTTTTATTATATTACAGATCTCAGATTTTACAGATTCTTAAGGGGCCGTTAATGCAAAATATCATGCAAAAATGGACACACTTTTGTTTTATTTTATTGTAAGTGCAGAACCTCCTGGCACTTCCCTATAGTTGAATCAGTCAGCATCAGTGAGTCCCCCGGAGCCCACCGGAAAGTGACGTTATATGCCCCAGTGTTCTCCTTCTAAACCCTCCCCCCACTCCTCCCAGTACATCTGGGCTGGGTTTACATTTTTTTATTACATTATTGATTATATAAGGCTGTTGCCCTAGGCACAGGCCATCGGGTGCCTTTATATAAATACGCCCTTGATTGTGGGTAAAAACATTGAGTTTTTGCTAAAACCCAGAAAAATGAAATACCTACTGTGATGATCATATTAATCTAAAAACAAGAAGTCAGAGCATAAAGGGGAACATTCATTAAAGTACGACAGGTCCTATTACTAAAAATTCGTATTTTTTCTAAAGCTTACAACTTTTGTGTATTTTCCACAATATTTTCGTTAATTTGTGCGACTTTTTCATACTTAGACAATTTGCATGACAATTTGTGCAACAAAATAGAATTTGTCATACGAGTATGAAAGTTTTGGAATCATTCAAGCTTCGGTATCGTGACTTTCCTTGGGCCAGGTTGGAGCTGCAGAGTGCCATTGAGTCCTATGGGAGACTTTCCTTGGGCCAGGTTGGAGCTGCAGAGTGCCATTGAGCCCTATGGGAGACTTTCCTTGGGCCAGGTTGGAGCTGCAGAGTGCCATTGAGTCCTATGGGAGACTTTCCTTGGGCCAGGTTGGAGCTGCAGAGTGCCATTGAGCCCTATGGGAGACTTTCCTTGGGCCAGGTTGGAGCTGCAGAGTGCCATTGAGCCCTATGGGAGACTTTCCTTGGGCCAGGTTGGAGCTGCAGAGTGCCATTGAGTCCTATGGGAGACTTTCCTTGGGCCAGGTTGGAGCTGCAGAGTGCCATTGAGCCCTATGGGAGACTTTCCTTGGGCCGGGTTGGAGCTGCAGAGTGCCATTGAGCCCTATGGGAGACTTTCCTTGGGCCGGGTTGGAGCTGCAGAGTGCCATTGAGCCCTATGGGAGACTTTCCTTGGGCCGGGTTGGAGCTGCAGAGTGCCATTGAGCCCTATGGGAGACTTTCCTTGGGCCGGGTTGGAGCTGCAGAGTGCCATTGAGCCCTATGGGAGACTTTCCTTGGGCCGGGTTGGAGCTGCAGAGTGCCATTGAGCCCTATGGGAGACTTTCCTTGGGCCAGGTTGGAGCTGCAGAGTGCCATTGAGCCCTATGGGAGACTTTCCTTGGGCCGGGTTGGAGCTGCAGAGTGCCATTGAGCCCTATGGGAGACTTTCCTTGGGCCAGGTTGGAGCTGCAGAGTGCCATTGAGTCCTATAGGAGGCTTCCAAAATCATGCACAGAAGGTTTAAAGTCAGAAAGGTTTTCCCGCCATTTACGATCGTTCAGATATGATAATTTTGTGACTTTCGGATTGCCAATCGTAAACGATCCTTTCAATATGAAAATTTTGAATTGTAAGTGCGAAATCTTCGTACAAAAACGAATTAAATTTTTGTAAGTTTTGCAATCATCAGAAATTAGCGGATTTCGTGATTCGGATTCCTACTTTAATGAATGTGCTCCATAGAGTTGGATGTAAGACTTATGAATTCATCTCTGGGGTTGCTGGAATACAGCTCCCATCATTCTTAAAACTTTTATAATATGCTGCAGAATGCCGCAGGGAGTATACCAGCTCCTGAATGGAGAAATGCGTGGTGTCCCACCCTGATACTGCCATGGGTTTACTAAGCAATATACAGATTATCTATATAATTTTGGCAATGCACAAACAAAAGCTAACTGTGCATACCCCACTTCTAGTGTCTAGCACCCCTTTGCCTAGATTCATTCAGTTTGATCAAATTTGCCTTTTTTAAACTTTATTTAAAAAATTGACACATCCTTAGTGATCACCCAAACTGAATCTTAACCCAAAGAAGCAGATTTATTGATTTTCAAATTCAAGTTTTTTTTCCACAAACACTAGTGTGTTTATGAATAACTCTTGTGGAAAAAGAAAAACTTGGTGACAGTTAAAATGGCATTGTTCTATTCATCTTTACAAAACTGACCGTTTAATACAAACTAGAAAACGCCCCCCAATGACTTCTCCAGAAGCTCAACAGGTTTTAGTTCCCAAAAGTTTTTATTCAGATTTTTGATATATTTCAACTGCTCAATCTCAAAATTTCTAGTTCAGAAAATGCGAATTCTAAAAAAATTGGTTTTATTTATGCCATGATTTTCTTATATCGCAGAGAAAAAGCAGCCTTGAATCTGAATTCCCTTGACCACACTATCAGCTTACAGGAGATTTTATTTGGTAGCAAATCTTGTTTTTATTCAACCAAAACTTGTCACCAAGTCAGGAATTCAAAAATAACTACCTGGTTTGGGGGCACTGAGAGCAACATCCAAGGGGTTGGCGAGCAACATGTTGCCCCTGAGCCACTGGTTGGGGATCACTGATGTAGACAGTGATTTATCAAAGTACAAATTTGAATTATATTCATGATTCAAATTTATTTTTTTGAATTAAAACTCCTGATATGAAAATTATGGTTCAAAAACCTCAAATATTCGATATTTATTAAGTGCAAAAATTCCGAAATCAAATGTAAAGCTTTGGCGTGTAAAAGCTCGCAAGTTAACGTAGAAGTCAGTGGGAGTTATCCTAGACAAAATTCAAGCCATTTTTTTCAATTTAAGTTTTTTGAGTTGTTTCTTAGTTTGTAAACTAACAAATTCGAGGTATTCAAGTTTTTAGATTAGGATTCTTCAATAAATAAGCAAAAATGTTATTGTTTTTTTTTTTTTTAAATTGTGAGTTTATTTGAAGTAGAAAAATACTTTAAAATGTACAAACTCAAAAATTGATAAATAAGCCTATTAATGCCTCTTGCTTTAAAGATATGTGGTACTAAAGAAGGTAAACTTTTTTTTTTAATCATGAAATTGGGGTTTATGTCCATGTCAGGGTGCGTGTTTAAAAAAATCCCCAGACTTTGCTTGTAGTTTCCTGTTTTTTTCTATGCAAAACTTTGTGGGCAAACAAGTGCCTGCCCAACATGCCCGATGTAAAAACGTTTAGTATGTGACTGCAGCATGGGCCCAGATCATTAATGTTCATAGTGTCGCCAGTTATAATGTAAACTCTCAGGTTTATATTGTTTACCTAGTCATATTAGGCAGAGGTTATGTTTTGTGTTAATAGAAACATTCTACCTTTTGATGAATTATTGTGTAATAAATTCAGTTTGCTACTTGGTGAATGTGCAGTATTAACCCCATTTACCAGCTGCAAAATAACCATTACTTAATCTGACCCTCCCCTTTACTCATATGTCCATGTTATTAACCATCTGCACACTGGCAGTCCTCTGTCTAAATGATTGTTTCTCAAACACACAAACAGAGGTACCAATCCCAGTGATTCCTGCCATGATATCCTGTTTAGACAAGCTGGCAAAATTGTTTATGTAGTTACTGTTGTGTTTTGGTCTTTCTCTGTGATGGTCAAGGTCAGAAACCAAAAGGCAACTATGTCCCTGCATGACGTTATGAACCTTGCTATGAAGCTAAAGCCCAAGTTTTATGTTCCATAATATCCCTGCTAAAGTCCTGAGAAGTCTCAGTGCAATGAACTGCACCTAGAACTAGAGAAAGCACTCATTGACTTCAGGGCATCATTTGGTAAAATTTCACCATTTTGTAAATTTTCCAGTGAAACAGGACAGTTTTGCTCATCACTATTCTTGTTGCCAAAAACAAGCACCACAGGGGAAAAAATTGTTTCAGTTGTCACAAGCCAGGATTTTAGTTAATATTCCTGTATGTGCCTGCAACCTAGCTTCAGAACAAACCATTTTTCTTAGGGTGACCAGATCACTTGAAAATTCAAGGACATAACTAGTTTAATTTAAATGCAATCAGTGCTACCCTGCAACATGTATTTATTAGATGTACCCCTGAATTTTGTACTTTTAGCTGTCAGACTGGTTTGGTTAAAGGTTAAACTGATTGAACTGCAGCTTAACTATAGATCTTAAGAAAACCAGCAGCCAGCAAGATTTGTTTTCTAATAATACTGAGCGATTTCAGCAAAATACAGAGTGTTTTTTAATAGAAGAATCAGCAGATCCCTCTCTCTTTAAAGAAGCCATGTGATTAAACTAGTGAGAAATTACAGGTTAAACAGTTCAAGCTGCCCAACAATGAGTGCAGCAATTAGCCTGTGTTTATATGTCTCTTATTCTAAAAAGCAAAAGTGTGAATGGAAACACCATTGTGTTAGATAATATCAAGACTCATAAAAAGGGAAAGGACTGATAGAGTGAGTTTATAAAAAGATGACTAGAATATGGGTGTATCTTTATAGTTCCTCAGTGGTGGTTTCTTTCCAAATAAATGACAAGCACATCTGTTAAATATTTAGCACTTTCTCTATGGAGATTTTCTCGTCAAACAGCTCCAGATTGTTATTTTATTAGCAGAACCACATTGTCTTGGGTATTACTTCTTTGGTAATTATTTACAGGCCCAGACATATCAGAAGACTTCCAAGGAGAAAGTGAGATGGTGACCCTTTAATTTGAATGATTTGAACTTGAATTACAGCTAGTACATACAGCTACCCTATACCTAAAATAACCTTGTTTGTTGCCGAATGCTGACACAGTGCCACAGTTCTTTGTAGCAGCTCACATGGTATCCACGTGACCATATAAAACACATTATAAAATGTTCTCACAGTCTACACAGAAGTATAAAACTGGCCCTCACCTTTCCCCTATGGTCAGCAATAAAACACTTTCTTCACATAGAAAAAGTTGGTGAACTAAAGTAATGGTTATCATTACCTTAAACAGTGTGCAGTCTGTATTAATGTAGAAAATGCAAATGTTACCGATAGTAAGAGAAGTGTTAGGGTTTTCTAGCTATATCAGCAGGTTCTTTTTAACATGAAGGGGCTAACCATCTAGAAAATTGGTTTCAGCTAGAGAAGATAAAGTAGTTGCAAAGCTGCAATGTTTAGTCATTAGGTACTCTCTCTATACTGGTTCAAATCCTTTAAGTGAGTTCAGTGTAGAATTCAAGTTCTGCTCTCACTCATTCTGAGTAGGCGGGAGTTTCCATTTCAAGGGGACCTGTCACCCAGACATTAAAAGCTGTATAAGTCCTTTGCAAATTAAACATGGAACCCTAATTCTTTCTTTATTAAATCATTCATACCTGTTATAAAGGTATTTAAAAATCTCAACTGTTATTCATTTATATGCTACAGGCATATAGGCAGGCAGGCAATTAATTTCACTTTCCATTCTGCACTTCCTAGATGTTACTGAACTTCTCTCAATTCCCCTCCCCCCTCTCCTTCTATAAATTGAATAGCTGATGCACGGGTGTCAGGTGCCCCATTCTGGTCCATAAACAAGATTTTGGGGTGATCCAAAACTTACCTTAATAACAGCGCCCACAAAATGGTCCCTGTCTGCTTGCTGTGATTGTGAATTCCAAGACTGAAGTACTCAAGATCATTTCAATATCATTTATATAGTGTAAGTAACATTTATTTTGCTTGACAAGCACAATAGAAAAAAAAAGTTGGATTTTTTTTCTTAGTGTGACAGATCCCCTTATATATAAGGCTTTTCTATAGGGGGCTTAATTAGGGAACTGTCTCATACAGTATACTAATTGCAGGTTTTTAATTAAAATGGGTGGTTCACATAAAAAAATACACTATGCTCTATCCATCGCCAAAATAAGCATTTGGCAATAGTATTACAAAAATTGTGTCTTTTTTTTTAAAGAGATTGCTTATCCAATCAAAATGCCAAGCTCACAGAAGATGGTTTCAGAGAGCACCACTTTCTCCTACTGCACCTGCACCAGATTTTTCTAAATCATTAGCACCCCATTAATCATATACTGGCTGGCCATACGAATAATACTGTGCAAATATGGAGGGGAGAGACTTGCCCTGCTCTGGCCATTACTGGAACAAAGGCAGGAGATGGAGCAGAGCAAAAGATCCACAATCATGTATTGGACAATTTTTGTAAAGAAATACTGAGCAGTTTTTGGTTAAATGGTTCCTATTGCTAAAATACTTAATATGGCATCATTTATTTGAAAAAAGGTGTTTTACATTAAATAAAGGCAACACATTCAGCATTTATTCAGCCTTTCTGTCTCAGAGCATATTACTTATGTACCTTTACTGGGCTGCTATTAAATATTACTTGGCTTACAGACCTTTTAATGATGTGCTAACATTTTCTGTTAAACTCTCTCAACTATGCTTTCCCTTTAACAGTGTTTGAAAGGCTAGGCCTTGACTGAAACCATATATTCTGAAGGTTTATGCACCATATCAAAACAGAATGAGCCTGAGATACTTAGAATTTATAACTGCTTGGCTATAACTGTGTCCTTAATATTAACAGTTTAGGTACGTATTTAGTTTAACAAAATGTTCTCTTGCAAGTTTATTTTTCAGCCTACATCCCTGTATAATCACTGATGCAATGTTTACATCATTTTCTTAGGTTATTTTAAATGCCTGCAGCCCAAACGGCGATCTTTAATGTACAAAAAAATGGGTAATGTAAAGGAAACATTGTTAGAAACATTTTATATTTTCATTTAATGCAGTCTGGATAAAATGTTAAATCTGAACAGTTTTACCTTGAGTAAAGATAAAAGAGTTCCAATAAATAGGACCGGTGTTGTCCACATTTTAATATAAAAAACCCAGAGCTTTTATTTATTGGACTAAATAGTGTAGAACAATGCAATTAAACAGCAGTTCTCTATTACTCCTGAACCCACCATCTTGGTTCCCCAAGCAAGCAGAGGAGGAGGAGCTTATTTAGATTTTCCATTTTTTGTGAGACTCTGTTTATTACATTTTTAACACCCAGACCTTAGCTCATGCTTGGTGCTTAGTATTCCAGCAGACCGCACTCCCTTCCAAATATAAAGTATAAGAATGGCTATTGGTACACAAAGCCATTCCAAATGGGGACTAGCCCCAAACCACACAATGTTTCAGGGTCCTGTCCCTTTGTTTGGTGATTAACAGCGAGTGAACAAAAATGTGCTTAAAGATACCACACACTCCATCCTTTAATCCATGTGCATATGGACAAAACAATGGTCGATTGTCTGTATTATACAATATCCAGTCAGAATAAATGTCTAGAAACAACAGTGAACTTGGTGAAGTTAATTCTCCAAGCAAAGTAAAGTCCACCCTTGCCAATTCCTGTGGAAAAATGTATCTACAAAGTGAACTTCATACAAGGAATCCAATTAGTATAGAAACCTCAAAACTGTAAGATTCAATATAGAGGACATAAATGAAAGGGCTCAATTACAGTGCTCAATGCTGTGTTAAAGTGCAAAAAGAGGAACCAATTGGACATTTTTTTTGCACACTGGGAAAAGGGGTGGGTGGGGCTAGGCATGTAGGCGCCTCCCCTGCTGCCTTCTACTCACCCCTAACTTGTACATCAATGAGTTAAGGAGAAGGAGGAGGTGCATCCCCGTATTGGGCCCTGTGCTTAAGTAAGGACAGGGCTGTGCCCCTGACACTCCTGGGGGGCGCAAATGCTGTTAGATAAGCACTAAGGCGCTCACTTCTGCTCCTGCACCCCTGCCTCCCAGGCTTGTAAATGAGCCCACCAAGTAGCAAATGTTAGTACTAAGTAGGGTTAACAAACCCAAATATTTATATTAGATTCTATAGTACAGACTGGTTGTTTTACCCAGTACTGCACAGCTATTTCAAGGAGGCCTGGAGGAAAAGGTAACAACATGATTTAGAAACAAGTAACAACTTTCTATATGCTACCTAGTTGCTCCTAACATACACTCTAGGGCATTTTTACAAGCCCAAGGGGGCTGTATGTGCAAAAATGCAAATATGTCAAATCCAGCAATAATGTTACAAAAAACAGACTAGTCCTCATAAATCCCTAGGAGGTATAAAACAGACCATATTTATAAAAACATTACTCACTGGCACTGACTCTGCTTAGAGGGTTGATGTTAAATTTAATGCAGCTAAAAACCAGCATTAAATGCCCTAAAGTTTGGTAGGACAGCCTATCCCTACTGAACAAAGGCAATGGGTGTTTTCTTGTGCCTGAGTCTGAGCTTTCAGAAGGAGCCAGCGCTACACATCAGAACTGCTTTCAGGTAACCTATTGTTTCTCCTACTCCCATGTAACTGGAGGAGTCCCAAGCCGGACTTGGATTTCTTACTATTGAGTGCTATTCTGATATCTACTGGGAGCTGCTATCTTGCTCCCTTCCCATTGTTCTGCTGATCGGATGCTGGGAGGGGGGGGTGATATCACTCCAACTTGCAGCTCAGCAGTAAAGTGTGACTGAAGTTCATCAGAGCACAGGTCACATGGCTGAGGCACCCTGGGAAATGAAGAATATGGCTAGCCCCATGTGAAATTTCAACATTAAATATTAAAAAAATTTGTTTGTGTTTTTGAAAAAATAAATGGATTTCAGTGCAGGATTCCGCTGGAGAAGCTCTATTAACTGATGCATTTTGAAAAAACATGTTTTCCCATGACAGTATTCCTTTAAGAACTGACTGTAAGCATATCTGATTATATGTTACCACTTCAGTGAATATTTTCATTAATCAAGTCTTTATTACTGGGATCTCCTACCTTCGGCTTTAATAACACACACGTTTAGGACTCTCACACATTCAGATTCTGTTGTTCACCTATTTCCCCCAGCAAATATGAAATGAATAATTAAAAAACTGCTTTCAGCCAACATGCGCACATATGTTAGACAGCTTAATAATTACTTCAGCCTCAACTACCATCTGACGGCTGCTCTGAGACCACCTTGTGCTCCGGAGGCTTAGCGTTCTGCTTTTCAAAAGACCTGCTCTGCTACAGGAGGGAGCAATGACTTTAGAACTATGGAAAGCTGCCACAGAAAAAAATATTTTTGGCATTAGAGTCCTGTAATTTGTTTTTCCAGAATGTCACATTTTTACACACATATAGTTTCCTGTTTGTGTTTTTGGCCCCGGCTCATATCAGGTTTGCTCAGTTCTACATATGTCTTAAATAACATTAAACTTACACAAACATTTATAAGAAGTGACAGCAATTGCTCATTTATATGCTATTTACAGTGATGCTGCTGTCTGAACACACATTTGCATGGATTTAACCCATTGCTATAACCCCAGTGCTTTTGGATATGAGTGCGTTCCAGTTCATTCCAAAGGAGATAATGCAAACTAAAGTGGATGATGTTAACCTGAAACTTTCCGGATAAAGGATCTTCCATAATTGGGATATCCATATCTTAAGTCTACTAAAAAATAATTTAAACATTAATTACAACCAATAGTATTGTTTTGTATTGTATTGTTTTAAGGGTGTGCCGGCCATGGATTATTTCATGCTATATATATATATACAGGTATAGGATCCCTAATCCAGAAACCCGTCATCCAGAAAGTTCCGAATTACGGAAAGGCCACTCCCATAGACTCCATTCTAAGCAACTAATTATAATTTTTAAAAATGATTTCCTTTTTCTCTGTAATAATAAAATAGTACCTTGTACTTGATCCCAACTAAGATATAATTAATCCTTATTGGAAGCAAAACAATCCTATTGGGTTTAAATGATGTTTAAATAATTTTATAGTAGACTTAAGGTATGGAGATCCAAATTATGGAAAGATCCCTTATCCAGAAAACCCCAGGTCCAGAGCATTCTGGATAACAGGTCTAATAGCTGTATATATAATAGCATTTTATGGGCATAAGGGTTTTAATAACAGTACCAAAGTGTGATGGATGATTTTAATGAATGAGTAGAGGTATTGAATGATTACAATTTATGGATATTTAAAACATTACTAGTAAAAGCACTTGCTGTTTTCGGTCTAATATAGTGAATAATTCACATTGTTGGCCTCTTCTTCTTATTAATATTTTTGTATTGTATTGAAAACTTAAACCAGTGCTTAGAGGTTTTTTGTTTTTGTAATGATAATTAAATGTACAGTATACCTTTTTATATAAAGGACAGAGCATACACTGTACAGAAAAAGAGAGGTGTAAACCTCATTCTGTGCAGGAGGGGAGCTTGGCACCCTGACAAAGGGAGAGTTGTGCCCCCAAAATGTAGATGCACAGGTGGTCACAATAAAAACAAAAAAAGCTCCCCACCTTCCTAGATTAAGGTGTTTGTGTTTTCTTTTGTAGGTCACATTTACACCCATCTTATATTATATATGCTTTATATAAATATGCTGTGATCTTTAGTAAGTAAAAAGTATTAAAAAAGGGGTCATTTACAGCCAAGCGGGGCACAAGTGCAAGAATGCACCCCTTATTGCTCAATTACTAGCACTTGCACCCCCTGTGTTGTAATTCTCTGCACGGACCCCTTGATCATAATTCTCAGAGTCGCAGCTCAGCCCTGTCCTTAATGCCTGCTTCAAGGGCTCAGCAGTGAGCTGCACCTCTTGGCAGTTCTACCTTGTGCCTAGAAGAATAATGCGCAAGGTAAGGGGCATGTAGGGAGGATGCTTACTTGCCTCCCCCACCTGCCTATTTTGAATCTAGTGCACAGACCTGGAGTTGAGGCAAGGCCACAAAGGCCGGGCCTACGGTGGCACAAATTTAGGGGCAGCATGCCGCCCAGCCTTGCTTCAACTTTGCTCTCACTGGGGTCTGTTTGGCCTGGAGATTTGTCTGGCCAGGGCAAGACACATGGATGTGCTTCTGTGTGATCCTGAGGAGGGGAGTAGAGAGTGAAAGGGGCAGCTGGTGTGGGTGGCTTCTGGGCACCCATTGAACAAATCCAGGGTTGCTTGTGTGACCTAAGAAGTCTGCATTGTGCTCTGAAACAGAGTACAGAGGCCTGTGGCTATTCACACAATTCCCCAACAATGCACTTTTGCACAGTGGGCAAAGTGCAAAAAAAATTATGATTGTGGCCTTTTTTTATCATTTTGCACAATGCGTGGAGCATTGTAAATGAGCCCTACAGTGTTCTTTACTGGCGAACTGATGAGCACTAGTTGTTTAGGGGGTCTGCACCACCAGAGCAGAAGTGTAACCTATAGAAAATGGTAATTTAATTAATGATAAGTCTTAATGAAATGTCACACAGAATGTAAGAAAAGAGTTAAATGAATTATAGGAGTTTTTAAAGGCCTTTTTAGAATTATTTAGAATGTAGTAATTCACTTACAAGTAGTTATGTTAAAACATCCCATTTGGCAAAAACGTCAAGGTTTGCAAAAAAGTTCTGCTTTTCAAAACATCTGTTGTAACATTTAGCTAAACTAGAATTTCCAACAACAGATCAACCCCCAAAACATAGGGGCTGATTTACTAATCCACGAATCCGAATCCCGAATGGGAAAAAATCGGATTGGAAACAAACATTTTGCGACTTTTTCGTATTTTTTGCGTTTTTTTCGTCGCCGTCGCGACTTTTTCGTAGCTGTTACGACTTGTGCAAATTGTCGCAACTTTTTCGTATTGAGCGCTAGTAAACGGCAGGCAAACCTTTCCGATTTTTTCGCGACGGCTATGAAAAAGTTGCGACAATTCGCGCAAGTCGTACCGGCTACGAAAAAGTCACGACGGCGACGAAAAAATCGCAAAATATCGATCATTACCAAAAAAACGCATTCGGATGCTTTCGATCCGTTTGTGGATTAGTAAATCGGCCCCATAGTATTCCTACTACAGAGTTTTGTACACAAAAACTGCAGGAACAAGTCATTTAGTCTATAAAATAATACTGACAAAAATGCTTGTATTATAGTAATAAAGGATTAACATACACAAAATATCCTTGGCTAACAGATTATGGGACACATTTATTGAAGGGTAAAAATCGAGTTTACTACAATTCTCTAAATGATGCATCTCTACTTATTATCTAGGAGTTTTATTAAAGAGTATTTAGTTTATTAGTAGAGCTGAATGATTTCCGAATATGAACATGACATATGTACTGGAGATGATATCTGAAAGTTTGTTATGAGATCATATTGAGAATTATGTTTTAGAAATGATAGTGAGTATGTTGTCAACTTAGTAAATTGTAGCTTGCATGGGGGTGGGGGGTATTGCGCTCAGCATGGAGAAACAGTTGTGAGGTTCTATATTGTTCACTTGGAGGTGGTTTAATTTTTTTGTTTAAATATAAGGGCTCTTTCGGAGCTGCCTAGAACACCAAAAGTATTTACTCTTATCAGAAAAACAGATATCATAATAGGCCCTGTTGAAACATCAAGTGGGAACATCAGGTTGTTAATGAATGAGCATAGTGGATCCCCAACCTTTTTTACTCAAGAGCCACATTTAGGTGTAAGAAGTGTTGGTGGGCCACACAAGCATGAAAAGAATTATTCGGGGATGTTGTGATTGGCTGTAATTAGTTATTTGTTATTGGTTGTATTTGGTTATTTTGGCTATTTGGTAGCCCCATGTGGACTGCTGGTCTGCAAGAGGCTCTGCTTAGAGTAAAACTATGTCTCTGCGCCTTCAAGCAATAAATGTAAAAATGGGAACATAATTTGAGGCCAGTGGGAGCAACATCAAATGGGGCGGGGAGCAACATGTTGCTTACAAGCCACTGGTTGGGGATCACTGCTTTAGGTCATATACAGTTGTCTTTATTCTCCAAGTCAAGTGCTTCCTTCGGCTGCTCAGTTTGTATCAGAGACAAAGATGGCAACTTTGAGTTATTGGTCAGACACCTTCAAAATAAAGATAAGGTCCTTGACTGCTGCTTTGTCTTGGTCTCTAATTATAAATCATTTAAAGGTTCCAAATATATTCTGTAGAGCTCTAGAACTGTGAGAAGTACAAAACCCAGTGTGGATAATAATGGCAGACAGAGATCCTGCTTACCGACAGTCTAAATGAACTGGACAGTGAAAGTGGACCACAAAAGCTACAGTAAGAAATGATTACATTCTAGACATATTTAAGGAATACATGTGAAGAAAAGAAAGCAAGCCTACAGTCAGTCAGTCAATAACCTGCAACATACAGAACAAAGCTGGCATTGGTTGTATATGCACAGACTAGTGAAGGTGTTTTAGATAAGCGAGATTGCCATAGGGGAGATAAAAGGAAATTGCTTTCGCTAAACTAACACTACTATCCTGCAGATACATTTGAAATAATTAGCCTTTATATTATATATGAAAAACAGCAAGAGGGTTTTGAAAAGAGCTTTTGATCAAGGCGTTGCTTGCGTGGCCAAAGTGTTCATAGAGAATTCACATAGAGATTTTCCAAAAATGATGGGCCTAGTGATACTAGCAGTTAACCAAATGCAGGCCTTTGTTTGCTCAAACCTATCAGAGAGGAGTTGTTGCTATGGAAGAAGGGAACACGAAAAAAAGTTAAAGAGTGGTAGGAAATTTGAATTTTAAGTAAGATGCTGCAAGAGGCACAGAAAGGTAAAGAGAAAATGGCCCTTGGAATTACAGATGCAGCCAGAAAGTTTTCACATTTTGGGGCTGATTTACTAAGACACGAATTCCGACCGAATTGGAAAAATTCCGATTGGAAAACGAACATTTTGTGACTTTTTCGTATTTTTTGCGATTTTTTTCGGCGCTTTTACGACTTTTCGGAAATTATCTCGACTTTTTCATTACCAATACGATTTGCGCGAAAAAACGCGAGTTTTTCGTAGCCATTCCGAAAGTTGCGATTTTTTCGTAGCGTTAAAACTTGCGCGAAAAGTTGCGCTTTTTTCGTAGCGTTAAAACTTAAAAGGCGCGACGTTTTGCGCAAGTTTTAACGCTACGAAAAAATCTCAACTTTCGGAATGGCTACGAAAAACTCGCGTTTTTCCGCAAAAATCGTATTGGTAACGAAAAAGTTGCGATAATTTTCCGAAAAACTCGCAAAATACCGATCATTACGAAAAAAACGCAATCGTTCGTGAGTAAGTAAATGGGCCCCTTTGTCTCACCATGTCCAGACACCATTTTCGAGTGTTAAATTCTGCCTCTAGATGATGCTAGGGGGCAAAGATTTGCCAGCAAAACAGAAAAAGCCATAGACCATGTGCCCCCAGGTGGAGAATTTTTTTTTCCCCTGTGTTAACTGGAAGAGACATAAGGTGACAACATAGTAAAGGAACTTGGCTGCATCTGTAGTTAATGGATAGAATACTAGCCAGGTGTAGTGATGGGCGAAATGTTTCGGCAGGCATGGATTTGTGGCGAATTTCTGCGTTTCACCATTGGCGGCTTGTTTCGAGAAATGGATAAAAAAATTCGCCACGGAAAAATTTGCCGCACGTCCAAAAATTTCAAAGAATTGCCACGTAACAAAAGAATAGCCGCGGGCAACAAAAGAATAGCCGTGCGACAAAAGAATAGCCACGGGTGACCAAAGAATAGCCACGGGCGACCAAAGAATAGCCACGGGCGACAAAAGAATAGCCACGGGCGACAAAAGAATAGTCGCGGACGACAATTTTTTTTGACGCGCAACATTTTCGCTGCAAATTTTTCGACAAAGCGAAACGGGACAGATTTGCTCATCACTAGTCAGCTGGATTAGGCAAAAGGAACACTATAAAGACAACTATGACTGAACAAAGAGGGTCAAGGAATGGGTTCTTAATTATATGCTAGGAACTCAAATATCATGTTGGAACTCTGAATAAAGGTTAAATGGCCTATTTATTAGTGCAGGTGAATTTTGAACCCAAATTGCCATGTTTTTACCCACAATGCAGCATTTTCCCATTTTACAATTGCAATAAAAATCTTTTGTTTGAGGATGTTGTAATTTCCTCCACAGAGTGTCAAAATGATTACTGTGTATGAGTTTCTTTTTTACGCAGGCCGCTGTGGGAACACTGGAGCTTGCAGAGGTTTTAGGGTTCCCTTGTGTCACTAGACTCACTCTTGTTGAATTCAGCATAGGGTTACCACCTTTTAAAATTAGTCTAATTGGCTGGGGGATGCTTCTGATGATAGGGAGCGGTCCGCTGATGTCACAGGGGTGATGATGGAAATAGGTGAAGCAATGACATTAGTAGGTGGGGAGATGATGCAATATGGGCAAGATAATGTTGTGAGGTGCTGACAGTTGATTCTTAAGAATTGGTAATAGAAATAGGTAAAATTGGGGAGGACTATGGGCCATCACCACAGTTATATGGGCAGTCCAGGGGTGGAACATGAGGGTATTACAATTTTACTTGCTGCAATATTGCCAGCAAATTTGTAATACTGGCCTTGGCTGGTATGGGCCAGATGGCAACCCTAATTCAGGAAAGGAGGCAGGGATGTATGTATAGAGGAAGCAGATCCTAAGATTGCAGGGGGGCCCTGAAGTTTAGGGGGTCCAGAAGGGTCCTAAATAAATTAACAATTTCAATATATATTGATAGAATGGGTCAATTTACTAATGCTTTAGGGGCCCTAAATTAAATTTGCTCTGGGCCCGAAACATCTAGTTAAGCCACTAACAGGAGGTGCAGTTAGATATTAGCCAACTTGGCCTAATTTGAACTAAAACAGGTTCTTGATTAATGAGTGCTAAATAAATGGACGCAAATAGACATTTACAAAAAAAAAAACAGGCTTGCTGCTACTAATGATGTGTGCCATATAAGCACCATGTACAGTAGATTTGGGTGTGTATCGGTTAGGGAATGTGCAATAGAGAATAGTTATTGCTGCATCAGAATAGGTCCTGTTTTGTTTCAACAGAGAAACTGATAAACTTCTTTCTTCTTTATCCAGCAAGTTAATATAGTAAGTTTACCTATTCAGTGTGACACCATCTTTATTATCACTTTATTTTTCTGGCTTTCATCTCCCGTCTGCTTTGAAGCACATATGGTACTGGGTGTTGCAGACATGACAGCGTTCAGCCTCCTTTTTTTATTTTTAAGGAAGACAAAGCTCTCTGAATTATCCCAGCAATAAATCAAAAGGCTGTTTGTTTTAGGCTGCATGTCTCTACATTCTGTGGGATTGGCAACTGCGAACTAGCTACAAATGTTCAAATTTGTTATGTTCTTTACAAAATGCCAGAGTGACGAGTGCTCTGTGTTTATTTCCAAAGAAAATACAGTAGTATAATTCCTTCTACTTTTGTCATTCTGAACATTCCTGCCAAACAAACCCTCGCTGATACAGATTTTCTGCTCACTGAAAACCAGAAAGTTTCTTGCCCAATGTGAAACCTTACTCACCTCTCTCTATTCCTTCATCCCTTTGTACCTGAAGATGTAGGAAGTTACACTGTGTCTGATTAAAGACAATGAAAGGTACCATTTAAGGGCTGTGACACACACAGGCAACTTCGGCGACTTCGGCAAATTGTGGCGCTGCCTATGCCATCCCACCGTCGATTTACATTCTAGTCGAGGAGATTAGTCGGCAGCGACAAGGAAGATTTGTTGCGCGGCGACTAATCTTCCCGTGTGTCACAGCCCTTACTGGTGCTTTTATAGCAAAACTAAGGGGTTTATTTATTAACACTGGAAACAAATATCACTGGTGATGCAGCCAATCAGATCTTTGCTTTTGTTTTCTCACTTGTAGGTGACTGTTCATACCTAATTGCTGATTTGTTGCTATAGGCAAGATCACCGGTGATGTTAGTCAACAATGTTAAAGGACAATGAAAGGTTAATATAAATTAAAAGTAAGTCTAAAGGCATTCTTTTTAAGTACTTACTGCATATCTAAATTCCCAGATCCCTGCTTGCTTCTCTGAGATACGGTGCTGGCAGCCTACAGCAGTGTGAAGCCTACAGTGACATCACTGAAATCTCTCTCCCCTTCCTGTAGGTGCCAGCGGCAGCCTTCCTATTCTCTGAGCATGTGTGTAACTTGATCCTGTCTCCTGTTCTGAGCTACACATGCCCACCAGCCAATCAGAAGCGGGTCTGGCAGAGGGGAGGGGGGGAGGGAATGAAACACATGTGCAGTATGAAGCAAGGAGGGAAAGGAAGGGAGAATACCTTTTAGAGATGGCTGCCTGTTCTAGAAATGTGAAGTAAGTGTGACTGAAATATTTGATTAGGTGAGCCAAAAGTGTAGCGTTTTTACTAAACAATAGGAGGACTATTGGGCAGTATGCTTTTTAAATTTTGACCTGCATTCTCCTTTAATAAGACTTCCTGTATAACCTTTGCTCCCATTGCAACAAAGAAGCTCAGAATGTGCAACATATGAAGTAATTTGTAACATTTTGGGGAAAGGGATTTATAAACCACTAAAATCTTAATGGGAATATCGGAGTTGGAAAGGGGCTAAACCTAAAGGCTCTTGGATATACCTGAAATAAGGTTTGAGGGATTAACACTCATTTGCTCTGCTAGATATGACTGAACAGATGATGCACCAATGTATTCCTACACCTGTAATATTTTTATGCATTAAGAGGGGTCTTGAACAAAGGTTAATCTTCAAGAAGCTTGAATAGAAAAAGTCCGACAACTACTGCTCAGATTTACTACTCCAATCCACATTTCTGCCCCCAGTGGCAAAGTGCACATGTCCAGTGGTTTAACTTGTCTAAAACAAAATTTTGACCCACTTTTGCAATGTCTTCTGCCCTCCTCCTTTTGGCAGCACATTCACTGCACCATTTGCACACCCCAGCAGGCTTTTTGCACAAAACCAAGGCCTCACGGAGGACCGAGCCTGGTAAAGTTGCTCCACTTTCCTTTAGTAAACCAAAGCCCATGTTCTACAGGTCTGTCTAGGTACCCGTGGGCATCTGCAGGGAGTGTAATGCAAACCCTACACATATCTACAACATCACACTGCAGATGTAGAAGGAATTATTCGGAGTATAGGTATTCAACTGCACAGCCTACTGCTCAGACTCGATGCGTCAATCCTCAAAGGCACACTGCTCAGCCTTCCAACACATTTCTAAGCACAGAGGAGAGCACCATCATGGAGAATATCTGCTAAATATACTTTTATTTCAGACCACTGCACACAACATCAAGGGTGTTATACTGCCTGAAACAGTATGCAGTGTGCAGTGGTCTGAAATAAAAGTATTTTTAGCAGATATTCTCCATGATGGTGCTCTCCTCTGAGCATAGAAGGAATTATTGTATCACTTGTACTTACACAAGTGCATTTGAAGGCAATGAGCAGGTTATTTTGGGTGATCAAAGCAGAACCCAAACTGACCTGTTTAATAAAGGAGGTGAAAGTATTTAGAATGGGCTTCCCTAGCTAAAATTGTATATCCAGGGATAAATACATTCACATGGAGAGTCGCTTCCTGTATCTGACATGATTACACAAGAAATGTTATCTTCACTTCTTATTATTCCTGACAACATTATTATGCCTTCCCTTTAAATATCCTGAAAGGAAACCACAAAGATTTTTTGCATGGTGAAAAACATGTGAACAATTTAATGTAGGATTTAAACTGTAATAAAGCAAATGTTCTTACGTTCGGCATTTTTCTCACATACTAGGAAAATGTGAGTAGAAATGCCAAAAAATGCATTAATACATTAGTAATGTTATTTTGTCTGATAACTCCACGAACAAAGAGTTCTCCAACCAAAAAGGCCTCATTGCAAATGATTTGTGTGGCTTGAGAATTGCACTGGCTGGCTGAAACCACTTACAGGAGTGGAAACAGTTTTGGCCTTCAAAGCAGCTTTTCTTGCTGTAAATCGGTCTTCAAAATTGCTTGTTTGGTTATGTTATCCAAATCACACAGGGGTTTAGGTGGGAGTTGTAGGCTAAATGATGAAAAGGATGAATATTATTTACTTAAATGTGAAGTTTTCTTGCCATTAATGTATCATTATTTTCCCTTAAAATTACAGTAAAGTAAGAAAAAATAGATCACTCTGTCCACAGAACAATAGCAAAGGCTTTAAATACAGGTATTGGACTGTAAACTGGACTCCCAATATCCACAAAGCTCAGAATTATGGGAAATAGGATGGTAGGGAAGATTCAATAGCCACTGCTATCACTACATCTATGAACATACAGGTAAGGGACCTGTTATCCATAATGCTCAGCAGCTGGGGTTTTCCAAATAAGGGACTCTTCCATAATTTGGATCTCCAGCCATAAAACCTACAAAAAAAAAAAAAAAAAATGAAATAACAACAATAGGATTGTTTTGCATCCAATAAGGATCACTTGTAGCTTATCTGGGATCAAGTACAAGGTACTGTTTTCTTATTACAGAGAATGATGAAATAATGTGTAAAAATTATATTTTCTTTATTAAAATGAAGTCTATGGTAGTGATGAGTGAATTTTTTGGGCAGGCATAGATTCACAGCGGATTTCCACATTTCGCCATCGGCGAAAATTCGCAGCAGAAAAATTTGTCCCGTAGAATTTTTTTTCTGCCGTGCGTCAAAAAAGGGCGGGCGACAAAAAAAATAGACGTGGGCAAAAAAAAAATAAATCACGCAACAAATGCATTTCGGGAATTTTTCACCGTTTCGTGAATTTTCTTGTCGTTTCACAAATTTTATGGTGAAGCGAAATGGGACAGATTTGCTCATCACTAGTCTATGGGAGATGGCCTTCCTACATTTCTGAGCTTTCTGGATAACGTTATTCCAGAGCACAGATCCTATACATGTACTATACTGAGCAACAAGGTTATAATAACTCCAGTAACTCTCTTTTATAAGGTTGCGCCCGTGCGTACTGACGTCACACGCACAGGGCGCAACCTTATAAAAGCACAGAAGCAGCTGGGAGCCGCGGCACAGAGAGGAAGACATCACGGGAGCCGGAGGCCGCTGGGGGGAAATGGAAGGTGCTTGGGGGCCCGGGGGGGAAGCTGAAGTATGCTGTGGGTGCCGTGGGGGAGCTGGAGGATGCTTGGAGGCCCTGGGGGACG
Organism: Xenopus tropicalis; assembly: GCF_000004195.4. Classification (NCBI taxonomy): domain Eukaryota; kingdom Metazoa; phylum Chordata; class Amphibia; order Anura; family Pipidae; genus Xenopus; species Xenopus tropicalis. The sequence goes on along the minus strand of NC_030678.2, from coordinate 46,847,302 downwards.
CTGAAGGATACTTGGGGGGACCCAGGGGGAAGCTGAAGGATACTTGGGGGGGCCCTGGGGGAAGCTGAAGGATACTTGGGGCAGCCCTGGGGGAAGCTGAAGGATACTTGGGGGGCCTGGGGGAAGCTGAAGGATACTTGTGGGGGGCCCTGGGGGAAGCTGAAGGATGCTTGGGGGGGGGCCCTGGGGGAAGCCTCATTATGTGCGAGCCCAGAGACAATTAACTTTATACAGTTGATATAAAATATTTTACTACAGTATTTGCTTCAGAATCTTTTTTTTCTAGATTTTCCTCCTTTAAAATTGGGTGCGTCTTATATTTCGGTAAATGCTGTCCACCCTAGACTAATTTCCTAATTTTATATTCCAAAACTAGAGATCTCTGCCCTCGTATCATTGGTTGGGCAACTAGGCCTGCACCAGTCCACTGGTATATGAGCTGTAAATGTACTTTTTTCCTTGACTTATGGTGCGCTGGCTAAATCATTACAACATATTATAGCACATATTCATTCATTTTTGCTGATTATTATCCACTTCATTGTCCAGCAACTGAAGAAAAGTGTTTCACTCTATAGGAAATGCTTATGTTACAATCCAATGGAACGCAGTACAGCTGTACGGAACATTTTTAATTTAGATTCTGGCTGAGTTCCAAGATGGTTATCTGTACAGTACCACTTCAGCTAAAACCAAGGGATCGGAAAAGTTAGATTCCAGCTTATTACTTCTGACGCTGACCGTGCTGGTGCATTCTGTAATGGGACATATTTATTTCAGGTTGTCAAATTAGTAGGGTTACATTATGTATCCATTCTCTAGCCACATTCGTATCTCTCAAATGTAACAGTTGCAATGTATTTTTTCATAAAAAATATATAATTTCCTTCAGCTTTGGTTAATTTCTGAACATGCATCTACAGGATATTATATACAGCTCATTAGCTAAGCCATGTCAGTAAGTAGGGTACAATGGCTCTTGGTACAAGGATTTTTGAAACCTTTAGAAGGAGCTTTCGACTGAGCACCTTCAGCAGAGCACTCTAGGGTGGGAGCGCTGGGGCTACCAGAGGTGTGGGGGGTGTTACTGCACCTGTGCCCAAAACCCCTCTGGGCCTGCCAAAGAAGAAGAAATGCTTGGTGCCGGTAAAAAATTTGTGCTTGGTGGGGGTAGGGGACCCAGTTGCAAAGCCCATACCTGGGCCTGGCCAGGCTTAGTTACATTACTGAGTGGAAGTTACTTTCTGCTAGATATTGCCATATAGCACAAAAAAATTGGAATCTAACATCAAAAAGAATTATACAAATGCAATTACAGTAGAGCTTGTTTACGACTGCAACTGAAGTTGACCAGCCTCTTGGCATCTATTGAAAGTACTTGCATCCAAAGCTGGTGTGTCCTTTCTGCCTCCTGTTTTAAATCACTTTCAAATATGTATCAATAAATGTATATGGACTTTTTCCTTTTGATGCCAAGTGCCAGAAATTATGGCATCCTGATTTTTTGAATTTTGAGACAATTGCAATTGTTCCAAATAGCATCAGATTTGCAAGAGCCATTGTGCATGGTTTGTGCATCAGCTGCAGTTATCTCAGATGCAATTATCTCAGATGCAATTCTCTCTTGCACTCACACTTACAACTCATACTGGAATTGTTGGAAAATGCACTGAATTGTGCAATAAAATGTGGCAAATTGCTTCCAAATTGCACTTTACACACTACACTTGAGTAAGGAAATAACCCATCTATGTGAGTTAATGAGTCCAGCATTCCCTCCAGCCTCATCAATGGTAAGTCTGCCTCCCATAAGAAGCAGAAGCATCCTGCGCCCAATTACAGGCTTCTGGGGTGATGTCCACTCTAGACAAAGTGACTAGAATAAACAATAAATAATTATAAAATCATGCTTTCAGCGTGCAACATAATGTATTGCACTGACGATAACATATTTGTGCTAAGCATGTAAAATTGCACTTTGCACACTACACTTGAGTAAGTAAATGACCCTTAATATATTTGGATGAGAATATAATGGACCTGTTATCCAGAATGCTCAGGGCCTGGGTTTTTTTAGGATAAAATTTAAATCTCCATACTTTGTCTACTCAAAAATAATTTAATCATTAAATAAACCCAATAAGATTGTTTTGCGTCCAGTACATACTAATTATATCTTAGTTGGGATCAAGTACAAGGAACTGTTTTGTTACTGAGAAAAATTTGTTGGAATTATTAGATTAATATGGAGTCTATGGAAGATGGCCTTCTTGAAATTCAAAGCTTTCTGGATAATGAATCCCAACAAGAAAATATGTGTTTTGCTTTAAAATAAAGTCATAGCAAAAAATGCCCATAGGCTGCAATATATTCTGCGCAGGAAAAAGTAAAAAAAAAAGTCTATAGAAACTCGCAAACTTTTAGATGGCAAATTGTTACATTCAAGTTTTCAGGTTCTTTGCAGGCATTCAAATTTTTTAACCATAATTTGAATCGAAGTTTTTTAGCGCAAAAAAACTTGAACTGTGAAAAAAAATCAAACTCTACTAGAGTAGACAGTAGAGTTAAATCAGATGAGCTTTTGGTTATTGGTGAGCAAATGTGTCCCGTTTAACTTCAAATTTGTGAAACAGTGGGAAAAAAGTAAACAATGTAGGGAGACACAGGGGAGGAGATGTAGTTAGAAGTGCAGCAGGATAAAGGGTTTTGCGGGTTAATAAAATGTTTTTGTAAATTGTGCTTCTCTTTAGTGATAAGCAAATTTTTTTTGCCAAGTGAGGAAAAAGTTGTGGTCATGTCAAATAAGTTGCGGTACCCACACTTGGGGGACAGGGTCAGCTGGGTGGTGGAGCGCCTGTGGGGGGGATATAAAGGCGGCGGGGACCATTTGGGGGTGCAGGGGCCCCTGAAGCAGAAGCCACAGTGGGCTCTGCACACACCAGTCCGACCCTGCGGTTGCATCAAAAAATTTATTTAAAAAATTGCGTGGTAACCAAAATTTGTGAATTTTTTGCGGTTTTACACATTTTTTAGAGAACCGCAATGGGATAGATTCGTTCTCTTTATTGATAAGCAATTTTTTTCGGCAGGCATGGATTTGCTGCGAAAATCTACATTTCACCATTGGCAAATTATTTTGTGACACTGCTGCAAAAATTTGCTGCGACAAAAAATCGGCAAGTAAGGAAAAAGTCGTGGCCATGTCAAATACGTTGTGGTTACATCAAAAAAGTCACTGAAAACTTTTGATTTTTTCTTAGTTCCAAACTTTTTCTGAAGTTTCACAGACTTTTCAGCAAAGTGAAATGGGACAGATTCATCACTACTTCTCTTATTTGTATCATTGGGGTGCCCAGACTACTAGGGAAATATCAGCAGCACACATTTCCCGTGCCTGACAGTAACAGTGAGCAATCCTGTGAGGTAAATACATCAGGCGGAGTTGATGATACTAAAGGCTTTGAGTTCCACTGTTCCACTTGTAGATAGAATGCTTACAGGTAATAAACAGATTTAATATTAAAAGGCAATATACAATATTAAGTCATTTTATTGTGATTCTGTGTTGGTAATGTTTTCCTTTTCCCCCCCATATTTCTTGATGCGTGCATGAATTAGGGATCGGAGTTATAAAGCTTTTCTTCCAGACATTTCCAAGAGATGACTAAAAAAGATTTGTAGGCTGATAATTTTTATCTATGAAGTCATGCTAAGTATTGTTCTTGTCTCCAGGGTATGGAACGTGCAGTTTATGAGGCTAAGCCACTGGTGTGGCAGCAGCTGTGTGAAAGATGTATAGCGCATTGCTCTTATCTTGATTTATTACATAAATGGTTATTGAGAGCCACTGTGATGTGATGTTCCACATTTAAAAAGGATCACTTGAATTAGTTAACCAATGTGTTGCAAAGTGTGTAGAAATAACCCCAAACTGATCCGGTGACTAGGAGTAGGCAACATTCGCTGTGAATTGTCTTTTCCCTGTATCCGAGCACAAACAGAGCTGAAATGGGTACTAATTATTACAAATAAAGGGGAGTTATGAAATAATATATAACGGGCCAATTATTTCGACCCTGGTTGAAAAGGAAAAAAAAAGGTTGCCCCCTAGCAGTCATCCAGAGAGGACTTCCATCCATGCTTTGCACCTCATGCCAGATAAAAATCTTTAAAAATTTAAAATTTTGCATGACATAATTTTATTGAATTTGGATATGTTAATTTAATATCTTGTACTTGTAACGACCCAAAAATGATAGATGGATAAGAAATACATACTTACACTATTGCCTGTCACGTTTTTGAAACTTCCAATATAGGTACTTGTGTGAATCATTATTATTATCTACCATTGTCTGTCTGTCTGTCTGTCTATCTATCCTGTCTATCTATCTATCTATCTATCTATCTATCTATCTATCTATCTATCTATCTATCTATCTATCTATCTAGCTACCTGTTTTCTTGTTTCTGTAGAATCCATATATATATATATATCACACCTGAGCTGTTCCTGACAGGGCCATATTACTCCCGTTGTGATGAGGACAAATAAACCAGTTAGATTGGGGTGAGGTAGACCAGAAATCCCTTCACTTTAGAAAGGATACAGTAATTGCATTTTTAAACCACAAAAATTATTTGTATGTACCTTGATAGAAAAGTCATTGACAAATTCACCCTCAGTTTGCTGCTGTCGGTGGCAACTAGAAAAGTGCAAGCTTTACATCCAGAACTAATAAACCTGCAGCTATGATCGAACATATAGATGCATGGATTGAACTTGCAGTCAGCTATTTGATTACTTGGAACAGATCTTGGAGATCTTGGAACAGCAAGGTGGAACGGAGGTAAATATACTAGGAAATATGATTTTGAGTTCTGCAGTCACAAATAGATCAAACATATTTATTTAATCATGTTCACTTCTGATTAAATAAAATATTTTTGATCTATTTTTTAAAGATCCGTGACTGCAGAACTTTTTTTGCTTTTTATATATTTACATTGCAATATATTCAAGCTGGCCAACTACGTCATCCTCAGTCTGGCCAGTCCTACACTCACTCATTCATTAAGAATTCCTCTGTTTGATATTTTCCAACATTAAAACACTAAAACATTAAAACAAGGGCGCCACAGGGAAGCCCTGGGAGAAGATGGGGATCCCGGCAGCTACAACAAGGAGACGGCCACCGTTCTTGTATTTCCTTACAACTATGTAAAACTCATGTTGATCGTTAGATTCAGACGAGATTATAGCTAGATTGTTTAATACCTATTTAGTTTAATGAAATAGTTATATTAATCTAGATTGTTGGTATTTCACAAAACTTCTAGCGCTGGTAAACCACATAGTGATAATGAAATCCAAGAGATACAGTGGCTCATTTACTACAGGTCTGCAGGGTGCAAAGTGCAATCACAAGCACAATCTACTATATTTTTTGCACTTTGTGCTGCAGGTCACGAAGATGCAGATGCCTTTGTGCGCTTTATGAATACATGTGGGGGAGCACTGTGTTTAACAGTGATGTATTCATGAGGGGCAGGTGGGGGAAAGCATGTACCTATCTCCTTTCCACCCCCTACATGTTCCATAACTTGCATGTCATTCAGATGAGCAAGTTTGGCTGTGCTAATGGGCATTTGCTGCAATGGGGCCATGTACGTAGCACCTACTCTATGGCAAGCAGTAAGGGCAGGTCCAGGGTCGGACTGGGCTGCCGGGACACCAGGAAAAATTCCGGTGGGTCCCGGCTCTAGTGGGCCCCGGCGACCCAGACCCGACCCTTGCCGGCGATCCCCCTCCCGAACGCTCCTCCCCTGACGCGTCTAATTTATGCGCTCGGGGGAGGACGTCGGGTGGGGGCCCTGCGAGGGGGGTTAGGGGGCCCCTACGTGGGGGGTGGGGATTTGAGGACGCGCCCGGCTGAGTGCACCTGCAGGGCCCCTGGGAAGGGAGCCCCCGTGGGCCCTTAACAGCCCAGTCCGACCCTGGGCAGGTCTGCTCTGTGCCCACCGCTGAGGTGCTCTGCACCTACCTGTACACATTTATGCCTCTTAGTGCTCATTCATTTGCAATTAATTTCAAATTAGATGGCCCCTACTGTCTGCAGTCCCTCAGAAGCCTCTTTAAATCCCATCTAGGAATTTTTAATGCATCACACATTGAGAGAAGGAAAACTATTTGTATTCTGTAACACACATAGCTGGAAATCAAGGTATACACTTCATGTAAAACTCATTAGGATAATATTTCATGACTCCAGCTACAAGCAGTCCAGGCAAGAGAGATTGCAGATAAGAGGAGGGCAACCTACACCTTTCCTGGCACTTAACAACTCCAACCAACATCTGGAAGGCCATAGGATGCACGTGTCTGGTGTAGAGATGTCTCTCCAAATGGAGTAAAGGATGTAGTAACCCTCCCCTTGGAAAGTCAGTTTACTATCTGTGTGGCCCATTCTGTATATCCACCAATGTGTACATTGTACCTGTGAACATGCAGAATGTTAGCACCCTGTATTTCCCTTGGCCCTGACCTCAAATGATCAAAATATTTTACAACAGCTGAACAAAACACAATATTGCAATAACCACAGCACTGAACAAACAAACTGTATTTGTATTTATTTCTTTTTTATGGAATACTCTATTAATCAGATATTACATAAGTTACCCTAAAATACATCAGTAGCCAGAAGGGGAAGAGATGATCACTCGTGTTTAGAAGGGAAACTAATGACAGTACCACATGGGGATCTTTGTTTTGAAATACTCTTTAACCTACCAGGAACCTACAGCACAAACAGAGAAATCTTCATGCAATAAACCTCTTTTTGTCACTTCATTAACATAAGGTCCATCTGTGTCAACATTACCTATGAGGCCCATAGATTCCTTATTATGCTTGGACATGGTGTATTATCTGAGAGAGTGATTTAATGGCCATATCTGTAGACTGGCCCCATCCCTAGAGATAGACTCGCAGGTGTCTGGAGTGTGTCTTTCACATCCATTCAGTTCTGGTCACACACTTTTCAATGTTAAAGCTGCATATATTTTATTATACAAAGAGTCAAATCTAAATCAATTCTTTTAATTAATAATCAAAATAGAATTTGTTAATGTTGAGGTTTTATCACTTTAATGGAAACACTATAAAAAATATTAACCTATCTGTCTGGAACTTCCAGTCTCTATCCTACTTCCCAGTTCATATGAGCTTGTGCCAATTTTAATTTTAATCTGCTGCTACAATTTTCTTTTGCCTGGAATCTGAAATTTGAATAGAGTCAGAAGTCTTTATCATAGAACTGAAACCCACCTTAGATTACCTTCAGATTACCTTCAGATGGCTGAGATGTCCAGCTTCATTGGTTTACTGTTTTATTCTATATTCTCCCCTGTCAAGGTTGTGATCTAGGTAGATAGGCTGTTAGATATCTGGATATTTGTGTTGGCAAAAGTTATTGTTTATGAAAAAGAACTCTGATGATATTGCTGACTGAATCTGTGGTTTCATTGGACTAAGTTTGTTATCTTTAAGTCCAGCAGGCAGAAATGCCACTTTAGGCCCCTTGTTCCAAAGGTGAAGTCCAAACAATTCTTGATTCCACAATTACAAATTGATTGCTGAATTTCATTGGATTTCAAGACTTGCCAAATCATTATACAGGCTTTGTCTAATTGTATTTTTCTGGTTTTGAAAGAATAATATGGATTTATATCTACATAAAATTCATATACAGGTATGGGACCTGTATGTATGTGTATGTATTGGCATCCCAGGAAGCAGCCGCCATTCGTTCTTTAGGAGATCCCCTATAGTTAATGGCTATTTATAAAGAATTTTTCATTCTAATGATTTCTACAGCTGTGTAGGGAAAACTGACATATGGGATTCATAAGAAGCAGAATTTCTCTATGTCTGACAAACATGACAAAGTGTATAAAAGAAACCTTAGTGCTTTGAGGAATTTTCCATTTTATTGTGACATATTAAAGTGTTTTAATGTGTTCGTTTAAACAAAAGAGGAACAACACGAGACCATAACGCTCAGGGGAAGCAGCATACACGTCTCACCTCGTTTTCCAGAAATAGTCAATTCTATAGCTTGCTCTCAAGTCATAGGTGGCCAATAAGTGATCAATTAGCCCAGGCAAGAATATATTTCATGTCTCGGTTTTTGAAATATTTGTTAAATTGGTTTGTATTGAAAAATGTTACCGACGAGCCAAGGAAATGTTGAATCTTTTTGTTATCGAGACTTTTCATTTGAAAAAGTATCTTTAACAGTTTTCAAAAATATTTCGTATTTTACCATGTAAATGTATTTAGACATTATCGTCTGCATTTTACATAAGTTACAAGTATGGGCATTGTGTTATGTGTGCACTAAATATTTCTTTTATTTGATTTGATTTTTTTGTTATGTCTATGGAGAATGACTTATTTGCAGCAAGAACTAAGACACCCCCTTCCTACTGTGGCTAAATGTATCCAGAGTTATTCCAAAGTGATATCCCAGGCTATCCCCAGCCTAAGCTGCATTCCCATGTATAATTCGGATGAGATGACTCATGCAAAATCTTTATTCCTTAAGGGAACACTCACATCTGTACAAGCTCAAATATGCAGAGAAAGAAAGCCTAAAGACTCAAATGAGCTCCTGTACAATATATATGTATTCATACTTTAATATCTAATAAATGGAAGACAAAGCCTACATTATATCATTCATTTTCACCTTTAAACCCATACAGTAATTTGGATCACCAAATTTTAAAGGGCTGATTTACTAAAACTCTCATACTTTTCTCATATTTTTTCTTTAAAAAGTAAAATAAACTTGTTTCCATGAACGTCTGCCATTTACTCAAGTCTGAATTGAAAAAGTCAGTACTGGAAAAAGTTGCAGAAAAGTCGTGAAACATCAATTTTTAAAAAACAGAAAAAACAAAAAAAACAAAAAGCAGCGTAAAAAATCAGAAACCTCTAAAGTTTTGAAGCAAAAAAAGGATCTTCCATTTGTAAATGGCCCCCTAAGTCTCCTAAAAATTAAACAAAATGTTTTGCTTCTAATAAGGATTGATTATATCTAGTTAAGTGTAATAATTAGCGAATTTGTCCCGTTTTACGTCGCCAAAAGATTTGTGAAACGACAGTGATGAGTAAATTTTTTCACAGGAATGGATTTGTGGTAAAAGTCCACATTTTGCCATTAGTGAAGTTTTTTGCAAAAGTGCAGCAAAAATTTGCAGCAAAAAACATTTAATGAGAAAAACTGCACAAAACAAAAAACAAAAAAACCCCATTCACTCCAATGCATTTGGAGTGAGAAAAACTAATTTAGAGTGATAAAAAAACTTGAGAAAAAAGCCCATTGATTTCAATGTATTAAGTGTGAAGAAAAATCGCGCAGTAGCCGTAAAAAAATCTCTTTAATGCATTTCGCAAATTTTTTAGCAGTTTCACAAATTTTTCAGAGATTTGCTCACCACTAATTGTAATATATTGCAACTTTCTAGCTCTCAAGGTTAGAATTCCCAAATGTTTGCCCTTTAATTGGCCACCACTGGGATCACCTGACGTAGCTGGGATTGATGGGAGCTACAATGTGGACCTGACCTCTGCTCCATGTACAATTTAGCCTGCACTATATATACATATATATATATCTTAAATTCATATATCCATATATCCCAGAGTCAATCAACACCATCCAATAAAGAGTTTTTGCACTGGATCAGTGTTCTGGAAATCTCTGGGAGAATCAAACATAACAACATAAAGGTAAAAATACTACGAAACCTGTAAAATATTGCACTTTTTTTATGCACCACCTCACAGTGAGGCCAAAATGAGGGTCAAAAATGACTGTTAATATGTAAAGCTTAATGTTATTTTTTTATTTATCCACTCTGAATCAGGCTTTCTTTCCTCTCAGTAGAAGTTAGGGGCATGGTAACACTGGCTTGTTAGATGTTTAATGCTTCCAACAACATAAAACAATGTTTACAAGGTTAGAGCTTGTATTTTTCAAATTTATTGTTTGTGAAATCTAATAAAGTGACTACAGAATTAGCTAAACCTGTTGTGCCTCTGGACAAACTCCCAGTGACAGGTTCACTGGAAACACATAACACAGATTTCTGAGTGCTTCGAGGACTGACGGCTTGACTCATGGAGTGCAGATCTCAGCTTTTGACTTTAGCCCAACTTTGCACAAATAAGATAAAGACATTTTTATAAAACAGTATCATTTCATAAAATGGCAGATACGTGAAATTTCATGTTTCACAAACAATTGCTCCTCCTTTCTGTACTTCTGGTCCAAATCTTCTTAAAATCTTCTATGGATGCACATACAGTAGCAACTGGGAAATAGAAGAACATGCAGGCACAAAATAGTAAACATAATAACAAATAGCAAGAAAACATAGAACTTTCATCCTTGTAGATTGTAAGGGCAGGGCCCTCTTCACCTCTTGTATCGGTTATTGATTGCTTTATATGTTACTCTGTATGTCCAGTGTATGAAACCCACTTATTGTACAGCGCTGCGGAATATGTTGGCGCTTTATAAATGAATGTTAATAATAATAATAATAATAATAATAATAATAATTATAAATACATTTTCTGCATTTGCTTACTGCTTGCTCCAGTGTGACTGTCTACTTTTCTAATTCTTGGTCAATTTGCTGTTGACATCTATGGAGATTTCTTCAGGTAAAGCTAGCATGCATGCAGAAAAGCCCTATGTTGGCCACAGATCATATTTTACTGCCACAGGTAGTGGCTTCCAAATGGTAGGATTGGGTTCGCTGGGTGGATCAAAGATATGATAGCCAGTTTATAAGCCTACATTTATTTGTAGGATTTTGGGATTGGCTTCCCCAAGTTGACCAAAGGAATGATGGCCCAGTTTACAAACCAACATTTATTTGTGGGATTGGCTTCCCTAAGTGGGCTAAAGGAATGACGGCCTGGCTTACAAGTCAACATTTATTTGTGGGATTGGCTTCCCTAAGTGGGCTAAAGGAATGACGGCCTGGCTTACAAGTCAACATTTATTTGTGGGATTGGCTTCCCTAAGTGGGCTAAAGGAATGACGGCCTGGCTTACAAGTCAACATTTATTTGTGGTATTGTGGGCTTAGATCCCCTATTTGGACCTAAGAAATGAAGGCCCAATTTACAAACCAACACTTAGGGGCTGATTTACTAACCCACGAATCCGACCCGAATTGGAAAAGTTCCGACTTGAAAACGAACATTTTGCGACTTTTTCGTATGTTTTGCGATTTTTTCGGATTCTGTACGAATTTTTTCGTTACCAATACGATTTTTGCGTAAAAACGCGAGTTTTTCGTATCCATTACGAAAGTTGCGTAAAAAGTTGCGCATTTTTCGTAGCGTTAAAACTTACGCGAAAAGTTGCGCATTTTTCGCGTAAGTTTTAACGCTACGCAAAATGCGCAACTTTTTACGCAACTTTCGTAATGGATAGGAAAACTCGCGTTTTTACGCAAAAATCGTATTGGTAACGAAAAATTCGTAAAGAATCCGAAAAAATCGCAAAACATACGAAAAAATCGCAAAGTACCGATCATTACGAAAAAAACGCAATCGGACTCCATTCGACCCGTTCGTGGGTAAGTAAATCAGCCCCTTAGGGGCACATTTACTTACCCACAAACGGGTCGAATGCGTCTGATTGCGTTTTTTTCGTAATGATCGGTATTTGGCTATTTTTTGGAAAATTATTGCGACTTTTTCGTTGCCATTCCGAATGTTGCGCAAAATCTGGCGATTTTTCCGTAGCGTTAAAACTTGCGTGAAAAGTCGCGCCTTTTTCGTAGCCATTCCGAAAGTTGCGCAAAATGTTGCGATTTTTTTGTAGCGTTCGGATTCATTCAAGCTTCAGTATGGTGACTTTTCTTGGGCCAGGTTGGAGCTGCAGGGTGCCATTGAGTCCTATGGGAGGCTTCCAAAATCATGCTAAGTCTGAAAGTTTCGCCCCCCGCCGCTTACGAGCGCTCAATACGAAAAAGTCGCGACAAGATACGAGCGAATCGTAATGGCTACGAACAACTCGTGTTTTTTCGCGCAAATCGTATTGGTAACGAAAAATTTGCGACAATTTCCAAAAAGTCGTAAAGGCGCCAAAGAAATCGCAAAATGTTCATTTTCCAATCGGAATTTTTCCAATTCAGATTCGAATTCATGTCTTAGTAAATCAGCCCCTTATTGTTGTGCTAGTAACAAGCACTAGATGGCTTATAACATTTTCATAATTCTGTAACTTTGTGATAAAGTGGGGCCTACCCAAATGTCAGACCACGGATGGGGTATCAAACCCAAAGGGGAATAAGAGGTCATTAGGCTATGTAATCCATATACCTGACAGGTGCAGGTCACTTTTTTGGCACACTGCTCCACATTGGTGTCTTTTGGTGGATTTACACAATATTCCTTATGCTCTATTATAAATCAGTATACAAATCTCAGCCTTTATAGAACTGGTGGAAATTTCTTTCCAAAGGGAAGTGTAGAGAAAGAGAAATAATGGCAGAAGTGAAATAACGTAATGCTTACCAATGGATTATCTGCTGGTAGACGCAAGCATACAGAGTAGAAGTTAAGTCTCCTGTTCAGTGATCTGTGTTAAATTCCATGTGCCTACACTTACCTTTAATTTTGTACAAATAATATCCCGGTACCTTTTTTCCTGTAATACAAGCTTGAATGCCAGTAATGTTCTGCCAGGAGTTATCCCAAAGGTGACTGCATGAAGAGTGCTTTAGCAATGTACAAGATTAAGAAAATATAAGTTCATATTATATTACCTTGCTCCATGGAAACCTAATTGTAAAACATATGCTCCTACGTTTGGATTCTGGAAAGTTTCATGTGGTTCTTCATTATGAGAAACGCTTGTAATTGGGGGGGGCGGTTAAAATGTAAAGCGCATACCAATAAAACGCGCAGCTGATTTTGAAGGACTTTGGATGAAAACAATTTAATTTAAAAGCTGTAAGTTTACATTAGTTCTGTAATTTCTTGGCATAATCTTGTAGAGCTGGAAAAGGATGAAGAGATTAACTGCATTTTTATTGGCATGGTTAGGTGTGTGCTGGCATGTAAGTAGGCAATAGAGGGAATGGAGTTGTTATGAAGAGCAGGCTTAGGCTTTTACCAGTTTCTATAGGCCAAAGGATATTACCCATTCCATTGGTTCTCTGGAGACTTGTTCCTATTCTGTGCCAATAAATATATGTATTAATTAGCTATGCCAATCAATGACAGATTCCGCTCTGTTTTTAAATCCATTAAAGGCAGACCTAATGATCTATGATCTGATATATAGACTAAGTGGTGGATTGTTTCTATGGAGATCATTTTTTGCACAGATACGGTAAACTTTATTGAATTGTATTAAAACCAAAAATCACAATACATAGTACCAAGTGTGAGTATGTCACTGATCATAAGAGTAACAAAGCTGGGTATATTATTAGCGATGAGCAAAACTGTTTTGCTTCGGCAAAAAATGTGTGAATCTTTCAAAAGATTTGCGAAATGCCAAAAATGATGCGCATAAAAAAATTGTTGCATGTGAAAACATTTTTTGACATGCAAATATATCTAAATATAGAAGTAATGTGTTTTACAACATAGTGCTTCATGCTGATTTATTAAATACTTCTTCAAAATCCCCATTAGTCCCGCCCATGTTTTTCACTTTCCCAGGGTGTGCAGGGGGGGTGGTGGCACTTAGCACACTACACTGTAGGATAGGAACCAATTAGCAATTATCTAGACTGACCTGATAGGGAACTGAAGCCTGTCATTGGTGGTGTGACTTCAGGGCTGTGATTGGCTATCCCCCTCCTACTGTGCTTCTGGCAGGGACCAGACAGGGATCTAAGAAGATCTATAGGGAGCTCCAATAAAGGGGCTATATTTACAAATAGTATTAATTTTTAGACCAAAGTGCAACCAGCAACTTATATATTTCATAATTGCCTACAAAATTAGAGGTTTTTTTAATGTATGCTATATGTCCCCTTTAAACTTCTAAAAAGACAATAGGAATACTCATAATTCAAAAGTTTACTTATTCTCCTTGCATAGAGCTCCATATTGTATAGCACAGAACAGTATGGAAATGTTTATGCTTTGTTGGGTTTATACTTATGTCCTGCGATAATAAAATGTACTAAATATGTACTAAATATGTACTGAAGCAATTAAAGATTTTACTTACCAACAACCAGTACCAAATGCTATGTTCATGGGTACATTTGGATGCCATTCTCTTCCTTTATAATAAAGATTTATTTGTTTAACATTTCTTGCTGTACTCTATGGGGCTGATTTACTAAGACACGATTTCGAATCCGAATTGGAAAAATTCCGATTTGAAAACGAACATTTTGCGACTTTTTCGTATTTTTTGCGATTTTTTCGGCGCCTTTACGACTTTTCGGAAATTATCGCGACTTTTTCGTTACAATACGATTTGCGCGAAAAAACGCGAGTTTTTCGTAGCCATTCCGAAAGTTGCGATTTTTTCGTAGCGTTAAAACTTAAAAGGCGCGACGTTTCGCACAAGTTTTAACACTACGAAAAAATTGCAACTTTTTGCGCAAGTTTTAACGCTACGAAAAAATCGCAACTTTCGGAATGGCTACGAAAAACTCGCGTTTTTTCGCAAAAATCGTATTGGTAACGAAAAAGTTGCGTCAATTTTCCGAAAAAATCGCAAAATACCGATCATTACGAAAAAAACGCAATTGGACGCATTCGGCCCGTTCGTGGGTTAGTAAATGTGCCCCTATAACTTTATAAAGAAGCTATTGAATTGTTTTAAAATAGCAAAAGTTTAATAGAGATTTCTCAGTGGATCTGACTTTTCTGAGTTCTCTTGCATCTTATTCACATACTTTTCTATTACACAGTAAAAAGTAATTTTACCATAAGTGTATGACAGGGATTATGCTTTATTTAATGCTGACTTACTTTCTTTATGTTTAGTTAAAAACCTGTATGGAATGCTTCATTTTGTACATTTAGTTCCTATATATTTAATATTAACATAAGGAATTTCAGTGCTCTTGCTTACTGAACATTACATTTCCAGCACCCTCCCATTCAGGTTCCTTTGCCAGAGACTGAGCATACATTGGATTTGCCCACTGTGCTAGGAAGAAATTTGTAATGTAATTTTTGGGGGTTTATGGATCATAAAGCCACAATAAATTATCACATTCTTGAATAAGCGCATAGATTTTAATTTGATTATTGTTGATATAAAGCAACAAAAGACGGGGTTATAAATCTGTAGGTAATGGTTCACAGCTTTATATCACACAGTCTCATAGCTTGACACCTCATTTTGCCAGGGCTAGAAGTATCATTTGTGCAAAATGTACAGGTGCACTGGAGCCGAGTGAGGGCTGAGAACAGATATTTGTACTGAGGGAATTTTCAGTGATTTCCTGTAAAAAATGATTGTAGCCTACACATTCAGCCTTTGGTTCCAGTAGAGTACTTGTAAAGTCGCTTTGCTCAAATAATGTCTACTCATGTATGGAAATAATGAACCCAAATCAGCGGCCCTGTGAATTTCCATGGAATAATTGCTTGAAATATGTTTCATTGTTAATTTTTAAAATTTACCACAAATAGGGCCATAATGGCTTCACGTCATGGTTAGTGATGAGCAAATCTGTCCCGTTTCACTTTGCCAAAAAATAAATGAAACTGCTGAAAAATTTGCGAAACAGTGAAAAATTTGCAAAACACAGCTACTACATGATTTTTTGGACGTGCCCGAGACTTCATTTGATGCAGCCACAACTTTTTCCTCACTCTTCAACTTTTTGTTGTGGCAAATACAAATAAAATTTAAAAAAAAATAAAATTGCCAGCGGCAAAATGCAGAATTTCAAAGCGAATTCATGCCTGGCAAAATAACTCGCTCATCACTAGTCATGGTATAAGGTCTTAAAGGAAACTCCTTTCCCTCTGTCTCATTTCATTTTTGCTGGGTGAGACTGACCTGGACTAAAGACTTTCATAACGCCAATCGATGGTGGGAAAGGGTGATGTCAGGGACCAGATGGTTAAATGCATAAATAGGGTGAAGCAAGCGAGAAGAAGGAGCAAGGAGAGTGAGAAGGGATTGCAAGGGATACTCTGTCTGCTCTGGAATTATTTACTTTATATTATATGGGGGTGGAATCATTTTTGGTTTGATTTTAAATAGGTTTTCCTGTATTTTTTTTTTTTTTTTAATCTGTGAACATTTCACTGAAATGCCTACTATACTGTACATCTGTATTGCTGACCTGAATAGAAACGTAATATCATAAAATATAACAAATGTAGTTATTTATCCTGACTGTTTTTTGGTTTTACTAAGTAAGGAAGAAATTATTTTTCACCTTACCATACTCTACATGGCCACCAGGGGGCCACAACAGAATCACAGGGGCCACTGGTCTATTGTTCGAAGATGGGAATAAGTAGGGAGGTGACAGGCAAACAGGCATGACAGATGGTTGGCAAACAGGGACACCAACAGGGTTAACACAAGGCAAAGCAGAAGGTAGGCACTGGGTTAATAAACAGGTTAGCAGGAATACTGGCAAGGCAGGGGAACCTCCTAGGTTCTTAACAAAAGGGGTTAGCAAAGTCCAAATTCCAGGCAAGGTTAAGGGTTGGCAGAGTTCAAGGCAGTCAGGCAGGGTCAGACATGCAGGGGGAAATACCGGGATCAGGCAGGGTGACCAGCAGGTAAGTAGACCTAAGAATTGGCAAGGTTATAATGCAAGGTCATGGTATATTTAGGAAGTCTCTACTGGGAGGTCTCTGAAAATGAGCTTTACCTGGAAGTTGGCAGAACTTGCCTGTGTAAAGGCAGAAGGCCATAATATACCAGGGAACAGGTTCAAACCCAACAGAGGGCAACACTGGGGCTAATTCCTTACAAATAGTTTCTTGTTTGATTACTCAAGTATCCAGCTTGCTGCAAAACATGCCAGACAAAACAAACCTCACCCATTTCTTTATGGAGTGTGTGTGCATATGCTCCGCCATCATGCCAAAAAGTGGTGTCCATAAAATACTGTGGCGAGAATTAAAATCAAAATATTTCCTGTTTGCAAAAATGACACACATAATAATTTAGGGCTTTGTGAAATCAGTTTACTAAAAACATTAGCTCAGCTATTCACGTTACTATGGAAATAATCATCCCAGTGTAATCTGTAAATATACTACCGATTGCATCCAAGGCATACAGACACATTCTGTCATTGACCTGATGTCCTTGGCAATGGAACACACATTATATCATTTATTAAGTCGCAGGATCCAGCAACATATTTGGTCAAATAAAACTTGTACTGAAGTTGCAATTTTAGCTTTCATCTCAAGTATCACTATTTGTATCAGATTCCAGTCGAATAGAAAACCTTCAGTGTCATTCCATGAGATAAACCTCAGAATATGGTTTTCTTATTAAATTCAGTCTGGCTTTCTTTCCTGTTTGTAGAAGTCACTTCATGATTTGGATCTTACAATCTGTTTTGATTTAAACAGAATTGTGAACAAACACCCCCCAAAATGCAGGCAGGCGGTATTATAGTATTTTATGGGCCTATAATAATGAACTTCCTTGATTAATATGTATTTGGGCTCATTATCTACTGGTTGTAAGAGAATTAAGGCTGCTAGGCCTGGAGTGAAATTAAAAATAGGCCCTGGCATTTCAAGTACACAGAGGCCCAAACAGCCCCCACCAGCCCATTTGCCACAATCCACAGATTGCTAATTCAGGCCTGAGCCCCACCATTTCCTCCAGCTGAAGTTCTAGGTATGAATGTTTGGATCTGGAACAACATGCAGTTTCTATAATTCAATTCAGTTTTTGATCTTATCAGTCATGGGGTGTTTACATAAACTGAACCCCAAGTTAATTTCATGTCATATTACTGTATTTTATGGGCCTATAACAAGGACCTTCCTCAGTTAATATTTAATCAGACTTATTTGGATATCTACTGGTACTAACAGAGAATTAAGACAACAAAACCTTCTTGGCCTACATATTCATGTACAAGCCCCACCCTTTCCTCCAGCTGAAGTTCTAGGGATGAATATCTGGATCTAGGCCCACATGCGGCTTCCATAACTTCATTATCAGTCATATAGGGGTGTTTACATAAACTGCATCCTATGTTTTCATTTCAGGTAGAGGCTTCTAAAATAAGCCTATGGCTCTTCTCTGCTGTGTTGACCTGAATATTCCCCCATTACATTTCCCAGTATATTATTTATTGAAGTGTACGTAGCCAGGCCTGTAGTGTGTAATGATCCTGCCAACAATCCTTCTGTGCTTTGAATCTATCCGTGTGGCTCCAGTTCAGATTTAAAGGGGTGGTTCATCTTTAGATTATAGAATGTCCTATTCCTAGCAACTTAACAATTGGTCTTCATTATTTATTTTTATTGTTTATTGTTTTTGAATAATTTGCCTTCCTCTACTACATCGTCCAGCTTTCAAATAGGGGTCACTGACACCCCCAGCCAAAAAAAAATGATAACCTACTGCCTGGTTGCTAATGTAAACAAACCCCTAGCAACCATATAGCTGCTGCAATTCCTGACTGGATCGCTGCTGAACAAAAATCAAAATAACTGAAAATGAACTATCTGCTAAAAAACTGTCTTGTAATATCAATATCTGTTTTATACTAAAGGTTAATTTAAAGGTGAACAACCCCTTTCAGTTATGATTTGCATTTCTATTTTCATATTTCCTTACTTTGGCTCATACAGACTTTTAGGATGTCAGTTGACAGAGACAGTGTTGACAGTGGTGTTCTGGGTGAAAGAAAAGGGCACTGGGATGGTATCGCTGTTCCTCGAGGAGCTGCAGAGCATTTTTAACTCTTGTGCTTTAACTTTCAAACTGAAGGTGGGAAGAGTTAGCAGCTCCATTCATTCCTGGTGTGTTGGATTTATTCCAGAGGGTTGAATTCTGGGAATGTAACAGTAAGATTGAGACAGAAATCAGTCCCTTATCTGAAGGCGTGAGAAAGTAGCTCTGCTGATTCATTCTCTAGTCATTTACAGTACAAGGGCATACTCCGCTGCCACTGTGATGGGGTCATGAATGGAGTTCACTTTGGTGTCTAGAACATCTAAAGCTCTTTGAAATTACAAGACAAAGGCATGTACTCTGCTTTATATCTGTGCTTCTAGCAGCTTATTATACAGATGATTTTATTTATAAAAAGACTCAATGTACATTCATTCACATATTAACCTGTTCACTTGTTAAAAGTCATTGCACTTTTCTTTGTGTCTGCCAGACAACTAGAGGGTTTCCCCTATTTTCAACTTGGAATGACTGAGAATGAAGGCCTGTTTGCTTCCCATGCTGCTGAATGGCAATTAGATTCAAACAACCCTTGGCCCCTATCCTAGATCCATGCAAAGCTGTTGGCACAAGGATGGCTAACTATACCTTTATATACTATTACAAGCCTGTGTTTGTCTTTACCTGCTACTTGAGCCCAAATATCACACAGTCTTTAGTGACAAAGGACATGCGTTTTTAACTTCTTTTTGCCCTCATTTATTAGATTTTAGGGTAAGGGATACAAATCTTGTCCAGTTTGTTATACTTTCTGCCAGAAATAATTTAAAGAAGCAATGGTATACACAGACATTTTACACTGTAACCATCTTTGGTTGCTTTTATAAATATCTTGGTAAAAGAATAATGCAAAAATGTACAATTATCCCAGGGCAACCAGGACAAAGTTTCATATATATCATTCATTTGGGTTGTTAATGTATATTGCAAATGAATGGGAGGAACTGTATAATCACAGAGATTACTGCAAGTTCAACCCAATAATCTGACCATAAACAAACAATGGTAAGTGACTATAGAGTTTTCTCCATAAAAATACTGGGGTCATTTATAAACACTGGATAAATTTGTACCTGGGCAGTCAGGGGCGATTCTAGACATATCGCCGCCTGAGGCGGCTCCTGGATGCCGCTCCCCAGCGCTTACCTTCTGAGCGCAGGAGCGGGTCCGGGAGCGGTGAGATCGCTAGTGCAGAGAGCGCAATTGCGCTCTCTGCACTAGAAAAGCCGAATTTCCGGTTTAAAAAACGGAAATTCGTCTCTTAAAGTTACCAGGAGTGGCTTTTTGCCGCCCCTGGTATCTGGGGCGCTTCTGCCGCCTGAGGCGAGTTTCTCAACTTGCCTAATGGCAGAAGCGCCCCTGTGGGCAGTAACCCATCGCAACCACTCAGATAATTGCTTTCAATGTTCAACCTGCAGCTGGCTAAACAAAATAGTGACTGATTGGTTGCTATAGGTTACTGCCCAGATGCAAATTTATGGATATAAACCTGGAAATATATAGCAAATAATGTAGCCCCTATTGTAACATATAAGGATATTATAAGTCACCAAGGAGTTCCACGATCATTTGAAGGCATGAGGCTGAGTGCCTTTATGCAGGTTATAGAACACTGAGGTGACGTCTAATATCCTCAATATTTTTCAACATGAGGTACTTTATTTATTATAAGACACACATCTCAGTAAGTCACATGAAACTAATTCACTAAGCACCATTTATAAGGATATAATTTACTGGATATTCATGGCTCTTGTGTATTACATACAGAATATACAGATACATTTACAATAGGCACAAATATATCCCATGTAACATAACACATTTAGCACACATGTTATTAACCTTTATCAAGAATTATATTTTATTTTCCCATGTTCATCATTCACACCGCCAGTGTTCCAGTTGAGCTTACAATCTAAGTTTCCTGCCATACACATTATAGTCTTACCATCAGCCAGTTAGCTCGCCTGTATGTTTTTGTAAAATCTGGAGGAAACCCATTAAGACCTGGGGAAAACATTTAGACTTCTTGGAGACAGTGTCCTGACTGGAATCCAACTAAGGACCCATTGTTGCCAGACAGCAGTGCACTACTGTACTACCCACAGACCTGTCTCCGGACATTACATTGGTACAGAGACATGCACATTTATAATCCATTAGTTCAGTGTAAAACCAAGAGCAGTTACAATGGGCACACTAATGCTATATCTCTCTTAGGTTCCATACCGTATTTTTTTCTCTTTTATAATATCCTTTGCAGGCACTCTTCTTGTGCTTTTTTTATTGCTCCCAGTAGATTAATATTATCCCTTCTAATCTTACCTTATGATTTGTCTCTAGGAATTTAGGCTTTCCATATGGAAAACATACAAACTCCTTTTCCTATCCCTAAAGGGGTTTTTGATTAAATATTTTCTGAATATTCCTACCAAAAAGGAGCTGCAGCAATAAAATCAAACTTGTTCTTATAAAAAAAAAAAGAGCAGGTTGTTACATTTATGGATATTTATATAAAAGCCTGTACTATGATAGTAAGTGTCAGCGGTTTTTTTGCTTCTACGCTTCAGTTTTCATTCGAAGGGAAAGTTAATATCTCTGCTATTGCAGGACACAGCAGGAAGATATCAGGATAAGGGAAACTCCTTCTCCCAGAACGCTGAGAAAATAACGTAGATGACATAGCTTCTATCCAGTTATGAAATGTTCTCCCTACATCTACACTTATTATGAAAGAATAACCTGCATTTTAGTGTTTGAATCCCAACACAAATGAAGCTGGAACGTGTCGCTAGCCTTAGCGTGTCAATAATCGTGTTGATGGAAGCGCATGGAATTAGAGAAAAACAAAAACAAAACTAGTGCAATACATACAAAACTTTCTTTGTGACTAAAACGCTAAAAGATTTTTAGCGTTCTAATTTGGTGCAAAATGTGCAAATATATTAAGTGAATTGAACAATCAAAAGTGCTTATATATCAGCCCAATGCAGTGTATCACACCCACACGATGTGTCCAAAGTAAATGCTCACCAGATTTGATTAAAATAAGAGCATGTAGAGAAGTCAATTCGGCTATTGATTGCAGTGCATCCTTAGTCCTCAGAGTATATGGAATGAAGAGGAATCGAAAATAGTATAAAATCGTTTAATATATAAAATAAAGCCCCTGCACAATGCAGGCTACTTACAGTGTGAAGCAGTATATCAAACACAACAAAAAGCCCAACGCGTTTCGCGTGCTCACGGCACGCTTCCTCAGGAGAAAATGAGCGTGTCAATAGCCTGTCAGCTATTTCTATTCAGTACGGATCTGAAACTACGTGCTACTCTCTCTTTACTCTTGTAATACAGCCCTCTTGCTGATACTGCCAGCCCTGTTCTTGCTTTCTCTATGGGTGGTTATTGGCATAACCGAGTGCTGACCAGTATGCCAGGCAATAACAGTAGTGGTCGGGGCAGAGGGACTTGTAGCTTCATAGGAAAACTTTGCAGACCATCATTGTGATAAGGCTGGACCTCTGGACTAGTAACCATATTCCTTTATTATATCACTTAACTTGATGCCAGACTTGCCTAAAAGAGATATTTTCCATTCGCAGACTTATTTACCATTTATCAGTTGAAACTACTGCCCCCTATGGATACAGCAGTGCAGTGCTTTAGTAAATGTGGGCTATAAACAGTTCAACACATTCACAAAGACCTTGCCCACAGTAGAAAGTCTATGTGATGGGCAGTTTGAAGGTTCTGCTCTTCACTGACCTTCTCGTAAGATTTAGCACATAGATGTTTTTTCATTCTTAGTTTACCAGTGAATCAAGTATTCCCAAGGTTTTTAAGGAAACTTAAAGGTAAACTAAAGCATAACTAAAAAGGTAGAGCAGAAATGTTGTACATTATGTTTTGAGTTTCTGTACTAGCCCAAGGCAACCACAGCCCTTTAGCAGGGAAGATCTGTGTCCCCAAAGATGCCCCAGTAGCCCCCCATCTTCTTTTCTGCTGACGGACATTACTATTGTTCATACGTGCTGCTGTCAGTTACTGAGCTTAGGAACCGACACACAATATACTGTATATATAGAATATAAATGCCACAATATAAGGCTGATTAGTAACTAATTCACATTCTAATTACATGGCAGCTCTGAAACCAGTGCAATTAGAATCAGAATTTTTAATTAACCCTGTAGCATTAGTTTCTATGACAGGTGATCCTTTTTTCTGTTTGACAATTTCTGACGACCCCTAAGCTTAACTTCTCAACAGCTGCACACTGAGCATGTGCGTGTCACTGACACTCCTAACACAATCCAAGATGGGGAGCTCCTGGGACAACTTTGAAGGCCTGGACCATTATTGCTATAGAGATGCTGAACCTTTAGGCTGGTTCAGTAAGTTCAGTATATAAAGTTTGGCATATTTAGCCGTATTCATTTTTAGGGTTTAGTTCTCCTTTCACATATGTATTTACTTTCACTCAAAATTTGCTTTAGATCTCTCGTGGGTTTATTCTAATGTTGCACTTGTTATACTGTGATTTTGTTATCGTTCGCTGTCCTTTTAATTCAGCCTTTGAAGGAACAGGATCACCAGCTCCCCCCCATACAGTTCATAATATAAAGATTAGCAGAATATCCCCCACACTATAAATGCTTTACCTGTTCATCAGGGTTAGTAAGTCCACAAACCTGTCAGCACCTAAGGAGTGCTGCCTTTGGAATGCCATCTGTGAATTTACCCTTTCTTCATCCCTCGCTAGGTCATGTGTTTGATTAACACTCACTAAATTACTTCATTCACTCTTCTCCATCTGCTCCTGTCACTGCTCTCATATGTTTACACTGGATTTCTATATCTTCATGTAAAATCCTGAAATCTGACCTTCAACTCCTACAGCCTTGCTGACAATATCAATCACATGGATATTCCCCATTTCTGTAACTGTCCACCTTAAGTCCTTTCTGCACTCTCCATAACCTGTACCCCTTACCTTCCCTAATATCTCACTTGCACTTTGAAAAGGCTTCCCACATGTTGAATATTTCTCTCAAATACTCAGATTTTTTTTATTTTACCTTACTTGCAGCTGCTTGAGCATGATTATATTGTATATTGTATTCAACCAAACTGCAGTACAGTTTACTGATATCATACAAAGTGGCTCTGCAAGAGATGAGCTGATTGCCCTGGGTTCATTTTAGCCCACAGAATGTTTTTTAAAAAAAAGGGACAAAATACATGAGCCAGTGACTACACTGAAGTGAAATATTTATTTTTTAAAATATTTCATTGTGCAAAAAAGTATTTCGCCACCCCAAGGGATTGTATTTAATCACCTGATACCCCAAGTTGGTGCTCCTGTGTGCAGCAAACTGCCCCAGCCCGGTGTTCTTCTCAGTAAGTGCCATGGAGCAATCCTCTTCTTCCACTTTGTCCTTCTTTGCTAACCTGGGGGCCGACACATGCGCAGTACAGTGAGAAATCAATTTTTTCTGTAAAAGTTCATTTTTCACTTTACTGCACTTACACACCGGCACGTAGGGAGAAGCTGGAAGAGGATTGCTCACTGAGAAGAACCCTGGGCTGGGGCAGTTTGCTGCACACAGGAGCACCAGCTTGGGGTATCAGGTGAGTAAATACAGTCACTGGGAGGTGCCTAACTTTTTGTACTCCCCAGTGATTCCAACCTTTCCTTCTCTGTTAATGTGCTTTAAGACATGGAGGCAATGATTATGGTATATTCCTACTGTAATATATTATACAAGATAAGTGCATCAAATACATTCTGCATATAAGACAAGAGTCTTCAGAGTTCATACCAATTAGGAATAATATTTATTGTTGCATACAGTCTTTGCTCTATTTATAGATAGGAATCTACAGGGCAGCCAGGAGAAATCTAAATAAAGGAAATAAAGCAACACTGCTCTTTTTTAAGTGATTGATTTCACATGGGTGCTGCTGATTTTCCCATTGGTTGCAGATTTATAGCACTATTATAGTTATTATAGTATAGTGTATAGCACTTCTGCATGTTTTAGAAGGACTGACCGCTGAAGCATTATGGGTAACATATTTCAGCATGCTGAAGGAATTCTTGTCTGGCTTTTTTCTTACCATGATGTTGTCAGTGTGGAACAAATACCCTAAAACTTGTCCCACTATTAAATGAAAGGGGCAGCTGCTTCTTAAAAATAACTTTATGCTGGTCAGAAACAGCACTACACAAATAATCATATACATCTTATTTCCTTCTGTTTTGATGTATGACGTTTATATTAAATGACATATCCCATATGCATTCATGGCTACTTGCTTTTTATTATTATTCTTGTGGGGATTTTAAAGGGGTGCCGCGAAAAAATATTCATTTTTTTGTGTTTTCCTTATCTCCCAGGGCCAAGGGTTGCAGGACAACTCCCAGTGTCCTCTAGCACACGGGCTGTGTTGTAACTTGTAATAGGCTGGGAATATCCTTTGTTGCCAGGTTCGCATTGTACATTATAGCTGAGCAATCCACGAAAATATTGAAATACATTAAAAAACCATAATGGTTTGAGCTGAGAAATCTGATTCTTTAAAGTCTTACATAAATGTATGCAGAAACATAACCCCTTAAAGCCCATTAGATAATTGTTTGTATTATTCATTCCTGCCTCTAAATTCTAATTTCTGGTGGCTTTGTAAAAATGACTAAGTTAGAGCAAACTGCTTTTGTTTAAATCTGAAAGATATATTAACAGGGCGGTTCACCTTTTAGTGAACATTTACAGCATGTTCTATTCCCAGGGCCAGATTTACCTCCACACCCCCGAGTGTCCGCTTCCTCTGAGCTCGCCCCCCCTTGTGTTTGCACCAACTCTCATACTGATTGGCTGCACTTAGACTGGGTGGGCGGGGGATTTAACCAGCTTTCAGTGCAGATGCGGCCAGCAGACGGTATGCCACCCCCATTTTTTTGCCTCCCTAGGCCCAGGCCTTTGTGTATGTTTGTGGCCTGCCCACAAATCCTATTGGTCTTCATTATTTATTTTTTCTAGTGTTGAATTAATTTCCCTCTTCTTCTTCATCTTTTTAGCTCTCAAGTAGGGGTCACTGACCCCCAGGGAAAAAACACTATTGCTCTGTGAGCTTACAGTGTAATCTTTCCTTACCTTTCTCTTCATTTACTCTCCTATTCATATTTAAGTCTTTCATTCAAACCACTGCCTGGTTGCTAAGGTAAACAACACCCTTGCAACCAGATAGCTTCTGAAATTCCAAACTGGAGAGCTGCTGAACAAAAAGCTAAAGAACCGAGAAACCACAAAACATGAAACCCAGTTGCAAATTGTCTCAGAAGAGCACTGTCTGTGTCATACCAAAATATAGACAGTCAAAAGGTCAAAAACCTTTAATGAATTTAGTAACATCTGCAAATCCTTTCCACCAACCTCTGTGAATGCCTGGACTTTCTAGCTTACTAAGAGCTTGATTGGTTCAAAAATCTACATTTCAAATCTACACAATGTCTACTGACATTAGCACTTTAAATTGCTCCACAATGGTTGTTCACTTACTCTACTCCATTTTGTTTTAGTGCTTCATAATGATCTAGAAATCCTTTTCTTTTTAATGTATTAATGTTTATACTGTCCTTTTTCAGAATGTATGAACTGCACACGTCTCGCTGCAATGGCTGAGAGGTTAAATAATCTTGAAGCAAAGGTAAATGATCCTTCTTTATTAATACTGATACTTATATTCTACCCTAAACATGATTGTGTTTGTCACTTTTCCCCCACAGATTATGGCTCTATTTTGACTTTCTGTTAATGACTGACTATATCTAATTAATGTTGTGGGCTTTTGAGCAAAAGATAGAAACCTGGGATGATATTTTAGACATGGGGAAGCAGTGAAAAATGTAAAATTGTTTGCCTGCTAGGAGATCACACTATTTCATCTTAGTCAAGTCAGGCGTTCCTAGACCACTCCGAGTTTTCCCCCCACAAAAAAGTCTTTGGAAAGGCCTGGCCCACAACACAATCACTACCTGCCCACCCCTCACATTCCCCCTCCCTGCCCACCTGTCATATCCCAACTCCCTGCCCACCACTCCCATACATCCCCCCTCCCCACCCAATAGCGCTCAGGTAGGAGGGCAGTGGGGAGGGGCGATTCACTAAATCTATTGAGGAAGCAGACCCCGTGGTCCGGGCCCCCCTGTCCCCTGGGTCCCACCAAGACCAAGGGATCTACTTCCTCTATAGTTACTGAAGCCAGAAAAAGCATACAAGTTTGTTATTGTGCCAAAGATGTTGTAAGCACTAATAGCAAAAAGCGTATTTCCAAAACAATTGTGGCTGAGAATACCATAGTCTCCTTTGAGATTATGTTGTAGACAATATGTAAAGAAGGGACTACACTACACGAAGAACAACAAAAAGGGTTGTGGTACTGTGGTATAAAAATATTATCATTAAAGGAACTGTAACATCAAAGAAGGAAAATGTAATTTAAATATAATGTGCAATTTCCCTGCGCTGGTAAAAGTTGTGTGAGATAAGCTCTGTAGAATACAATGGGAATCTACAATTTATCTGTGATCTGTAAAATAACCTGTGCATTTTCTCCTTTTTTCGATTTGAATAGCTACCCCCATGGCTACACAGTAGCTTTGTTTATATAACCTGTGTATTTACACACAAGGATTATTATTTTTGACTTTACATCCCCCTTTAAACGATAACCAACTGTTGGCCACCCTAAGGAATAAACATAGCAATCTCACAATGTGTCCCAGCTGAATAAGGCTTTCCTTGTCCTTTAATAGGGGTTACTCAGTCTCAGTGATAATAGACTTGCATAACTACAGGTAAATATAAGGGCTCTTAAACTATATTGAACATAATCTGATACTACATATTATATTCTCTAATCTCTATTGGATGCTATTAAAATTTGCCTTTTTTATTGACATTTTTCTGTTAATAACAAAAGAAAATAACACATTGATGGGCATACCTATCTTGGGGTGATGAGCATAGTGTCTTGGGTTGACAACACATTAGTGTCTTGAATGATATATTATAGGGATTCCCAACAATAGAACAGAACTATGAAGCTAGCAAAGAGCCATGCGCCCTTAGATTTTGTATCTCAGCAAGTACGTCAGGCATTTACTTTGTAAACTCCAGAAGGCTTCAACATATATGTATTATTCAGTTTGGAAGGGTGTAGCATCTGATGATCATTCTAAATATAAATCCCCTTAACTCATGGATGCCTCAGAAACTTTTTATGGCATCGTGGTGTCACTTTGGGTACTGTATATTTCCTATTGGTCATCAGCATGATGCTCTTGCATAGTTAATAAATCCCCAAGAAAACACAATTCAGAGAACTGGAACGTTCCACAAAGAGGCAGAATTAAACTTGGATTCTTAGTAGCTTTAGAAGTAATTTTATTCCATTTAGACATGAGTTGGGAAGTTGCCCACCCATATTTATTTGCCATATACACAGCTGGTGAAATTGAATCTCATAGCTCATTAGTCATTTGAAAACAGAACATTTTCCATTTCTCTTTTTTAATTTTTCATACCATCCAGATACAGTATTCAGTAACTTTAGATTTATGATTGCCCATTACTAGTCTGGGGTCAGTGACCCAGACATCCAGATAACATTTTCTGGATATGGGCAAAATGAAAATTCTAGTAATAAAAAAGTCATACAAAATAAATAATGAAGATCTATTGAATGGTTGCTTAGAATAGGTCCATCTCTAACTTACTAAAAGCTAATTTAAAGGTAAATGTTCCTTTAATATTTCTTTACAACTCTTAAGAGCAACAGGCTTGATAGAGGGGCTGTTTTCCCCCGAAACGTTGCACCTCTGCAATAAAATTTGCAAGGGTTTGTCCTGCTTGGAATTGCTCTGAGTACTATTGCTTTCTATTTATGGATTGTTTGGGAGGGTGCCAATCCCTCCAGCATTGTGCACCGAGTCTCTCATTTTGGAGTGCTAGGGTGTGCGAGGAAGGTCTCCAAGTTGTCTACAGGGTTACAGGACAATAGGAAGAATCTGTCCATTGAGCAGCAAATAAGGTTTAACCTTAATGATTCTAATTATATAAAATTGTGTAAAAATAAAATGAAAATTTATTATACACTAAACAGGATTGTCTTAGGGCCTCCTAAATTTGGCGGTTATTGCGGATAACAGACTGTGCAATGCTATACAGTGCCAGTTAGTGTCTACTAAAACTAATAAAGTACTTTATTTTGAAAGATCCCTGGGTGATCCCTGGTACAACCTAACTTTATGTATGCAGTGCTGTTTTGTGTCTAGTCATTAAGAGTAAATTAATGAGGTAGCAAATGGCACAGATATCATAGATGGATTTGTTTCTGCTAGAGAGTTACAGTTGATTTTGCGTTTGCACACAAATGTCTAGAGATATGTGTTTATTTGTGCATTTATTTATATATGTATTTACAGAGAAAGTCAAAAAGTTAATCTTACCTTTCCAAATATGAGTCAGTGATGCTGGAGTAGATAGAATGGTTAAACCCGATGGACAGCTTTTTCAAACCAAATTGACAATACAATGTAACAATAAAGCTGTTCCTAAACTTACACCACAAAGTGTGCTTGATCTAATTTTCTTACTGAACAAAGAGAGTGCATGTGTAACACTGACAAGTAATAGTTGACGGATCATAGACAAGAGGCATTATGGTGGAGGGTTATTTTAAAAATACCTCACAACAGTGCATGAAGTATTTGTGGTTATACCAAAAGAACAAATGTGATCTAGGCACATAAGTCAGACATCATCACATTTTTCTACTTAAATGAATACTGTGACATACAGAATGTGTTGCGCGAATCACATGTGAATGACGTGCGAGTGGTGAGATGACCCATCTGTGATCCTAAATCACCCCCAAAGGGTATGCAAATATAAGGGAATGTAACATATATCAATAAAAAGGAAAAATATACCCAATGAAGATGTTTCTCCTCTGCCCTAACAATTTTTACATTGTGCATTTTTCAAACACATAAGGGCTCATTTACCAAATTGAACACCAGGTGCAAAGTGCAAATAAAATAAGGTGCAATGTGCAGTTTTTTTTGC
Source organism: Xenopus tropicalis (assembly GCF_000004195.4). Taxonomy (NCBI): domain Eukaryota; kingdom Metazoa; phylum Chordata; class Amphibia; order Anura; family Pipidae; genus Xenopus; species Xenopus tropicalis. The sequence goes on along the minus strand of NC_030678.2, from coordinate 46,817,206 downwards.
ACTTAGCACCTTGTCTTCCACTGACTTTGAATTGCTGCTGGTCTCAGAGCACAGAGACCTGCAGTTTTGCCCATGAATACATGTGTTAATCAGTGCTGTATTCATGTGGGGTGAGTGGGGGAAGCAAGTAGGCATCCCCTCTCCCACCTGTGACATTTATACATGCAAGTTAGGGAGTAGCGGCTGAGTTTCCTATGGCAATTGTGTTGTCTTAAACAAAAATATTATGTCTAGTGTTTCAGAGAAGATTTATTGCGTTTTGGTCATTTTCTGCTCCATGGTGAATAGCAACAGCCATTTAAAATCTAAGCATCATATAGTTTACTGTCTGTCATACTTTGCCACAACAGAAAAAGAAATTCAGTGAAAGAATCCTTGCTTTGGCTCATGCAAAAAGAAAATCAGATGATAAATCTTACTACATTTCACAGGAGAGTTTGGTTCCACGCTGTGATGAAGCACAGCTGCTATAGTTCTTCTCCTTTCCTATTTATCACAACTGTCGTGCCGTGTTTACTCTTACTAGCTAAAAGTGTAAATATACTCTGTTATTAATTAGGGTTTATCTTACAATTATTTTCTCTTAAAGGAAAACTGTACCCCCAGAATAAATACCAAGAATGGTTCCAGGAAAACACTGCGTCCAGGTGGCAGTGGATCCTCCAGCTCACCCAATCATTTTGCTGGTGTGCCTATATTTTTTATTCCTATTTTTTGTATGAGAACGCAGACGAGAAATGGAGAGAATGCTAGATCAGAGACTAGGAGAATAAGGAAGCTAAGTAAGGAGAAGAGGAAAATTATTTGGAGTGTGGGCCTATGAAGTGATAAGCGAATCTGTCCCATTTTGCTTTGCTGAAAAATTTGCAAAACTATAGGAAAATTTGTGAAACGGCAAATAATCTGCACGTCTTTTTTTTATGCGACCAAGCTCATTTTGACACAACCATGCCCGATTTGATGCGATTGCACCCATTTTGACATGACCGTGACTTTTTTTGACACGCGACTAATTTTTATTCTGTGAATTTATGCCAATGGCGAAATGTGGAAATTCGCTGCACATCCACTAGACCCATGGTCTAAGATTTCTTGTGGGCTCCTGGCAAGAAGCAAGTATTCTAAATGCTGGCCCATATGGAGCAGGAAATAAACCTACAATACGTTAATATAAATAACAATTATACTACAAAATAATATTAAAAAAATGAAATTATGCTTTGATCATCAACATAAAAAACAAACATAATTTTCTTGAGAGTAAACTTCCTCTTAAAATGGGGTATAAAAATATATTTTGGAAAAGAACATCATTTTATAAGTGATGTCTTAGGAAATGTTATATTATTTTCTTCTTTTATTATTTATTAAAGCTTGGCTCAGACAGTAGAGTCACTCTCCAGGCCGAGAGAAAGACGTCCCCCCCCAGACCCACATTTTAGAAAATAGAAAGACCAGTATCATGTATTGCAAATCTGTCAAGTTATGGACACATTTATGATTGCATCTGTGGGGGTTACAACAAGTCATTTCACATAAGCGCAAAGAGCTCTAATTACTGCTTCCCCTAAAAGCATTCTGCACATAAAACAAGAGTGCCGTGTGTGATCTGTAATGAGACATTTGGCTAGACTTCATGTGAAAATGCATGTTTGCTTTCCCTACTTTCCCTCTTTAAGAATATGAGAGCCTTTTGGGTTTCTTTACACTTATTTCTCTATAGAAGCCACATATAGTTCTGTAGCCAAAGCTTCCACCCTTTGTTCCATCTGTCTTACTGAAGATATCACCTGTTTGAATTGCAGAGCTGTTTTTTGTGGTCATTCATAATCAACATATTCTTCAAAAGAGTTTGCCAATGTCCCTTTCAAGAGATCATTAATAAATGGCTAGAAAAGTGGTGCAAATGTTGCTGCTACATATTCTTAGCCATCATAGGATTACAAGTGAACTTTGCACTGGGGCTAACATTAGCTCATTACCCATTATTTTGTTCAATGAACATTTCCCAGGACAATCTTCAGGTATAAACAACCCCAGAGATGGAAGCAGACATTAGATATTATAACAAATATATTTTTTATTTGACAGAGATTGCACAATCCCTCTTCTAATCGGCATGCCTTAAGGACTAAAATGTTGCCCTAGACATCCATATTCTATCAAGCCTATTGTGTGTTGCCACTTTTGTGCCTTGATGTTTTATTATATATTATTGGCATTTTAGACAGCATAGTCAGGGCTGTATTTAGGACTGCTGCCACCCTAGGCACCAGACTTAAATATTCCCCCTAGGTTGTGGACAGTGACGTCACATGCAGTGTGTGAGTGACATTACTTCCTGTGGCATATGATGTCACTTCCGCAGTGTGTGCAGCACAAACCTTCACCCCACAGCTCTTTTGCCAGATTTCCCCAGGAACGTTACAGTAGAGAGTATCAGATATACACAGAGATTCTTCATCATTCACATCAGTCCCTTCCACAATGGAGCTAAGGTTTCTTATACACACCAGGGACAGTTACTTTAAATGCCAGTTAGCCTGCCTGTATGGTGTAGTGGTGTACCTGGAGGCAACCTACACAGACAGAGGGAGAACATGCAAACACCATGCGGATAGCGGCCTGTGCAGAATCAATAGTGATAAACAAAGTGCATTGCTTGGTCTATGGCATATACCTCCAACAAGGTGTTCTTCATAGTGTACATACATTTTATTTGCATGCAACACTTTCCTGACCCTGGCATGGTAGCCTTACTTGCAGAATATTGACATGAGATGTATTTTATAACATCTTTATACTCTGCCTGATATACTGTATGTGTCTTTATGCCCTACATGCCTTGTAAAAATTCAAATTTCATACAATGAATAGTTCTATTTAAGATCCATTTTATTACTTGTATCAAATCTGCTTGAGTGTAGCAGTATAGCTCTCATAAAAAGAAAAGCAGTTCAAAGGTTCCCTCGTGCGGAGAAACAGATTTATGGCAGAGTAACAAGAACGAGGTTTGTTAATCACACATCCATCTAGAACACCAGAGGAGTCCCTAAGTGAGCACACTTCTCTGGATTTATTTCTTTTTTTAGAGCCGGGTTGGATGGAGTTTAAAAATCACTGAGGAAAATAAAAAAGAATGCATTTCGGCAAGAAGTTATTGTACCAAAAATAACATTTGTCTGTGGCTGATTTGTGTTCCCTATGTAAAATCCGCTTATGTGCCATTTTTTTTTAAGAAGAGGGATGATTAAAATAGTAAAACAATGTACTGTTCTCAGAAAACATTCCTTGCTCATTCTTCAGAAATGAACACAGTATTAATTGCCAGAGATAAGGATTACTCCAGTGAAATGGATCATTTATTCCTAAAATGTCTAAATATTTTCAATTATTTTGATGTTGTTATGAATACATAATCTGTGGCTTTTCTGCTGTGCAAAACTATCCAGTAACTAGTGAAAGTGGTTTTGCCTTGTTTAGGCAACATATTAATATATTTCCAATTCTTTGGTCCAAAAAAAAACAAAAGCTCTAACAAGTAGAAGCATAAATACAAAAAAATAATAGACTAATACACTTTACAGAAGAACTAAAACCTAGAAATATATATATCTATCATATTTTATATATATATATACTGTATATTTTTTTTTTACTGAGCTTAATCAACCAGCCAAAAGATGCAGCATCTCTATATTAATTACAATCTAGTACTTCAAAGTTGCATGCCAAAGCTCCCCATCTTGGATTTTGTCAGGAGTGTCAGTGAACTGCACATGCTCAGTGGGCTCTGGGCAGCTGTTGAGAAGCCAACTTAGGGGTCTGTAGCAAATCAACAAATAAATTAAGTTTGACTGCCATGCAAGCTGAAGCTACAGGGCTGATTACATTGGTTTTAGAGCTGCCATGTAATGAGAATCTGAATTAATTACTAATTAGCTTTGTATTGTGACTTTTATAATCTCTATATACAGTATATTGTACGTCTGTAAGCTCAGTAACTGACAGCAGCACAGATCATGTCCAGTAAATCAGCAGAAAAGAAGACGGGGCTACTGGGGGCATCTTTGGAGGCAAAATATAATGCACTTTCTCTATCCAAGAGCTGCATATCGGATATCAAATATACACATTGACCTACAGTGTGACTGTGATGGGTGATAGCAAATACTCAGCTAAACAACGAATAGCAGGGCATAAGCTGAAATAACCATCTTGTAGATGTGGACAAACTGTCCTTGACCTCAAACACGTAGTAGCATTAGTTACTAGAGTCAGCTAAAGCTGGCCATACATGAACCAATAATACTGTACCCAACAAAATGATGTGCAGTTATTGATACGTGTATGGTGGCCCATTGGTCCCGATCAATATCTATAAACTGTGTTTGTTGGGTTCAGGAATCGAGCAGGTTTGAGATTTAATATGCCTAGGCACCATGCCAGCCAGTATATGGCGCATAAGCAGATGTATGGAGTATGGAGATATATTAAGTATATAGGAAATATGCCTCATCTTCATTTCCTGTTGTTTCAATTGTCTGTACACGGTTAGTGTTTGGCCACCCTAAGGGGCACATTTACTAATCCACGAACGTCCGAAAAGTGTCCGAATGCGTTTTTTTCGTAATGATCGGTATTTTGCGATTTTTCCGTAAATTGTTGCGACTTTTTCGTAGCGTTACGACTTGCGCGAATTGTTGCTACTTTATCGTAGCTTTCACACCGAGTACGAAAGTTTCGGATTCATTCAAACTTCAGTATCGTGACTTTTCTTGGGCCAGGTTGGAGCTGCAGAGTGCCATTGAGTCCTATGGGAGGCTTCCAAAATCATGCAAAGTCTGAAAGTTTTGCCCGCCGTTTACGAGCGCTCAATACGAAAAAGTTGCGACAATATACGAGCAAATCGTAATGGCTACGAAAAAGTCATGACTTTTCGCGCAAGTCGTAACAGCTACGAAAAAGTCGCGACAATTTACGAAAAAGTCATAACGGCGACGAAAAAATCGCAAATAATACGAAAAAGTCGTAAAATGTTCGTTTCCAATCTGAATTTTTCCCATTCGGATTCGTGGATTAGTAAATCAGCCCCTAAGCCTATGTAGCACCAGTAAAAAGTGCCTTTTTGTCTCTTACACTGAAGCCTAATCTGTCCTTGCTTCTTTAAGCTCAGATGTAAATCAGAAGTTCTCAAACTGTAAGACCAGCCTGGTTTGTGAGATTTGTTTGCAGAACCGTTGAGGCCCAGTGAGCTTCCTATGTAGCAGCTGCAGTTTGGTTATTTTTTATGTGTAACTCTATTATAATTTCAGTAGAGATTATTCCAATGGAGGAGCCATGGGTACAGAATATAATATCCATGTGAGGGAATTGTTCTATTACATTTGGTATACAGTACTTACATTACACAATTAGCTCTCTACTCCCTGAAAACAGTTTTATACATGGATAAATGATCTAAGGCTGTTATAGTGATTGTGGAAACATTTTTATAGGGATTACTGTATTGCAGAGACCACCTGCCCTTATCCCCTCTGCTCCCAATCAGAGACTTCACAATAGAAATACTGTATCTCCTCCCTCTGGCTAGATCATCTATCTCAAAAATCCAGCAATCACTGGAGACTGATTAATGGATGCAAAGGTCATCAAAGGTATAAATAATAAGTAGACTGGACACTCTCCAAAATGTTTGCAATGATGTGAGGTGTTAGTGGATATCACCGGAGCACTTTACCTGCAGGAATGCCAAAAACATTAACTATAGACCTAGACGTTATTTCTCCCCTTTTCTGTGGGTCTTGGAAATTTCTTTAGAAAATCAAATTTTGCTAGGTTATCTCACATTGTTGGCTCCAGAAACCCTACAGGAAGGGTGTTGGCAGGTAGTGTGGCAGTTATTTTATTTATTTATTTTTATTTTTACTAACATGTTTATAAAGTAAAACATAATCAAGAAATTGGTGATGGAACATATTTATTTGAAATATTAAAATCAAAATGTATAATTATTTCTCTATTGTGGGTTTTTTTCACATTATGGGGGAGATTATTATTATTATTATTATTATTATTATTATTATTATTATTATTATGTGGTTTCATCATTTTTTAAAACCACAACTAAACACATTTCCACGAATGGCAGTCATTTACTAAAAAATCTAAATTGAAAAAGCACAAACAAAAAAAGTTGCAGAAAAAAGCTGTAAAAAAACATGATTTTTCCAACTTGTTGCACAAAAACCACCATCAAAAAAACCTGAAAACTTCTAAAACCACATAGCAAAGAAAGATCTTCCAGTTGTAAAAGAGACATCTGCCACTTCTACATGATCTAAACAAGTTTTAGCTTACAGGGTAAGTATTTTTGCATTCGGAATTTGGAATAAAAGAGAAAAAAAGAATGTGGCAGGATCAAGTTTTTGGCAACAAATAACCTGAACTGAAAAAAACATTGTTCAGGAATAACCACTTTAATTTGCTCATCGCTTCTATAGAGGCATGCAATTACATATTTATCAAAATCATATTTTTTTCTACTTCAAATAACTTAATTTTTTTTGAACGCAAATGTTACAAATACAAAAAATACAATTGAATAAAACTGTAAAAAAAAACAAAAAACTTGAACGCCTTGAATTTATATGCCACCCATGATTTTATTGTGCTGACAGGCTCAAAAAAATTCCAAAAACTCAAATTGACTAAATAGTTTACATTTTGCCTAGGACAGCTCCCATTGAATTCTAGATGACCCCACAAGCTTTCAGGTGCTGAGGTTTTACCAAGTTTTTTTTTGCTTGCTAAATATAGAAAATTCAAGCCTTTAAACCAAATTCGTGATGTACTGTATGTAGAAAAAATGAATGTCAATAAATAACCAGTAACCCCCTTAATGTCCAAGCAGACTAAGCAGAATACACAGATGGAGATTTTGCTGTTTTTATAAGTTTATGTTTAGAGAGAGGAAGAGGGAACCAGTGCGGTAAATTAATGCTCAGTTCTGGCCTTGGCTGATTATTCTTTGCAAATACATAGAGCTCTAAATGAAAGTGAAAACCTGACAAAATATAATAATAAACAAGAGATTAATACATATTAGCCTGATGGGAAGTTATTACACTTTAGAAAAGTTTTTGGGATTGCTAGAAGGCACCATTGGTATTGATCAGGGCAAGGGTTTCCATATCCCTATATAATATACATCACTGTCTTTCCTGGGTCACTGCAGGCTAGTAGAGACAGACCTGCTTTTATTTTATTTGGTACAATTCTACTTTTTTTTAGGCACACTAATATGTTTTTAAGCCAAGGGTTTTGCTTAAATGTTGTTAATATATTTAGGGGCTTCTTATTGCCATCAGGCAGCAGAGGAGAAGCCAATAAATACTATACTTGTGCCATTGTACACAGTACGGAGTAAGGCCCTAATGTCAGTCCAGTTCTGCTCTCCATGGTACTGAAATACATGCATGTTTTCACTCTTACAATAGGGATCATTCTAGCACACCTCCAAGAAGTACAAAATTGTAACAGAAACTCAACTGGTAGTGGAAAGAGAAACAAGAAAAACCCAAACAAAAAGATCTCACACGTACAGTGGATACGCACCAGTGCACAGTTCAGATACCTACTGGCCTGAACACAGGGAAGCTGCTCCATAATTAGCACACATGCAACTCTCTGACTCAGAAGTACCTGCAACAAAATCTTTAGACCTGTGTGTATGTTGAAGCTATTGGAACTGGCCTTTCTTTGCTTTATAACATTCCCCAAGCACAAGGAATACGTTAACATTGGTTAACGTATTCCTTGTGCTCTATTTAAAAACTATATCATTATATCACTGTTTATAGCAGTAGAATATTATAGATTCAGCATGTTGTGACCTCAGTACAGCCGTTTTCACTGATAAATTTCTTTTCACTATAAAAAAGAATTCATGTTTCCATTTATACACATCTGCTCCATAGCTAAATCCAGCAGCTTTATTCTGTCTGTCTGGTTATCCCATAAGCGCTGAGGAACAGTACTGCTGTTATATACTGTGAGCTTTATTGTTCCTGTCAGTAGATCAGTAGGTTAGTAAATTAGCATTCATTATTCTCCCCACACCCCATACAGTAATGACTTAATCAGGTCCCTGTTTTCCATCTCTCCGTCAAGACAAGAAACGTAATCTTTTCTAACAAAAGAAACATCCTTGCCATTGTGTACGGCAGCTCATAAGAAGGATAGCTGTTCTCAAAGCACTAACCTAAGTATATATAGACAACATATATATTCATTATATAATACATTTATCAAAGAAATAAAAGATAACCACCACTTTAAAATGAAGAAGTTCCCAGAATAAAAACATAGGAATTTGACCTTCTTTGCCAATCAGGTTAGGTCTACCTCAAAGTGAAAACATCAAAATATTGTTTAGCTTCTGGCTCAGACTTTACTTTATAACCCCCTGATTGTGTCCCATTAAATACCAATACAATAATAACACAATGGCATCAACACTGGACAAGATCTGTGAGGACAAATATACTGTTCTTTTTTGTGTCCTCTGAAAACTGTCCATATTTGATCTAATTCCAGTTATTGTTTTACACTGATGTCATAAAGTCCCATGTTCCCCATACAGAATGAGCTAAAAACTGGCAATGTGACTGTAAAATTAAATTAACTATGCTGTTTCTCCCCTCTGGTTGTATATTCTAAGAAATTCACTTTTATATGTTAAATGCTAGAAAACAAAAGCTACAGTTTAAACATCTGAGATCTGTCAATTTTAGCTTTTTTCTTTAAAGAGAAAATAAGCTGCAAGTAATACATAAGGAGAGGCAGTGTGTGGCTTTTCAAAACCAGGTGTGTGACATCCATGGGTTTACTGATCAAACCGGAACATGATATTCTAAGCCCTTATTATAAACAGACTTTTTATTTCTATCATATGGAGAATCTCTGGTGCAACTTCTGATACTGGATATATATGAGCTGTTTGATCCTATAGCTACACAGTTCAAAGAAAATCTTCAGTGTTATTGTGCAAGCTTGGACAGCCATAAGGTTGTCATGGGATAAATGGGAAACCTAATTTGATGGTGTATGCCAAGAATTAGGCCATTGTCGTCAATGAGCAACTTTAATGTTAACCCTTTTGGAGAGATTTAGTCTTCCCTGGGAACAAATACAGTTTTGCCTGCAATGTAAGGATCCTTTTCATTATTCCACTTGTCCTATATCCACTATAGCAGTGCTGTCCAACTTCTGCGGTGCCGAGGGCCGGAATTTCTCTCGCATACATGGTGGAGGGCTACTAATGGAAGCCAGTTTTGGCCACTCCCCCATTTTAAACAACACCCATTTCAAACCACACCCATTTTATCACAATAGTCGCTGCAGGGATATCAACCATCATTCATATGTTAAAGAATTATGTTATGTCATATTAAGACATACCCTTAAATCCATATGCCTCCTCCTCCCCTGTGGATAGCACAGCAACTCCCAGCATATAATTACACACCTTAGGGACCATTTAATGGCTATTTCCAACTGCTAACAAACTCCCAGAATAAACCCCTGCCAGGTTCACCTCCCACAGGCAGCATAGGGCAGGCAGCATATGTCACACACAGGCAGCACTCTGCCTGCCCTACCCTGCCTGTGTGTGCCATACTCTGCCTGTCCTATGCTGCCTGTGTGTGCCATACTTTGCCTGTCCTATGCTGTCTGTGTTCCATACCCTCCCTGCCCTATACTGCCTATGTATCATACTATGCCTACCCTATGCTGCCTGAGTGTGCCATACCCTCCCTGCCCTATGCTGACTATGTGCTATACACAGGCAGCATAGGCCAGACAGTACATACAATGTCTGAGGTGTGAAGAGGTGAACAATGTGGGTGATTACAGCCTGAGCCTGAGGTGTGAACACTGCAGGGGGTGAACAATGCAGAGATTAAAAGGTGTGAACAACACAGGGGATTACATTTTTAAACAATACAGGGGGATTACAGTCTGAATCTGAGGTGATAACCATGCGGGGGCCAGTTAATCTCAGTACTGATACCATTTAAAGTTTACACAAAGTTAAGCGATCAAAGCAGTCAGACAGGTGGGGGGCCACACAGTGGGGGGCCCCTCTGTGTGGCCCCCCACCTGTCTGACTGCTTTGATGGCTTAACTTTGTGTAAGCTTTAAATGGTATCAGTACTGAGATTAACTGGCCCCCGCATGGTTATCACCTCAGATTCAGACTATATATATATATTTATAAAATGTTTTCTCACTCTGTATATCCTATATCTATATAATTAACTGCCACTTAATTATCTGGCCAAGAGGGAGAAGGAAAGCCTAAATCACCTAGTAGGTGCTAAAATATTAGGCACCCCCAGTGCCCGTGTAAGCACAGTTGAGTGAAAAAGGCAGCCATTTTGTTAAAGTTTGGCTTTTTTACTCTACTGTGCATGAATAAAGACTGAAGGCTCGCTTATGTACACCCCAGTCACATTCAATGCAGTTTTCTCCTAACAGGAGCACCAGTCGGGGTTTTCAGGTATGTGATTGTAATTGTAACTTTTCTTCTCCTTCCTTGTCTCTTCCTTCAAACCTCCCTCTGAAGCCCATACAGGGCAGCTAAAATACACATTTTTAGGGCACACTGATGTATTAAGAAACCACCCTGTGACATTTATTAAACATTTAAATGTTGCTGGATAATAGATGTTTGTTCTTTTCATTATGTCCTGATTTATGTTTTATTTAAAACAATTCTTATATAGATAATCAACCTAGTGACTGCCGAGAAATCAGACAATGATCTGCTGATCACGAGAGAAACAGCTTCATGGAATGATGATTTCCTGCCTGGCGCCATTCCTCTCCTGAGCCCTGGAATCAAATTTAGAAAAGCACTGAAGCCTCCATCAGGTGGGAAAATAGGACCTTATTGGTGGTGGTATTATTATTATTTAGAGATAAATCCTATATGTTTGTCAGATTAGTGGTGAAGAGAGCATTGATTGAACTGATGTTAATGTATAGCACTGCTAGGATACTACAATTGCTTTAGCAGTAAATTAATACTTTATAGTGGGTCCTTTAAGACTAATGGCACAGGGTCATTTTCTCCACCAGAAAATATCCAGTCCACTACCTTCTGCACCTTATGTGTAAGCAATGACGAGCATCAGATTAACCTGTCAGTGCTTAGCTGCGATTTTCTGTAATATGGACCCCTGTGCCTTCAGTCTAAATCCTACAACAAGTTCAACCATAGCAAAACCCCAATTGTTTTGAGATCAACATGGATTTTGTGGAATATTGCAATGGTCTATTGCAGCACTGTGCCCCTATTTGTAATCCTATGGTGAAGCACATAGAGGAGCCCCTTGCGCTCTTGTGCCCTTAGTGCTCTGTTACTACTTCCCCCGGTTGCTGTAAATGACCCCTAGTAACCCTTTACTGATTACAATGAATATTAATTGTATTGTGCTTATGTAAAAATCTGAGTCATGAAAACCTGACACAAATGTCAAACAACAAACCTGTCACTGTCATTTCTTTAACAGGATCCAAGGGGGAAAATAATGAGGAAAAGAGAACAAGAGGTAAATGAAAATCAACATTAATCTCTATTTTGTACATTTGTGTAGGAAAGGATATTATGCTATTATAAATCAGACATTCCTTTTTTATACACTTGGAATGATTTCTTTCTGCACAGTGATGTACACAGCGGCGGCATTTCTATATCTAATGCCACCTGAAGTGGCTTTCATGATGCCACCCCTCTCTGCCCCCCATGCTTGCCCTTGCAGTGCCGAAGGGGATCTAGAGGGGGACAGGGTGCATCACTAGTGCAGAAATCACAACTGCGCACCCTGCACTAGAGAAGCTGAATTTCCGTTTAAAAAAAACAGCTCTTAAAGTTACCAGGAGCAGCTTTTTGCCACCATTGATTTATTACAGGGTGCTGCCGCCGGGGTGAGTTTCCCAATTCACCTCATGGCAACAGCGCTCCTGGTACACAGTCCAATCCATCTTGCTACATCTAATAGAAATATTGTTTATTTATATATTTATATTGACATATAAATACCTATCCTTGGTTAATATAACTATTATCAGACCAGCACACCCATTCTTTAAAAATATATTAATGACTTTACTGTAAGCACATTGCACAGAAAAATCCTTATTAGGAACATTCTGAAAGAACTGTGTGACTGATGTGAGAGCAGGGCCAGGAACTATGGGTAGGCAGAGGAAGCACCTGTCTAGGGCGCAACAATGAGGGGGCGCTAGGCGGGTACCTCTGTTGCCAATCCCTAGTCTGGGATCTCTTACCCCAAAAGCAGATTTCCTAGCGCTCCCCCCGCACAGTGTCTGCGCGCCACGCTCTCCCCCCTACAGTGTCCCTGCGTGTGCAGGTAGGATTTATCCAGGAGGACTTACTGTAGTGCTTCCAACATTAGACATGTGCCTTAGGCCCACATGCTGCAATGCATCCACCCATGTACAAAATGAAACAAATGGGTCAGATTTAAGCAATATCAAATGCAGAAGTATTCCCAGAAATATCATATTTTCTCCATTAATAAACAAAAAAAATGGAAAACATTTACTTAAATTAGCTGCCCACCCCTGAGCAAACACATTCCATTGAATGGGGTGTTATAATTCAGTGCATCTGATTGTTATTTCCTGCTAAAAATGAGCAGGAATCGACAATCCCTTATAAACAGATCTTACATTGAAAAGAGCTGGTTAAACCTCAAGCCATCATTGTTGTTTTATTCAACAGAAAATATTGTTAAAAATACAGGTATGGGACCTGTTATGCAAAATCCTTGGGACCTGGGGTTTTTCAGATAAGGGATCTTTCCGTAAATTGGTTCTCCATACTTAGGGGCAGATTTATCAAATCGCGAGTTCGAATCCCAAATGGGAAAAATTCGGATTGGAAATGAAAATTTCTGAAGATCGCAAATATCACGATTGGCGATCCGAAAGTCACGAAATTTTCGTACCGTATAATAATAAAACAGCGTTAAAACCTTTTTGGATTTTTTCGTGCAAGTGTACGAAAAAGTCGTGCGGCGTATGAAAAATTTGCAGAAAATACGCTCGGAGCATTCGAATGAACGCTCCAAGCGTCCGTGCCTTTGTAAATGTGCCCCATAGTCTACTAAAAATCATTTAAACATTAAATAAACCCAATAGGCTTGTTTTGCCCACAATAAGGATTAATTATATCTTAGTTGGGATCAAGTACAAGGTACTGTTTTATTATTACAGAGAAAAGGGAATCATTTAACCATTAAATAAACCCAATAGGATTGTTCTGCCCCAATAAGGGGTAATTATATCTTAGTTGGGATCAAGTACAAGGTACTGTTTTATTATTACAGAGAAAATGAAAGCATTTTAAAAATGGAGTCTATGGAAGATGGTTAACAAACCCCATACCTGTAATATGGAAAATAATTATTATATCTATTAATTATTTATCCCTATATTCTGAAGGTTTTGCTTTCATTGTAGTATGTTTAAAATAAAGTTGAAAAGTTTATCTTTTCTTTGAGGTTTTGTAGCATTTGTTCTGGGAGGTATTTATTGATGCTAATTCTTTATTAGATATTCCTTAATTTATTTTATGATGTTGGACAGCCATGATTGCCAGCCATTGCACTTGTAGAGTGTTTAGAAACATGAACTTGGGCCTTTCCTCGCTTAACTTACTGTGTATCTATTTAAATATATTAAGTACAATTCATTTTAAATTGGCCATATATTTTCCCCTGTAATGCTGGACTTGTCCATGAATATTCCTTAAGGAAATTTTAACGCTCAATTATTTTCTTAAAGCATTCTTTGCTTATTGCAAAAACAATGCCTTTTATCTAAATCAGTGCTGTCCAACTGCTTCAAATGTGGGCCAATAATTCATTATACTACATACACAGGGCCAGATTATAATAAAATCATGAAATCATCTAAAGGGGTCATTGGACCTCTTGAAGAGTCTGGGGGACCATAAAAATCTCTTGGAGGGCCACATCCAACCCACTGGCCTGCAGTTGAGCAGCTCTGATCTAAATAACAAATGAGCACAAAACAGAGTTTTAGAGGGTTTTGCTTTCAGGAACTGGAAGAAACGCACAACAAAATAAATATGAAAATATTTCTTTTTGAACTTATACAGGCTTACCTGGAGTACCGGGCCCACCTGGCTCAAATGGACCTATTGGTTTGCCAGGACCCAAAGGGGATCGAGGGCAAGCTGGGGAACTTGGACCAGCAGGGCCAGCAGGTCAGAAACTTGAATTTGTTTGTAAATGAAATTGACAAATAAAAAAACTAACCCTATAGGGTGGAAACTCTATACAGGAAATGTAGACTTTGGATTTAATTTTCAAACAAAATGAATGGGAAATATATATGTTGTGAATGTGTCCACTTGACACCTACCATGGGCACATAGGATATCCTAAAACTTGAATCAGAATATCAAGAAAGTGATTTAGTTCTTTATCAGCAGGGTTGCTAAGGGGGCCCTGTCCCTTTTCTATATTCTATAACCCATAAGTAAAAAAGTGGGGAAGATATGACAATACAAGATATGTACTAAATTATAAGGAAAAGCATTGGGTAAATATGTATTATTATTCCTTACAGCATTACAATTTCTGTGTAATTCAAGTGTGAGCTCTTTTACTGCTGTACAACAATTACTGCTGTATCTATTCGGGTAGAAGTGGAGCAACCTTTATATGTATCCTATATCTATATATCAGGTAACAACTTCAACATAATTCTGTTCTTTGTTGCTCTTTAGGCCCCGTTGGACCTCAGGGACCAAAAGGAGCTAGAGGGGAAACTGGGAATCGAGGACCCCCTGGCCCCCCAGGCCCCCCTGGCCCCCCAGGCATGCCTATTTCTCTTCAAGAGGGAGTGATATACTCTTTGCAGCCTAATGCAGAAAGAGAAAGTATGTGTGTTGTGATGCTATTTCTCTTTAATTAAGGGAGAGGGTGAAAGACTATTTGTACCAACAATTTCTTTCAGATTTCTAATGCCCACACACCAACATAAAGGGGCATCTCTGGATTAGTTTTTAACCTCTGTTGAGACTTATTTCTCTCCTCACACCCCTCCTTTTTCAGCCATATAAATACATTTATAATTCTTTCAAATCTTCACAAGTTACAAAACCCATCATGCCAAGGTTTATTTGTTCTTTCATGGCTGCTGTCTCTCTCTTGATCCAAAATATAATTTACTGTGCCCTTTGACCTTTCCTCTTCTTTCGTTTTTTTTGCTGCCTAAGCATATTCCAATTTTGATTGACTCTGTAGATAAAACTGATTACCCCGGGGCACATTCACAAGCTCTTCACCATGCACCAGTGCTTTATAGATATGTCTTCATCTCGCTGTTTCATCTGACCCATGGAGCTCCTGTACTCACAGCAGTCATTTTTTACTGAATGTGAATGACACCAATACACTGTTTAAAGATTAAATGCTGTCAAACTAGGAACACGGAAATGTAATAAAATGCAAAAACTGAATAAAAATTCACAAAATGAAAGAAAAGGTGCCTTCTGTAGTGCAACATTAGAGGGCCACCGGCTTTATAGCCATTGCTTTGACGATAGGTAGTTAGGCAGCTTGAGTACATTGCAACAGTGACCTTAATATATTGATATTTGTAAATGCAGATGATTTCTTGTTACTCTCTGTATGGATTGTACCTCACATCCACATCATATTTATAAAATGATTATTGGTGAGGGCAACTTTCCTGTTTACTATTAGTTTATACAGAGCAGTTTCCATTATTCCCAGTTTTAGTCAGAGGATCCCTGTCCTGTCCAGTAAAAAGGACAGCTATTTGGTTTTATCCTTGGAAAAACAAGTGACAGGTAAATATATATTCCCTATAAAATGTATAATTTCTTAATGAACCAGATGAAAGTGAGTGTAGGACTGGCCAGAACAGAGATGACTTTCATGTAGTTGGTCAGTTTAAATATATTGCAATATATGGATAAACAATGTAGTGTTTAAAGAGGAAGGTACATTTTTAGTAGCTTTTTGCACAAACTCAGGGCTCATTTACAGATACAAATACACTTATGGTTGCACCCAAGGCCATTTCTTGCACTTCTGAATTTTTGCCCTTGGCACCAGTACATTTGTCCCTCCTCCTTTTCCAAATCTCCCACATGTGTGCTTATTGATGCTGGGCTAACCTGGCGCTACCTCCACCACCCTGCATTCCCACAGTGAGTTTTTCGAATTGGCACAGGATTCTTACACCTAAAGAATTCACACACTGAGATTATGGGGAAAACACTGCATTGTGGGTAAGGAACATGGGGTTAGTTAATAAAAGGTACTGAGTTAGCCCAGGTGCAGTAACCCATAACAACCAATCAGCAGGTAGCATTTACTGGTCACCAGTTTAAAAGCAAACATCTTATTGGTTACTATGGGTTACTGCTCCTGTGCATACTTAATGCCTTTTTTTACAATTGGGGCATAGTGAATTCTGTCTGAAATTGCACTTTGAACACTTTACTTACGCTAGTAAATGAGCCTTTAAATGTCCTTAGTATATTAATGTAAGTGATTGTAGAGAATCTCTTTTTGCACATTTGTGGTTTTTTAATTTGTGAGAAATTTGCCGAGCTCTGTGTTGCATGTAGAATGTGGTTAGGACACGTCTGCATTGATGGGACTGTCAAGCCTAAATATTCTCTGGCTATAGGGCATAGTTTTTTTAATCAAGTTAATAAATGAAGCACCAAAATAGCTGCAGCAACAGAAATGTATTAAAGCAATTTAGACTAATATCCTACTATTTACTACCTAATGTTCTTGGATAGTACTGTATATACTTGAGTATAAGCCTAGTTTTTCAGCACCCAAAATGTGCTGAAAAAGTCACCCTCGGCTTATACTCGAGTCGGGTGCCATGGGTCCCTCCAGACCAGTGCAAATTAGGCCCCCCCGCAACCAGACCCTCCATTGCCCAGGCCCGCTCCCAAATTCATCTTCATCTACCATCCTCACCTGTTCCATTCTGCACTAGACATTGCACTTCATATTCTATATGAACTATATATAGTTTTGAAGGATTTTAACTCTTTGTGTTTTAGCTTGGTTGCTGATTGAGCTAAGGGGGTAGTACTCTTAAGGTATCATTATTGATACCATATTGTTTTTGTTGACCCTCTTCTCCACTAGAGCTAGTTTACTGTTTAAATAAATATTTAAAAACACATACCCCACTCATTTAATGTAATTTTATTGGTATTTATTTTGATTATTGAAACTTAGCAGTAGCTGCTGCATTTCCCATCCTAGGCTTATACTCGAGTCAATAAGTTTTTCCAGTTTCCTTAGGTAAAATTAGGTACCTCGGCTTATATTCGTATCGGCTTATACTCGAGTATATACGGTAAATCCATTTCAGCTTTTTAAAACATATTTTTTAATGTACACAGATGGCGAACCACATTTACTATCTACTATTACAGACACACTTATGTCTGGACGCCCTGGTCCTCGTGGGCCTTCAGGACCCACTGGCCCCCCAGGTAAGCCAATTTGTTTACAAAAACATTTTTGGGATCCTGTTGAAACTAGAGAAGAAAATAGGTACATTATGGATGGAAAAATGAATGAATGTTTTTATGAAGCCAGAATGTGCAGAGATGCTGCTTTTATTCACTTCTTTTCCCCAGACAGAGATTCTCATCAGGGCCGATAATGTTGCAATCCACTAGGATCACAGGATCATGACACGTGCCCAGGTTTTCAGGCAGCATGGTTGAAATCGGCCAAACTGCCCAATCAAATCTGATCATGCATGGCCAGTTTAAGACATATACAGCTGGATGGCTAAACCAGAAGCTTAAGATCTTACTCTTACTATTACCACCACTGTTTATAGATTTTCTGTCACTTTTCAGCATTATTAATATACCTAAGAGAATGTTCATGTCTGTAAAAACTCATTTCATAGAAACAGTCTTATATCTAAAAAAAAAATATTGAAAAATGACTCACGGCCCCCAATACCAAAAGAATGCCTTTACAAGTAACTAAATAGAACAAACCCTAAATATTTTTTTCTTTTTTGTATGAGCAGGGCCTGTAGGCCCAAGAGGGCCGGCTGGACCAATGGGACCTCCAGGACCACAGGTGAGCAAAGCAAAGCAGAACTTACTGAAACTGTATTTTATTTGAGACTCCTCTTAAATAGCTGTTAGTAATTACTTTTGAGTGAATGGAAATTATTTAAATGTTTTAACTGTATTGAAAAAAATTATTGAAAATGACTTATCAGTAAGCCCTTAAGCTTTTAGTGCTATCCCTATCATCTCCCAGGATAACCCTACTTACTATTATTTCAGCTTTAACTGCATGTGTCCAAATCATAGGATATGTTGTGTTGTTCTTCCTCTGATGTTACAAACACATTTGTGTACCATGAAAACTGGAGAGTGAATGCAAGGGGAGTGCACACGTGGTAAACCTTACTGATGTTAAACATCAATGGTACAATGATGGTGTTAACCCAGAAAACACTGAAGACACTGGACAGTACAATAGAAGGCATAAATGGAATATAAAAGAACAAAACAAGAAAACAATCTAATTTAGCAAAGTAATAAGATTCATTAAGCAGAATATTACATTGCAACAATATTACATTGTCACAATGTATTCCCAAAACATACAGTACATCAAATAAGTGCAAAGTAAAAAACATTCACACAGAGGAAAAATATTTCACATTGTGTATAATGCTGTTTATTACAATAAATTGAGTTTTAGATCCTTAAGATACAGATTATGTCTGTGTGTAGATAGACTAACTAGAATTGGTGCTAATATTTTGAGGTTTCCGTAAAAAGTGCCCAAAAAAAAGGTAAAAGTTCTCATTAAGCCCTCCAATGGAATACTCGTTCATATACTGTACAATGCAGATAGAGCATAAGAAACACATAATGAAATGAGGAAGCTCCCATAGCGTACAATAGTCCCAATGCGTTCATCTGTGTTGTCTGACAATCTCATACCCCTGATAAAGTCAGACAACGCCAACAGAACAAAATACCAGAGTGCACACCTTACCAGAACCTCAATCCAAGACGAGGTGCAGTACATTGGAGAAAACCCATTCAGCAACTCCAAAAATAATCATAAAAGTAAAAAATGTCTGCACACTCAAAAAATTACAAAAGAAGAAAAAATTCATCAGGGGCAAAAAAAGTTAAAAATGGGGCAGGGCCTTTTTTAACTTTTTTTGCCCCTGATGAAGACCCATTATTGGGTTGAAACACGTTGAGCTTTTTCTATGTTTTGTGTTTGATAAAATTTTTTCTTCTTAACGTAATTTTTGAGTGTGCAGACATTTTTTTTTTTTTTATAATACCAACAAAACACACTGGGTTCTGTGGATTATTAATATGGATCGCTGTGTATGATAAGCCTAATATCTACATTATTATAAGTGTAAGACTTTTTAGAACAACAGACTGTTGTCAAGAGAAAAGGCATTACCATGAAAAGTTCCCTAACTCTGAAGGGTCCCGAACCTGAATTAGTATGGTAAATACAGTACCACTGGGATATTTTCTAATGTTTCCAACTTCTATATTTGTTGTTTAGGGCAAGTCAGGGATTCCAGGCCAGCCAGGGCAACCAGGCCAACCAGGAGCTAAAGGAGATCGAGGTGAACAAGGAGAGAAGGTGATTTGTGTTGTCTTATTTTATACTGTATCCTGTTTAGAATTGCCATCGACTTTGCATTGCACTGGGAGGAAAGTGTCCTGTGAAAAAAATTATTTGCTTGAAGATAAATGAAATGGAAGCATGGGTTATTGCACATAGTGTTGTGCAAGAATAAAGGTGAAGTAATTTTTCAAATCCCACCCCCACTCTGCAAGTGCATTAAATGGCTCCTGATTGGTGCACAAGTTCGGGTGTGGCTAGGGTACGGAATAAAGAATGCCTATGTGCCTTGTCCAGTTCGCCCCTCATAAATATGGCATTGCCAAATGCAGGAAGCATGGATTCATCGGGGAAGCGTTCTTGGATTCCATCCTACAGTGCAAAAGACCTGCTCCTGTGGCCGCTCACTGTAGAACACTGAAACAGACCCGTTTGTTTCTTTTAAAATCCAGTCAGTAGCAAGAACACATGAGTAAGGTCAGGAACGCACTAGAGGATTCTACAACCAACGCTCTTATTAAATCTAGTTCTATGGATATATACATATAACAATGCTTTTGATAAACCCAGAACTCAAATTCATATTAAAACAATACTTGTGTGCCCCTCAGTAGATACTGAATCTGCAGTCTATTACCAATATGTAAGTGAATTATGTTCTGTTACCTTATGGTTAAGGTTTTGCTGGCCTGATGCTTGATGTGAATTTTATTAATAGGTAATAAAGATAAAACTATAGGGCACCCAGACATTTCTTCTCTAGGACCAGTATGCATCAAAAAATTATAGCAGTTTTGGCTTATTTATTGTCAAGTTGAAATACCAAATTTCACCATTAACCCTTTTACTGCCAGCCATTTTGGTCAAAGCGGAACTTGTATTGCCAGACAGTTTTTGAACATTTTGCACTGTTTCACTTTAGGGGCCTTTCCTCGGGGGGACTTTTAGTTTACCAAGGAAAACAATATATCGTTTTTTTCAGAACAACCTAAGCTTTCAAAATATGGTAGAATTTTTGTGTAATTCCAATTCTGTAACAAGATATAGGCTTCTAAATGTCTAAAAATGCAAAAAAAATCAAATTTTCCATAATATAATCACACATACTAGAAACAAAAATTATTTTATGCACGAATATACAACTGATTTGGAAAGTCCCATGTCTCCTGAACGTGCCAATACCAAATATATATAGTTTTATGGAGATTTCTCACTTGTATAGGTCAAAAACTCCCAGCAGTACACTACCAAATTCCCAAAGCACTGCTCCAAAAAAACTGCATACTTTGGATTTCAAGGCCAAAATTCCACTAACAGAAGGTTTATCCCAGAAAATTGTACATTTTTGGAAAGAACAGATTCTGGGGAATACAGAATAGGCACAACTGTCTGTCTACTCCAAACTATCAAGTCGCAATGCTTTCCTAAAGTTATTGGTTTTTATCAAAATTTGTGATTTTTTTTAAAAATCGCTTCAAAGCTTCTAGTCTATAGTATCTTATCTCCTACAGGTCATAAAGTAACCAAATAAAACACCCTAAATATGAATGCCTGGGGTCCACTGAACAGTTTGATGCCCAATATGTATAGGTTTACCTAAGTATGTGGCATGTAGGGGCCCCAATGTGAACATACCCCATATGAACTGTCATTTCTGTCATTTCAGCTTCTGCAAAATCAACACATTTACATCATTATATGTGGGATGAAGCTAGTAAAAAGTACGCTCACCCCAGAAAGTCATATATTTTTGGAAAGTACACATTCCCCCGAATCTAAAATGGGTACCCATGTCTTTCTACTCCAAAGTACCAAGCCGCACAGCTTTTCTAAAGTTAGCAATTTTGATGACATTTCCAAAAATCCCCTCAAAGCTTCCACTTTGAAGCATCTTATCTCCCACATAGCATTAGGTACCAAGATAAAACACCCTGAATTTGAACGCCAGGGGTCCACTGAACAGTTTGATGCCCAATATGTATAGGTTTACCTAAGTATGTGGCATGTAGGGGCCCCAATGTGAACATACCCCCATATGAACTGTCATTTCTGTCATTTCAGCTCCTGCAAAATCAACACATTTACATTATTATATGTGGGATAAAGCTACAAAAAAGTACGCTCACCCCAGAAAGTCATATATTTTTGGAAAGTACACATTCCCCCGAATCTAAAATGGGTACCCATGTCTTTCTACTCCAAAGTACCAAGCCGCACAGCTTTTCTAAAGTTAGCAATTTTGATGACATTTCCAAAAATCCCCTCAAAGCTTCCAATTTGAAGCATCTTATCTCCCACATAGCATTAGGTACCAAGATAAAACACCCTGAATTTGAACACCAGGGGTCCACTGAACAGTTTGATGCCCAATATGTATAGGTTTACCCAAGTATGTGGCATGTAGGGGCCCGAATGTGAACATACCCCCATATATACTGTCATTTCTGTCATTTCAGCTTCTGCAAAATCAACACATTTACATCATTATATGTGGGATAAAGCTAGTAAAAAGTATGCTCACCCCAGAAAGTCATATATTTTTGGAAAGTACACATTCCCCCGAATCTAAAATGGGTACCTATGTCTTTCTACTCCAAAGTACCAAGCCGCACAGCTTTTCTAAAGTTAGCAATTTTGATGACATTTCCAAAAATCCCCTCAAAGCTTCCACTTTGAAGCATCTTATCTCCCACATAGCATTAGGTACCAAGATAAAACACCCTGAATTTGAACGCCAGGGGTCCACTAAACAGTTTGATGCCCAATATGTATAGGTTTACCTAAGTATGTGGCATGTAGGGGCCCCAATGTGAACATACCCCCATATGAACTGTCATTTCTGTCATTTCAGCTCCTGCAAAATCAACACATTTACATTATTATATGTGGGATAAAGCTACAAAAAAGTACGCTCACCCCAGAAAGTCATATATTTTTGGAAAGTACACATTCCCCCGAATCTAAAATGGGTACCCATGTCTTTCTACTCCAAAGTACCAAGCCGCACAGCTTTTCTAAAGTTAGCAGTTTTGATGACATTTCCAAAAATCCCCTCAAAGCTTCCACTTTGAAGCATCTTATCTCCCACATAGCATTAGGTACCAAGATAAAACACCCTGAATTTGAACACCAGGGGTCCACTGAACAGTTTGATGCCCAATATGTATAGGTTTACCCAAGTATGTGGCATGTAGGGGCCCGAATGTGAACATACCCCCATATATACTGTCATTTCTGTCATTTCAGCTCCTGCAAAATCAACACATTTACATCATTATATGTGAGATAAAGCTACAAAAAAGTACGCTCACCCCAGAAAGCCATATATTTTTGGAAAGTACACATTCCCCCGAATCTAAAATGGGTACCCATGTCTTTCTACTCCAAAGTACCAAGCCGCACAGCTTTTCTAAAATTAGCAATTTTGATGACATTTCCAAAAATCCCCTCAAAGCTTCCATTTTGAAGCATCTTATCTCCCACATAGCATTAGGTACCAAGACAAAACACCCTGAATTTGAACGCCAGGGGTCCACTGAACAGTTTGATGCCCAATATGTATAGGTTTACCTAAGTATGTGGCATGTAGGGGCCCCAATGTGAACATACCCCCATATATACTGTCATTTCTGTCATTTCAGCTCCTGCAAAATCAACACATTTACATCATTATATGTGGGATAAAGCTACAAAAAAGTACGCTCACCCCAGAAAGTCATATATTTTTGGAAAGTACACATTCCCCCGAATCTAAAATGGGTACCCATGTCTTTCTACTCCAAAGTACCAAGCCGCACAGCTTTTCTAAAGTTAGCAATTTTGATGACATTTCCAAAAATCCCCTCAAAGCTTCCACTTTGCAGCATCTTATCTCCCACATAGCATTAGGTACCAAGATAAAACACCCTGAATTTGAACGCCAGGGGTCCACTGAACAGTTTGATGCCCAATATGTATAGGTTTACCTAAGTATGTGGCATGTAGGGGCCCCAATGTGAACATACCCCCATATATACTGTCATTTCTGTCATTTCAGCTCATGCAAAATCAACACATTTACATCATTATATGTGGGATAAAGCTACAAAAAAGTACGCTCACCCCAGAAAGTCATATATTTTTGGAAAGTACACATTCCCCCGAATCTAAAATGGGTACCCATGTCTTTCTACTCCAAAGTACCAAGCCGCACAGCTTTTCTAAAATTAGCAATTTTGATGACATTTCCAAAAATCCCCTCAAAGCTTCCATTTTGAAGCATCTTATCTCCCACATAGCATTAGGTACCAAGACAAAACACCCTGAATTTGAACGCCAGGGGTCCACTGAACAGTTTGATGCCCAATATGTATAGGTTTACCTAAGTATGTGGCATGTAGGGGCCCCAATGTGAACATACCCCCATATATACTGTCATTTCTGTCATTTCAGCTCCTGCAAAATCAACACATTTACATCATTATATGTGGGATAAAGCTACAAAAAAGTACGCTCACCCCAGAAAGTCATATATTTTTGGAAAGTACACATTCCCCCGAATCTAAAATGGGTACCCATGTCTTTCTACTCCAAAGTACCAAGCCGCACAGCTTTTCTAAAGTTAGCAATTTTGATGACATTTCCAAAAATCCCCTCAAAGCTTCCACTTTGCAGCATCTTATCTCCCACATAGCATTAGGTACCAAGATAAAACACCCTGAATTTGAACGCCAGGGGTCCACTGAACAGTTTGATGCCCAATATGTATAGGTTTACCTAAGTATGTGGCATGTAGGGGCCCCAATGTGAACATACCCCCATATATACTGTCATTTCTGTCATTTCAGCTCATGCAAAATCAACACATTTACATCATTATATGTGGGATAAAGCTACAAAAAAGTACGCTCACCCCAGAAAGTCATATATTTTTGGAAAGTACACATTCCCCCGAATCTAAAATGGGTACACATGTCTTTCTACTCCAAAGTACCAAGCCGCACAGCTTTTCTAAAGTTAGCAATTTTGATGACATTTCCAAAAATCCCCTCAAAGCTTCCACTTTGCAGCATCTTATCTCCCACATAGTGTTAGGTACCAAGATAAAACACCCTAAATTTGAACGCCAGGGGTCCACTGAACAGTTTGATGCCCAATATGTATAGGTTTACCTAAGTATGTGGCATGTAGGGGCCCCAATGGGAACATACCCCCATATGATCTATCATTTCAGCTCCTGCAAAATCAACACATTTACATCCTTTATGTGGGATAATGCTACAAAAAAAGTACATTCACCCCAGAAAGCCATATATTTTTGGAAAATACACATCCCCCCGAATCTATAATGGGTAAATATTTCTTATTGCTACAAAGTACCAAGCTGTAAAGCTTTCCTAAGTTTGCAGATTTATATGACATTTTCGAAAATCGCATAAAAATGTTGCAATTTGCCACATTTATCTCTCACAATTTCTTGATAAAGATCAGATAAAGACAAATCACCCCAAAAAGGAACACCGGAGGTCTACTGAACAGTTTGATGCCCAATATGCATAGATATACCAAAGTCTGCGGTATGTACTGAACCCAAAATGAAAATAGCGCATAAGGATTTCTCGCCTGCCAGCTCAGCTTTTGCACACAGAGCCCCCTGTCAGTGTATTATGTGCCAAAACTTCCCCTAACCATACAGTGACCCCCACAAAACCATATATTTTTGGAAAGTACACATTCTGACAAATCCAACAAGGGTAAAGAGTCCTTTCTACACCAAAGTACCAATCTGCAGAGCTTTCCTAAAGTTATTGGTTTTTATGACATTTCAGAAAATCGCCTAAAAATGTTGCAATTTGTCGCATTTATCTCACACAATTTCTTGCGTACAAAGGCAAGTCACCCCAAATAGGAACACCAGAGGCCTACTGAACAGTTTGATGCCCAATATGCATAGATATACCAAAGTCTGCAGTATGTACTGAACCCTAAATGAAAATAGCGCATAAGGATTTCTCGCCTGCCAGCTCAGCTTTTGCACACAGAGCCCCCTGTCAGTGTATTATGTGCCAAAACTTCCCCTAACTATACAGAGACCCCCACAAAACCATATATTTTTGGAAAGTACACATTCTGACAAATCCAACAAAGGTAAAGAGTCCTTTCTACACCAAAGTACCAAGCCGCAAAGCTTTCCTAAAGTTATCGGTTTTTATGACATTTCAGAAAATCGCCTAAAAATGTTGCAATTTGCCGCATTTATCTCACACAATTTCTTGCGTACAAAGGCAAGTCACCCCAAATAGGAACACCAGAGGCCTACTGAACAGTTTGATGCCCAATATGCATAGATATACCAAAGTCTGCGGTATGTACTGAACCCTAAATGAAAATAGCGCATAAGGATTTCTCGCCTGCCAGCTCAGCTTTTGCACACAGAGCCCCCTGTCAGTGTATTATGTGCCAAAACTTCCCCTAACTATACAGATCCCCCACAAAACCATATATTTTTGGAAAGTACACATTCTGACAAATCCAACAAGGGTAAAGAGTCCTTTCTACACCAAAGTACCAATCTGCAGAGCTTTCCTAAAGTTATTGGTTTTTATGACATTTCAGAAAATTGCCTAAAAATGTTGCAATTTGTCACATTTATCTCACACAATTTCTTGCGTACAAAGGCAAATCACCCCCAATAGGAACACCAGAGGCCTACTGAACAGTTTGATGCCCAATATGCATAGATATACCAAAGTCTGCGGTATGTACTGAACCCTAAATGAAAATAGCGCATAAGGATTTCTCGCCTGCCAGCTCAGCTTTTGCACACAGAGCCCCCTGTCAGTGTATTATGTGCCAAAACTTCCCCTAACTATACAGATCCCCCACAAAACCATATATTTTTGGAAAGTACACATTCTGACAAATCCAACAAGGGTAAAGAGTCCTTTCTACACCAAAGTACCAATCTGCAGAGCTTTCCTAAAGTTATTGGTTTTTATGACATTTCAGAAAATTGCCTAAAAATGTTGCAATTTGTCGTATTTATCTCACACAATTTCTTGCGTACAAAGGCAAGTCACCCCAAATAGGAACACCAGAGGCCTACTGAACAGTTTGATGCCCAATATGCATAGATATACCAAAGTCTGCAGTATGTACTGAACCCTAAATGAAAATAGCGCATAAGGATTTCTCGCCTGCCAGCTCAGCTTTTGCACACAGAGCCCCCTGTCAGTGTATTATGTGCCAAAACTTCCCCTAACTATACAGAGACCCCCACAAAACCATATATTTTTGGAAAGTACACATTCTGACAAATCCAACAAGGGTAAAGAGTCCTTTCTACACCAAAGTACCAAGCCGCAAAGCTTTCCTAAAGTTATCGGTTTTTATGAGATTTCAGAAAATCGCCTAAAAATGTTGCAATTTGCCGCATTTATCTCACACAATTTCTTGCGTACAAAGGCAAGTCACCCCAAATAGGAACACCAGAGGCCTACTGAACAGTTTGATGCCCAATATGCATAGATATACCAAAGTCTGCGGTATGTACTGAACCCTAAATGAAAATAGCGCATAAGGATTTCTCGCCTGCCAGCTCAGCTTTTGCACACAGAGCCCCGTCAGTGTATTATGTGCAGTAACCCCCCCTAACTATACAGTGACCCCCAGAAAACCATATATTTTTGTAAAGTACACATTCTGATGAATTCAAAATAGGTAAAGTTATTTTTGTACACCAAAGTTACACCTGGCAAAGCTACGCTAAAAACAGATCAGGAACACTTATATAGGGATAAAATATGATAAAACCACAAAAATTGTGCAAATCAGTGAAACAACAAAATAAGTTACATGACAGTGTAATTAGTGGCCAGAATATCTGATCCAATAGTTACGCTGTCAAAATAAACAGTTTTTAGGTAAAAGAAAATAAAAACAAAGTGGTAATATGAAAAAAAAAAAAAAAAAAAAGCAAAACAAAAAAAAACCAAAGTGTTTGTGTATACATGTGTGTACATGTGTAAAAGTTGTGTGATAGTGTGTAAGTGTGTATATGAGTGTAAATAAGTGTATAAAAGTGTGAAAAATGAAAAAAAATAAATAAATAAAATAAAATAAAAAAATGCTAAAATGTGTGCTGTAAGTGTGTGTAAATGTATGTAAGTGTGTATAAATGTATGTAAATGTGTGTATAAGTGTGTAAAAGTGTGTAAATGCAATAAAAAAAAAAAGTCCTTACCTGTTCCTGAAGACCGATCGCCTCCTTCGTCATTTGGGCCGGCGCTGGGGGAGAGGGAGGAAGCAGGAAGCAGCAGATGCGATGCGATCGCATCTGCTGCTTCCTGGAGGGTCCTGCGAGCGATCGGTTCGCAGGACCCTGATGACAGCCCCCCTGGCACATTGCCCAGGGGGGCTGTCATTGTTAGAAGCCCTCTGCAGCGGCGGCACATGCCGCCGCTGCAGAGGGCAGCGCTTAAACGCCAACGACGTATGAGACACGTCGTTGGCGTTTAAGCCCTTTTACTGCCAGCACGTATGCCATACGTGCTTGGCAGTAAAAGAGTTAAGGGTCAGTATATTTAAATCACTTCTTAGTAGGCAGGCAAATACATCAGTATGTAAGGATATTACAACTCAGTTGGCATTATTTATCTCTACATTATGGGGCAGATATATTATGCAGTGTAAAAAATGGCGACAAAATTCATTACACATCGCCAGGCTTCGCGGAGTAAAAAGCGCCATAAAATCTGCCATTCTGCCATGCCCATTTGTTTTACACAGCTTTTTACACTGTTTTTTCAACTAATTTTGTTTTACATGGCATTATAAATAGGCCCCTAAGGGCTCTGGCACACGGGGAGATTAGTTGCCAGCGACAAATCTCCCTTGTCACGGGCGACTAATCTCCCCGAACTACCATCCCACCGGCGAAAATGTAAGTCACCGGTGGGATGGCACACACTGCGCAGGCAATTTCGGCAAATCACCTCTGCGCAGCGTGTGCCATCCGACCAGCGGCTTACATTTTCGCCGGTGGAATGGTAGTTCGGGGAGATTAGTCGCCCATGACAAGGGAGATTTGTCGCGGGCGACTAATGTCCCTGTGTGCCAGAGCCCTAAATGTGTTCCTTTATTGCTCAATAGCAAATTGTCCTTTCATTCCATTTTGTAATACTAAATGTAATATTTACATGTAATAATTTAAAATACCCCATATTCACTGGCAAATTCTATATTCATTTTTATGTCAACAGGGTCAACCTGGCAATACAGGAGAACGGGGAATTACAGGACCTCCTGTAAGTATGGACTGCAATTATTGAAATATTCCTTCAAAATAGTTTTCAAGACATGGGAGAGAGATTATCTAGAACTTCCACAAATGGCAGCCATTTATCAAAAGATCTGAACTGAAAAAAGTTGTGGAAAAGTTGCGACTTTTTCAACTTGACGCACTGCAACTTTTTTGCATTGCTGCACAAAAAACAGAGTGAACCCCCCCCCCCCCCCCCGAAAACCTCTAGAACCAAGAAGCAAGGACAGATCTTCCAATTGTAAAAGAGACATTTCATTTTTTTTTGTGACAAAATCAAGTTTTTACCAATAAGAAGCCCAAAAAATTGTACTTTAGTATATGCCCCCTATAATATCCATACTCAGAGAGTTAATGCTTATTAAACATTATAATAATCCACCATATGGTGCATAAAGACCAAATGATTTCTTTCTTTTTTCTGTTGTATGTTTAACATGATTCCTCACTTATATTCTAAAGGGGCAGCCTGGCATTAAAGGAGAAGATGGAAGCAAAGGAGAAGAGGTGAGACACAAAGTGATTAGCACCAATGAAAATGCATTAGAATGTTTTAGATACAGATTAGATACAGATTTAGATACAGTTCTGATTCTGCTCATACTGATTATTTGCAGTTTGCAGTCAAACCTATTCAGCCATTGTGAGGAAAGGTTTGATTCTTTCTAATTCAATAAACAGAACAGCTGCCAATCCTGGATCCCCCAATTCAATCTGCTATAAATCAGCCCTATGTTTATGAACAATTTTACTGCAACTAAACTTAAAACAATTACAATTGCTTCTCCTTGACATATAAAACCAGGCAAAACGGACTCAGTAGTGGTGTTTTCCAACATTTTTACTGCAGCAGAACGTTAATCTGATACAGTGCATGTGTTTGTGGCCAACTTGTATTGTATTGGAGCCCTTAAATAGAAATTGTATTGCACTGAGTTTATGATGTCAGACAATAAAATCTGTGGAGCCCTTAAACAGAAGAAAACCATACAAATCTTTGGATTGTCCCCTATTACCTAGTTGTCCAGGGAACAGTAAAACAAAATAGCATGTTTATATATGAATAGATGATAAAGCATTGTCACCAGTTTTCCTCTTATGCTGATCTTAATGCTGCCTACTATATCTGGGAATTGGGAACCTATACTACAACTGTCCCATGTGGCAGCATGTTCTCTTTTTCCTTATAGGGGGCTTTATTTAGTTATCTTGGTTCCCTTGGTAACAACAGCATACTTTCCCCCCCAGTACTCAGTTCTACCAGCCTGCATGTCAGCCATTATAGCCCACCCTATGTCTCATCTGATGTTTTGCCTTCCACTTGTTTATATCCTGCTGAATTCCAGCCCTGAACATACTGTATCTTCTCTTAGTAGAGATATTTGAATTTCTTTGTTGCCATGGAAATGATAACTTTTAAGCATGCTGAATTACTTTTCTCGCCACAGGGGGAAGGGGTCCAACAACTTAGAGAAGCCCTGAAGATCTTGGCAGAGAGAGTGTTGATTTTGGAACACATGATAGGAATCCATGGTGAGTGAAGTTTGTATGAAAAGGAATGGATAGTGCTAATCTCTTAATGTTCTCTTCGTTTCTCTTCTGTGGCGCTACAGCTAAGTGATCAAGCATTATTTTAGTCCTTTCTGAAACGCACCACATCATAATTTTTCTTTAACAGAATTCAAAATAAAGGTCGACTGCTCAGGAGAATTCCCAAAAATATATTTTATAGTCTTATAAGCAAAAACTGAACAGTATTTTTCAGAACACAGAGAATGTTTTTCTTTTTGCATAGAGCCATACAATAAATGGAAAACCTAAAGGTCAGTTTACCAAGGCAGTTAAATGGACAAATACTGTTAAAATGGACAAATACATGCTCATCATTATGGTAGGTTGCATGAATCTTGCACCTATTGGCACTGGGGAACCCTGGATCTACCCTAAGGGGGAGATTTACTAAGGCACGAACGCTTCGAATGCGTCCGGATGCGTTTTTTTCGTAATGATTGATATTTTTGCGACTATTTCGTCGCCATCGCGACTTTTCGTATATTCTTTGCAACTTTTTCGTCGCCGACGCAAAAAATCGTATTGTTGTGCCGAGTACGAAAGTTTCAGATTCATTCAAGCTTCAGTATCGTGACTTTCCTTGGGCCAGGTTGGAGCTGCAGAGTGCCATTGATTCCTATGGGAGGCTTCCAAAATCATGCAAAGTCGGAAAGGTTTTTCCGCCGTTTACGATCGTTCAATACAATAAAGTTGCGACGGCGACGACATAGTCGCACAAAATACGATAAAGTCGTGACAGCGACGAAAAAGTCGCGAAATTTTCATTTCCAATGGAAATTTTTGCTATTCGGGATTTGAATTCGTGCTTTGGTAAATCTGCCCCTAAATGACCCCTCTAGTCTAAACGATCTAGCACAAATTCTTGAAAATGATACAGGTATTACTAAGGTAGATGCATCCAGAATACAGCTGAAAACAGCAATGCTTGTGTGTCTGGCACCTTCTGCAAACACAGCATATTGGCAATTCCAGTGGGTACAGGGGAAGGCTGTGTAGGGCAGATGCAACAGTATCAACACTTGTATCAACCACAGATCCCTGATGGCCTCTTACTGTTGTCTGCCCTGCTGGTTATTGCTATTGAAACAGTTTAGAAGTAATTACCCCTCCAGCCAAGATTTCAGTTCCCACCTTGCATATTCCTTTTCATTAACTGACCTGTGAAGAAGAAGAATTGCTTTGGCATTGTATTGCATTGTGAGGAAAGGAGTCTTGGCTGGGGGAAAATGGAAGGGCACATTCACGTACAGACATGCGGTGAGCAAAGTGTCATTTCAAGCTAAATCAGTGTGCAAGTGACATGTGTGCCTGATCCTTTTAGCACAACTGAACTGCACCAATTGCTGCAGGGTGCTAAGGGAACTCTGGAGATACCACTTGTCAGGAGGTGCCGGTAGCTCCAGAATGGAAGTGGCACCAAGTGCAACTAGGGAAGTGCAAGAAGTACATTTTGACACAAGAACCTTTAATGAAAGTGGTTTAAGGGGGCAACTGACTGGGGGAAAAGCGCAAGTTGTCCACTGTACTTGCCTATGTAAATGAGTCTTTTTCAATGGTATATGTATGGACAGACAAAGAGTATTTTTACAACTTTATTTATTTTGTTTTTACAATAATGTATAGTGAAAAGTTTAGAAATAAATTTTCCTTCTTTTTTTTTCTTTTTTTTTTTAGCAATTTGCCCAATATTTATTAGTTTTGCTTACTACTTATCCTCATGCCGGCTTTCTTCTTTCAGACACACCTTCGTCTCTTGAGCCCGGCTCTGGGCAGGATATCCTGGGCTCCGCTATTCCCAACAGCATAAAACCCAAAAGAGAACAACATCAGAGGTTCCAGTCCTTTGACATCTTCTCCTCACTGCTGGATGACAGTGAATCTAGCCGGAAGAAATAATGGATGTTTGGTCTTGGGGCAGATCACAAGTTGCCAGTCCACTGATTAAAGCCAAAGTATTTTCTTTGAAGAAATCTCGAATGTTCTCCTCCAGCCACAATTTCATAAGAACTGTCCCAGTTTACACGTATGCCTTCCAGATGTGCACTGCTTCCTTTGTAAATGTATAGCGACATGAGAATTAGACATAAGGGGATCTATATGTAAAGCTATATTTACCAGTTCTTAATTAGTAAAGTGATTCTGGATTTTAAGAGCTTGTGGGTAATGAATGGTTTAGCCCTTCCTTTAATTAATGTATTACAGTTCAGATTATCCTTAAGTGCTAATTTTTGGGGTGCAACCCATTAAAGGGGTTGTCCACTTTCAGTTAGCATTTAGTATGATGTAATATTGCTCTATCAGACCTTCAACATGTGCTTTTAGGAGTATTTCTGGGCCATTTTGTGTATCTGCAGAAAACATTACTTTTCCAAACAGTTTGTGCACTTGGATATACTGTAGCTTGCATTATCTAGATTCTATAATGATTGGGATGTTTCTGCTTAATGGTGTTTTTCTGTAATCTAGAGCAATGCTGTTCAACTAATTATATGTAGTAAGCCGATTATTTCTCACGTTACATGTTCAAGGGATGGATTATTCTAAAATGATAATGTCATACACTGTCTATGGAGCCTTTGAGCAGACTGGGGTCCATGAAAATACTCTGGAGGGCCACATCTGGCCCGAACGCCTCCAGTTGGACAGCCCTAATCTAGAGCACCATGACCTAAAGGTTGTTAAAATATTAAAAACAAATTGATCAAAAATGAACAATTACAGATGCAGCCTAGTTCCTTTACCATGTTGTCGCATTTGCTGGCAAATCTTTGCACTCTAGCACCAGCAAGAGGCAGAACCTAATACCTATAAATGGTGTCTGGACATGGTGAGACAACATGTAAAAACTTGCTGGCTGCATCCTTACGTTCTAAAATAGGGAAAAGGCAATGCAGAATTCCACATAATAGATTCCATACCTGTATTGTAAATATTGAAGTAACAAGTCCCTGGAAATGCCATTTAATGATATTGCTGTGTGGGGCAGAGGTTCTGCGCTGTTCATTGAAAAAACTGTAAAACTTTATTTCAGTACAAGATTTTATTGGAAATGAGTCTCTATAAAAGTTTAGTTTAACTCACTGAATAGGATCTTACGTTGTGTGACTCTGTTGGACTGTAAGGAATGTTTTCCTTTGCTAAATATTCATCTGTTTCTGAGAATAACCCTAATGATTTTACTGAATTGCTGTTTATTTGTGCAAAATATCTCAAGACAATTTTGTATTATATTTCAGTTGAGTATGAATGGCTTCTATAAGGGACGCTAGGAAACTTACAGTGCAAGCTGCTCCCAATATTCATATTCTGTAACCTCCTGACTCCCAGTCTCCTATTATAAGAATATTTGTACCACGATGCATGACATTGCCCAGAGGGATCATGAAGTTTCCACTGGAAAATAACATGATTCCCACATAAGCAGTTAAACAAAGCAATGGATCTAAAATATATGAAGCTCTGAAGAAGCATGGATACAAATGATACAAATTGCAGTCATTAAGAATGATTAATGATCCATTTAAACTGATACCAGCAGTGTTGTTGGGTTAGGAAGCAACTGCTCATGTCTACTGGATGGTCAGAAAGTTTTCTGACGTACTGACGTTCCCAAGTGTTATTGTATATTGTGCTATAATGTTTCATTCTGAGCTTTGCAATATAATGTATTAATTAAGGTTTCTAACTGAGCAGATTCTCAGTCTGTGCCCTCAATGTCTGCGCTGTAAAACTCTCCCACCTAGACCTCCTAGGAAACAATTACATAGCCCTCATGTTTATCAGCACTCAACTTCTTGCTGTTGTTAATAGCTATGAATTAGGCAAGGGAATTGCTCGCTCCCAAACTGCCTCTCCTAATATACCTTTCCAGCTGTACTTGTATAGATCTGGGATAAATAATATAAGGAATGTCAAAAAGAATTACTGTTAATTAAAACAAAATAAGGACTTGCTACTTTATGTGCAATAGGAAAAATACTAACACAGCAAGTTTCATTTAGAGTTTTGTGCAGGATCTGGGCAGGATGATATTAAACGAATGGGTCACCTTCAAATGAACTTAAAGCATGATGGAGACATTCTGAGACAATTTGCAATTGGTCTTTATTTTTTTTCGTGGTTTTTCAGTTATTTCGGGTTTTTTTCGGCAGCTCTCCAGTTTGGTATTTCAGCAGCTATCTGGTTGCTAGGGTCTCGTTGATGCTAGCATTCAGGTTTGAATGAGAGACTGGAATATGAAAAGGTAAGGGACTAAATAGAACGATAAGTAATAAAAAGTAAAATCAGAATTTGAGGTTTAAGGTTTTGTTTGAATTAAAAAGGTTTTATTTGAATTCAGTACAGAACAGTGGCATAACTATGTAAACTATGTATACAGGGGGCCCAGGCAACAGGTGGATTGCAGGGTCTGCTGTACCATAGTCCCCCCGGCCTCTACTCTCCTACCCCTAAACATAGCAGCGTGTAGGGGCAGTGAGGTGCGGTGCGAGAGGGCAGGGAGGGAGGAAGGACTGGTCGTGCCGGAGGATTTTTCTGCAGGGTGGCCCAGAGCGATGAAGTAACACCGCTCGTACAGAAGATACTTTTTTGAAGGGGCAGTATACTTGTTTAATATGAGTGTAATGAATGGGGCTCACGTTAAACATACTTTTTGCTTATTTTTTTTAATTGTAAAAAATGTGTGGGTTTTTGTTTTTTCATGAGCTAAACAATGCAAACGGGAAAACTGCAGCAACTCCATGTTTAGTCCTTGCAAGGTAGATAACTAAATTACCAGTGCATAGATAATCCCCCTGCAAAAGGGACATTAGCCTATCTGTAACCTAAAGCAGTCACAACTAAGGTTTGTTTATAAAAATATTTTGAAATAAAAAAGCTAAGAAATATCATTTTCATGTTTAATTAAAAGAACAGGCAGAATTTATTCCTTTACTTTGCTCATGCTCAGAAAAGATGTATACAGGCATATATTGACTCTTTAAGCGACATAGGGCCCATTGGTCAGGAAGGCATGCATAGTATCTTGGTAGCTGTAAAACTATAACGATAATCTATAAACATGACATGTATTGGTACTCTAGCCGTAAAACAGTAACTGTGGATGCACAGGCAGGAGAATTAGATTATTGTTCTATACACATTAAGAGATGCGCAGATTTTAGACAAAGTGGCGATTCCAGTAAATCATAGTGGCTCATATCGAAAGAAACAGTGCTTCAAAAAATCACTAAATGTTTCTGCTCGTCTTAAAGTGACATTAAAATGCTACAATAACCCCACCCTTCCACCATAATTCTGCTTGTTGGTTGCCAATGGTCAAGCCATGGCACTTTTTTACCCATACCCATTCTGCTACATTTAATATACTATTAATACTCTGACTTTAATCAGTGAACATTTTATAGTTCTTTTTTTTTTACAGTACACATTGTTCTTGCTTTTAATTACCATAATAAGACCATTGAATGGTCTGGCTTTAATGAAGAGAATAGTGTAATAAGGAGGATAGAATACAAATAATGCCAGCTTTGATTTACAGCGGATAGGATTTTATTGCACCCTGCAGTAAGATATGTGGAAATGGTTCATGCTGCCTCTACAAATACAACAAATTACAACTAAACTATTAATCCTTTTGGTCCATCTTAGGCAGGCTACTAAGATCGATGGCACAGGCACACAGACATATTCCCGCAGGGTGGCTGGCTGTACTGTAATAGTTTTCACCGCTAAACATGTATATTGATTGAAATATGTCTCTGTGTATTTTAAACATAAATTGTGTGCAGTGTCTCATTGTCTTTTTCAAACCAGTGATTATATATATATGTGGATGTGTGTAGTATGTGTTGCTTTATTATTTCTTTGCCTTGAGTGGTAGAAAATACTCTTAATATCATAACAAAAATGGAGAGAGATATAGGGCCACTGTGCAAATGTAAAAAGGAAGCCATTTCCTTCCATGGTGGATCTATGAGATTTAGGATAAGCATATAGAAGAAGCATTTACAGTATACCTACATTAAATGAAAGATTAGTATCTATTAACCATAACTAGCTCTGGTGTAAGTAGAGCTTACAGATATTTTATTTGCTTGTTGTTAAATATCTCATATATCAGATTATAATACATAACAGCCACAAATATTCTGTAAATTATATCCTTAAAAATTGCATTATAATACAGAAGAGCCACACCTAGCCTCTAAAACATATCCTTATGTTAGGTTATACTTGGGGCTTAGTGATGATGCAAAAGGACCCCAAAGCCAACAATAGTGAAGTTTTATTGAAATGTTAATAAAAGACCATTTTTACATTGAATATTTATATCCCTTAACAAAACTACTTTCATTCATAAGTTTCACATATACTGTATGTATACTATATATTGTATCACTGAAATTGCAGAGCTGGTGCTTAAAAATGTCACAATCTGTATTTCTATACACCCTTGGCATTAGAAAATCAAGCAACTACATTTCGCGCTATATTTCTCTGGCACCAACATGGAATGAATATTTAAGTTTACAATGCATTGCTGTGTGTGTAATTGTTCTTCTAGGAACGTTATAAAAATGGTGCTAACGTGGTCTCGGGCGCATATTCCAGCCTCGGTATAACAACTTGCTAGATCTTATTTATATTCATATGTTGGGTGTGTGAGTAAGATTGTTGTGTATTTTCCAGTTAATGTATCTAGCATACAGTTCATTATGATATTGGTAAAAATGTATACTGTTTGGTTTTTTTTTAATAACGCTTCTTTGGTTAAGTGTAATAAAAACAATATGGAATTCTCATTTGTTAATCTGTTTAGATCTAAAAGTGACTGGTGTTTTTCTTTTTAAGGCAGTTTGAGGGGTGACATGGGATAGAAATATAAATGGTACAGTTACCCCTTAAACATTATCACAGTATAGCCAGTGACTGCCGGATATGGAAAATGCAAAACCGCATCAACCTAAAATAGGTCCAGACTGTGATTCAAAATAGACTGGTACTTCAAGTGCACAGAGGCCCTAACAGCCACACATATGTCTGTCTATGGCATCTTACAGCAGCCCCTCTGGCATTTGCCAGAATCCACAGATTGCCAGTCTGGGCCTTACATAACAGTGCCAAATTGGCTGTTTTTATGCTGTGAGGATTTACCAAGGTTTCTGGCTTTCAGTGAAAGCACTGACAAGCAGAAAGGCTTTAAACATGATTACTTTGTACTACTTATCAATCAGCGGCTCATTAGAATCGGAAAAGAATGCATTTGCTGGCAGAATTGTTGTGCATATTGAAAATAATTCCTGTATTTTATGTTTGTTTTCCCAACCATTGTATTTTGTTTTCTCAGTTTGCGTAAAGTATTTTGATAATATAGGCACTGTCGGTGTATGTGTATGTGTGTGTGTTTTATTTTTTAATTATTGAGGGGGGCACCAATGTAAAATCCATACTTAATTTTTTTGTAATGCACTGAGAAATAAATATATTGTTGATTAAAGTTCTTGTTTGTTTATGATTTATTATTCTGTAATACAATTACATGATATTATGGTGATCATTCCCCCCCCCCCATCTTTCAGGACTTTTCCCCACACTTCGCTGCCAATCTCACTACCAGTTACCAGGGGTGGCAAAAAGATGCTCCTGGTAACTTAGAGTCAAATTTCAGCTTAATAAACTTCTATGCAATTTTGCCTCTTCTATGCAATGGAATTTTGCCTCTTCTATGCAATGGAATTTTGCCTCTTCTATGCAATGGAATTTTGCCTCTTCTATGCACTAGCAATGCACCGCATTGTGCAGGCACATGTAGCACATGTAGCCGGTATCTACATAAAAACCATTTTTATGCGTATTTCAGCTACATGTAGGAGGCGTACAGCGGTATTTTCTGCAAGCTTTTTCCCACTTGCCGAAAATATACGCTAATATACGTCTGACATCAGCCTTAGATGTCATAGGCAGTCACAATTTTTTGGGGCTGTGGGGGCTGTTTGGGCCTCTGTGTACTAGAAATGCCAGGGCCACATTAGACTTCCAGTCTTACCATTAACAGATTCAGGATAAATACATAGTTAATACTGGTTGAAAAAAGACGAATAGTCTATCAAGTTAAAATGACCCCCAGCATGTATATATATATATTGTCATGTTGGAGCAGTAAGGCTCCACATAGATTTTAAATTTTCAATTTAGAAAAGTCTGGTTGAAATCCACATTTGAGGGAAACCCTTCCCAGTAGGGGGTAATTCCCAAATATCCCCTAAAGACACAACCAGGACTGTGGAAGGTGACAACATAAACAACTTCATCAGGCAATGCGGGGCCAGCCCATGGAAGCAGGAAGCTGGTTTCTTTGATCTATGATCTATATCAATGAGTGTGCCGCATTGTAGGGAGCGCGGGGCGTACTGTTGCCTAGATACCTTGTATACAACGCACCCAAGCTAGGTCCAGGAGTGCAGGTAAGACGTGCCCAATAGGCAACCAATGCAGATATCTAGGTTCGGCTGGCAGACAGTGAGGAGTGGAGGGGTCCTGTGTTGGTCCCTGACACCAACAGCTACACGGAGTGGAGGAGGACAGGTCTGGGCGCAACTACAGCTCTCACGTGTCCAATTCTAGTTATTGCAAATCGCATTCAAGGGACTTATAGGGCCAATTGAAAAGGCCCACAGTAGCACTCAAAGGATATTCAGATCAATGACAACAAGAAGGACCCACAAAGCGAGCCCATAAGGAATTTCATGTGTCGCTCAAGTTTGCCGAACCTCCTGAAATGTATATAAAGTGGTAGCATCACCAGCCCCTGCTCCTACAGAATCCGTAAAAGTAAAGATAAAAATAAAAATGAAATACACCTGCGTCTCAGAAAATGAATCATGCAAACACAACACGTCGACTAAGGACCTTGAGGGGGGAACACTCAGGGTGTGTCAAGCGAAGCATAAATGTATAGAGACTGGTGAAGTGCACATGACCAGGTGAACAAGAAGGACTAAAGGGACTAAAGGGCCCTATATATACTGTATGTATATATAATAATATCAAGAAGATAACAGCTGCTTTCAAAATGGATAGCATGCATATCCTTACAATCAGGGGCCTGCCTTTCTAGTGCCTTAACTTTCTCCCTGCATTCACATTTATTTTGTATTTATATTACAGTACAGCCAGTTCAACTACAGCTCTTAGATACTTCCTTGTCTAGCATCAAGCTCCACCTCCTCTTGCTTCCCGATAACTCCTTTTCTCTCTGACTATGATGACCTCAAAAAGGTACCTACTGCACATGCCTGACTGATTTTAATTGGAGCAGAGGGAGTGAGCATGCCCAGTAGGCACCTCTTTGAGGTCTTCATGTCAGAGAGAGGAGAAAAAGCAAATAGAGAGACAAAATAAATCTGCATAAGTAATTTTATGGGATATTAAAATAAAAGGCTTACTTATCCTTTATTGGGTTGCTCAGTAAGACATTTTCATTATGCATGTTTGAGAAAAGCAACACACAATGAACGTAAGGACATTGACCCCACCTGGTTTAATAGTTTTGTGAGCAGAAGTTAATAGGAGTTTTGTGTGTAATAAAAACCGAGAACTCTATTTCCTGTATTTCGAAAACTGATCTTGCTTGGAACAGGTAAGTGCTATGTTCCTAATGTCTGAGTATGCTATGTTTGTATCTCTTGTCATGCAAGGAGCAGTAGATAAAATAGCCTATAGAGAAAGTACGAATCAAAATATTACAAGGCTTGCAATTCATGTAGTTGAGAGAGTTAAGTGAAAGTTTCCTAGGGTTAAATGAACAAGAAAATATTGCATATCTGTGCTCTCTTTGCCCCAAATGCCAACAGTGTAATACACCAGTGACTCCATTTGCTAAATCACAGCAAAAATTGTGTTTTCTACAGTTGTGTTGTGCTAAAAAGATGAACCAGGGACAAAGTATATTGAGCCAGATTCAGCTCCACGAGAAAACTTTATTTTATGGTTTATTTTATGGTTTTGTTTTTTTTATTGCATCCGGCTCTATGGGAAAATCTGGACATGAATTAGGTGATAAGCTTTTCTTATCAAACTGAATCTAGCCCACAGTAAGATACGCTCATTTGGCAAGGTC
Organism: Xenopus tropicalis; assembly: GCF_000004195.4. Taxonomy (NCBI): domain Eukaryota; kingdom Metazoa; phylum Chordata; class Amphibia; order Anura; family Pipidae; genus Xenopus; species Xenopus tropicalis. The sequence goes on along the minus strand of NC_030678.2, from coordinate 46,776,456 downwards.
GCCAAGCAAATCTTACCCCTGATATGCCTACCTTGCGTGGGTGGTATTGTGCTAATGTGATCGTTCTGGTTGTTCAAAGGTTAATAGTGAGGCTTCAGTTTCCCCTTACTCACTTAGATTTCCTTTTCCTCCTCTAAACCACTCGTGCCCCCTCCCTCAGGAATTTGCTTTGGCTGTTGGCTCCTGGGCATGCTCTGTTGTTCTCAGCTCAGATTACTAAACACGCCCCCCAGTCTAGCAGCCAATGAAGATATGGCATAGAAACTGTGCTCTAGATACCTGCTCCTATTTTTGTCTTCTAATCTCCTCTCCTGAGCTCAGCTTAAAGGGGACATATACTATAATTTGTCATGGTACATAAATAGATGCTGTATAATGTAAAAGAAATCGGGGTTTTTTTTAGACAGAATACAGTCTGTCTGCAGTGTGGGACTGAGATGGCATCTATTTTTTTTGTCACTGTGGCTATTATTTTGTCGCCTGTGCTGTTTTTGGCGTGACTGCGCCAAATTTTGTTGCAACCGTGCCCAATTTTGACATGACCGTGCCCATTTTGACACGACCACACCCTTTTTTGACGTGATTGCGCCCAATTTTGACATGACCGTGCCCATTTTGACACGACCACACCCTTTTTTGACGCGACCGCACCCAATTTGCCACACAACAAAAAAAAATCTGTGCAACAAATTTTTCCGTGGCAAATTTTTACAGAAGTTTCGCGAAACAATTTGCCAATGGTGAAATGTGGAAATTTGCTGCGAATCCATACCAGGCAAAAAAATTTGCTCATCACTACTACATACTATAATCTATTCTTCTATCTATAAAGCTTCCATGTTCCATGTTATGGCATGTCGGCGAGTCGACCGATATCGCAGGAAGCTGCTGATATCGGACGACTCGCCGATCGGCCAGGTTAGAAAATTTTGATCGGGCGCCATAGAAGGCGCCTGACCAAAATCTCCCTTCAGCGCTGAATCGGCAGAAGGAGGTAGAAATCCTATTGTTTCTACCTCCTTATCTGCTGTTTCAGCCCTGACTGCGTGTGGCGGATCTGACGATGTTTTATTGGTCGCACGAAACATCGTTAGATCGCCACGTGTATGGCCAGCTTTAGAGCCGTAACTTCTGACAGCTGCTCTGTGCTCCTTCCAAGGTTCGGCTCTGTGCTCCTCTAACTGTAAGGATAAAAACTGCAGCTGTCTGTTTCTCATGAAGCTTATGCTGAAATTCTTAAAACAGTTTTCATTTTCTCAGGTAAAGGAGCACTAAGCCGAACATTCCTAGTACGAAGCACAGATCAGCTGTCAGAAGTTACGTATGGCTCTCAGAGGAAAGCAGGGTATGGCTTGGGGGAGGCATAGCACTAACTGCTCTCAGTGGAAAGCAGGACACACTCAGTACTGAAAGCTACAGTATTGCTAATGGGTTGCTAGGAGTTTTTCCATCACAGCTGGTGGGACAACATATGATGCAATTATATGCAAAATATGTGCAAATATAATAAGGGGGCCCTCCAACAGGCATGTAAATGAACGTTTCCAGTCAAAGATCTGTCTCTCTAGCTGTCAGTGAGGCATGAGTAGCACTGGGGGCAGGACTCGGGCTGCTATTGCAGAGCTCTGATTCTCACTCACACTTGTGACTACTTCCTGAGGGAGAATGAAAACACACGCCCTCATTTCAGCCTAAACACGGAGGAGAGAGGTTCTCTCTGCTGCTGTAGTATATTTACATTTTAAGCAGGTAAAACATTTTTAGAATCTTTTTTTTCACAGAAGCACTATACAATTTAGAGTAAGTGTTGGACTGAGATAGCAGGGGCTCCCAGAAAACCGTGGGCACACTCTCAAAATTGTAATTCCTCCTCTCCTCCCTCAAACACTTTATTATCCGAATCTCTTTTCCTTACCCACTATACTCTATTCTTCCGTCTATCAAGCTTCCATGTTCCCATACCTGGAGTTTTCCTGGTATCCTGGTAGGCCAGTCCGACACTGGAAACATACTGCCAAAAGATGAGTATGACGCAATATGCCTTTAACCTTTACAGTGCTCAATCCAAATGTACGCTAAATAGGGGTCTTTGTGCATGTAGGCTATTTGCAGATTTAAATGTAATTGATTACAGTATGTGTCAGAGGGAATATGGCCACCGGGTGAAAGCTGCGATTTGTTATAGGAAAATGTGATGGTGCTGGCAAACGGAGGGGATATATTCAGTGTACATGATGCCATTTGAGTGGGGGTGACATGCTCAACTGATATACATTGTACTAAAATGTAGGCTTTACGTGTCCTTAAATGATCAATAGGTTTAACTTTGTTGCCATGTGCAGCACCATGCAGGCTATAATGATACCCAGAAGTATAGAAATATCTATTATCCATGACAGTCAGGTCCTCAGCAGCCAGTGATGTAGAGTCTATGTTCTATGGCAAGTAAGCGCTTAAAGGAGAATGCAAGTCAAAATATAAAAAGCATACTGCCCAATAGTCCTCCTATTGTTTAGTAAAAACGCCACACTTTTGGCTCACCTAATCAAATATTTACTCAGTCACACTTACTTCACATTTTCTAGAACAGGCAGCCATCTCTAAAAAGGTATTCTCCCTTCCTTTCCCTCCTTGCTTCATACTGCACATGTGTTTCATTCCCTCCCCCCCCCCCCCCTCTGGCAGATCCGCTTCTGATTGGCTGGTGGGCATGTGTAGCTCAGAACAGGAGACAGGATCAAGTTACACACATGCTCAGAGAATAGGAAGGCTGCCGCTGGCACCTACAGGAAGGGGAGAGAGATTTCAGTGATGTCACTGTAGTCTTCACACTGCTGTAGGCTGCCAGCACCATATCTCAGAGAAGCAAGCAGGGATCTGGGAATTTAGATATGCAGTAAGTACTTAAAAAGAATGCCTTAAGACTTACTTTTAATTTATATTAACCTTTCATTGTCCTTTAAGGATTTTTACAATAAAAGAAATTTTAAGCAAGCATATTATGATATCTGCAAAAAATATTCAAAGCCTCCGCAATGAAAACTGACCCCCTGGAATGAATATAATATGGCAATATCAGATACATTTTTTTTTAAAAGAGCCATTGTTTTGTTTATATTTAATTTTGCAGTGAGCCATATTCTTTATTTCCCCGGTGCCCTCAGCCATGTGACCTGTGCAGTGATAAACTTTAGTCACTCTTTACTGCAGCACTAAAGGTTGGAGTGATATCATCACCCCCCCCCAACTTCCTTTCAGCAAAATAGTGAAAAAGTAACAACATAACAGCTCCCAATAGCTGCACTGCTAATATGCTCCCATGCCCCACCTAGTGGTAAATATCAGAATAACACTCAATAGTAAAACACCCAATAGGTTACCTGAAAGCAGTTCTAATGTGTAGCGCTGGCTCCTTCTGAAAGCTCAGACTCAGGCACAATGCAATGAGATGGCTGCCTACATATCAATATTTCCTAGCTAAAAAATGTGCATTTATTGGTTCAAGAATAAAATATTAAATGGTACAATGAATTATTTGCTATGTCAACAGTGTAATTTAATAATAAAAATTTACCATAAAAGCATGACAGAATCCCTTTAATTGTAAATCTAATTCATTTAAATTCTTCTTTGTTTTAACAGTAATTGCGTTCATGCAGATATTGGTGAACCCTTCTACATTTACTATACTGCTTGGATAACATCACCAGAGGTTTTACAGCAATGTCTGAGAATTTAGTGTACCTGGTCACTGGAGGATGTGGTTATATAGGGGAATACATTGTAAAGCTATTAACCACTCAGAAATATGTGAAAGAAGTGAGGGTTTTTGACATAAATGAAAGTGAAGAAATCAACCAGTGCAATACAGGTAAATAAACATAAAGGCATCCAACAAGCATACTCAGATTGTGACTCTAGGGGGCAGATTTATCAAAACACGAGTTCGAATCCCGAATGGGAAAAATTCGGATTGGAAACGAAAATTTCTGAAGATCACAAATACCACGAAAATGCTTACGAAAAAATTGTATTAGTCACGATAATATCGTATTGGCGATCCGAAAGTCACGGAATTTTCATACCGAACCATTGCAAACAGCGGCAGGAGCCTTTCCGAATTTTTCGCACGGGCGCATGAACGCTGCAAGCGTTCGGGTCTTTGTAAATCTCCCCCTTGGAGTATTAATTGTCATGAGCTTATTTGCAATTTCTAGTTATTCTGTATTCATAGTAAAACTTTATTTCCTGTGAGATTTCATGCCATGTGTTACAGAATATAAAGTGTTTAATTATTCTGTGATTTAGATAGTAATCTGTTTTAGCCTTCACAGGCACTGCTGCCATTACATCTGCTGAATTTTTATACCCTTAATTATGGGAGCTCTATCCCCTACTATCCCTCTATCCCCTACTGTGTTTTCTGTATATACCTTATCAGCTTCTGCACACCTATATCCTAGAAAGGTTGTCAGACAAAAGGATGAAATACAGTAGCATCCTTTTTCCAAGAGGAGGAGTGAGGGAAGTCAATAAATAAGTTTGGTAATATGTTCCAGGGGGGTTGTGAGTAACTGGGTAAGTTTTGGGGGACTTAGAACTGGCAGAATGATTCGGGAAGCCCATGAAGATTTCATGGAGAGGAACTATCTTTCCTAAATGGAGGCCCAGAGATCAACATCCCTCCCACTAATGCCCTTTGGACTCTTACAAAACCATCAGACCCACTGGACCTGTGCAACCTGTAGGAACAATAGCATAATGACTGCAGAATACTGGCTTGGCTACACATGGACTGTCTCTAGGAACACTCTAGATAAATCCTGCCAGTTGGTGGCACTGATAGGAACTTATGGCACCAACATTTTGTGCTAATTACTGATTGAAATGACTAGAAAATCCTATCCCTGACCTCGAAGTTCTTTTGCTTGATAAATATACTGTGTTCTGGTATATGGCTCAAGAGGAATTGTTACCAAAAGTGGTATTTTTTAAAAAAGAAAAGAAAATAATGATGAAAGATAATAAATTAACCCTTAATTTAGTATATTATAGATGAATGTATTCTAAGACATTTCTCAGTTGGTCTTCATGTTTTTCTCGGAGGGTGAAGGTTTTGCTTATCTCTACTTTAGGCAGTCCCCATAAGCGTGAAATCTGCTCAGGGACAGTCCTGTTTTGCAGTTAAGAGAGGGAGCTGTTTCCCTATACAGTCCAAAGAGTTTTCCTGGCAGTTCTGTAGTTGGCTAGGGAGTGTCAGGTTTCCCTAGACTTACTGAAGTCAACATGTGCTCTCTCTTTGGAACCCACTTGCAGGAAGGGGCGGTTGGTGCCAGAAGAGCCTAAGGTGGAGGTAGGCCTCAGTAGGTGAAGTCAGTGTGTTTTAATTGTCGTAAAGTAGAGTTCCTATTATTGTAAAAGGAATTTTACCTTGGTGGAAACCAACCCCCACCGAAGATATGAGCATCAGACAGAAAAAAAATTCCAAGATGGCAGGGCATCGAAAAATAAAAGACTCATTTAAAGTCAAACATTCATAATTGACGTCATTTAAAAGAAGTGTTTTGGCCTCCCCCAGGAAATACCAAGAATAAGCCATGTTTGAGCTAAGACAAACATGGCACTCATTTGTTTTAAAGGAGTATTATATAAATAGGACAAATGAGTAAAACATGTTCAAAGTATATTTTATCTAATATTTTGTTGAAGTTCTTTTCAAATAGAGGACTTTGAAAAAGGTTTAAAGTAATAAGGGAAGAAATAGAACACACAAATTGGAGTATTTGTGAAAAAGTGAGCAATATTTCCAAGGATAATGAGAGGGTACACTGGAAGTGGCAATGTGTTAGCATGCAAGTTTTCTAAGCCAGAGCACTGGTCCAGAAAAAATCTTTGTGGTTTAATACACTGGGGGTGCCCCACATATTGGCCCCCCTTGTACTTCAACTACACCAATGTGTTAGAGGCTAATGACAGTTATTTGTATTTAAGTAATGAATTTATAATTTAACAACTTTGCCACACATTATTTCCATTGATGATGGGATTTCCAATTTATGCACGTTTAAATATTTGCTGCTACAGTGAAATTGTAAGTTCAATGCTATTATTCCAGTGATAGGTCAATGCCATTTCAACAATTCTGACCTGTTTCCTGTCTCTCTGTCAATGTTATTCTGGCCAGACTGGATGGTGAACTCATTCATATACACCAAGCAAGTACAACAAATGAAATAGAAGCTGTGTTGAAGAGGCAAAAGAATAAAGCACATCTGGTGAAGTTGTAGGATTATAAATAGTCAAAAAATCCTTCTGCAACTTTTTCCATTTTTCCAATAACAATGCATTATAAACACAGTCACAATAACAAATGTGCTCTGTAAAGGAAGCTAAAATCTATCTTTTGTCACTGTCTACCGCAAGACTGCAGTACTTTAACACTCAGTATTAGTGTTTGTGCAATTGGTCATTGGGTTTCCCCTTGTGTTTCCAGCTTCTGTCCCTGTAAAACTTATTAAAGGAGATATAACAAACTATGATCAGCTCCTAAAAGCCATGGAAGGGGTCCATGTCGTTATCCACACGGCTGCTCTACTAGACATTTTGGACACAATGCCTTTTAAAAAAATGAAGGACATCAATGTTGGAGGTGAGTATCAGTATTTATTAAAGCACCAAAAATGAAAATAGATTCTAATTAATCAGGAAAATTTTTATTGTTATTATAAAGCAATAAAAAGACTCCACGTTATATTTTCTATGAATTAGTGAATCTAGTCCTTGGGCCTCTTGTAACCACAGAGATAAAATGTTTAGAATATCCTTTCCTGACGCAGCAGACCTAGTTAGGTTCAAAACACAACCGTTTACTGTGTCCCCTAATCAGGAGCATATTTACAAAGAGGTGTAAAAAAGCAGAGCAGAAGTACAGTTTCCATGACAGGATGCCCAGTAGGAGTGAGATAGGAATTGGAAACTGGAGTGTTTATTAAGGGATAAGAATTGTGGGGCTTGTGGTTTATGGGATTGGAGGGTAGAAGGGGAGCAGTAAAGGAGTGAAAGAGGATGTGGTTTTGAGGCCTCTTTTACCGGGACAGGCTCCCACTCATCCTCCAAAATACCATGGCAGCCATAGCGGGACAAAGGTATTCTAGAGATTGGGGGTAGCGGTGAGTTGCAGCTCACATAAGAAATACTATAAAATGCTCACAAATTGACTTATCATGTCATATTCTATACTATCCTTTACTGTATTATGCTTCTATTGAACAAAGTTATAGACCAGCTCATACACCTCTCCTGTTCCACATATGCCATTCCTCTTTTACGTTTTCCCACTAGATGCTCATGATACTTATAATGCACATAAATCCCTGCTTTAGCTGTAAAAATCCATCAGTGACCATATTACAGCATCTATTTCTAAATACTTCTGTGCAGTCAAACTCTACTCCACTTACATCATTTCATATGTACCTATCCCCTGGAAAGATTTCTGTTCCCAGATGTTCCTAGGTCCTTCAAATTTTCACACATTAATACAAGCACATTACCAGACCCTGGAGAAACTATAATCTCTCAAATGACCACTAACCACTGTTTTTTCCACCTAACATTACAAAACTGCTTTACAATACATGATCACCCTTAATATATGCTGGTATCATGAACGTTCCCACTTCTTAGGAACTATTTATGACCGCAATTGCAGTCACACAATGATGGACACAGTTGATCCAAATATGCTCCTTGCGCTTCTCTATAGTTGGGCTGGGCACCAATGCATCCATCCTGCCACCTGTTCTAAGCAGAAGTCAGGAACCACTTTCCCCAATGAATTTAGCTCATCTCCAGGTAGCCACAGCTTCTCATAAGTTTATATAAGAGAGGATTGACGTCACTGTGTCACCTTGCAAGACTTTTGGCCAGGCCTTGTGAAAAATCACAGTTTACCCCAACTATCCGTGACTGCAAAAGTCTGGACTGTCACGTGAAAAGCAGGGCACTGGGGAGGCATGCAACAGGCATAGCAGACTTGCATCCAGTAAATAATGAACAAATGTCATATTATGACTGAGCGCCAGCACAATCGCCACTCTGCCAAACTTGATTGCGTCCAATTCATTGAAATGCACAGCCCCAAGTATGTTCATTTTGACATTGCAATAGCAATTTTGGTGATCCCAGTGCTGCACTCAGATGTTATAATACTGAAATCATAGGGAAAAAAACTGCATTGGGGGTGAAAACATGGCAAATTGTGTCCCAGATTGCACTTTGCACACAGCACTTGCAGTCGTAAATCCTGGTCAACACTCAACAAGTCTCACATGCAGGATCCTCGTTTCTGTTGTTTGGAATTTGTTTATATGCTTTGTAACAGTATGAAATCCTTACTATACATACTGTGCTGTTTGAAAATGTAACCCTGTACAAATTCCTTTTCAAAAATGTTGATAATCATTTTATCGGCTGTTATCAAATGTTTTTTTTACAGGTACAGAGAATGTGATCAATGCATGCATTGCTAATGATGTACCCTACATTGTTTACACAAGTTCCATAGCTGCCGTTGGTCCTAACACAAATTCGGAACCAATGATAAGGTAATTTAGAACCATTGCTGAGCTGATTTTACTGGAGCTCAACTTTTACACTCTTGAAGCAGTGGCAGGCTGGCTTGTGTCAGCAGGGAATGGTGGAATGACTTTACTATGCAGGCTCTGCATTGGGGATCCATATTTACCCCAAGTTCATTCTGTTGGCACTGAATGAAGAAGAACCTTCTAGAGCACATTTCTGTTTTGTTTTGTTTTTTAAAAAATGTCAGAAGTTCTCCAGGCAATGGCAACTCCTTGGTGAGTATGCCACAGAAGACTGAAACTAACAGCAGAAGATTTCCTGCATCAATTTGTAGTTATTGCTTTTACTTTTCCTTCATTTTTCTTCATATTTCCTCCCCCCATCTTTAATTTTTCTCTTGCATTATGTCTTTATTTTATCACATTCATACTCCTTTCAGTTACTGCCCCACATACACTCACACTGTAAGTTCCTTTTACCATCTTTTTATTCTCTCCTCTTACTCCTTCTCTTTATTCCCACATCCATGAACTGTTAGTCCCATTCTTACTTTTCAATCCTGCTTTTTTTGCTATTTCAACCATTCTGTTTCTATTTTTGCATTCTTTCTGCTCCACTTTTGAATTTCTCCTCCTTCTTTTGTTTTTCTTCTCTTCTAAGGATCACTATACTATACTAGAATAATAAATCGAACCCTTTCTGTTGGCATTGCCTTGCCTGGCCTGTCATGTCCAAGGTCAGTTCTGATTATGGAAAAATATTCCAACAATGTTTTGTTAAACAAAGATAATATAAAACTGACATGAAAGCTTCTCCTGGGAAAGAGCATGGTTCACACATCCCCTTTAATTATGTACATTAACTTTGTGAGTTTTTTTGTACCACGTGCATCAGTTGAATAGAGGGAACTCTAACCAAGGGTAGAAAATTAGACTTTAAAATTATGACATGAACAATGTCAGAAAAAGCCTTTTCTATGATCTCATATTGCCTCACACTACTACAGAATGACTGGCATAAGTTTAACTTGAAAAAACTGATCTGAAATCTTTTGTCAGATTCGTCCCTGCCACAAACGTTGAAGTGTTTAACGTTTGGCAATATGTTTTTTATGCCGTCCTGTTTATAGCTTGGCTTGCATGACTTGGCTTATTGACCTCAATGTCAGTTTCTCACGCAGCTTATTCTTTGTCAGGAAAAAAGGGCTGGTTCTAGTTTGAAACCCAGAGAATATCCATTTATCCATAAGATCATTCTTTATTGTATATGCAGACTGTAAATTTCAAAGCTAAAGACAAAACCAAGATGAAAAGCATGTACAGGAATGGGATCCCTTATCTGGAAACCCGTTATCCAGAAAGCTCCGAATTATGGAAAGCCCATCTCCCATAGACTCTATTTTAATCAAATAATTCAGAATTTTAAAACTAATTTCCTTTTTCTCTGTAGTAATAAAACAGTACCTTGTAACTGATCCCAATTAAGATATAAATAATCCTTATTGGATGCAAAGCAATCCTATTGGGTTTGATTAAAGTTTTATTGATTTTTTAGTAGAGTTAAGGTACGGAGATCCAAATTATGGAAAGACCCCTTATCCGGATTACCCTTGGTCCCGAGCATTCTGGATAAGGGGTCCTATACCTGTATATGATCATAGGTCTGTAATTATTTTGCTGTTGCAGAGCACAAGTAGTTAATGTTTAACCCTTTCCCTGCCAAGCACGTAGGTACTACGGTGTTTTAAAAAAGGCAGTTTCCTGCCGACACCATAGTACCTACGTTTTCTTTCCCTGTGACATTCTCTCTGCATCGGCGGCAAAAGCCGCCAGTGCAGAGAGACAGATGTGCCCCAAACCCCTTCGGCAACGAGCCGAGGGGGTTGGGGGGGATGGTCCTGCGATGCGATTATCGCGATCGCATCTGCTGCTTGTACAGCTTCCTGCTTCCCCCCTGAGCCGCCTCCCACCTACTTCCTTCCGACGAGTGGAGCATGGAGGAGCAGGAAACCGATCAGATCTTCAGGACAGGTAAGTGTGACTTTATTTTTGTTTATACACACTTTTACACACACTTACATACATTTATATACATTTATACACACATACAACACAATTTAGCACAGGTTGTTTTTTTTTTGTTTTGTTTTTTTTTTCCCACTTTGCACACTTATATATACTTATATACACTCATATACACACTGTCACACAACTTTTACATGTGCACATGTATACACAAACTCACAAAAACTTTTTAAAAATTTTTTTATTTTTTTTTCATTTTACTTCTTTTTTTTTTTTTTTATTTCCCCCAAAAACTGTTTATTTTGACAGCGTGACTATTGGATCAGATATATAAAAAAATTTGGCAAACTGCAACATTTTTATGCGATTTTCTCAATAGTCATAAAAACCACTAACTTTAGGAAAGCTTTGCAGATGGGTACTTTGGTGTAGAAAGGACTCTTTACCCTTGTTGGATTTGTCAGAATGTGTACTTTCCAAAAAGATATGGTTTTCTGGGGGTCCCCGTGTAGTTTGGGGGTCCTACTGCATATAATAGGCTGTCAGGGGGCTCTGTGTGCAAAAGCTGAGCTGGCAGGCGAGAAATCCTTATGCGCTATTTTCATTTTGGGGTCAGTACATACCGCAGACTTTGGTATATCTATGCATATTGGGCATCAAACTGTTCAGTAGGCCTCTGGTGTTCCTATTTGGGGTGAGCTGCCTTTGTACACAAGAAATTGTGTGAGATAAATGCGGCAAACTGCAACATTTTTATGCGATTTTCTCAAATGTCATAAAAACCACTAACTTAAGGAAAGCTTTGCAGATGGGTACTTTGGTGTAGAAAGGACTCTTTACCCTTGTTGGATTTGTCAGAATGTGTACTTTCCAAAAATATATGGTTTTCTGGGGGTCCCTGTGTAGTTTGGCGGTCTTACTGCATATAATAGGCTGTCAGGGGGCTCTGTGTGCAAAAGCTGAGCTGGCAGGCGAGAAATCCTTATGCGCTATTTTCATTTTGGGGTCAGTACATACCGCAGACTTTGGTATATCTATGCATATTGGGCATCAAACTGTTCAGTAGGCCTCTGGTGTTCCTATTTGGGGTGAGCTGCCTTTGTACGCAAGAAATTGTGTGAGATAAATGCGGCAAACTGCAACATTTTTATGCGATTTTCTCAAATGTCATAAAAACTACTAACTTTAGGAAAGCTTTGCAGATCGGTACTTTGCTGTAGAAAGGACTCTTTACCCTTGTTGGATTTGTTAGAATGTGTACTTTCCAAAAATATAGGGATTTTAGGGGTCACCCTACATTTCTGCAGCTTCTACCCCTCATAAAACTGCCATGTGTTTATGAATTACGTAAAGATAAGCCATGAAATTAGTGTGCACAAGGTATATTTGGGGGTCTCTAAGTGCCATGTGCTTTGATAAACCTATGTACAGTGGGCATCAAACTGTTCAGTAGACCTCTGGGGTTCATATTTAGGGTGTTTTATCTTGGTACCTAATGACCTGTAGAAAATAAGATGCTGTAAAGTGGTTTTTTTTGGAAATGACATAAAAATCAAACTTAGGAAAGCTTTATGGCTTGGTACTTTGGAGTAGAAAGACATGGGTACCCATTTTAGATTCGGGGGGATGTGTACTTTCCAGAAATATATGACTTTCTGGGGTGAATGTACTTTTTACTAGCATTATCCCACATATAATGATGTAAATGTATTGATTTTGCAGAAGCTGAAATGACAGAAATGATAGTTCATATGGTGGTATGTTCTCATTGGGGCCCCTACATGCCCCATACTTAGGTAAACCTATACATATTGGGCATCAAACTGTTCAGTGGGCCCCTGGCGTTCATATTTAGGGTGTTTTATCTTGGTACCTAATGCTATGTGGGAGATAAGATTCTGGAAACTGGAAGCTTTGAGTGGATTTTTGGAAATGTTATCAAAATCACCAACTTTAGGAAAGCTTTGCGGCTTGGTACTTTGGAGTAGAAAGACATGGGTACCCATTTTAGATTCGGGGGAATGTGTACTTTCCAAAAATATATGGCTTTCTGGGGTGAATGTACTTTTTACTAGCTTTATCCCACATGTAATGATGTAAATGTTGATTTTGCAGAAGCTGAAATGACAGAAATGACAGTACATATGGGTATATGTTCACATTGGGGCCCCTACATGCCACATACTTAGGTAAACCTATACATATTGGGCATCAAACTGTTCAGTAGACCTCTGGGGTTCATATTTAGGGTGTTTTGTCTTGGTACCTAATGACCTGTAGAAAATAAGATGCTGCATAGTGGAAGTTTTGAGGTGATTTTTGGAAATGCCATAAAAATCGTCAAACTTAGGAAAGCTTTATGGCTTGGTACTGTGGAGTAGAAAGACATGGGTACCCATTTTAGATTCGGGGGAATGTGTACTTTCCAAAAATATATGAATTTATCGGGTGAATGTACTTTTTACTAGCTTTATCCCACATGTAATGATGTAAATGTTGATTTTGCAGAAGCTGAAATGACAGAAATGACAGTACATATGGGTATATGTTCACATTGGGGCCCCTACATGCCACATACTTAGGTAAACCTATACATATTGGGCATCAAACTGTTCAGTAGACCTCTGGGGTTCATATTTAGGGTGTTTTGTCTTGGTACCTAATGACCTGTAGAAAATAAGATGCTGCATAGTGGAAGTTTTGAGGTGATTTTTGGAAATGCCATAAAAATCGTCAAACTTAGGAAAGCTTTATGGCTTGGTACTGTGGAGTAGAAAGACATGGGTACCCATTTTAGATTCGGGGGAATGTGTACTTTCCAAAAATATATGAATTTATCAGGTGAATGTACTTTTTACTAGCTTTATCCCACATGTAATGATGTAAATGTTGATTTTGCAGAAGCTGAAATGACAGAAATGACAGTACATATGGGTATATGTTCACATTGGGGCCCCTACATGCCACATACTTAGGTAAACCTATACATATTTGGCATCAAACTGTTCAGTAGACCTCTGGGGTTCATATTTAGGGTGTTTTGTCTTGGTACCTAATGACCTGTAGAAAATAAGATGCTGCATAGTGGAAGTTTTGAGGTGATTTTTGGAAATGCCATAAAAATCGTCAAACTTAGGAAAGCTTTATGGCTTGGTACTGTGGAGTAGAAAGACATTTGTACCCATTTTAGATTCGGGGGAATGTGTACTTTCCAAAAATATATGACTTTCTGGGGTGAATGTACTTTTTACTAGCTTTATCCCACATGTAATGATGTAAATGTTGATTTTGCAGAAGCTGAAATGACAGAAATGACAGTACATATGGGTATATGTTCACATTGGGGCCCCTACATGCCACATACTTAGGTAAACCTATACATATTGGGCATCAAACTGTTCAGTAGACCTCTGGGGTTTATATTTAGGGTGTTTTGTCTTGGGGTTTATATTTAGGGTGTTTTGTCTTGGTACCTAATGACCTGTAGAAAATAAGATGCTGCATAGTGGAAGTTTTGAGGTGATTTTTGGAAATGCCATAAAAATCGTCAAACTTAGGAAAGCTTTATGGCTTGGTACTGTGGAGTAGAAAGACATGGGTACCCATTTTAGATTCAGGGGAATGTGTACTTTCCAAAAATATATGACTTTCTGGGGTGAATGTACTTTTTACTAGCATTATCCCACATATAATGATGTAAATTTATTGATTTTGCAGAAGCTGAAATGATAGATCATATGGGGGTATGTTCTCATTGGGGCCCCTACATGCCACATACTTAGGTAAACCTATACATATTGGGCATCAAACTGTTAAGTGGGCCCCTGGCGTTCATATTTAGGGTGTTTTATCTTGGTACCTAATGCTATGTGGGAGATAAGATGCTGGAAACTGGAAGCTTTGAGTGGATTTTTGGAAATGTTATCAAAATTGCCAACTTTAGGAAAGCTTTGCGGCTTGGTACTGTGGAGTAGAAAGACATGGGTACCCATTTTAGATTCGGGGGAATGTGTACTTTCCAAAAATATATGGCTTTCTGGGGTGAATGTACTTTTTACTAGCATTATCCCACATGTAATGATGTAAATGTTGATTTTGCAGAAGCTGAAATGACAGAAATGACAGTACATATGGGTGTATGTTCACATTGGGGCCCCTACATGCCACATACTTAGGTAAATCTATACATATTGGGCATCAAACTGTTCAGTGGACCCCTGGCATTCATATTTAGGGTGTTTTATTTGGTTACTTTATGACCTTTAGGAGTTAAGATACTATAGACTGGAAGCTTTGAAGCGATTTTAAAAAAAATTCACAAATTTTGATAAAAACCAATAATTTTAGGAAAGCATTGCGACTTGATAGTTTGGAATAGACAGACAGTTGTGCCTATTCTGGATTCCCCAGAATCTCTTCTTTCTAAAAATGTAAAATTTTCTGGGATAAACTTTCTGTTAGCGGAATTTTTGGCCTTAAAATCTAAAGTATGCAGCTTTCTGGAGCAGTGCTTTGGAAATTTGGTAGTGTACTGCTGGGAGTTTTTGACCTATACAAGTGAGAAATCTCCATAAAACTATATATATTTGGTATTGGCACGTTCAGGAGACATGGGACTTTCCAAATCAGGTGTATTTTCATGCATAAAATAATTTTTGTTTCTGGTATGTGTGTTTATATTATGGAAAATATAATTTTTTTTCATTTTTTAGACATTTAGAAGCCTATATCTTGTTACAAAATTGGAATTACACAAAAATTCTACCATATTGTCCTGAAAAAAACAATGTATTGTTTTCCTGGGTAAACTAAAAGTTCCCCCAAGGAAAGGCCCCTAAAGTGAAACAGTGCAAAATGTTCAAAAACTGTCTGGCAGTAGAAGTTCCGCTTTGTTCAAAACGGCTGGCAGTGAAAGGGTTAACAGTTAGAAAACTAGCTGTTTGTATACAGGGTAAAGTGGCACTACAACTAAAGGTCAACATTTGCCTTACATTTAAAATGCACGTAGTCTATATGATGTGTAACTTTTGTGTGATTATTTTACTGTAATAAGACTTATGGAAGGTTCTGTAATAAAAGGAGAAATAAAAGGTGCAAAGTCTAACCACCAACAGAGCTGGGGCAAAACACACAATCACCAAAGACAAAGTACCTGGCGTTGGCAGCCCCAACCCTCCTCTCTGCAACTATCATCGCCCCGCTGGGCAGCATCTCCCCATCATAACCCCTCCCACCATGCCCCCCTGCCTCCGCTCAGCAACTCTCCCTGCTTGCACCTCTGCCAGCACCTCTCCTATTTCTTCCTCCACCACTTCTTAATCGAATAGCAGGGCCAAATTTACAGGCACATGGGGCACTTGCCTTAGGGTCCTAGCGCCCCATGACATTTGCACCCTAGGCACTTGCCTGGTCTGCCTATCCCTAGTTACGGTCCTGGAAACCAATTAGCATTTACTAGTCACTTGTTTGAAAGCAAACATTTTATTGGTTGCTATGGGTCATGTCACCTGGCCTAACTTGAGCCTTTTATTAAATATGGGGTTTGGTTTATGGGGGTGCTATGAGGCTGTGGCCACAAAATACATACATAAAGACAAAGACAAGAAATCCTCTGCCCTCACCCATTATTAATATATTAAGGACATTCAGACATTCTGTGCATTAAGCATGCGCAGTAGAGACAGTTAGGGAAAGGGTATGAGCATCCCATGTTAAAGATGGTGGCGCCGTTCACTGTAACAAGTATGTAGTTTGTAGTATGTGTATCTCTGCAAATCTTTCAAATATAGCGTTTTTAAACAGCAATAGTAGTACTATTTAATAGTGTGCTTAATAGATTTTGACTTTCATTCTCCTTTAAACAAAACAGGGACTGTTTGTCAGTATACAGATATAAGCTCCGTTATCCAGAAACCCGTTATCCAGGAAGCTCAGAATTACAGAAATTACCCATAGACTCCATTATAATCAAGTAAAATTGTAAAAATGATTTCCTAAAATAGTACCTTGAACTTGAATCACACTTAGATATAATTAATGCTTTTTGGAAGCAAAGCAAACATATTGGGTTTATTCAATCTTCCAATTATTTTTAGTAGAGTTATAGTATGAATTTTAGTAGAGTTATGGTATGAAGATCCAAATGATGAAAAGATCCATTATCCAGAAAACCCCAGGTCCCGAGTATTCTGGATAACAGGTCCCATACATTGCAAACCTTTTGTACAATTGCCACTAAACAGATCTCTCTTTTGTTTCATAGGGATATACTCTGCATTGCCAGAGTATCAGCTGACTCCTGTAGTGTGATACATCAGTGGGACAGCTCTCCTAGATCATAATCAGTATTCAGTGATGCGGAGAACATGTTGCCATCGCAGTATAATATGTATACTTTTTAAAATAAGCATTGACTGGAATATTATATTCAAAATATTGAAGATGCTTAAAAAAAGAGTGCACAAGGGGAAAACTCCCATAGTGTACTTTTTAAAATCCTGTTACCAATTATCAGGGAATGTGAGTAATGTGTATCAGGTAAAGGTCCACCACAGTGCTCCCCCTCCCACCTATATACTCACAAACACATCACCAGGAACGGTAAGCGCTTTATTCAATACGCACCCCCTAGGTTGCCTGCGGGATGTCACTCCTACTACGGATGATGGGTTAAAATATAATGGGACTAAGAAATCTAATGTGCAAACTACAGTACATGATATATCCAACACAATGGGGCTGATTTACTAAGACACGAATTCGAATCCGAATTGGAAAAATTCCGATTGGAAAACGAACATTTTGCGACTTTTTCGTATTTTTTGCGATTTTTTCGTCGCCTTTACGGCTTTTCGGAAATTGTTGCGACTTTTTCATTACCAATACGATTTGCGCGAAAAAACGCGAGTTTTTCGTAGCCATTACGATTCGCTCGTATCTTGTCGCGACTTTTTCGTATTGAGCGCTCGTAAGTGGCGGGCGAAACTTTCAGACTTAGCATGATTTTGGAAGCCTCCCATAGGACTCAATGGCACCCTGCAGCTCCAACCTGGCCCAAGGAAAGTCTCCCATAGGAATCAATGGCACCCTGCAGCTCCAACCTGGCCCAAGAAAAGTCACCATACTGAAGCTTGAATGAATCCGAACGCTACAAAAAAATCGCAGCATTTTGCGCAACTTTCGGAATGGCTACGAAAAAGGCGCGACTTTTCGCGCAAGTTTTAACACTAAGAAAAAATCGGCAGATTTTGCGCAACATTCGGAATGGCAACGAAAAAGTCGCAATAATTTTCCGAAAAATCGCCAAATACCAATCATTACAAAAATTTAATTCAGTGAGAATTGAAATACATTGACTGTCAGATGTAGATGCAGGAACAAAACAAACCATCATATTTTGAGAGATGGGAGATAGCCTTCCCTTACCATTCAAAGCATTCTGGATAGCAGGTTTCTGGATAACAGATCCTATGCCTGTACTTGTATCTGTTCCATTTTGTTTTGTTTTCTTTCATTCTTATTTTGGTACACTGGCCTCAGCACACACTGCATTTTAATAGAGAGTAGTTTAATTCTTGGGGTTCATATGGTTTGTCTCCATCAAATTATATTGAGCTTTTACAAATATAACTATTTTTATTAACAGCCTTCTATATGTGTTTTCTGCCAGGGCCACAGAGGAGACAGTGTATACCGGTGAGATAGAACTATCATATGGCAAAACTAAGGCTCTTGCAGAACGTTTAATTCGCCAGGCAAATGGCAAAAAGGTAATGACAAAAACAACATACATTTTATTCTTCTTGATTTAGAAAAAATCTATAACTGGCTTTACCCACCTGTGATAACCTTAATAGGGATTCATTTAACCTAAATGTACTAAAAATGTGTGGTAATGGTTTTAACTTTATAAAGGCTCATACTGATGAGTGCTTTTTTTTGTGCTCCTCTGTAGCATTGTTCTCCTGCATTTAAAGGAGAAGGAAAGTCAAAATCTATTAAGCACACTATTAAATAGTACTACTATTGCTGTGTAAAAACGCTATATTCCTGGCTTGCCTAATGAAAGAATTACAGAGATACACATACTAGAACTTACATACTTGTTTCAATGAATGGCGCCGCCATCTTGTCCAGCATGTCAGTATGGGCTGAAAAGCACAAGCCAGCCCCCCCTCCGCTCCCCGCTCCTGCCACAAAGCCTCCACCGCTCCCCGCTCCTGCCACAAACCCCCCCAAGCTCCACAAACCCCCTCTGCTCCCCGCTCCTGCCACAAACCCCCCCAAGCTCCACAAACCCCCGCTCCTGCCATAAACCCCCCCAAGCTCCACAAACCCCCCCTGCTCCCCGCTCCTGCCACAAACCCTCCGCCGCTCGCAGCACCTGCCCCCCGCTCCCCCCACCTGCTTGTCACAGAATACTCCGACGCTGCATCACCATGGCAACTGGACGCTCCTGTTGTGTGCGCATGCGCCGCCTGCAGTAACAAGTCACCAAGTCTTGAAGGAGCGATGCATTATGGGAATCTTCTCTACACTGCTCAGCGTTTTTTTTTCCTGTTTGGCTTCTGATCTTCTGAATGGGTGAAATATGGGGAGACTTAAGGGCACTATTGAGACAACTGAAGGTATGCCTGCAGCTTGAGATTAACGCTTTATTAGCCTTTCCTCCTTTAACTGCAAACGAATGCAGGAAGAAAGGCACCCCATTCTTCTGTATATATGGCTGTACTAACACAGGAGTTCCACCTGCATTCGGTGCTAGTCTTAGTACAGCTCCAATACGGAAGAACGAGGTGTCTTTCGTATTGGAAAAAACACTTGTTATGACAAGGGGACTCCTCAATTGCCCTTCGCTTTCAACCACCCCTCTGAACCCCATTTTTACATACCTTAATGAAACACCAGGAGCCAGAAATTGGTAAAAAGAGGCCACAGCATTTATTTACATTTTATCAAATAAATAGGACCTTGCCAGCCTCACCCAAGGCAATATTCAAAACCAGAATTCCATAAGAGATCGCTACTATGCTCTGCTGTTCCTTACTGAAGACTTGAGATCAGCACTATGTCACTATATCATTATTATTAGGCTGCCTCTACCTACAGAGAGGATGGCCCCAAACTCTGCTACCAGCAGGAGCTGCATCTCCCACCATGAGAAAAGTTCAGCAGCCCTGCTGTTGGTCCTGAATCTGCAGTGTCTCAATGATAGGAAATCAAAGCAGGCTGTCACCTGGCACAAGCAGTAGTAGCATCTGTATCAAGCAAACCACCATGCAATCAAAGGAGAGAACCTCCTTTCTCCCTGTTCAAAAATTACCTGTGCAGTACCCTGGCAAGGTCCTACCACTGCTGTGACAAATAAAACTTAAAATACATTACCATATATGCACTGTTTTGATCCAGAGGAAAGCAAAAAACCCAGCTTGAAATCTGTAGGGATGCACCGAATCCAGGCGTTTTTTTAAGCATTTGGTTTTGGCCAGATCTGCTGTCCCAGCCAAACCGGATCCAAAACCTAATTAGCATAAATTAGCATATGCTAATTAGAATCCAGAAATGGTTAAATGGGCAGTGAAACATTTTTTTCGCTGCACGATTTTTAACCCCTTCCGATCCTAATCAGCATATGCTAATAAAGATTGGATTCGGTTCAACATTCGCCCAAATCCCGTTGGGTGGGTTCGGAGGTTCGGCCAAACCCAAAAAAGTGGGTTCGGTGCATCCCTAGAAATCTGTGCCAATTTTGCCTCGAGGGAAATAATTCCATCCTGACTCCATTGACGATTGGAAACATTCCCTGGAACCAGGGATTGACTTTCATTTAACATAAATGATACCATGCAGACTCTCACATTTATACTGTATAACGTTACCAAAACCACAATATAACAGTGCATCCAGGAAACCATCCACATTCTGTTGTTAATAGATAATATGAGAGCATAAAAAAGAGAATCTCCTGGCATTTTAAAAAATATGCAAAAAAAGAGGGTGGGATGTTTCTACCTGTTCAGAAGATAGGAAGCAAACTGTTTCTCTTGCGACATCACATCCCTATCCTTCTCCACCCCCCAGCCCAGCTTTCCCCCTCCTTAACTTATTGCTTTTCACCCAATCACAGGTACATCTGATTCTGCCAATCTTTACACATAAACCAGTGTAATCTGGCTGCTGGTCATTCGGATCCCTTGTCATGCAGCCCCTGCGTTTATAGCTCCAAGGCTTCCTGTACAAGTCCTGAATACCTTGGAGTTCATTTACTAAATGGCCACAAAAACCATTTTGTCCCTTATTGCCAGTTCTCCTTAGCTTCATTATTAGCATAAATTATTGGCATTGGTGTTAAATACTGCTAGCATTCCAGACTTCTAAGCTCATTTGCTCTTGCATATAAGTAACAGGCATGGCTTGTTTAGGAATACAAATGCAAAGAGCAAACTTTAAGGCTTTTTTTATTCCTTCCAATTACTACCCCTGCTAAGTAATGCGAGCCACAACTTGCACTTTAAGTGAATTACATTGTTTAATAAATGTATGTTGGAAAGCTGCTTAGGATTACATTAAATTTCATCATCAAAATGACATTTTTGAATTTACAAAAACTTGCATACAGTTTTCCAATTAAGCCATTTGTGTTATTTTGCTTTTGTCAGCAGAGATGTTAATTGTGTAATTTGCAGTGCACAGTCAGCTGCCCTCCGGCCAAGGCACCACAATGTCTTCTATGTTGTACAATTAATAGAGTATCGTAGATGTGTGCAAGGCATTGTGGGAATTGTAGTCTTGACTTATATTTTTCTAATTGCATCCACTTTAACGACAAAACTATTAATTCTAGAGCAGCTTTAGGATAAAGCAACAGCCACAAAGGGATCCAGAATGATAATAGGAGTTTTCTATGTTATTAAATTTATCCATAGAAAAATACTTGTAAAGTTATATTTATAGACTAACCAGAGCCAGGCCATAGTATTCATGCCCAAGGCAATACTACTTGGCCTGCTCACTGTTTAACCTCCACCCCTGCTCTCACTCCCTGCTGGATGCTCACTTGTAGCAGGCACTTGTTCCTACCACCCCTGCTCGCACACATGCTTAGCCAGATTCTCACTTGTGAACTCACTTTCCCTCATGCAATGTTTGTTCTCTGCCTTGGAACTGTATCCACTTCCCCGCATACAAAAACCTAAAACTTCTGCAGTGTTATTTGCAGTTTCTCAGCCCCACACATTCAGAGTGCTGCAGGGATTCAGAAAAAATCACAGCAGCTGAACATGTATATTTCCTTTCAAACAGTATTCCAGATAGACGAAGCAGGGCATATGTGCAGTAACAGGAATGATTTTAACTTTCGTCTTTTAATATTTCAATGCTCATTGATTAGTTTTGGTCAAGTTTGGTCTTTATGCAGTTGAACAGTTGCACAAGTACATTAATGATAAGGCTGATGCCACACGTGGCGTTTTTCTGCTGCGTATTTTCTAATTCTCTCGGCGGCTGAAAAACGCACGATATCATCATCTATAGAAATAACTTGAAAAGACTCGAAGGAAACCACACAATGAGTAAATACGCTAGAAAGCGCCTTACCACGGATTTTTCAAGCGTTTGCCGAAATACCTGTTATTTGCACAGCAACCTATTCCTATGTATACACAAAGGCAGCTGCCAGACCTAGCGGAAATACGCTGCGTTTTTTACTATTTCGCACTATTAGCACCATGGAAACGGGATTTGCTACGTCACCAGTACTAGGCTGAAAACGCCATAGTTAGGGGCTGTGTGGCTTGTGCGGCGTTTTTAGCTTGAGAAAATACGCAGCGTAAAAACGCCACGTGTGGCATCAACCTAAGGTTGATTTATTCAATTTATTTCTATGGATGATGATATAGTGCGTTTTTCAGCCGCAGAGAGAATTAGAAAATACGCAGTGTAAAAACGCCACGTGTGGCATCAGCCTAAAGTTATCACACTGAGATAATAAGAAACAATCAGAATTGTATGTGCCCGGTTAGCTTGATAAAGCAAAACAAAGAAAGCCAACAGTAAATGCTTCAGTGCAAAGCAGCCCTTCTTAAAATGTGTTCTGATTCAGCCCTTCCCCAATGTGCTTGCTATAACTGAAACAATCCAGTATCATTCATTACCAAGTAGTGTGGGAATGTTTGATTTTTTAAAATTATTAGTTCAAGAGATGTTACTCTATAGGTTAATGAGTTAACAATAAAACAGTCATTGAGCAATCCCAGGCAGGCTCAGAAGAAAGTTCTGATCAGGGAAAAACATAAGACATTAAAGGACCAGTAACACCAAATTAAGTTAACACTTAATTCCCCCAAAACTGCTATAATAGTAGGTAAGGCTTACTTACCCTTGGATTTTTTTAAATCTTCATCTTGAAGATGAACCATAGCAGAATGATGAAAAGACAACAGGCAGCTTGAATTTCTCTGTGTGCTGAAGTCAGCTTTGCACACCCCAATATATTATTGCTAATGGTCTGACTTTGTACCTTTATTTATCAATGTCCTTATATCCAGTATTCCTAGCTACTACTTTCTTAAAAGATCAATAATGCCAAGAATGAGAATGACTTATTTGACCTCTTTCTATCCTGTCCATTGAAAATAAAACAACAATAAAAACAGAAGACCTATATTTGCTTCTAAAGGAAAATATAGCTTCCTGGATATAGGGCAGAATTTTCAAAAGTGCTGAACTCTATGTATGTTAATACTTTTACCCCTGTATGTATTAAAATGCACTAAATTTGCACAGGAGCAATAAATAAAATAAATAAAATATTTGCTTTTATACAGGTGACCAGTAAATGCTACCTTCTTATTGGTTGCTATGGATTACTGCACCTGGGCAAACTTAGTGCCTTTGATTGCATAACATCCCTTTAGCGTTATTATTGTAGCCCTCATAATCTAATTTCAACAAAGATTCTGGAGTTAAAAACTGCCCTAGAATCTAGAGATCAGTGATCAGAATAGTTAATATTTATGCCTTAATTCTTATTTTTCAGACAAGGCATGGAAAACAGCTGGTCACCTGTGCTATTCGACCAAGTACCATATATGGTGAAAAAACGAAAAATGTACTGGACAGCTATTTGTCTGCCAAAGCTAAACATGTTATAAATTATATTGAACCTGCAAATATAGATTCTCAGTACACATATGTTGGTAAGTGTTAAAATCACTTAAAATTAACCCATTTATTTTAGCAATTCAGAATTCTTGTTTTAAAGGTTACAAGATCCAACGCATAGCTCAGTGTGCCCACAGTTAGAACAAGTATGTATCAGTAAGGAAGTGAAGCATTCACCATTTTCTACTGAGTGTAGGTAAGCCGCGACCGAATGGGCCCCCTGCAGTATTTATAGCTACTATACTTTCTCGGAGAATGTAAATACAGGTATGGGATCTCTTATCCGGAAACCTGATATCCAGAAAGCTTAGAATTATGGAAAGCCTGTCTCCCATAGACTCCATTTTAATCAAATAATTCAGATTTTTAAAACTGATTTCCTTTGTCTCTGTAAAAATAAAACAGTGCTTTATATTTGATCCCAACTAAGATATAATTAATCCTTACTGGATGCAGAATAATCCTATTGGGTTTAATTAATGTTTTGTTGATTTCTTAGGGGCACATTTACTAACCCACGAACGGGCCGAATGTGTCCGATTGCGTTTTTTTCGTAATGATCGGTAATTTTGCGATTTTTTTTGGTGTCTTTACGACTTTTTCGTATTTTTTGCGATTTTTTCGTCGCCTTTACGATTTTTGCGTAAAAACGCGAGTTTTTCGTAGCCATTACGAAAGTTGCGCAAAGTCGCGTTTTTTTCGTAGCGTTAAAACTTGCGCGAAACGTCGCGCCTTTTAAGTTTTAACGCTACGAAAAAATCGTGACTTTGCGCAACTTTCGTAATGGCTACGAAAAACTCGCGTTTTTACGCAAAAATCGTAAAGACGCCAAAAAACTCGCGTTTTTACGCAAAAATCGCAAAGACGCCGAAAAAATCGCAAAAAATACGAAAAAGTCGCAAAATGTTCGTTTCCAATCGGAATTTTTCCAATTCGGATTCGAAATCGTGTCTTAGTAAATCAGCCCCTAGGTAGACTTAAGGTATGAAGATCCAAATTACGGAAAGACCCCTTATCCGGAATACCCTTGGGTAACAGGTCCATACCTGTACTAGAAAGAAGCCTATTTTCTTCTGATATAAAACTACATATGAAAATGTGTAATAGTTACAGCTGTAAGCAATACAGGTCTTTTGTAACTGCAAATATTTCCACACAGATGATTATTAGAATATATTATTGATAATGTTTAATTTTTGCAAAAAATTAATGTTCATAATCCATGCAGATTCAGGTGAGTTTATATTGTCAACAACATGTATAAAGTTGGTAATGTTATAGAGTAAGGGCTGGGAATACAGAACATATTGTGCCACCTGCTGATCAATTTAAGAATAATTTTAACAAAACTGTAGTGTATAACAATGCAACTGTCTATTCATAGGCTTAGAAAATATACTAAGCTCTAATGTTATGGTGCATTAGTTGTATAGACTTAGCATAGATCTACCATAGATCTGAAAGAACAAGGTAAAAATATAACCAATAACACAACTGTTCATGGAGCAACTTCTGGGATTTCTCTCCCCCACACTTAAGGGGTGATTTATCAACGTTCAAGTTTGATTTATTTTTTTCACGTTTTTGCTCTAAAAAAAACTTTGAATACAAATTATAATTCATAATCTCAAATCTCTGGTATTTATTAACTGCAAAAAAACAAAACTCGAGTGTAAAATTTCACCATATAAAAGCTTGCGAGTTTCTATAGAAGTCAATGGAAGTTGTCCTAGGCAAAGTGTATAAAGTTGATTAGTGATGAGCCAATTTGTGCACCAAATGTGTTTCGCGGATTTTCCTCCGTTTCGTGATTTTTCCTGCTGTTTCACGAATTTTCCAGTGAAGGACAGATTCACGCATCACTAAACTTGATAATTCAAGGTATTGGAGTTTTTTATTCAAACAAGTTTTCCTTATTAATAAATAAGCGTGCATTCAATATGCGGGTTTATTAGATTTAGAAAAAACAAATTCAAATTCACAAACTCAAAAATTGATAAATAAGCCAATTAATCTGGAGGGGCATATAAGAGACTGTTCTACTCCCTTTTTTCTATATATTCTGTAGTGGGAGGGTTCACATGGCTCATTTGGCAGTCCTAGATAGGATACAAATCTTTAAAAAGGTTTATTAACCTGACCGGAATGCTCGGGACCTAGGGGGTTTTGGGTAGTTGGTCTTTCCATAATTTGGATCTCCATACTTTTTAGGGCAGATTTATTATTTGTGTAATTATTGTGTTTTTTTTCCTTCTATGACTAAACTTACTTTTCAAAAAAGACACAAATGTCTAGTCATTTATTATAAAATCTGAAAATAAAAAGTGCAAGTAAATAAAATTGCACACTGAATACGAATAAAAATACAAAATTACAAATGAAAAAAAAAAAAAAATCCTAAAAAACTCACTAAATAAGGACAACTCCCATTGACTTCTACAGTACCCGACCTCCGCAGCTTTTAGATGGCGAAGTTTTGTATTAGAGTGTTTCATGGTTTTTACACAGAATAAAGAGTTATTTGTGGTTTAGAGTAATTAGTAAAATACACAATGTTTAGCACTAAAAATTTTACGAATGTTAATAAATCTGCCCCATGTCTATTACAAAAAATTATCAATAGTAAAGAGCGAATCTGGCCCATTTTGCTTCAGCGGAAAATTCGCAAAATTACAGAAAAATTCATGGAACAGTGGAAAATTCTTAAAAACAGAGGGCGTCATGTAACGATTTTGTTGCACGTATTTTTTTTATTCAAACACAGAAGTTTTGCAAAACAATTCGCCAATGGAAAAATGCAGAAATTCAATATAAATTCGAATTTGTCACTAATTATCAAGGATTAATTAGGGTTTATTCACTAAAGTGCGAAAAACGTGCGCTATTTATAGCATGCGTTAAAAATTTTATTGCGTCTTATTTTTCGCGTCTTAATGCATAATTCACTAAAAGGATATTTGCGTTAATTTAGACGCAATGCTGTTTGCGTTATTTAAGTTGCAAAGACTATTTTCATACGGTATTTGACGCAACACGCTAATTAACGCAGCGTGCTACCTGTCTCGCGCACTAATTAACACACATGTGCTACTTATCGCGCGCACACCATATTAGCCATACACAGCATTTCGTTCAGGCGTACGAAAAAATCAGCGAAAATACGCTCAGAGAGTTTTTTCTGTGTGAGAATTAACACATTCATTTGTGCGCTATTTAACACACGTGATATGCGACTTAACCCATGCGATAATACTTTAGCGAATCGCGCATTTTTCACCCATATACTGCACTCAATACAGCCACATATTGAATCAACATCCTGCATGGCTAGTTAGCAATGGAACGATATGCTTGCTGCATGTTTGCACATAAATCAGTTCAGTCTGCAGCATCTAAATGAATTGCTAATTAGCCATGCAGGATGTTGATTCAATATGTGGCCATTATTAAAGGGATGAGATGGGAACCCTAGGTGCACCCACACCACACCCTGTTCTATCCAAAAACATACCCCCTGCTCCAAACTTGTTGAGGGTATCAATAAAGTCTGCAAATAAGTTTGTCACTGTTTTCAGTTTTCTCTCGAAGAATAATTTTTTATATAACAGTAATTAAATAAATGAAATTTAAAGTATATAAATAAATGTGTTAAAAGTTCCATGTATGTGTGCTTGTAAAGAGCTCACATTCATTATTAGAGATTTTCAGACTTTTTCATTTCAAGCCCTCCATTAATGTCAAACACATGCCTCCTTAGCTCCTGAGAAGATTACGGCCTTTTGTATCCAATGACCAATGACTAGGCCAGCGACTAAGTAGTTACCCCAAATCTGAACTTAAATGACCCTAACACTTTCAGCAATACCTAGCAGAGCAGCTATATAGCTTGGGAAATCACTCCTCTATATGATTTATAATAGAATAATGTTTCGTTAGACCCCTAAATATACGTAAATGATTAACTGTCTGTTCAGCTGTTTGCAAGCCTTTGGAATTTAATGACATTTCCACTGCACAGCCGTGCTTGACTGTATACTGAACCCTGCCCCAAGGCCTGTGCATGTGTTTGCTATAAGGTGCATATTTCCTGCTACTCTTTATTCCAGTACATGTCTATCATGCAAGGAAAGCGTAAATCGCTAATTCCACTAAACCCGCTCCTTACCGTATCAAAACAACTGGGGCACATTGCTCCATCTGTATGTCATTGAATTAATTACACAATTTGAGCCAAGCCATTTCCATTGCAAATACTACCTTTGGTGCATGCTCTTCCTGTACACAACATCCTAGCTTGCCAAAACACACAAACAGTCCCTGACCAGTCATCTGTAAGGAACTAATGAGGGATCTCACTGAGTGTTGCTTATGGTAAATGATTTAACAATAGATTAAGTTACTAAAAGGTCCTAGAAGCAGGCTAAGTGGCTAGAAATAGGTAGGGCAATAGTTAAGCAACAGTGAAGCATGCAGTATTGCTCTGGGAAAAAAATCTCCTTTATTGTTTGCAAAGTAGTCTTTCAAGATTGTCAGACCTTTGCAGAGTTTGTGATTTTAGAAATCAAATGTTTTTTGTATGGATAAATATAGACACTTCTTGGATTTTGGTAACAAATGCTCTTTCTTATGAAAGAATATGGCATTCTTGCTATAATTTCCCATTTGTGTATGTACTGATCTATAGATGAGGCAGAAGGGTGGATAATATATGAGAATAGGGCTTAAATATTTATTCAGCTGTTCTTTTTATATGAACTGTATGCTCCTGAGTCTGTTGCATATTATTGTTAATGCTCAATGTGATTGATCAGTGAAAGCTGCTAACAAATTTGTCTCAAAGAACAAAAATAATATGTAGGTGTCAGAAACTCAATCCTTAAAGAAAAATGCAAGTCAAAATATAAAAAGCATACTGCCCAATAGTCTTCCTATTGTTTAGTAAAAACGCTACACTTTTGGCTCACCTAATCAAATATTTACTCAGTCACACTTACTTCACATTTTCTAGAACAGGCAGCCATCTCTAAAAAGGTATCCTCCCTTCCTTTCCCTCCTTGCTTCATACTGCACATGTGTTTCATTCCCTCACCCCCTCCCCTCTGCAAGATCCGCTTCTGATTGGCTGGTGGGCATGTGTAGCTCAGAACAGGAGACAGGATCAAGTTACACACATGCTCAGAGAATAGGAAGGCTGCCGCTGGCACCTACAGGAAGGGGAGAGAGATTTCAGTGATGTCACTGTAGTCTTCACACTGCTGTAGGCTGCCAGCACCATATCTCAGAGAAGCAAGCAGGGATCTGGGAATTTAGATATGCAGTAAGTACTTAAAAAGAATGCCTTTAGACTTACTTTTAATTTATATGTACCTTTCATTGTCCTTTAAATTTAGACACTGATTCTTCTGGATCATAAGGTCAAGCTGTAAAACATTTTATGCAGTGTCTCAGTGACTGGGTCACTGGGACACCGGGAAAGAAAATTGTGAGCCCTGGCCCTTGTGAGCCTTGCCAACCCAGTTCCACCATTGGGGAGGGGGGGGGCAGACAATCATGGGCCTGGTGAGTTTTTGGGTGTCAGGGGGGCCCAGCCATGCTGCACTTAATTGATTAGCCCACACCCCCTGCTGTCAGCGAGGTGCAGGAGCTCAGGCACCTGCATTTTCTTTCCCCTATCAGGAGGAAAGCTTAAGTCTGGTAAAGCTGCATGGGGATTGGATGGGCTGAAGGGGAATTTTAAACTTCAGTCATCCAATCCGTGTGTGGTTCACCAAGACTCCTGCCCTCCCTTACCAAATCTTCAGCTCACTGACAGCAGGAGGAGCAGCTAATCAAGTAAGTGCAACTGCAGGGTCCCCTTTGGGGAAAGGTTTGTGACTGGCGTGGGGGGCCACTGAGGTGACAGCCCTGAGGTGACAACACTGATATTATGCAAAATCACTGACTGTGAGTATTACTGTGTTGTTCCAGGTAATGTGGCTTGGATGCATGTACAGGCTGCCTGGCACTTGCGCTTAAAGCCAGAACTCCTTGGAGCTGAAGTGTACTATGCATATGACAACACTCCCATGAGGCAAAGATACAAACTCCTTTACGAACTGTTCACTGAAATTAATCCCTGCATCCAAATGGGCAGCCACATTCCTTATTGGAAGATGTGGTTAATTATTAATATCTACAACATCATTCAATTTATTGTGAGACCATTCTGGAATTTAAAACCATTCATGACATTGCCTATTCTGAATATAATCGTCACATCATTCTCTTACGAGACAGACAAGGCATTCAGGCACTTTGGATACCAACCTCTGTTCGACTGGGCTGAGAGTAAGAAAAGAACATGTGAATGGTTAAAGAGTATGGTCCATGATGTACCAAAAGAACATGGGAAACACAAAGAAACATAGGCCTGATTTATGATCATTTAACATGAATGTCATGTATGCTGCAAGTCCCTATAATCCTGCATGACACCTCAAGATTTTTATTCTAGAAAATACACGGCTTTACAATAGTGGGACTTTCTTCATACCTTTTTTTAAATATAAATGAGCTCTCTGCTCTGCATTTTATTCATGAACATATTTTGGATAGCCAAAGAACTAAATGAGGCTTACACATGAGACTTCTAGTTTTAGCCAGATTATATGATGGCTCAGCCACTAATGAAAATTCAAGCATTTGGTACATGTTTTTGATGTTTATTTAATGTTTAAAATACTGTTTAGCAGACTTAAGATATGGTGATGTAAACTATGGAAAGACTCCTTATCTATAGAACCCCAGGTCCCAAGCATTATGGGTAACAGGGACCTGTATCTGCAACTTCTATACTGAAGTGTATTCTGATAATAAAAATACTTTGGCAATGATTTATTAAAATAGACAGTTACAGTATATTCATTACACAGTGTGAAATCTTTACTTTGATTGTTACCTGGGATTTAAGGCATCTGCTAGGATCGAGCAAACTTTTTCACCTAGTGCAGTTTAATGGCCAAATTCCAGATCTTCTCCAAAGCAAACTTTTTCACGAGTCCATGCTATAATGTCTCAATGCAGTCTATTTCACCAGAAAGAAAGGCTCCCAGCGGGCATCATTTCTGTCCCTTGTTTTTAACATCCGCTGCCGCTTTACACTTTTAAGAGACAGCTGCATCCACCTAATTACAGAATATTAGAAGGGGTTTTTGGTCAGTCTCATTTGGGGAATTTTTGGTCGTTGAAGCATAGTGGAAAGGAGCTTCTCCTTCTCACACTGAATCCAAATCATTTTGGTGAAACAAGTGTCTGTCTTCAAATAACAACCCAGGACTGTGTATATGTCATGTAAACATAATGGAACATGATCACACTTTTTGGTGGATATAGCTCTTACCCACAGTGACGGTGGGTCCAGGTGCTCATGCCCCAGACCATTCAGCGCGGGGAGTCATCACAGGAAACCAATTATAAAAATAGGCAGGCACTCCGGATTGTTTGTTGAGAAAAAGTGCAAAATAGTAGAAAATTGCAGCCAGTAGAAGGTAATTAATTAAAAAATATAAATTTTATTCTATCCATATGTAAAAGCAGATAGCCTTACGCGTTTCATACCTTAGGGTACTTAGTCATAGGCTGAATACATTGAACACAATACAGAATATTTAAAGACAAATTTGACCAATGAAATAGACTTTGCAATTAACCAATCAGACCCATGACCCTTGGGTCTGATTGGTTAATTGCAAAGTCTATTTCATTGGTCAAATTTGTCTTTAAATATTCTGTATTGTGTTCAATGTATTCAGCCTATGACTAAGTACCCTAAGGTATGAAACGCGTAAGGCTATCTGCTTTTACATATGGATAGAATAAAATTTATATTTTTTATTAATTACTTCTATGGTGCAATTTTAACACTTTTCTCAACAACCCAGGCGATTTTTATAACTGGCTATATGTCATGTAAGGCAAACCAAACCCCAGGGAAGTAACTGGACTAGGCACATTTGGCTTTGGGCCTGGCCCTCAGCTACTCTGGTGCCATCAGGACTTACTTCATAATAGTCCACGGAGACTCCAACTGGGGGAGCAAGGGAGTCTATATATATATATATATATATATATATATATATATATTATATATATATATATATATATAATATATACATTATATACATAAGTGTATAGCTAGTTTATATGAGTGTGTGTTGTATATATATATATATATGCACTGGGGTTCGTTTGAGGGGCTGAAATTAATGGACAAATAAAGTACAGGACTAGTGCAGGAATACAGGCAAACTTTACCTACATCAGGCTTTGAATGTCTAAGATTTCTCCCAGACATGACCCACATGTATTCCATTAAAATGGCCATATGTAGCTAGACTGTACAGTAACAGGGTCAAAATATAAAACTGATTAGAATCTTTATTTTCATATTTATAATTGAACACAACTAGCAGACATGTTATCTTTGAACAAAAAACTTTTGCCTTTAATTGTTCTGTGCATGGAAATTACATGACATTGGATTCAGTTTGCCTGAATCCTTATGATTAGTCAGATCTCAGTCTTGCAAAAAAAGTGCTGGAATTATTCCTAACCAAATCAGGATTGTTAGATTCCTATGTAACTAATCTATAATTAGAAATATTCACACACATGACAAGTCTGCAACTTGAACTTTCAATGCTCTTCATTACTGTTTATTTAGAAAGCCACAGCAAATTCAGGAGCACTGGGGAAATGAAATACCACTCATTAAATGGCCATGATACTGATGTTGCTCATGTCACAGACTAATCATTCTGTGCTTTATATCAGACTGCAGACAATTAGGGCTACAGAACTCTAGGCATTTCCATCAGAAGACTGCTTTACAAGTAACCTTGCCCCACAGTTATGACCTAAAAAAGCTCTCAATAGGAAAAGACCCAAGTGATAAAATGCCTACTATACTCTATGCCCCCAAAAAAACCCATTTAATATTAGAATTTTAGTATAAAAAAGTTGTACCTCTATTCTTATATAACAAACACATAAGCAATAGACAATAACTTGGTTGCACTGTCTTGAAATAAAATTGGTTAAAGCATTACACAAGTGCTGTACAAATAGGATCACATACATTTCTTCAATCTTGCTGCAACAAAATACAAATCCACAATAATAGAAAGATGTAGCATTCGTTAGATGAGTGCCATTACAGGGTAAGAATTACAATATATATTCCACGTACAACTGGAACCAGAACAGGGAACATCCTTGTTGGAGTCACAGCAACGATTTGCACAATAGAGAATAATGATTGACCATTGAAGAGTTATAGCTACTTGCCATATACTGTGTTTTACAAATGAAGCATACAAAACAAACAATTCCCTTTCAAGATTAGCTATGTCTATGCTACCAGCTTTAGTTTAGCACAACCACAGCAACAATGTATTGTAATTATGTACACAATAATTTAACATCTGTATTAAAAGAGAAACATTAGAATTTGAGTTGATTTTAATAAGCATAGTCCCTATAAGCAAGGATTGCTTAAGCCTCATACAAGTACACTAGTGCAAAAATGGTTAGAGGATACACCTCCTCTAACCTCCAATGTGCCCTCTCAGCCTGTGCAAATGTGCCTATTGGAATTACCGCCACCCTCAGCATTACAGTGATTCCAGGGTTCCCACAGTGGGTTGAGCCAAGAGAATTGCACACTAATACCACAGTTGACACTGTGCACCAAACGTATGTAAAATACATTTTTCTTGCTTGAACCTACAGGCGTATGTCATAAAAAAGAGTGCTGCTAGGATAACAAATATATTTTTAATGTTATTGTAAAGGTAATCATGCACCTTTGTGGAAATACAATAAAAATATGTACACACGGGGCACAAAAAATAGTTTGTCTATTTGTGCTTTATTGTTCAGTTACAAATATATACAGTGGAGGAAATAATTATTTGACCCCTCACTGATTTTGTAAGTTTGTCCAATGACAAAGAAATGAAAAGTCTCAGAACAGTATCATTTCAATGGTAGGTTTATTTTAACAGTGGCAGATAGCACATCAAAAGGAAAATCGAAAAAATAACTTTAAATAAAAGATAGCAACTGATTTGCATTTCATTGAGTGAAATAAGTTTTTGAACCCCTACCAACCATTAAGAGTTCTGGCTCCCACAGAGTGGTTAGACACTTCTACTCAATTAGTCAACCTCATTAAGGACACCTGTCTTAACTAGTCACCTGTATAAAAGACACCTGTCCACAGAATCAATCAATCAAGCAGACTCCAAACTCTCCAACATGGGAAAGACCAAAGAGCTGTCCAAGGATGTCAGAGACAAAATTGTAGACCTGCACAAGGCTGGAATGGGCTACAAAACCATTAGCAAGAAGCTGGGAGAGAAGGTGACAACTGTTGGTGCGATTGTTCGAAAATGGAAGGAGCACAAAATGACCATCAATCGATTTCGCTCTGGGGCTCCACGCAAGATCTCACCTCGTGGGGTGTCAATGATTCTGAGAAAGGTGAAAAAGCATCCTAGAACTACACGGGAGGAGTTAGTTAATGACCTCAAATTAGCAGGGACCACAGTCACCAAGAAAACCATTGGAAACACATTACACCGCAATGGATTAAAATCCTGCAGGGCTCGCAAGGTCCCCCTGCTCAAGAAGGCACATGTGCAGGCCCGTCTGAAGTTTGCCAATGAACACCTGAATGATTCTGTGAGTGACTGGGAGAAGGTGCTGTGGTCTGATGAGACCAAAATAGAGCTCTTTGGCATTAACTCAACTCGCTGTGTTTGGAGGAAGAAAAATGCTGCCTATGACCCCCAAAACACCGTCCCCACCGTCAAGCATGGGGGTGGAAACATTTTGCTTTGTGGGTGTTTTTCTGCTAAGGGCACAGGACAACTTATTCGCATTAACGGGAAAATGGACGGAGCCATGTATCGTGAAATCCTGAACGACAACCTCCTTCCCTCTGCCAGGAAACTGAAAATGGGTCGTGGATGGGTGTTCCAGCACGACAATGACCCAAAACATACAGCAAAGGCAACAAAGGAGTGGCTCAAGAAGAAGCACATTAAGGTCATGGAGTGACCTAGTCAGTCTCCGGACCTTAATCCAATAGAAAACCTATGGAGGGAGCTCAAGCTCAGAGTTGCACAGAGACAGCCTCGAAACCTTAGGCTGATGCCATACGTGGCGTTTTTACGCTGCGTATTTTCTAATTCTCTCGGCGGCTGAAAAACGCCTGATATCATCATCCATAGAAATAGCTTGAAAAGACGCGCAGCAAACCACACAAAGCGGAAATACGCTAGAAAACGCCTTAGCACGGATTTTTCAAGCGTTGGCTGAAATACGCCAGTACTTGCAAAGCAAGCTATTCCTATGGATACGCAAAGGCAGCTGCCAGACCTAGCGGAAATACGCGGCGTTTTTTGCTATTTCGCACTATTAGCACCATGGCAACGGGATTTGCTTACGTCACCAGTTCTAGGCTGAAAAACGCCATGTGTGGCTTGTGCAGCGTTTTTAGGCTGAGAAAGAACGCTGCGTAAAAACGCCACGTGTGGCATCAGCCTTAGGGATTTAGAGATGATCTGCAAAGAGGAGTGGACCAACATTCCTCCTAAAATGTGCGCAAACTTGGTCATCAATTACAAGAAACGTTTGACCTCTGTGCTTGCAAACAATGGTTTTTCCACTAAGTATTAAGTCTTTTTTTGTTAGAGGGTTCAAAAACTTATTTCACTCAATGAAATGCAAATCAGTTGCTATCTTTTATTTAAAGTTATTTTTTCGATTTTCCTTTTGATGTGCTATCTGCCACTGTTAAAATAAACCTACCATTGAAATGATACTGTTCTGAGACTTTTCATTTCTTTGTCATTGGACAAACTTACGAAATCAGTGAGGGGTCAAATAATTATTTCCTCCACTGTATGTGTATGTACAATTTAAATGTGGATGTGAGTCACTTTAATTAACAGTTGCAGTTGGGCTAACTTTATTAAAGTCTACTAAAGTATAAGTTGGTGTAGCCAATTAAAAACTGTAGTCAAGGCAAATGCATTCTGCTGTATAGTGCAGTACAGGTATCAAGAAAAGTACTGTTTTCTTTTTCTAATTAAAAAATACTGTTCTTTTTCTGCTTCCCAGTTGGCTATATTGCACAATAGCAGTCTATATGAAGCTTATACACATTGTCCGTAACATTCTAGAACCCAGAATATACAGTTATACCAAACTAAGATAAATACTGGTTGCTTAAAAGACCATTGTTTTCTACAGTTAAACAACAGAGGCCATAAAAGGATAATAAAAGTATATTAAGAATGAATTCAAACAAAATTAACAAGAAACTCATATAAAACTAATGTGCAAAATTATGTGGTGACACCTTTGGGAGTAAAAAATGGCAATTACTATACAGTTTCTTTTTTGAAAATTTCAGTCTTCTCCACCTACCAGTCTATAAAACATTAGCTGCTACAAATAGGAAGGAGCTTTAGGTTATTATTTGCCTGTGGAGGAAGCAAGATAGGGCCAGGCACATGATAAGTTGACACAGACCTCAGTTTGCTCTCATGCTAGCAGGCTGCTTGGGAACTGAATTCCAAACAGACGAGTTCCTATTTAAATTTACTGTTAGTATAATGTAGACACTCATATTTCTTTGGTATTTGTGTTTTTAGAAGCTTTTAGTTCAGCAGCTCTTCAGACTGGAATTTCCACAGCTGGTTGCTGGGTCCCAGTTTGTCCTAGCAACCAGGCAGTGGTTTGAACAAGAGCCTAGAAGATGCATAGAGGAATATGTTTAAAGTAACAATAACATTGTAGACGTTATTGTAAAGCAATGGTAGTTTTTTTAGGCTGCCAGAAAAAAGGCAGAAGAGGAAAAAAGTAAATCAAAAATTATAGAAAAAATAAAAATTAAACACATTTGCAAAAAATAGGATATTCTGTAACATACTAAAAGTTACTTAAAGGTGAACTACCCCTTCAACATATGTCAGCATCTCACTTGAAAGGGTGGGAGCCTGATTGAAGTCATTAAAGAAGAAGGAAAGGGTTTAAAATGCCATAATACTTTGATACTTTAGAAAAAAATCTTTTAGTGGTTAAACACAATTCATTCACCATCACAGAGAGAATCTTGCTAAGCTCACACTTCTCTTCCCTCTGCATTTACTTCATTCTGAGCATGTGTGACTTTAATTCCCCCCCCCCCCCTACTGACCATGAACATAACTGCTTCATTACTGAAGTAGACCTTGTCTAAAGACTAGAGAGGTGGAACACTGGGATTTAGAACACAAGGGACACACTGAATTTCACAAAGCAAATTTTTAGATAAAATTTAGTTTTTTCATACCTTTCATTGTTCTTTGATTATTGATCGCAGTTGCTGCAGGGAATAGTCCCACATAAAGGAGTTGTTCAACTTTAAATAAACTTTTAGTATGACGTAGACAATGATATGCATTTGGCTTGCATTTTTTTTATCTAAGGTTTTCAGTTATTTAGCTTTTTGTTCAGCAGCATTTCAGTTTCAAACTTCAGCAGCTATCTGATTGCTAGGTTCTTGTTTACCCTAGCAACTAGGCTGTGGTTTGAATAAGAGACTGGAATATGAATAGGAGGGGGTCTGAATAGAAAGATAAGGAATAACAAAAACAATGAGCAATAGCTTTTTTAGCTGCTGGGGTCATTGACCCCCATTTGAAAGCTGTAAAGGTGTAAAAGAGGAAGGCAAATAATTCAAAAACTATAAAAATAAATAAATAAATAATGAAGGTCAACTACATAGTTGCTAGGAATAGGACTTTCTTTCAATAACATATTAAAAGTTCTCAAACTCATCTTTTGCAATAAATCAGGCCTACAAATTGCTTGTTTTGGCTGATATAAACAAATACTTATTGTATCCAGATATACAGACGTGAAATGTTTGGTGCGCTTAAAACAATTTATTTTTAAATCAGTGTTTAAATCATTGGCCAGAGTTAATGTAGAATGTCTCCTTTGCTAGACCTTCTGAAACAAGCCATTTATATGCTTCTACACACTACCCCCCAGAGACTTTAGGCCCCATTTATAAAGCTTTGAAGTAGAAATGTTTACCCCTCTGCTGCACTTCAATTGGTTTCTGGTGAAGTCAGAGGGACGTGAAAGTCATTTTCAAAGTCGTAATAGAACCATAGTCAAAGCAGCAGAATATAACTGAAATGCCATTATTAAACAACTTCAGCCATATTGTCATGGGGTATTAAAATACCAGCAAAGTCTATGAGTTCACTAAACAGACATTCTACATCTTCCCTTAGGAAACAAGGACATTTTGCCAGGTCTGAGCAGACATTTCATGACTGTATTTATAGCAAAAGGTCAAGTTCTTTTTAGACTGCGCTGTGTAAGAAAAAAAACAGTAAATGTTGTGTTAAAGTCCTAACAGAGTGAAACATTTCCATCAAAGCAGAAGTTTTATAAAGAAGCAAAATTTGAAAAATTGATGGCTTTCAAACACTGACTTTTTTCCAACTTTGATGATTTATAAATAGGCCAGCAGTTTTTTTTCCCAGCCTTCTGAAATGGTTCCTTATGTGCAGGTCTATATTTTATACTGCTCTCCTTGCCTGTGAGAATGTGTTCAGTCTGGGAAAGCAATGGGATGACCATTCATTATATAAGTAGTGACTTTGTATTGTGGAGCACTACTAAAAAATTAGATATATTTTACCAGTAGAGTAGTATCTAAAATATATATGTTATGCAAGCTGTGGAAATATGTGACTTTTATCTAGGGATGCACTGAATCCACTATTTTAGGATCCGACTGAACCCCAATCCTTTGTGAAAGATTTTACCAAATACCAAACCAAATCACATGCAAATTAGGTAAACATTTTTAACCTCCGTTTTTATGTGTCACGTAATTTTAAGGATTCAGATTCGGTTCGGCCAGAGGCATGGATTCAGACGAATCCTGCTAAAAAAGGCAGAATCTTGGCCGAATCCTGAACTGAATGCTGGATTCAGTGCAACCCTACTTGGAGTATCGGTTAATGAATGGTATACACATTGTGAGAGAGTGTCCAAAGAAATGCATCACAAGGTGAGTTTTCATTTTTAGTTCTCATACAGGGAGATGTTAGCTTCAAAGGAGACGCTGATAAACAGAGAAGGTTTTCTCTGTTTAAAGGACCTTTCTCTCAGGTCCTGGAACCTAGAGTATTCTGAAGAAATCTGTATGTCAGTCACTCCATTTCCAGTCCAGCTCACATATTGGAGTTTACTTTCCACAGGAAGGCTTGTAGAGAGAATAGTAGGAAGGTCTCTATGAGCAGGGTACAGAGCAAGAAGGCTGCCTATTTGTTTATGGAACTCCCAGGGGGGCAGGGGGTGCTGCCTGCCACTGTAAGTAGCAGAGGGAGCCTTTGACAAAGGGACGGAGGGTCTGAGTTACTGAGGAACTGACAAAATCCAGAAGGCAGAGCAATTTCCCCAAAGGAGTATCACTAGAACAGGGGTGACCCCCAAATGTGTGTTTTCTTACTGGTAGTCACACAAGGGGCCCAGTATAGTGAGGGAACGCATCAAATGTGTGAAAGTAGCGTCCAGATGGCAGGAGTTATTTGTATGATTTGTGTTCTTTATGCTGAAAGAAATGGTCACCCCTGTGGTAAATAAACTGCCTTATAGAGAAGAAATTATCTGTTGTGGATCCTGCAAGCTTACAATATATATGTTTTTTTCTAGAAGAATACAGTTAAAGAATTAATCAAGCCAAAAATTAGTAAACATTTGATTTTCTTTGGCATATGATCATGAAAATTTACTTCAAACCTATTAGGGGATTTTCTGTTTCAAAGCTGAACTGCCCATCTGTTTTTGTTTAACAAATATTAGGATGGTGAAAAAATTTATAAAGTAGGCATCCAACACAAGCATCTCTCTCTACACATAGGGGCACATTCATCAAAGTACGATTGAGTCCGAATACAAAAAAATTGTATTTTTTCTAAGTTTTAGAAACTTTTATGACCATCAGAAATTTTGCGATCATCAAATGATCGGATTTCATGATTCAGATTCGTACCTTAGTGAATCTGGCCCATAAAGTTATTTTTCATCTAGCAATAGTGCAAGTTTAGGAAAACTATGAAAAAAAGTCTATTTTGATGTGATAGAGAATAATTAAATGAACCACAAATTAAACAGTGCAAATGTATTACTTTATAAAGATTTTCATATAATTTAGCTAAAAATCCTATAAATACAAGAAGGAAATTTTACAGGTTCCTATATAAAATGATTACCCTATAAGTGTCCCAAAGGAAAGTACAGGTATCGGATCCCTTATCCGGAAACCCGTTATCCAGAAAGCTCCGAATTACGGAAAGCCCATCTCCCATAGACTCCATTATAAGCAAATAATTCAGAAATTTAAAACTGATTTCCTTTTTTTATGTAGAAATAAAACAGAACCTTGTAATTGATCCCAACTAAGATATAAATAATCCTTATTGGATGCAAAACAATCCTATTGGGTTTAATTAATGTTTTATTGATTTTTTAGTAGACTTAAGGTATGGAGATCCAAATTATGGAAAGACCCCTTATCCGGAATACCCTTGGTCCCGAGCATTCTGGATAATGGGTCCTATACCTGTACAAGATCTGAGATTCCAACTGGTAACCTTATATCTCTTTGGACATCTAACTGGTAGCTTTTGGGCTCATACACAAGTGAACCTATGACTTGCTCAGTGTATATTTTTGGATATCCAGTGAAAGGCTACAGTTGGGACTGTATATGGCATGGATCGCCAACTTTATACCCCTGAGCCACATTTAAATGGGAAAAGTGTTGGGGAGCAACACAAGCATGAAAAAGTTTCCTACGGGTAAAAATAAGAGCTTTAATTGGCTACTTAATAGCCTCTATGTGGTCTGGCAGTCTACAGAAGGCTTTGTTAGGCATTATACTTGGTTTTTATGCAACCAAAACTTGTTTTCTTCCCAGAAATTCAAAAATGAGCACCTGCTTTGAGGCCACTGAGAGCAACATCCAAGGGGTTTGTGGGCAACATGTTGCTCACGAGCCACTGGTTGGGGAACACTGGTATATGGATTATAGTTTGGACTGTTTGGATAAATCTCCCTATTAGGGATGACCAAATTTGTTTCGCCTGATACATATTTGTGACAAAATTCCAAACATTGGCAAAAATGTTTGGAATTTCATCATATGTTTTGTTTTGGTGGGAAAAAAAATGTGTTTTTTTTCGGTGGGTATGCATTTGGCAAGAGAAAAAAGTGAAGGGAAAAAAACGCCCATTGACTCCAATGCATTTGGTGCCAATAAATCTACACAATAACTCAAAGGCATTTGGCACAAGGAAAAAATGCAGCAAAAAATCCAAGGACTCCAATGCATTTGGTGCCAAGAAATCTACACAATAACTCAAAGGCATTTGGCACAAGAAAAAACGCAGCAAAAAAGCCCATTGACTCCAATGCATTTGGTGAAAGTTTAAATGTCACCATTTTGTGAATTATCCAGTGGATGGACAGTTTCACTCATCACTAATGCCTATGGGTCTATATAAACACAAAACAATGTTTTGGGGTTTAAATGACATCTGCGCGTATTTGTCTATAGGTATTGATGACCCCCGACTACAGACTGCTTGTAAGTAAGAAGTCATTGTGCAAAATACATTATGGCTTAACATGGGTTCAGAGGGTACATGGTTACTGGTTGCTCATTTTGGAATGTGAACCACAATTCTCATATTTGTGGCTACTTTCCTAGACAACGTTTGCTTTGGTTAAATAATACAAATTTGGCAGGTTATATCGGCAAAATGCTGCTCCATTAAATCTGGCATGAAGAATTCAAAATAATGAGAGCAGTTAAACTAAATCTAAAAAAAGTGCCATATTGTTACAGATAGTCTTTTTTGTAATTAAAAACCAATAATAATAATACAAGTATGGGATACATACTTTATCCATAAAGCTCCAAAATTAGTAATTTTCCATAGG
The DNA here is from genome assembly GCF_000004195.4 of Xenopus tropicalis. Classification (NCBI taxonomy): domain Eukaryota; kingdom Metazoa; phylum Chordata; class Amphibia; order Anura; family Pipidae; genus Xenopus; species Xenopus tropicalis. Next base: position 46,734,631 of record NC_030678.2, on the reverse strand, counting down.
ATCACATTTATAAAACAAAGTGGTATATTTTGTGATCAAAGCAACTCTTTTATTTATGGCTTTGTATTTTCTCTGTTCCAGCCCTGGTTCATAGCTAGCATAAATCCATACACATGGGTTTTTGTAGTAGCTTTAAGGACAAGTGCTCCGAACTTAGGGAAAAAACACCCTGTATCCAGAGAACCCCAGGTCCCAAGCATTCCAGATCACAGATTCCATGCTTGTAATACATATGAAGACTCTTGTCTCTGAGTAGTTTCCACAGATACAGTATGTAGTAAAGGTAAGCATTAAAAACTAGGCACAAATCACCAAAGCATCCCATCTTTTAGTATTAGCCTCTGTATTCCACTAAAATATTATTTTTAAATAATTTGGTTAAAATATTTTGTATTTTACCCTACATTTAATACAAAGATGCTACAAAAGATACCGTATCCCTGCCTTTTTTTTTTTTTACAGAAAGGGCCTATTCTTTTAATTAGGAAAGATATACTATTTTTGTTATTTATTACTCTAAACTAGGTATGCACCGAACCCAGTTTTTCCGATTCGGCCGAATCACTGTTAAGGGATTCGGCCGTATACCAAACTGAATCCAAATCCTAATTAGTATATGCTAATTATGGAAGGAGATTTGAAAGTCCGTGTTTATGCAGCGACATTAACCCTTCCATATGCTAATTAGGATTCAGATTTGGTTTGGCTAGGACCGTGGATTCTGAACCCTGACGAAAAAGGCAGAATATCAAACCGAATCCTGGATTTGGTGCAACCCTACTCTAAACAGGGTAAATTATATTAAAGCTACATTCTTATTCCTGATCCCAAAGAGCAAAGCCAAACATACCAGCAGCCCACTAAGAAGCCTCTGATAATAAGTTGCTCTTTATCTAAAAAAATAACAGGCTGTAGCTGGGGGAAGGGAGGGGTATATTAATACAGAGGATTTCTCAGCAGACTGCTGATTTCTCTGACTTTGCTCTTTGGGATCAGGACGTAAAATGTAGCTTTAGTTTCATTTTCAATGTTTTCCTTGTTAAGAGCAACAGATAAAAAAAACACATATATTTACTAATTTAAACAATGTGCAAAAGTATGTTCAGCACAAGCCCTATTCATTGAATCAATGTTAAAAAGGTTTAAAAAGCTATACTGTCCTTTTATACATTGCAAAATTGGCTGTTGCCATGGCTTAACTTCATTATATGTCTCCTTTCTTCATTCTCATCCTGAACTCCTGTACAAATCCCTGTTTGACACATTAGTGTAAATAATGACATACCTAAAAGTTGTGCTGTCCCTGTAACTAGAGGGAATATGTTTCCAACCACAGCAACTGTATAATGTACATTTCCTTTGCCTTATATACTCTGTGTGATCCAATCCTGTATGAATATACAGTGTGGTACAAACACAAAAGAGAACTACTGCAGGTTCTTCTGCTGTATTTTAATGGGGACCTGTTACCCAGACATAATAAGCTATAATAAATGTACTTTTCAAATTAAACATGAAACCCAAATTATTTTTAAATAAACATATTTAAAAATCTCAGCTTTATCAGTCTCTATGCCTTGGGTATAGCAATCACTTTCCTTTCTGGAATTCCTAGATGTCACTGCACTTTTTCCATTCCCCTCTCGACTGACTGTCTATAATTGTGTAGCACTGTTAAAGCATGCCTTAACAGTGTCCACAAAATGGCTCCTGCCTGCTTGCTGTTATTGTGAATTCCAAGGAAACAAGATTTAAATAAAGTAGTACAGGTATTGGATCCCTTATCCGGAAACCCGTTATCCAGAAAGCTCTGAATTACGGAAAGCCCGTCTCCCATAGACTCCATTTTAATCAATTAATTCAGAATTTTAAAACTGATTTCCTTTTTCTCTGTAGTAATAAAACAGTACCTTATAATTGATCCCAACTAAGATATAAATAATCCTTATTGGATGTAAAACAATCCTGTTGTGTTTCATTAATGTTTTATTGATTTTTTAGTAGACTTAAGGTATGAAGATCCAAATTACGGAAAGACCCCTTATATACTCTTGGTCCTTAGCATTCTGGATAATGGGTCCTATACCTGTAAAAGTAGTAGGAACATTGTAAGTAAAGTTAATCTTGGTTGACAAACACAATAGAAAGGATTTGAAATTATTTCTTAGGGTGACAGGTCCACTTCAAGGCTAAATCAGCCAGATATTTTGGTTGATTAAAGCAGTAACTTATGTTTTCTTAATACCTTTAGCAGGGGAAGCAAGCCAGCACTGTAAATAGTCATCTGTCCTTTCATTTTCCTTATGAAAATAAATCTGGTTTAAAGTTAAAGTTAAGGCACTGAAATTGTTATTTTACAATCCCTTACTGTAATACAATTATATTGATTGCCTGGCTATGTATGGACACTTTATGTGGGTTCTTTATGATAAAAACATTTCATCAAGTTAGAACCTTAATAAATACCTTCACATAGAAGCTACATGTACTTTTTCTGTAATTGCCCTTGAAGCTTTTTAGCTGTGCATAATAATAATAATAATAATAATAATCACACCTGGGCATTTTAAAAAGATTTAACTGATTTCTAAACAGCCCCATAGACTGACTTTTGGTTGCTACTGATTCATCTATTAATTGATTCCCTGAAAGAATTCTGTGCAGACACATTTTCTGTCTTAGGAAAGCAATGACTTTGGCTGCTCAAAGCTAGATAACGTTTTCTGATGAATAAGCCAGTAAGAGAAAGAGTTTAATGCTTTGATAAATTAACACGAATTGGTAACAAATCTTCATAACATCAGGGAAAAAAATTGTAATAAAATTCAAACTGCTGTCAAAATGCCAGGGCATTGCTAGGAATCCCAATTCAAAAAATCCCCCCTCCCCCAGCTTTTCCTCTGGCACAAAAAAAACAAATTCTGATCATTTATTTACACAAACTACAATTGTAGTTAATCTCTGTTAATGCAACTTTGCAGAAAACAATTTGGCCACTAATTCCCCTTTCCGGTACAAGAGTGGGTTGAAAACCCATGCAAAAAATATACCAAATAAATATTAATGTAAACTAAGAAGAGCAGATAAAACATTCTCATAATTCTATACAAGTTCATTGAAAGGGTTTTTCAGATAATGCTCCACGCATGAACCTACATGGGGTAGGAAAACATAAGCACTGCAGGTGGTTCCAAGCCAGCTTAGTGAACAGGGCATGCTGGGAGTATAATTTCCACCAGTGGCAGAGTGCTGAATTTTGCCAATAGATGTTCCTAATGTTATTTGCAACAAATTAATGTCCAAATATCAAGTTCATCCCATGCTGGTTACAAATACTCCCTTCTTTCCAAAAATCCCTTTTATGCTACAGAAGCTGTAAACCATAAGTGTTTGTTCAGCTGTACAAGTCCCTGGAACTATATTTACAGTGGGAGTTAAAACGGTACCGGTCTGTAAGGAATAAAAACTCCCCTTGGATCCTAGTTAAGATGTTGCTGTTTTCTTTATAAATGTATTTCCCTTTCAGTTACCTGTCAAAAAGAAACATAACAACAAAGTCAAGGCCTAGCTATATAAATGGCCAAGTAAAATAAACTAGTCATAGAGGCACTGTAAAATATTAGGTCATTTGTTTTTGATTCTTTGCCTTTCTCAGCGAGTAAAAACGGGCTGCACTGTGCAACATTTCTGACCAAAGGTCTTACACCTCAGTTTTATGTCTCTGATAGGTGTGAACTCGCAGTGCATCTCTGCTCTAACTTACTTACACTACATTTATGCCCCGATCATGTCCATCAAGTTGTACTTTCAATTTATGGAGTTCCTCTATTTCTTGATGATGACGCTCTGTTTTATGCCTCACTAGAGTACGATAGAAATGAATAGTAAAGATAACAAAGATGATTCCAACAGGCACCATAATAATGGTTGAAATCAGTGCAGAGTTCCACCCTGCATTTCCACGCGGCTTTTGAGTTGCAGTGGTTTCATTTCGTGTTGATGCAGAGTCTATGGGTAGAAATTTTATCCAGCACAAAAGAACAACTTCTGCAAGAAAAAGAAGGATCCCAAGAGCTGTGGAAAATCCCCAGGCCAACTCAATGTAGGGATGCATACGATCATGTGGGGATTCATTGACAGAGTTCAGATTATGAATGTTACTCACAGCTTCTACATTGGGCAGGATGCATGTGCTGATCAGGAGGGCAAATAGGTGGACTGCAACAAGCACTGTTGTGCAAGCACTAAATGCTATCAGCAGCAGCTGTGGGTATCCATATTTCATCTCAAGCTGGACTTCAACCATTGCAACCTGGACATTCAAATGGAAACAGACACAAAATTCTTAACAATAGTCAGCAGTGATACCAATAATACATATTTCATACTATGGGGCTGATTTACTAACCCACGAATCCGACCCGAATTGGAAAAGTTCCGACTTGAAAACGAATATTTTGCGACTTTTTCGTATGTTTTGCGATTTTTTCGGATTCTGTACGAATTTTTCGGATCCAATACGATTTTTGCGTAAAAACGCGAGTTTTTCGTATCCATTACGAAAGTTGCGTAAAAAGTTGCGCATTTTGCGTAGCGTTAAAACTCACGCGAAAAGTTGCGCATTTTTCGTAGTGTTAAAACTTAACGCTACGAAAAACTTTCGTAATGGATAGGAAAACTCGCGTTTTTACGCAAAAATCGTATTGGATCCGAAAAATTCGTAAAGAATCCGAAAAAATCGCAAAGTACCGATCATTACGAAAAAAAAGCAATCGGACTCCATTCGACCCGTTCGTGGGTAAGTAAATCAGCCCCTATGTGTATCAATACATATACATTTGTGTGTGTGCGTGTCTGTATTAATATACCATGTATTGTAAATGATAAGTATATTTAATTCAAGCAAGGTTTTTAAGTGAAAGACATTACAAAATTAAGCCAATTTACTTTTTTGGCAAATTTTCTATCTGCAGTTTGATAGGAATAGGATAAATGTGTCCGTGGACAGTACAAGAGCCATGAATATCCTGTAAATTATAGACTAGAGCCATAAATTATATCATTATAAATGGTGCTTGGTGATGTCATCCGTCATAGTCAGTATATAGTGATATAATTTCTGACTCATTGAAACATACATACTGTATGTATACATGTATTACAATAAATAATGTACCCCCTGTTGTAAAATATAAGGATATTATTAGTCACCTTGGAGTTCCACAACCTGTATAAAAGCACTTGGCCTTTGGCCTTTATATTGACGTGGAACTCCTCAGTGACTAATAATATCCTTATATTTTACAATAGAGCTAGATTATTAACTATATATCTACAACTGGCAGCCTTATTTTCAGCAAAAGCATGGCTATACTTAAGGCTGTAAGCACTATGAGGCAGGGACCTCCTTTTACCACATAGCACTTAATCTCTGTGTATAATGTACAGTGATATAATTTCTGACTCATTGAAACATACATATGTATACATGTATTACAATAAATAATGTACCCCCTGTTGTAAAATATAAGGATATTATTAGTCACCTTGGAGTTCCACAACCTGTATAAAAGCACTTGGCCTTTAGCCTTTATATTGACGTGGAACTCCTCAGTGACTAATAATATCCTTATATTTTACAATAGAGCTAGATTATTAACTATATATCTACAACTGGCAGCCTTATTTTCAGCAAAAGCATGGCTATACTTAAGGCTGTAAGCTCTATGAGGCAGGGACCTCCTTTTACCACATAGCACTTAATCTCTGTGTGTTTATGCATGTTTATTGCATTTATTTACTATAATACTTGTTATCCCTGTTATACATTGTAATATTGTGCATCGCTGCATATACTTTCAGAACTTTAGAAATACAGTTATCCATGCATACAGAACTTTAAAAATCGCCGGGCTGGAGTTTGAGAATCCCAGCTGATGGATTATGCTGATAGTAAAAATCAATACTTCTTTCCCAATTTAACTGATATGAAAGTTTTGCTTATGAAAAACAATTGTAGAAAAATGTTATGGGTTTATAAATATGAGAAGCTATGGGTTTGCGGGAGGGATCAAGAGACAGTATGAAAACATCTGGACTAGTCCAGCACATCCTAAATCAGCAATATAAAGAAATGTGTAATGTAAAGTATCTCTTTATTAGGCATAAAATGTTTTAAAAAATACTCTGCACCTATACATGTTGCTATCACAAACATGTATAAATTACATTAATTGAAGAATGTTCATACCCAAATGTGTCATGCTGGAGAAGTCATGCCAGTTTAATAACTCAGTGTTGTAGCAGTTATAATTTAATATCCATTGTATTGTGCTATTTTTATTTTAGGTTTGAAACTGTGCAATTATTTATAAAAGATGTACAGTATATGCCCTGGGCTGAATAACACTTCCATTCTTTCCAAAACCACAATTGTCTCTGAAAACAAGACTCCACTATATTGAAATGGCTACATTCTTCCTAAAAAGTTTTCTATATGCAATTTAGAATTGCTGAGTATCATTTTCTGGATTAAGAAAATATTACTACTACACTGTTAGTATAAAAAGAACTTCCAATATTTGACATGAATAGCCCTTAATACTTCATGTTTGTATGCTGATACAAGATGTTTAGAAAATACAGCCAGGCTTTCCTACTCTCAAACCACACTTTAAAAAAACATGGTTTAAACTCTTCTGCCAGTATGTAAGCAGTGGGATAGTAACAACCTCAAACATCAAACAATAAGGCTTAGCTCAACTTAATGTGCCAGCATGTTTTGCAAGAACTGATCATGCACAAGGCACATTAGTACTGTGCAGTGGCTACCTGCAGTCACAGGCAAGTTATCAATGCTTCAATCCTCACTAAATACCCAGATAATACCCAGAGCAGCAAAGCTTTATCTCTAAACCCCAATGTGTATTGTACAAGCTCGAAAATAAAACTTTACCCTATACCAAAGCACAGTTTTTCTTCCAATTTACAATTTCCTTGTAGCTGGGATCAATAACCCCCAGTGAGATCACAGTCTGTAGGGCAAAAGAAGCCAAAGACTAGTAAAAAACAGGAAAAGGTTATTCTACAATTGTGCTTAGTATTTTTATTTGTCATAGCTGTACCATTTCATAGTTAAGTGGTTTTCAAGGCAACAGCAATACTTGGTTTGCAGACACCTACATTTCCTCCTTCTCCTCTTAACATATGTGTTTTGTTAATTAAAACCAATAAATGGACAAAGCTGTTTCTTAATAATTCCAGCCATGATTGCTTTAGACTCCCAAAGGACCTTGCATGCAGTTCTGTGGGTGAATCATAATTACATACCATAGCAAATCCAGACAGCAATGCTGAGGTGCGGCTGGAGGCCTTTAACTTGGCTCTGCTGAGGTACAACTTCCTCCATGAAAGAGCCTGGACAGAATGGTGGTTGGATGTGACTAGTTCAAGGTAGCTACGTCTGACCCAGTCTCTGTAGTCCATGCCTTTGTTTCCTCTCTCAGAGACAGCAGGGGTGGAAGGGTCCACTGGAATGTTAAGTTCACTACTCATGTTGATTTAGTATCTAATGATGAGGGGGAAGAGAAAAAACTGAAGGTTTTAAAATTGAGCACCTTTTTCATCTCAGGTAAATCCACAGCTAGATCTACAACACGATTCTTGATCTCTAAATGAAAGACCATCCCAGCCTTTGTATAAGACATGGCCTATGTTATATTTCAACATAACTTTTTAAGAACACTTAAGACTGTTGTGTACAGCCACCTACAGGTTCCTTTGGAGCAGGTGGATGGAGGTAACCTTATAATCACGCAGGGCAACAAGCCAAGACAACTTAAACATTTTTAACTACAATATCTTGTAGTTTGACAGAAAACCATCAGAGTGAATGGCCAGCATAAGTGGAAGTGAAGACTATTAAAGAATATATAAAAAGTGAAGACAAGATTAATTTGTCAACAGATGTATACCTGGACTCACTGGACATTAAAAATCTGCAAAGAGAACTATTATTACAGTGTATTTGATATTTTGTTGTGATACAGTACATCCTCTTTTAGGGTTTTAAAGGAATGGCAGAATCATGGGGGGTTGAGGATTTTGTTAGACCACCCCCTCATTTATTCTAGTCACTTAAATCCTACCCCAGGACAGTTCTTCTCTTCTTCAAAAATGTTTCAGCAGTGCCATTTAGTTCCCAGGCATCCTTTGTGCCTATTGAAGCTGGGTGCACACAAGAGAAGTACCCCAAGCAGTGATTCTTATTAATAGCTTGTGGTTGGCTGTAACCATTTTAATTGAGGTACAGGGAAGATAAAGGTTTGTTGGTGTGTGTGCAAAAAATGACTGAATGTATCAAATAATGTTAAAACTTGCTTAAAAAAAATCATAATAATAGTAGTATTTATATATACCCGGGGGGGGTCTGTGCTGCCCCAAAGGACAGATAATTTTAGACCACTCAAAAAATGTTCCCAGCTGAAATGATTTCTTGAAATTGTATTATAATTATAACTGTAAGCATGTTCTGTACTTAGTTTAGCATAAAATGTCCTGTTGCATGGCTGTGAGACTTCATGAAACTAAGAATATCGAAATACCATATTTCCAAATCCAGATGTTGAGCAAAAGACAAATATTTGTCAATGCCTTTCAGCAACTTGGCAAATTCAGTGTCTCTTTAAATATATTCTTTTACACAACCGGTTAAAATGAAGTAATTATAGATAAGCCAGTTATGGATGCTGGATAGGAAAAAAATATGTGCATAGTACTGTAGGTGGCATAATGCAAAATTCACTCCATTAAATTAGATCCAGGCAGTTTATGGAAGATTTAAAACAGCACATACTAAATCATTTGGTGTTTGGGCTTTTATGATTGACTATTTTTACATTCTGTTTGGTCAGTGTTCAGATGGCTAAACTGTAAATGCACAGTTCAAGGGTCAGTGTACTGCTCAAAGGCTAGTAATTCTATATGTAAGATACTCATTCTGGGTAAAATTTTATATACAGCAAAAGGCTCCTTCACTAGGGCAGACTCAATTACAAGGCTCCCTTACAATTAACCACCATTGCTCAACCCCACCCCATTGGGTCATAAGACCACAGTTTGATTTAAAGGAGACACTACATAATCTGATCTGACGTGCCTGTTTGCAAGATAGGAACAAACAGCAAATGGGCAGAAGGAGGGGCATGACTGCAAGGACAATGGGAATGGCATCCAGGGGTATAGCAGTAAAGTGAAGGGTGTAATTTTTATGGGCTCCGGATAGGTTTATTCACCAGGTGTAACAGGTCAGTTCAAGCTTGGGGTCCCCTAATGGAAGCAGGGTGAAATCAGTGTACTGAAGGGTGAAACCAGTGTATTGAAGGGTGAAAACTAGTGTACTGCTGCTGATGGGTAATAAAAGTAATTTGGAGTTCAGCAGTATTGAGGGAAGGCACGGTGTATATAATTGTGATCCCAGGAGTATTTTTTCAGGGGAAATAGACTATTGTTAGGAAAAATAAGGGTTAACTCATTTTGAATCATGTTATATTGATTTTATGTTTGTATTTGGCTGATGTTTATACCAAAGAGAAAATTGTGTTTTGATCTAATGTTGAAGTATTTTTAACTGTAAAGATGCTGAGGCCTTTATCCAACAGAATTGCAGGGAAGTCTGACGGCTGCAGAAATGTGGGGAAACTATATAGGGAAGCCAGTAGCTGACTTTTCTGGCTTTTCTCAGACATGTACACTAAGGGGCTGATTTACTAAGACACGATTTCGAATCCGAATTGGAAAAATTCCGATTGGAAACAAACATTTTGCGACTTTTTCGTATTTTTTGCGATTTTTTCGGTGTCTTTACGATTTTTGCGTAAAAACGCGAGTTTTTCGGTGTCTTTACGATTTTTGCGTAAAAACGCGAGTTTTTCGGCGTCTTTACGAAAGTTGCGCAAAGTCACGATTTTTTCGTAGCGTTAACACTTGCGCGCAAAGTCGCGCCTTTTTCGTAGCGTTAAAACTTAAAAGGCGCGACGTTTCGCGCAAGTTTTAACGCTACGAAAAAATCGCGACTTTGCGCAACTTTCGTAATGGCTACGAAAAACTTGCGTTTTTACGCAAAAATCGTAAAGACGCCGAAAAACTCGCGTTTTTACGCAAAAATCGTAAAGACGCCGAAAAAAAATCGCAAAATTACCGATCATTACGAAAAAAACGCAATCGGACGCATTCGGCCCGTTCGTGGGTTAGTAAATGTGCCCCTAAATCATGGTCTTCATCACACAGATAGAAGATAATCAGAACAGCAATATTTATCTGCAGGGTTCTGTGAAACATTTTGGGGGGAACAACTCCATTCCGCAGGCTCACAGTCAGTACCCACAGCAGTACATGGGAAGTGGGTGTTCCCAGAAACAGAAACAAAAATATGCAGATAAATGTTTCTGTTCTAAAAAAACAGGACAGGAGAGGATTAAGATTGCAGTCTTGAAAATTATAAATATTGTACATACAAGGAAATTTTAATTTATTAAGTTTATATTTGCTTTCCAAGTTCACATACTGGTATTAACATTCATTTAATATGCCTTTGCAAAAAGCTTTTATTCCAGGCTTTATCTCTGTGCCACAGCAAATTAAAATTGTTTTCCAAAATTAAACTTCCCAAAGTTAGCATAACATCCCTTACTTGAATATTAACAAGAAGAAAATGATTTTTAAACTATTTGTGACAGGCCATGTTTAAATAAAGGTAATCAAATAATTTGAAATATAAGGAACACTTCTTTAAGGGGATTTTTTTCACTTTAAATACTGTGATATATCTGATAATTTGATCATTTTAGCTGATGAGTACTAGATGTATGTAAAATATTCACTGTCGATGAAAAATGCTCTATCCCTGACACATACAGTATTGCAAATTGCTTTTATAATTGTGATTTGGATAACATATTTTTTTGTCCATACTGGTATAACCATAATTAAAACATGTTAGTGATCCAGGCTGAGTCCAGAGCAGCTAGCCTGTAACTTCTGACAAGTTTTAAAATTATAGTAGTTCATAATAGTACTAGATCTTACACTACTGTACCATGACAAATGCCCCTTGCTAATTGTATGTAGTTAATGTGTCCAGCCTGCTCCATCTGTTCCATCTATCACTATAAGATAACCTTGTAAAAATGAAACTAAATACTTAAGCAGATGCTGAAGCTGCTGTAGGGTAGCTTAGCTGTCAAGGTAACAGTTTTTCATGTTTCTAATTAAATGTGATACTTTGCTTATGTATATTAGAAGTAAATGCAGATAGACAGAATGCCATCTTGTATTACTGAAAATCACAGTTGGTTTTTACTGACAAGCAAGGTGTATCTTGCATCAGTTTCTCACCACCTATGAATATGCCAGGGGCAATTACCACACAATGTTTTATTCTACTACATACATCTCTTGTGTTACTATTAAAAAAGGCATAATTGTATTTTGCCCTTTTTTCTGACTAGCATTTATCTACAGACATCTATATATACATCTTTATTATTTATCTCTGATGCCCCAAAATTGAAAGAAAGAAACATTTATGGGAAAATATGTTCTGAGACAAAGTTTTACACAACTCAGTAAAAAAATGGGAATAATCATAAAAGTCTGATATATATATATATTATAACACACTATACCAGGGGTCCCCAACCTTTCTTACCCGTGAGCCACATTCAAATGTAAAAAGAGTTGGGGAGCAACACAAGTATGAAACATGTTTCTGGGGGTGCCAAATAAGGACTGTTATTGGCTATTTGGTAGCCCCTATGTGGACTGGCAGCCTACGGGAGACTCTGTTTAGCAGTACTAATGGTTTTTATTCAACCAAAACTTGCCTCTGAGCCAAGACTTCATAAATAAGCACCTGCTTTAAGGCCACTGGGAGCCACATCCAGGGGTTTGGAGAGCAACATGTTGCTCACAAGCCACTGGTTGGGGATCACTGCACTATACAGTATAAAAATAATATATATTGTATTTAAAGGGGACCTGTCACACAGACATAAAAAACTGTATAAGAAAAATCATTTTCAAATTAAACACAAAACGCAAATTTCTTTTTTATTAATACATACTGTACATACCCATTATTAAAGCGTTTAAAAATTCCAGGTGTCAAACTTTCCCCCTTCCCCCTCACCATCTAAATGTATAGCCAGAGCATAGGCATGTGCATCAGGTCCCTTATTCTGGTACATAAACAAGATTTTGGTAAGGAGCAAAGCTTGCTTTGATAACGGTGTCCACAAAATAGCACCTGTCTGCTTGCTGTGATTGTGTAATTCCAAGACTGAAGTAAACAAGATGTATATTATTTATATAGTGTAAATGAAGTTTACTTTGTTTGACAAACACAATAGAAAATAATCTGGAATTATTTCTTAGGGAATCAGGTTCGCTTTAATGAAATAAGTGCCCAACTAATAATTAGAAGGAAACTAATTTAATAAAATACGCAACATACACAAACAACATTACCCAACAATACAACAAACCCAATATTTTGCAGAAATATATCTTTAAAAGGGAGTGGCAGTAAATTGATTGTATTACAATATTACCAGTCATATTGGGTCGGTGGGACACCAGAAGAAATCCAGGTGGGAGCTGGGCCTCATGGAGGCCTCTTGAAGGTTTGCTACAGGAGCGGTGGGCTTCGAAAACCCCAGTAAAAATAAAGCTACAGCAGAGATACACCGACAAAAATACAATATGTCATGCCCCTTAGTGCTCCTGCAATGAAAAATGTCACCTATAAAGGACAGATATACATCAAGTCATGTGTTATCACTGCTATAAACTATATAATAACTACATCTACATTCTCTTGCTTTTCCCATTCCCTCTGTATGATACACAGTCCCAATAAATGAGATTTACACAACTCATTCTTTATCCCCCAGAACTAGATGTAATTTCCATGCAGCAGAAGGGAATCAGTAATCATTCAAGACCATCCGTTTACTTAAAGACAGAAGGAGGAAGCATTAATAAACATAAGATAAGTTATTGCAATAGGTTATGGCAAAGTATGTTTGTCTTTTATACATGACACTGTTCAGGGGAAATTAATAACTTGAGGAGCTTGTTTATAATAAGCACATGTACAAGCATATTTGTTATATAGACAGCTATGTGACTAATTTCATCCAAGAGTTTTATTTACAGAGTCTGGGGTTTTTATGACCTAGAAAACAGCCTTGGTACAAAAATTAGAGGTTTTTGTTTACACTAATTGCCATTAGGTCAAAGAGACAGACAGCATGGGTCTCCCCAAATAACTGGTGTTGTTTTATCTTTTTCTTTTACTGCTTTTTAGGAAATAGAACCCTACCCTAAGCTGCCTTCCCTTAAACAAACTGACTTATGCTAATCATTTGTGGATGGCATGAAAGCTACTGACTGAGTGCGCTAAAGGATCACATAAAAGTTGTCAACTTGGAGAGCTAATATGCCTAAAGGGGCATACATTGGGTTATCTGATCAGGAGTTGAATGGGGTTGTAAAGTTTGCAAGTTACTTTAATGTCTGCATCAATCCATAAGCTTCTCTTAAAGTACAATGGCTCCTTTTCTTATTTTTTTTTCAAATCGCTACTAGGATCTGTAGGAGCAACTGAAATGTGAATAAAGTCTGCCTTTGTGTTAGTTTTCCTCATATGGCAATATCCTCTGGATTTTTGAGGATCAGGGCATTGTCTACTAACGTGTGCTAAAATCAAATGTAATTCAATGCTTAGTAATAAACCATGCTTGGCTAAGTTGAAGTGCATAGTTTTTCTTGCAATAACTGCCTATAGTTAGCATTAATATTTGGTGCCAATTTAGTTTATCTCAACTTTCTGATTTATTTTTAGGGTACCAAAATACAGCAATAAAGAATAGTTTATAGGAAGAGGTATCCAAAAAATCCAGAATTAAAGAATCACCCAAAATAACTAAAACAGGATCATTTAATCTCATGTTCAGAGCAGCAGGTTGGGAATTTACTGGCTAACCGGCCCAAAATGTTAAAAGTGTTGAAAAAAACCCACTCTTGACCTGCTGTTTCTGCTGATGTCAGGGATAGGTGGGCTCTCAGTTGGGTACATCACCAGAGATGGTGGGATACATACAGTAACAATATGAGTGGGTCTGGGATCTAGCTAGTTTGATCCATGATTTGCCTATGACTCTGGGGGTAATATGTCCCATAACCTGCGCATCTTTAGTAGAAGTACAAGTTCCATAATGACCAGAAACTTTTCCCTGCTCAAAATAAGAATAGGTAAAGCGTAATATAGAAACATCATGATTTACTAAAGAATACATGGTAAGTAGTATAAAACAAGTAAACAATATTAACATACTAGCCCTTTAAAAGAGAAGGCTTCTAAATGACTAAACTAAGCACTCACAGTACTAATGGGATTTAACTAATGATTTGGTAATCAGTACACAGCGTCTCTGCACTGCATGTAAAATTAGAGGAGATTGGGTTACTGCTCTCAGCTGAGAAGATATGGGATCATTTTCCATTCGTACATGCAAATGTTCCAGGATATTTGCATAATAGCACAAGGTTTGTTGAACACTGTGCGTTGAAGGGGCTCCCCCCACCAATATAAAGGATTTATTTACAAGGTGAGTGTGCACTGGACATGCAGAATTGTGCTGAGACAGCAGAATCTGTTGTGCTTGATTGTATTTATCCGTTAGTCAATTGCCAAAAAGTGATTTTCTCTGTTTTTTGCTTCTAACATGTGGGGGGAACTGTTCTAAAAACATGCTGGCAGGTTCCTACTGGTATAATCCTATGCATAAACATGCCACATTGATTACATTTGTTTTAATGAGCTGTGCAGTATCTCAGTTCTATATAAATAAAGGGTAACAACATAAGGTAAGCACATAGAAAATGAAACATAGACCAAACGTATGTATCATTTTACCCTATTTGATATTCAGCATATATCACATTTTAGCAGCAGCCAAAAACTACTTATATGTCAATGCTATAAATACACTTTTTAAATACGTAAAAATGCCTTAAATGAATAAAGGGGAACTGTGTTGTATGTGAGAATGAAATATTAACATAAAAACATAAAACCACCTTTTTCATTATCCTTTAAACCTGGTCATAACAGAAACAGAAAAGGCACAACTCACCAGCAGCTCCACTGTTTCAAATCAGCTGCTTCCTCTCAGTGGTCCCCTGCCCCTGTCTTTGTATTCCCAAACAGAGCCAGCATCACTTGGTGTCAGCCATGTCAGATGCAGATGCTGCAGGTCACCTGATGCTGGGAAGCAAGCGCGTAATAAGTGGCAGACTGAGCAGGGAAACACAACATGCAGGCATAGCTTACTTCCAGCTGTGGGAAGCAGTGTCTGTGGTACACATGTAAAGTAGATTATCATTGGTTGACGCTGTCTCTTCCTCACTGGTGACTGTGTTCTGCATTCTGATTAGCCAGTAGGATTTTAAAGTGTAGTAGGTTACTGTCCCTCAGGCAAGCGGCTGAGCAGGAACGAGTCTGCTTGCATTGTGTAGAGCTGCTGCTCCTGTCTCTGGGGATAGGATGGCTGCACCCATATGTAAACAATATCATGTTGCAACACTCATTTACAAAGCTAATGGTGCATGAAGAGAGACAGCTAAATCTGTATTATTTTTTTCAAGCTTTGAAAGGCATCAGTGGCAAGCATGAGGGATAGGTGAATAAAGCAGATACAGCACTTTCTCCATGTGGGAAAGAATGTTTTTATTGCTGCACTAGGGTGATAGAATCTGTGAGAGAGGGACATTGACTCTATGAACCCATGCAGGCCCTTCAGTAAATCTCTCATGTCAGCACACATTTTCTCATTTTAGTGTGTAACAAATCCTACACTGACAATTGGTTCTCCCTGACATTTTGATTCCAAAGCAATTGCAAGTAAATGTTGTTCCCACGGTTGTCAAACAGATTCCTAATAAAACTGAGATCAGGGCTTTGACTGGGCTATATGAGGACCGCTCCTTTGTAATTCTGCCTTGTGTTTGGGGTCACTTTCCAGCTAAAAGATGAACCTCAGTCAAATATTCACATTTTTAGCAGAGCAGCTTCTCTTGCAGTATTTCCCTGTATTTTCTACTATCCATTCTTAGTGTTTTGACATGATGCCCAGCCCCACAGCAGAGTGCTACCAATACCAGAAAAATCCACTGGAAATGCAAATACTGCTCATACTGTATGCAAACTGTCTCAAATACATGAAGATATGGCAACATTTAAAATATCAGACAGCTGTGCCCTAGATGCTGAGCAAAATGGGAGCGCCGACATGTTTTGGGGCACCAGTCCCGAGGCAGAAGGCTGCTCATTGATATCAAAGCAAAGTGACATGCAGAGATGACAATGCTGCGTGCCGTAACTACCGCACCCAGGTAGAGCAGCCACTGCGCCTCCATGCCGTAACTACCGCACCCAGGTAGAGCAGCCACTGCGCCTCCGTGCCGTAACTACCGCACCCAGGCAGAGCAGCCACTGCGCCTCCGTGCCGTAACTACCGCACCCAGGCAGAGCAGCCGCTGCGCCTCCGTACCGTAACTACCGCACCCAGGCAGAGCAGCCGCTGCGCCTCCATGCCGTAACTATCGCACCCAGGCAGAGCAGCCGCTGCGCCTCCATGCCGTAACTATCGCACCCAGGCAGAGCAGCCACTGTGCCTCCGTGCCGTAACTACCGCACCAATTCAGAGCAGCCACTGCGCCTCCGTGCCGTAACTACCGCACCCAGGCAGAGCAGCCACTGCGCCTCCATGCTGTAACTACCGCACCCAGGCAGAGCAGCCACTGTGCCTCCGTGCCGTAACTACCGCACCAAGGCAGAGCAGCCACTGCGCCTCCGTGCCGTAACTACCGCACCCAGGCAGAGCAGCCACTGCGCCTCCATGCCGTAACTACCACACCCAGGCAGAGCAGCCACTGCGCCTCCGTGCCGTAACTACCGCACCCAGGCAGAGCAGCCACTGCGCCTCCGTGCCGTAACTACTGTACCCAGGCAGAGCAGCCACTGCGCCTCCGTGCCGTAACTACCGTACCCAGGCAGAGCAGGCACTGCGTCTCCATACAGTACCAATTATACCCAGGCAGAGCAACTACTGTGCCACACTACAGTATCTACTGTACCCAGTCAGAGCATTCACTGTGCCTCCCTAGAGTACCTTCTGTACCCAGACAGAGAAGCCACCTCACCTTTATACAGTACTCACTGTTACCAGACTGAGCACTCACTGTGCCTCCATACAATACCAATTATATGATTAAGTGCGCAGATGCAGGAAAAGCGTCAGACATCTTGTTTTTAAGATGTGAATAAAGGTTTAAAGCTTTTACATCTTGAAGTTATCCGGTGTGCGTCGAAGCTGAATATAACTGAATTGGATTGGTTCCCTTGGGCTACGGGTCCGGGGCTTGAGGCACCCGGACCACGCATTGACTGCGATAAGTCTCTTTAAACTGTGGTGGTCTGTGAACACATGTAGTGACGAGCCTGGGGTTTGGACACCCGGGCTATATCTTAATTAGGTATTGTGTATATAGCAGTACTTGTGTATTTTTTCTTTTTTTGACCTTACCCACCCCATTTTTTGACTGTATTCCTTTGGCTGCATCGATAAAATATATAACTTTTTGGTTTTTCTTTTGTTTATTTATCAGTACCAATTATACCCAGATAGAGAAGCTACTGTGCCACCCTATAGTACCCACTGTACCCAGACAGAGCATTCACTGTGTCTCCCTAAAGTAACTACTGTACCCAGACAGAGCAGCTACCTTACCTTTATGTAGTACCCACTGTACCCAGACAGAACAGCTACTGTGCCTACCTACGGTACCTACTATACCCAAACAGAGCAGCCACCTCACCTTCATACAGTGCCTACTGTACCCAGACAGAGCAGCTACTGTGCCTCCATACAGTACCTTAAATTAGATTTTAAAGATATATGCTGCAGAGAAGCTCCCCCCCATTCCTTTTCTACTAACATAACATCAGGTTCTTGCAGTTCCACAGATGTTAGGGAATTACACATGTCTCCTCCAGGTAGATAGTCCATTCCATAAAACAGAACGTTCCATATAATGACACCAGAAATGGGGGTTCAGCAGAACTAACCCTTTGAAGCATCTCCTATTCCTTGAAGACACTGTGGGGTAAATCATCCCATTATCACCATGTGAGACCCACACATTGAAATATACACTTACCTTTTAGTCTTATGGTCAGACCCGGAGCAATACAGCAGGTAACAACCAAATGCAAATCGTTTAAAGGAATGTGAGTTCAGTCAGATACTAAGAGACCTATTTATTATGCTGTGTAAAATGAAATTCGCCAAAAAAACAGTGTAAAAAGCTGCATATATATTTGCACAGACTGACACAGAGGGGAAAGAGCCAGATGCTACACTGCAACTTGGAGTCCAACAGAAGTGCAAGAAAATGGGGTTGAGCGTTAAGGATTGCTGGAAGCTGCCACTGAACACAAAGGCCCATTTCTCCCTAAACTGGACCCAACATTGGTAAAGTGTGAACACCGTTAAACTATAGCATGGCTCTCCAACTGGAGGCCTGGTGCCGGGGAATAATTTTTATGGCCCCCGTTTCCTCTAGGGCTCCATAGATTTCATTGTATGACATATTTTTAATATAATCTCACCTTCATGTTTTGTGTACAGATTGTAGGACTCAAGTACAATGAGGGGCCTTGATGTGGCACTTGAGCTTACATATTTTTGCCAAGGTGTGGTACTAACACCTCATTTTTTGTAAAAATTATTTTTAAAGGCAAACTGGTCAACTCCAGAATGTGGGTTAGACCGAGCGCTGGCACAAGAGTGTTTCTAGCAGCTGGTCTACACTACAGCATGGGTTAGACTGAGGGCTGGCAATCTTTTTCTGTGTTTTGCATCCCACTTATTACACTGATCTAAAGGAATGGGAAAACCCAATGCAGTTCTGTATGTCCCCCTTTCAACATGAGCTCAATGACTAGGGCTTGTGCTGAACACGTTTTACCTAATTTCTTATTACAAAAGAAATACTTTTATTTATTAATATTAAAAATATTTTTATTTCTTGCATTTAACTATAAATTGAGTGTTAAAACTAAAGGGAGTCTAGAAGCTGCCACTTTCCAATCCAGGGGTCCTCAACATTTTTTACCTGTGAGCAACATCCAATGTAAAAAGAGTTCGGGAGAAACACAAGCATGGGGGTGCAAAATAAGGGCTGTTTGGTAGCCCCTATGTAGACTGGCAGCCTACAAAAGGCTTAGTTTTTGGTTTTATGCAACCAAAACTTGCTTCCAAACCATGGGGACTACCATACAAATGAACCTGCAGTATAGGCCCCCCTGTCTCCAGACAAAGGGGCAGATCAATGATGTTGACAGCAGGGCAGTGATGTAGGGGCTGATGACTTTTCAGGGCAGTGGTCTGACGCCGGGGTGGGGAGGGTTATGGTGTCACTCAAATGCAATTGGGTAGATTTCTGTCCAACCATTTACATTAGGGAATCATTGTTGTTTCATAATGTGACTAGAATATAAATATTATACATATTATACTCCCCTTGTTTGCAAGCAAACTTTCCATACTCTCAGAAATAATATAGAATGAATATTACATTATTTGGCTTCCCTTTTTAATTTATATAAGAAATATTCACCATGGCACAGTACTGAGTGATGGTATCTGTACATGAGAGAAGTAGCTCAGATACAGAGCCTGCGCTAAGTCAATATAGTGGCAGATCTCTCAGTAAAGTTTTTTTCTTTGTTAGTTACCATTTAACAATAAAGATAAGATTGAGCTAATTAAGAGCACCCAGTTACCAAAAGACCTATCAGAGGATGTCTCTTCATTAATAAATGAAGTAAGTTTTCCCCAGAAAATCAGTATCATGTGCCTTTAGTGACTTTCTCTATGAGAGTGGAAGATTGCTAATATTCCCAGTAGAATAAGAATATAAAATAGACATGAGCATTAAAAACATGATTTTTGCTATCTGATTTTACTCGCAGGCCTAGCGTGTTCGGTGTGTACAATGTTTGTTTTCTTTAAGCTTTTAGAAAGATCCAGATCTTGTGAGGCTGGTGCTAAAATGGTTTAAGAGCACCCCTTCTTCAGAGTAGGTTTTCATTTTTAGTCATATTGATTTTGAGACAGAAAGCATGAATATTAATATATTTGTAGGGGATCAGAGAACTCTTTCCCCTGTTTTTCTGTCTCTGACATTATCCTGCCCGGCTACAGACTGGGGAGGAACCTGATTGGCTGGATGCCCCATTGCACTGTTGGGAGAGAGAAGGTGTGCCTAGTTTTGGAGCCAAAAATCAGGGGCGGGCCCAGCAGTTTATAAAGGGAGCCCTCTGTTGTTTTGCCAGCTTTTGGAAGAGAGATCCAGAGTGAGTAGCCAGTACCAATTACTGTGTGTTCAGACTGCAAAGAGAGAAGTCTGCTGGGCTGCTACTTATTGCAAATTGTGCATCCCATGGTGAGGACAGGTACTGCTCGATTGCCTGCTACATGAGAACAGCCACCTTTCCAAATGGGAAGGTACTCTGGGGCAGGTAGCGCTTCCTTGGGGGACTAAAGAGCTCTTGGGGAAGGGACAAAACTGAATAAAAGGGTTGGGCACCTAAAGAGACTAGGAGTGGATAGACTGCATGGGTTCCCCAGGGCAGGATAATCAGTTATCCATAAAGTTGTTTTTATTCTATTTCAACGGTTATATAAAGTTATCCTTGCTGCAAAGTGTGTGGTAATTATTTTTTCCTAGTGGAAACCCCTCTGAGGTGTGCTCCTCAATGTCCACTAGGTGAAGGCTCTGCGCAAAATCCCAGTTCCCAGTATCTTTCACTACTGCAAAGAGAACTATATCTCCTGCCTAAGCAAGTATACAGCCAAAAGATGTGAGTGTGCCAATAAAGGGTTACATAGTAATGATTAATAATACATTTTTCATGTTTAATGTAACTTTCTACATTTTCTGTAGCCTCATAATGCATTATTATTTGTTGTTCCAGCAATACTAGTTTTTGAAACAGATCCAAAAATAAAATATCACCTATCTTTCAGGATATTGACTAGGAACAAATTTTAAATAGAAGACTAAGGCCTCCATTTGTGATGAACAGCCAAGGCCACCTGGAGAGCCATAGCTCCACAACAGACACCTGCTGCAGTAAGGATTCTATCAGAGCTGCAAGAGGCATTCAAAAGATTTGATTATATACCTAAATGAACATCAAATGGATGGGGATGGTGGAGGGCCAGTCCATATCCATAGAAGAAGTCCATTCATATGAAGTGAAAATCAGGTGTCTGAATTTGAACCAGCACCCTGAAGGTTACTATGCAGTCTGTTATAACTCTGCTGTGGGAGCAGATAACTAGGTGCTTGGTTCAGTTTGCCTCACAATACATTCTGTCCCTACTGGCTGCTACTCTAAAGTTTACGTGAGAAAAGACATCTTAGAAGCAGCACCTGAATCAATAAAAGCCATAACTGAAATAGATGTGTTATCTAACAAATTGTTTACAATCCCCAAAACATCTATGTCAGGTTCTGGAGCTATAGCAGTTAGGAGCTGCAAGCACTGGATGACCTGGCTCTATTTGCCTTCCTGCACATTCAGTGCTGCAGGAAATCAAAAAACTATTGCTTGGCTGGAACAGGAGGCTCCTTCAGCATCAATAGCAAGTTGCAATGTCACGTAAGGTAAACCTCAGGGCAGTACCTGGACTCCTATCTAGGCATGCTCTTCCTGTAACAGCCATCTTTGGCTTTGGGCCTGTAACATCTTCACATTTGGCTCCTTTTTTTGTCATTTCTTACTGTATGTTATAAATTATTTGCCCTTCATTTTCTTGCCCCTTTAAAGGAGAACTATACCTCTAGGAAAATACTTTTTAAACATTACAGAAAGGGAATAACACATTAATGGGAAACACTAATTCGTTCTTAACCTTTTATCCTAAGGAGGTTTTACTTCCTCATTACAGGAATCATCTCTGCAGAAATGTTACCCCTTTTAACTATAAGCTGTTTAACCCAATTATTGATTTATTGAGTAGGGGTAATATGCACTGCCTCCCAGTGGAGCCTGCCACAAGCCTGGAGTAAATTGGGTATATTCAACGAAAACCTAATCAGTATATACCCCATGTAAGTAAGGAAAGATATCACAAAGCAAAGCCTTTATGGTTTATTGTTTATTGTTATTGTGTTGGTGTTGAAATTGGTAAGAAAAATGTGCCGGTAAAGGGGACCAGTCACCCTAAAAAATAATTTCAAATTATTTTCTTACACTTACGCTATATAAATGATGTCATTGTTTCCTTCAGTCTTGGAATTACACAACTACAGCAAGCAGCCAGGTGCCATTTTGCTAGTAAGGAAAGCTTTGCATGTGCCAGAATGGTGAAACTGATGCCCATACTCATGCACTGGCTACACAATAATATGATGAGGAGGAAGGAGGAAGTAATGAGGGCAGTGACACCTACAAAGTGCTGAACAGAAATTATCTGCTCCGCCCCTATGCATAAGGCATGGAGGTGGGGCAGGCAATATTTGATTGACAGCTGGGATTTTTATAATGTTTATGGATGGGATACCTAAAAAAGGAATGTGAATTTCATAATTAATTTAAACAGGACTTTTATTATACTGATGTTTATGTCGGTCACAGGTCCCCATTAGGCATTCAAGTTAGCTGGGACAGCTGAAATGTATATTATATTACATAGTTACATAGGGCTGAAAAAAGACCAGAGTCCATTAAGTTCAACCCATCCAAGTAAACCCAGCAGGCACAACCTATACTTACCAATCTATACACTCACATACATAAACTATATATACAACTATTAATACTAACTGTAGATATTAGTATCACAATAGCCTTGGATATTCTGCTTGTTCAAAAACGTACCCAGGCCCCTCTTAAAGGCATTAACATAATCTGCCATTACAACATCACTAGGAAGGGCATTCCCCAACCTCACTGCCCTCACCTTGAAAAGCCACCTACGCTGCTTCAAATGGAAGCTCCGTTCCTCTAATCTAAAGGGGTGGCCTCTGGTGCGTTGATTATTTTTATAGGAAAAAGAACATCCCCTATCTGCCTATAATCCCCTCTAATGTACTTGTACAGCAGGGATCCCCAACCTTTTTTAACCTGTGAGCAACATTTCAATGAAAAAAGGGTGGGGAGCAACACAAGCACAAAATCTTTCCAAGTAGGTGACCAATAAGGACTTAGATTGGTCAATTAGTAGCCCAATGTGGACTGGCAGACTACTAGAGGTACTGTTTAGCAGTACAGATGGCCTTTATGCCTCCGAAACATGCCTCCAAATAAGAAATTCAAAAATGGGCACCGACTTTGAGGCCACTGGGAGCAACATCAAAGGGGTTGGGGAGCAACATGTTACTCAGGAGCCACTGGTTGGGGATCACTGTTGTACAGAGTAATCATGTCCCCTCGCAAGCGCCTCTTTTCCAGAGAAAACAACCCCAACCTCGACAGTCTAACCTCTGCACTCTCTCCAGCTCATTATTATCCTTTTTCAGGACTGGAGCCCAAAACTGCACTGCATACTCAAGGTGAGGCCTTACCAGGGACCTATAAAGAGGCAAAATTATGTTTTCATCCCTTGAGTCAATATTTTTTTTTATACAAGACAGCTTTATTTGCTTTAGTAGCCACAAATTAACCTAAAATAATTTTTTAACTTTGTAACAGTAAAACAAACAATGAATCTATATAATTACTTATTATTATCATCATCATATTATACTTATTATTTTATAATTATTTGAGGGAGGTCAATTGGTTGGTGAGAGTTGGAGAAAAACAGAGATTCTGAAAGGTTACTTTTTGTCTGTCTACACAACTGAGAAATCATCTAAAATATATTTACTATTCAGCATTTTAAAATACATTGCATTTCCCTTCTTTGGTTAACCCTGTTAAGGCCACTGGCACACAGGGAGATTAGTCGCCTGCAACAAATCTCCCTGTTCGCGGGCAACTAATCTCCCCGAAATGCCATCCCACCGGCGAAAATATAAATCGCCGGTGGGATGGCATACGCGGTGGCGCGTTTTCAGTGAAATCACGGAAGTTTCCTCTCAAGGCAAATCCTCTCACTGAAATCGCACCGCTGCATATGCCATCCCACCAGCGATTTACATTTTTGCCGGTGCGATGGCATTTCGGGGAGATTAGTCGCCCACGAACAGGGAGATTTGTCGCGGGCGACTAATCTCCCCGTGTGCCAGAGCCCTAAAGGCCTTTTCCAGTTGATATGGAAGAGGCTTCACTACTAAGTCAGGTTGTTATTATGGGGAACTTCAGTTATCCAAATATTGACTGGAGTAATGGGTAGCCAAATGAGAAATAGCTAAAATGTTTGTAAATATGCTAAGCCACTGCAAGGAAGGAAGTAACTAAGAGGCTAAATTTAGCCGTGCAGACTGTGCCAGTATAAGTGCATCAATACAACATATTATCACATTCAGCACTTCCTAGATGTCACTGATATGGTGAATACATAAGATTTTGGGTTGATACAAAACTTGCCTTAATAACAGTGTCTACAAAATGGCGCCTGCCTGCTTGCTGTGACTGTAAATTTCAAGACTGAAGGAAAAAGAATTTAAATGTATATAGTGTAAGTAAAGTTTATTTGCTCAACTAACCTGATAACCTCAACTAACCACAGATAAGCTTATGAGACATAAATCTCTCCTAATGTCAGCACCAACCTCAATACAATTTGTTGGTTAAAAATTCTGTCATCATTGCAAAGCAAACTGAGCTACGTGAGCTACCCCTAAGAGCAGGCGAACCTTGTGGGTAATTAATGCTCACCATCATAATGTTATGCAAGTGTCAGCATAATTATACGTATTTAACATATCTAAGTCTGTTTTGTCATTTATAAGATATATCTAAATATTCCATTGTAAAAATAATATGATGGTATGCGCACCATATAATATACAATAATACATAACAGCTGCATCAATAACTGAGACCAAAGAACCAAACGGAAAATAGCCTTATGGTTACACCAACAATTCTTCAACTAATCAAGAAATTATTATAAATCTACATTTTCTTTCCAAGGTATGGTTAAAATTCAGTAAAAGAAGTTTAGGCTTTTAATGTGTTTATTTACTAATTATAGTCTTTCCATAACCCTTCCTAATTTTTTGGACATAGGCAATTCAGTTTCATGTACCCAAGAACTTCAGGAATAAAGCAACTTTAAGAAGGGAAGCAAAATCTTTTATTGGTGTTCCCTATAGCCCAACCCCCCTTCTCCTATCAGAAGGACCGTCCACAAACATTTTAAAGGCCAACCCACCCACGGACCTGCCTGAACCTTTTCTTTGTCCTTCTGTTTTTGCTCCCGTTGGAAGCAAAGTTTTAACTTTTAACTTTGGAAAAGCATTAGACCTGCCCGAAAGGCATCATAGGGACAGGGGATGTCCTCCAGCTAATTTCCTCATATACTCAGCATACCTCAGCATTTTAGCTTATGGGTTAGGTTGGGCCTCTGCCTGTGTTTTAGATGCCTTACTGTTTTGCTGTCAGAGTTCTTGGTGTCAAGTGCTTGCCTATGTATAAAGGGGCTCTTCTAACCTGCTCAAATATCTCACACTATAGGTCAGATTTATCATTAATCACAGTAGTATTTCACTTCCCTCTATTCAGTTGTATGGGGTTTTTAGAGGTGTAGCTACAAATGTGTGAAAGTTAGAGTTCATTTGATATATAAGCATGTGTAATTTTCCTGGTCCTGTCTGGGAGTTCCTATTTAACAGAATTCTTTATGTACAATCGTCTGTATTCACCTATGGAAGTTTGATATTTATGAGTTGTTTTTACTATGTTATGGCATTCTTTATTCAACGTTTCCATTTCAAACCTTTTACCCTCCAATCTTGAAAATAGCTTGGTACATCCCGCTTGTTAAAAAAAGACTCAACAGGGTGGGTTCGGCTCTTTAAAGTATTGGGGGGGGTCCTTCTGATGGGGACATGGGTAAGGGCTATCCTGGTAAGTACTGACACGAAGTTTATGGTAAATATGATACAATCTTCCTTTTGCTAATGGTAATTATGGTCTTCTTGGCATATTAATACAAACTTTTCCTAGTTATGTGAATTTAAATTAGGATTGGGCACAAACAAAGAGAGTAAATAGTAATATGGGAAAAACTATATGCAAATGTTTTAGTGCACCCTGGCCAAGAAAATAACCAAGATCTTTATGGGGAGCTATGCCTGTAATGAGAATGATTTGTTTGATTATGAAATACAGGAGCTGTAGACCAGAAATAATGAATTAGGCATCTTTTGAAGTTTGTCTGTTTATAGTACAAGAGCAGTATAACTGAACATTAAGGACTTCTGCACTGTACCAAATACATGTTCTAGGCTTAGGAAGGTTACAGGTCAATGTGGTTTAATAAAACACTTCATAAATATTGTTAATATAATATTCTGACTCTACTGTGCCATGGATAGTTCCAGTGTTTGTAAAACGTTTAAATGTTAAAGTAGTAAAACCTTAATCAATGCAATGAGTTATTACCGTATTGTGCACAGTGTTTTAATCTGCATTTACAATTCTGTCTTCGTGAAGTAATTATGTGAAATCATTTCTGAGCACAAAAGCTTATCAAGATTTATAGTGCTGCTAATAGGAAGCTATAATGCCAGCAGATATGAGAAAACCGATGCCATGTTTTGCAAGATATATTAGCATTATGCAAATCATCTCATATTCATGAACACACATTACAAGCCTTTTCTTATGCAAATCATTATGTTTTTTAATTGAAGATACAATTGGATAGGAAAAAGAAAAGTATGTTCAATTACACTACATAGCCACCATTTCTAGAACTGCATGGACAGATAGAGCAGACCTTAGTGCAGCATGCAGTTATGTAAAGTGTGCCAGACAGGTATCACACAAAGCTGTAATGGATTTTGTACATGTCCAGTAAATGGTGCACAAACTGCAGCATATTTCCATGTACCTATCACCTGCCTATTAGTAAGAAGTACATTCTTAGTTCTATGTATATGCATTTAGATTAAAATACCGTTTCTAATGAGTTACATAGGTTCAAGAAAGGTAGGAAATAAAAGAATAATTTTAGGCATTATCCTGGCATAAAAAATAAACCTTTCCCTTAATTTACACACAAACTGTATTACAGAGCTTTATAAATATGCCATATATATCTGGACATCCATTTTAAAATCTCATGTCTTTGGAAGTAATTTAAGTACATGACCTATTCATCCAGAGCATGTTTTGATTTTTTTCATTTTTTTATTGGCAAGCAGTGACATGCAAGCCTAACATTACAATGCTCAATGCCAAGCATTCGCGGGAGAAGTTCCAATGTTGTCACCATCAGACTCCAGAGAAATGTAAGTGAATTATTTGGAGTTGTGAATTGTGCTTCACCATCTAGTAGTCTGACAGATATATCTGTGTTTTTTATTGTTTGGGCTAGTACCCTTGGTTCAAATTAAAGAAAACCTAGAAGCTAATGCATACAATGAAATTCTTGACTATTCCTTTACTCCTATTTTGTGTCTTACAATGACTATTCCTTAACTTGACTATTCCGTGACTTTTGACTGTTGACTACTTGACTATTCCTTAACTTCTACTTTGCGTCTTGGCAATGGTTTTAGAAGGCCTGTTCCCATTGGAACATGAAAATGCATCACTGATTTGCACAGACCCCGGATCTCGACCCAACTGAACTCCTGCTGCACGCCAGGCCTAACTGTCCATCAGTGTCTAATCTTGCTAATAAAGAGTAGAGGCTGTTATAAGAAGCATATCAAGGAGGAACTTTATATCAATAGTCTTTGTTTTGAATAAGACCTTGGACAGACATGTCGCCAGATACAGAGTGCATCAGACATTATTTTTCATACCTGTGTATATAGGCATTATATTACACAAAAGCACACACTAAAAGGAAATATAGGTCTTGTGTCTTTCTCTATCCCTCCCTCATACATGGAGACTACAGATACTGTGTCCAAGACCAAAGCAGTAAAGCCACCCTCCACCCTGGAAAATTTTCCTCAGAACAAGGACAGATGGCTAGCAATGAGAGTGCAACTGTGCCCAATTATACCAGAAACACTGAACCTTATGTTAAAATAACTGTCAGTCCTATACTCAAGTGTCACAACATTTGAGTTTTGGAATTTACACCGTTTTTCAAAATTTGACTAGATTAAAGTTATGATCCTTTCTGTTGTTTTTGTTTGCTTGTAGAGCTCCTGACCCTTTCCTTTTCCCTACAAGTCAGCAATCTCTACCTGAAACCACTGAGATTTTATACCTCAAACAACCAACAAGACATAGAATGTGGTTAACTTTTTTGTGTAGGCCAGTGGTTTGAACATCCTTGGTCAGAGAAAGCTTGTTCCTATAGAACAATATTGAAGTTTCAGCATCTGGTAACCTGAAAATGAGGCTCACACTGCAAAGATTAAGTACAACTAAGTTTGGTGTCCCTTGGGTCAGC
This sequence comes from Xenopus tropicalis, assembly GCF_000004195.4. Lineage (NCBI taxonomy): Eukaryota > Metazoa > Chordata > Amphibia > Anura > Pipidae > Xenopus > Xenopus tropicalis. The sequence continues at coordinate 46,705,970 of NC_030678.2, read as the reverse complement.
AAATCTCCCAGTGTCTCCTATATTAGTAGTCAAGTAAAAATGAATTTCTATTAATCATGCATGACCCTAGCCCGCCACCCAGCAACTGTAACTAAGCATGTTAAAAATGTCACACAAATTTTACTGTTCCTTTACAGCTCTTCAAAGTTCAGCCCTTAGAATTACCTGTGCTCAGTAGCAGGACAGATAAATTGTTTTGCAGGCAACTATTTGGCCCTACCTGCACAACTGCCACATGGAACAAGGTTATCACCTCAGCTAACACTGAGAAAATTTGCCCTGGTGCAGAAAACCATAAAAGCCAATCAAAAGTTTGCTTTAGTTGTTTTTCCTTTAGCTTTTTGAGAAACAAAATTGGTTGATTACACTCATAACCAAGCACTATGTTTCAGAAATGCACTGGCACACTTAAACAAACATTGTCTCATATACTTACATAGACACTGTCTCACACATGCAGGCAAGTTCAGACACTGTATTTGTCAAGAGCATGCCCCTTAGTGCTCATTGGCTAAGCACTTGCACCCCCTGCCTGTGGCACTCGAGAGCAGTGCCAGGACACACAGCTCAGCCCTGTCCTTACCGCCCAAGGTAAGGGACAGGTAGGGGGTGAGATCAATTTGTTAAAGAGCCTGACACAACAAAGAAACCTCTACTATACCTATTACTGTAATCTGATCGGTTCAACCCTTCCAAGTGAAACTCAGCACACATACATAAACCCATACCGACCTATCTATACACTATACAGGGTACATACATAAACTATCAATACTAATTGTATATTTTATAAACATGAATACTAATGGTATATATTAGCATCACAATGGCCTTGGATATTATTGACATCACGTGTATAAGGAATTGTGGAATTTAAAGGCAGGCTGAGTACAGTCGAATGCTTTTACATGTTTTTTGAGTCTCAAAGTAGTCAGCCAAATCAGCAGATGTGAATGGGGACGCATTTAGGTGTCTATTTACTAACGTTCTTAAAAATTGGCCATAAGTCAGTTGTAAGTTTTTTGGCACTCATTTAATCTACATAAATTGCATTCAATACTTTTAATGTAGAGTGACTCAAAGCCTGGCTCAGTGCAGGCTGGCCTGTCAGTATTGCTAAAGGGATAATCTTGGCATGGGGGGGTCAAGGCAAATACATTCCACATGCCCACAAATTTATATTATCTTGATGTAAACAAAATCCAATGAAAGGAATGATATTATAATACCTCAAAGTATTCTTAGCAATTAGTTTACATCCCCATTGAGTCCTTTATGATCCAGGGCTTGATATATTCCTGGCTATAGAAGTATAAGCTTGACGTTACATTTCAGTAACATTCTGATGACACAACAGAGAGGAAAATGATTATAACAGCACAGTTGTTGGTCTCTTAGCTGCACACAGTGCTTGTTAAAATAAACAGTAATTTAAAATAATTCTAATAAAAACAAACAAACGACATGTAGATCATTTACACTAAGTATATTGTTGCAATGTTGCATTTTGGCAGGTTATCTTTATCCACATAATGTATAAGGTCAGATGGCCTCATGCAGAGGCTCAGATTCCAAAGCCAATCCTGGATATGCACAATGGGATATATTTCTGCTCAGGCTGCCTTGAGTCAGATGAACGCCTTTAATCCAATTTATTAAACCATAACAACTTAATCCTGGGAATAAACTGTAGTGTTTGATAATCTGATAACAGATTTTAAATGTTATAGTGCAATCAACAAAATGAAAAAACAGAATGGGTACTGCTTGAAGGGGCAATTGCTTCTCAGTTTGAAAGACAAAAATGTCTTTAAAAGGGGGAGTTGAGTGTTGAGCTTATGTGCAAGTGAATGAAAAAATATCACAAATGAACTCAAAAGGGGTCATTCACCACAGGGTAGACTTTTGCATAGGTAAAAAACATCCGATATTAAAGGGCACCTAGCACCCCTATAATATTTCTCCCACCAGAGGTGCGAGTGGTGCAACTCAATCATTATGTGCATGTGTGTTATGTAGGCAGGTTATTTACATTCACCGCTCCTAAATCAGGAGCATGCACATAGTAAGCATGTGGGGAGATCACTTACTATGCACATGCGCACCAACCAACATGGCCGTCCACACCGGGAGCTGGTAGCCTAGCGCAGGTGGGGGGAGTTTTTTAGCCCACACCTCTGGTGGGGGAAACAATACAGGGGTGATAGGTGCCTTTTAAGTAAACTTCATTCAGTATCCCAAAAGCGCTCTGTGTATGGTCCCCGAGGCATGCAATATTGCACCCCAAGCACTTTTGCCCCTGTACTATTAGTAAATGAGACCTAAAGTTTTTAACCTTTGAAAGAAGCTGTCTATATTCTGCAGGTGTCATTAAAGAAGTGTATACCATGTACACATGGACATATTGGTTGCAAAGTAGGTCTTTCTTGAACAAAATTGAGGACTATCAACCCCTTTATGGCACCTAAGCAATGATCTGTACTGATGAAAATCTTAATTACATTCCTTTGCATATATCACCTCAGCAGATAATATAGGTGCCTAGGTTCACATCTAACTTACACAGGTACCTGTGTAATACAAACAAGAGAATCAGTCTCATCTGGCATTAGCCTTAGTGTTAATAGCAGTGGTTATCATTTTACTATTTCACATAGAAGAACATTGACATAGACACTGCAATGTCGTATTGTTTTGAGTCTTCTGTACTGAGCTTAGGAACACTATTTTATTCCTAAAAAAAAGCCAGTATGGCAATTTAACAGTAGCAAAACAGAGGATACCCAACACCAAAAGTTTTCTTAATGTTGGAAAATATCTCAAATCTGTCCTGTGTAGAACAAGACCTAAGTATATGTGCTCCTCCCTTCTCAGACTTATAGATTATTCACTATATCAGGGGGTCTGGCTTATGGCACAATATGCATATGGAACATTATAAACCTCTCTAGGAATAAAATGCCCTTTCCTCACTGCTGCTCTTGTATAACAAGCTGGTACATACTGTAACAAACATGTATAATATTTTCCATTACATAAAAAAGGTTAGGCAGTTTGCAACAAGATGCCATTTGGTTGGATAACTCCCTGATTTAGGTTTGCAGATTGAAGTAAGCAATTATCTCATTGGCTTAACCATAAAAGTTGCATTCATAATAGCTATTAAAAGTTAACTTTTGTCATAAAAAAGTTAGTCTGTCAAATATGTGCACCAACATATTAGGCTTGTAAAATTAGCTGCAGACCACAACTCTCCAGATGGCTGTAATGTCTAAATTAAAAACATTCCTTACGTTTAAGATCAATGTCGCTCCACCTCATTTCCTTTACTTTTTAGAGAGGTCTTTTACCTAATATATTTTCCAATAAAATATGTCAGCACAAGGTAATAAACAGACGTAACACAGAACAGAACTTAGTTCTTAGTACAAAGTCAACAGTGTTGTTTCAGTAAGTCACACATATTGCAAACTAGGTTGGTTGAATATGTTGTAAAGGGGGCCATAAAATGAATGACCCTTATCCACACTTTCCTTTGCCACCTTTACTCAGTGAGAAATGGATTTATATTCATAATGCTAATCTCTAACATTGAGTCAAGCAAGAAAGAAATAACTTAAGGGAAAGTATTTTGTTGGCTGGAAGTTGTGTTCCATTTAGTTGCTTTACACTTTATTTCCACTCAGAAATGGCATGGAAATATCCCATGTGTCTTAGCAGAATGCTGGCTTCTAAATGCAAACAAAGAATTTTGTTCATATTTGCAAGCCAAATTAGGTATTCCTACTTACTGTATTCCAGCTATTATCCATATGCAGGTAATTTGCAGGTGCTATATAAACGATGATGATGAATTCTCAAGAGTTAATAGCATAAAGATCAATATTTTGTCATTTTGATATACTTCATCTATTTTTTATGTCCCCTCACAAGCACTCTTTCTCCAGAGAAACCACCAACCTTGAAAATGTTTCCTTATAATGTACTTGTTCTATTCTTTTTACCAATTTAGTTGCATGTCTTTGCACTAATTCTTCTTAAGGACTGTGTCCCAAAGCTGCACCGCATACTCAAGGTGAGGCCTTACCAGAGACCTATAAAGAGACAAAATCATGTTTCCTTCTCTTAAATCTCTTAAATTAACACCTTTTTTATGAAACACAGTACTTTATTTGCTTTAGTAGCTAAAAAAGAGGCCCCCAATACACTACCATTTAGTGTATACTAGCATTTATTTTAGTTGTACGTTAGCATTTATCAACATCGAACTTTGCCAACTTCTTGCCAAGTTCTCCAATTTAGACTGATTTATCTGAAAATTGCCAACATCCTGCGTGAAACTTTAGTCCTGGACCTTTACTCCACATTTAGGGGGAGATTTATCAAGGTTCAAGTTTAATTTGAGTTTTTTGGTGTTAAAACATTTTTTTTTTTGTTTTGTTTCAAAGACTTTAATATCTGGAATTTATTAAATGCAAAAAACCCTAATTCCTAATAACCCCATTCCTAATAGCATTCCAAATGTGAGTTAATTCAAATTCGAAAAACAATGTTGAAGTTACAAACTCGAAAACTACATTGCCTTTATATGTTCTAGTTTCTTTTGAATCAGTCATCATCTGGTTTCTTAGTTATGCAAACAGACAAAATATAATAGTTTCAAATCTCTGCATTTTCTCACGGAGCAATTTACTTCCTTCTAATGGTACTTTTTTTGTCTACTTTTTCTTTAATATGTCCATATTTAATAAATAAGTTGATAAATGACTCCCAGGGAGGCTCATTTATCAAAATTTGAATTTGAGTATTTTTTCAGTTTAAATAAACTCAAATTTTACCATGTTTAAATGATTGCTTATTTAGTAACATTTAAATGTTAAAAACTTGATCAAATAAAACCATGAAAAAATTGAATACATTGAATTTGTTTTCTATTTATCATTTTTGATTGGTCTACAAACTCTAATAAAAGTTTGAAAAAATCTGAGAAACTTTAAAAACTTGAATTGAAATTTTTTTTGCCTAAAACATAAACTCACAGTCTTTTAGATGCTGAAGTATTTGGATTTTTTGCACTAAATATATATTGAACATTTAAGTTTTGGAAATCCTAATTTGAATTTTGATGTGTTCATGCAACAAAAAATGAATTGCAGAAAAAAAATGAATATTGACAAATCAGCCCCATATCGGAAATTTAATATAGGTTGCTAATGGGAAAAAAACATTCACTATGCAAATAAATATTCACATTAACAATTTTGCCTTAGCACAAATGTAATATACCCTTTGCAAATCCTTTGCCCCTCATGCAACAATAGGATAGAGACTGCAATTTTTTTGGTTTGCGCCAGTGCACAGTATATATAATAAAACCTCATAATGACAAAGATGTTCAAACAGTCACATGTGCAATTAAAATTCACAATGCAATAACAGTCTAATGAATAATATTACAAATTCTTATTCGTCCACATTTTATTTTATTATATTCCGCCCATAGTGTCTTAGTTACTCTCTTAATCAATTGCCTCTGCAACATAGTCTCAAAGGAGACCATGTTATGATCACTGTTCCCTAAATGCTCATCAATGCAAATTCTGTAGACAACTTCAGTATTAAGTTATTGCCAAATCCAAACAGCATCTTTCAATATAGGTTCCTGATACCTGAAATATAAAGTAATAATTTACAAATTTTGCATATTTACAGACCTGTTAGCTTTTCTGACTTTTATACCCCATTACTTGAGTTAAAGTCCGGACAGTTAAAGCCACCCACAATAACAACTTGATCTAATTAAGGCTAATAGCCTATTTTATTTTTAAAAGTAGCCTGGCTTTATTTTTTAAATTATAGTGGGCAGTTTGTAACATACACCAGTTATAATATTCTTAGTAACTTTAGTATAGTAAAGTCCACCAGTGCTATCCTTGGTCATTTCTTTAGTGCACAATTTTAATTCTAGTTTTACAGAAAGATTCCTCTGACTTTTAACCCCCCTGTCCTTCCTAAAAACAGTGGAACCATCTAAATTTAAAGCCCAGTTACATGTTTCATCCCACCGGAGTAGAAGGAGAACTCGGAAGTTGCATTAAATACCATGGGACAGGAGACATGCTCCACTTTCTTTTCATGTTGAGTAGGAAGCCATGTAAGGTGCACAGGAATTTAATTATACAGCAGACCCTGTGACAGGTGGAGCAGTATATTGGGCTCAATTGGGAACTGATAAAAAGCTGGAAAATGTATTATCTGTTCAATCATTTTACAATAGGGAGTTCCAAATTCTTTGCTTAATATTTTATAACTAATAACTAAATATAGGAACCAGAGAAATTATAGTGATTAGAGCTAAAAGGCCCCCACTATGAATTTATGGATAATAGCCTTGGTATAAATAGATGCATTCTCTTGAAACTAAAAGTGTGAGGTATAACCGTTGCTCAAGGAACCCAGAGCAGATTACAGAGACAGGTACAATGCAGTGTTTTTCTAAGCATTGCCCAAAATAGAAGTACCTATAGACACAAAGGGAACTGTGGCATTACTTGTTCAAAGCATTTGTAAAATACAAAATGTAAAAGACGCACCAAAGTATACCGCACCTTGCATCCAATTGTAAGCAGATGTAACCTGCATTTTGGTATAGTTTTGGGCCAAGAATTGCACTACTTTGTTAAAATACTCCATGTCAAAGCACCACTTGGATCTTTATTATCTCATATTATGGCATGGCACACTATTTGTACCTGTTGTACATTGTCTTAGTTAGTTGTAAGGCACTGAAAACTTTGTTAGTGCTATATTATTTTCAAAACAAGAAGCCGGAATACTTTTTTTTCTATCACAAGGCAGTGAACAATATTTCCACTAGATGGCATGGACATAAAAGCAAACGTACCTACACACTTTAAAATGAGTTTGAAAAACAAAAACATAATATTTCCTGTGTGGTTTTACAGTTTAACGTCTTTTGCAGGATTTGCCAGGTTTTGGCTCTGTATCAAAATGTTTGTGTGTTTAAGAAAACGCAGAACATTAATGATGCTGACAAAAATCATTTACATTTCATCTTAGTGCTTGTATGTGCGTCTTTATTTATGTAGCTCTATTTCTATATGGAGCCCTCTATACCCTACATTTTACAGTGACTGTGGCAAATGATGTATGAAAAAACTACTATTTAGTGAATGTGAACTGGTTCCCAATGAAGTAAATAAACAGACTCATGGCTACAACTCCTTTGATTTCTTACAAGGGGGGTGTAGGTCTGTGGACATGCTTAACAGTGCTTACAAGGAGTTCATATGTTCTTCCTGAGTGCATGTACTCTGGTTTCCACCCACACTCCAAAAACATAGAGATACTGTTTAATTGCTGCCTGATTTAAAAAAACTTATCATAGTCTGTGTGATAATGATCTTAGATTGTGAGATCCAGAGAACGATGTAAAGAGCTGCTTAGCACGAATGTGCTGCATAACTAACATAATAATTTCTTAGATATTTGAGTAATCAGCCCTTAAGATTACAATCTTGCCTCAGTTCTGATTCAGAAAAGAAACATATTACATTCATTTTAATTAAACTTAGAAATTGTCTTATTTATTTTATTTTATAAAAAATAAACACTATAGGAGATCCCTCTTGCTGGGCTTTCTACATTTTCTATAGATTACAAGGCTCCTGACCTTTTCTAAGACATAGGGAGAACCACTGAATCTTTGGAGTAAGAAACATGGAAGTTAGGTTTTAAAAAGCTACTTGCTATTGTGGAACATGAGCTTTCCCAACTTTCCCTAAATCTAAGCAATATAAGAAACACTTTTTTCTGGTTGGGTTCAGTACCAGCTATAGCACCAAGTGGATATTTAATCATAATTCATAATTTATATAATTACACCATACTGGAAAAAGTGCTCATTATATAGTATTAAAACGTAAGAGATCTTCCTTCTTTAATACTGCCCCTTTTAAGAATGTAAATGCTAGGGTTTCACCAATATACTATGGGAGGTGTTGGTAGCCTTTCTATGCTAGGCTGTGTTGGGAAAATATAACGTCCATAGTTCTTCAGATGGTACTTTTCATGACAAAGCGGTAGTGGAAACAAAAGTGGAACCACAATTACTCAAAACGTTGTGGTTTTGTATTCTTGGATACAGTTCAAAGAGCAAATACAGGATTCACTTGAACAAAAGGGATTTTCACTTCCACATCACAGTTAAACCAAATTGTTGTACAGGTTAAGGGTCTATTATCTGAAATGCTTGGGACTTGGGGATTTCCAGATAATGGCTCCATCGCTAGAACAAGGCAGAAGAGTCCTGTGTCTAGGGTGCAACACTGAGGGGCTATCTGGCATGCACCTCTTCTGCCTGTCTTCCCCAAATTCCAGCCCGTCTTAGTGTGTGATTCCACACCTTACATTTGCTAGAAATTAGTTAAACATCAAATAATAGGATTCGTTACTATCAAATACAAGGTACTATTTTAATATTACAGAAAAAAGGAAATCATTTTTAAAAATGAGAATGAGTTTCTGGATGAGGGATCCCATATACACGGAAACTCTCCTGCCAAATGTAACAGATAGTTCAGGTATGGGACCTGTTATCCAAAATGCTTGGGACCTTTCCGAATAAGGGGTCTTTACTTAATTTGGATCTTCATACTTTAAATCTACTAAAAAACATTTAAATATTATATAAACCCAAAAGGATTGTTTTGCCTCCAATAAGGATTAACTATATCTAGCTGGAATCAAGTGCAAAGTACTGTTTTATTATTACAGAGGAAAAGGAAATCTGTTTTAAAATGTTTAATTATTTTATTGAAATGGAGTCTTTGGAAGATGGGCTTCAGAGCTTTCAGGATAACGGATTCCTTATAACAGACCCCATACCGGTAAATCTAAATCTGAATAGAATATACCTAACACACACAAACTGATGTTTATTCCACTGAATTTTCAAACAGTTCTCTTTACAGACAACAGGTGGCAGCAGCAGAATGGAAGAGTGAAGGAAACAAATTGGATGAAGGCACATAGGCAGGAAAACAGGGATGTAACTGATAATGCAGGGAGCATTGCAACCAGGGTTGACACCATTTTTTCGTGTTCTATAGAGAACAGCAAATGTACTTAAAGCGTGAGCGGGGAGGCAGGCTGAAGATAAGGAAGTGGTGAACCAGGGCCTTCCAAGACCCCAGGACAGTGGGGAGAGAGAATGGAGAGCAATGGGCTGCAGTTTGGACATGTCTCATATTAATATCTGTGGATTAATATACAGTATAATGTCCCCTCTTAAGTGGTGCCCAGGGCTGTTTTACCTCAGCTCTGACAGTCACTGATATGCATGTTATATTCTATAGATCAGAACTGCACTAAGCCTTCATTTTAATTGCATTTAGCTAGCATTACTGCCTTGAGGCACTTGGGTCCTAAATTTTGTGTGTGTTTCCTGGGTAGCCACTAGTGATGAGCGGGCCAGCCCCGTACCCGTGGGTCTGGCAGGTTCAGGCTGACCTTGGCTCATCACTTGAAGGTTGTGGGCGGGTTCCCCGCTCACGACCTAACACTGCCAGCTGTCTCTTCCAGCTTCTGTATTTATAGGCAATGTGATGTCATCGTGGGGGTGGGGCTAGAAGGGTCTATAAATACAGGTGGGAAGCCGGGTCGGGTAGGTTTCAGCTTGGGCGTGGGCGGGTTAGGGTCGAGTTTTTCTCGACCTGCACATCACTGGTAGCCACCTTTCTTACACACTACAAAAACAAACAGGAAAGTAAACTGGCTTCTGATAAAATTGAGCTTAGTGAATATAATATGGGCTTAGATTATAAGCTCCACTGTGGTAAGGAATGATCTATAACCACTGTAAGGCACTACAGAATATGCTGGGCTATATAAATACATGTTGATACTAACTGCGCTACAAAATATACTCTACTATTACTTCCAGCACCAAACAGGATAACCCCATTCTTTTCCATAAGGATGACAAGATTACTGGCAAAATACCTAGTTGCAATTTTCTAAACCATGATTTCTGCCTCTATCACAGCTGCCTTTTGGGTTACAAACAAGGCCTGGGCCCAACGCACAGCTGTTTGAAGGAAGAGTGTATGTGTGTGTGTGTGGGGAGGGTAGTAGATATCCTAGGACAAGATAGTGATAGGAACAATTGATTTCAATGTTATAACAATTTAATACAGAACCTGCAACCCTTCAGTTGCTGTTCTTACAGTACAGCTTGGCTGTCCAAGCAGCCACTGACAAGAAAGGCTATCGAGGGCTTCTAGTAGTAACAAAACCAAAAGTGATATGTGAGACAATCTAATAAATAATATATCTAGTAAATAATATGTAGCCCTTAGTTTACTTTTGGCCTGGGACCCATTGGCACTGAAGATGGCTATGTTTATATTCATATCTTTTAGGGTGCTGAAATGTTTACAACAGGTCTAGTTAGCCCGAGCAACCAATCAGAAATTTGCTTTTAAACTGATGACCAATACATGCTTCCTGCAGACTTGCTGCTTTGGGTTACTGGGCACGGTGCAAGGCTTGCACCATTTATTGCATAACATGTGTCGCTTCTTCTTCTACATCTTTTTTGGGAAAGAGTATTGTGAAGATCACCATTGGTCTCCTCCTTTGCTTTGTGTAGAAATATGCCACAGCCTGTGGTTACCTGCGGCAGTTCCAAATATGATCAGCAGGGTGTAACGGCTGGCAATTTCTGCAACTACTTCTCCCAGCAAATGTCACAATGGCATTTCATCAACAATCTCAGTCCTGAAGGACAAAGCTAACCAACACCATCCTGTAAAAAAGAAATGTAACAACCAATCAGACACTTCATGCAGCCAAAGCCATAAAAATGGTCAGTAGTGACGATGGCCTGCCAAACTGACACTTGCCAAGCAGGAAACTTAATTTCACAGTGTGGCTAGATTGGCTACTTTTCCAATGTGCCTCACTGTGCAGTGTTGTTACTGCTTCTTCTTACAATTCTTCCCCATGTCTATCCCACCCTAAAATTAGAGGAGCTAAATTGGTGTAATAGAAGATGAAAATCATAGGTTATTTTCCATGTAATCAGTTAAAGAGTCAAATCACACAGGAGAATAAAACCAGTTTTTTATGAGAGTTTTCTAATTTTACATTTAGCAAATCCCTGCCTAAATTCAAAATTTGGTTGAAAAGTCACCCCTAAAGGGATGCACATAACCAAGCTAATTTTAAAACTGCACTGTTTTTCCTTTACACTGTTTATTTCAAGGAAGCTCATTTTAAGAGCTAAACAATTTAAAGGAGAAAGAAAGGTAAAAACTAAGTAAGCTTTATCAGAAAGGGCTATGTAAATACAGCCATAATGCAATCACAGAAATGCTGCACTGACTTCTCTGTCAAAAGATTTCTTGTGCAACAGACACGCAGCTCTCTGCTCTCTCTCCTCTCCTGCTCCCCCCTCCCTCAAGAATGCTAAGAACTCACTCCTCCCCCCTTAGGAATGTGGATCTGAGCCAATCAGCAGGAAGCTGACTCATAGGGGCTGATTTACTAACCCACGAATCCGACCCGAATTGGAAAAGTTCCGACTTGAAAACGAACATTTTGCGACTTTTTCGTATGTTTTGCGATTTTTTCGGATTCTGTACGAATTTTTCGTTACCAATACGATTTTTTGCGTAAAAACGCGAGTTTTTCGTATCCATTACGAAAGTTGCGTAAAAAGTTGCGCATTTTGCGTAGCGTTAAAACTTACGCGAAAAATGCGCAAAACATACGAAAAACATACGAAAAAATCGCAAAGTACCGATCATTGCGAAAAAAACGCAATCGGACTCCATTCGACCCGTTCGTGGGTAAGTAAATCAGCCCCTTAGTCTTACAAACTGAGCATGTACACTTGGTCTCCTTTAAAGGAGAAGGAAAGTTACAATCCAAAATGTTAGGTACCCCCAAGCGATCGTAATTGCTGGAGAATAACTGCACCGGCCGGGGTGTTTGCGTGCAAAAGTTCCTTTCCCTTCTTCAGTCTTCAGTAGACAATTGCATCAAGAGAATAGCCTGATTGCATCTGCAATGAGTTCTGAATTCTGGGAAATGATGCAAACAGTGCATTGTAGGAAAAAAAACGTGCCATTTGCACTAAACGGTTCTTGTGCATGTAAATGAGCCTTCCTGTCTTTAACCTATAGGTGCCTTAAAGCCCCACATATCTTAAAGTGAAGACTGTACAACCTGTGGAATCTGTACTGTACAGTCCAGAACATGCTTTTATCAAAGGGCTGGGGGATGTGCAAGAACTAGCAAAAGACTGCATTGTCGGGCTACAAAATAACCAATCACGGCCCTTATATGTACCCCCTGTTAATTTTTATGCTTGTGTTGCTTCCCAACTCTTTTTATATTTGAAATGTTGGGGACCCTTTCCTAAAGAATGGGAGTATATCTTAGTATATATTTTTTAGATCCGTGGGTACCGGCAGTAGTAGTTACTGCAGTTACTAAATCTGGTGGCCCAGCCACTTTTCATAGCTCCTGAGTAGGGGACAAAAGACTGCATAAAATTAGACCTGCACAGTATTTCCCCTTGAGAGATGAGTCTCAGTATACCTTTTATTACTTATATACATCGCATAGCATACAATGGGAAAGCATTCTGATCAGCGTGTGGGAATGCTTGTTGAGAAAAATGTTTACATCAATAACACTTAAAATGTTCTAGAACTAAAAAGCCATTGTTCAGTATTATGTAGCTATGATGTCATTGTAGTCAGCCATTTAAGCACTAACACCCCTGTTTACCCATTACTTAAATTATCCTGGCTGAATTAGGTTTGAAGCTTTGAGATGCTGTATATAACTGCTTAATAGCCCACGCTGTATGAATTGCCGCATAGACATGGTGCTTAAACTTTAAAATTGCTTGGAAACATCTCAGCTACAGCATCAAATGAAATGATGAGCTGTATATCTCACACGAAAACAACCTGGCACACAATTCTGAGGATATATACAACTAATACAATCAAACACAACTCCATTTGCCCCTTCATATCACTGTAGAAATGAAAGAGAAAAGAAAATACAATAGAAATATTGTCATATTAACATCAAAGCCTTTAATGTCATCATACCCACATATATCAAATTAAAGCAATAACATACTAACATTATAATGGAGAATATGAGGTGGTGATGAACAGAAAATATTGCATGTAATTATGCTTTGCATTTAAGAACAATGCAATGATCTGAGTGAGGTATCAGAGGGAGAAGCTGACACACCCATTGAGGAGTAAGGTTTAATGTATTTCCCCACCCTGGCTAATAGTATCAAATAAATTCTTTCTATTTAGATACATACAGTAGTACAGGGAAAAACTATTGCATCATATTGCAAATATGCCTATATGCTGAATATCAAAGAAGTAAAGCAACAATCTGAAAAATATGGAATAAATAAAAAAAATAAGAAACAAAGAGGTGCCAACTCAGCATCCACCAGGAAGGTGTCTGCAGGATTATATTATGGCTCCTTGGTTTATATTTAAGAGTGAGTACTACTAAAGTTTACCATGAAAAAGTATATTGTAATAGACCTAAATACAGTAAATAAAACATTTCATAGCATGATAGAATAAAAATGGGATGCACTGAATCAGTGTCGGACTGGGATACTAGGGGCCCACCAGAAAACCTTAGACCATGGGTCCACTTTCCAAACTATTTTTCATCCACGTTTTACTAATCTCTCTATTTTCCTATTTCTTTTATCTTTACATACTATAATCTATTCTATCTGTAATCTATTCTATATATTTAGTTGTTTTGCTCCCATAGAAAAATAAGTAATGACCATGACATAGGCCAGATGGTAAGAAGCAGGAGGGCCCACTGGGAATTTTCCTGGTATTCCCGTGGGCCAGTCCGACACTGCACTGAATCCTGGATTCGGCTTGGGATTCAGCCAAATCTGAACCTGTTTAAAGGACAAGGAAAGTCAAAATCAATTAAGCACACTATCAATAGTACTACTATCGCTATGTAGAAACGCTATATTTCTGGCTTGCCTAGAGAAAGATTTACTGAGATACACTTACTACAGACTCTTTTCAGTGAACAGCGCCACCATCTTTAATAATGATGCCCACTTCCTTTACCTCACTACTCTTTACTGCACATGTGCCCCCAGCCAGGCTGTCTGTCAGCACCCCCATCCTCCTGAAGCACTTGTAGGCTGTGTCTTTGTGATCCCACGCCACCCCCCCCCACAGCCCCAGCTCCCCGCTCCTCACTCCACGCTCCTGCACCAACCGGCACAGTCACACCAACCCCCGTCCCCTCCCGTCCCGGCACCTGCTTGCTGCGTCCCCGCTACTGCACAGACTGAAGAAACTCTGTCGCCCCGCACGCACGAGCAGGTGCGGGGACGGGAGGGGAGCGGGGGGGGGGGGTTGGTGTGACTGTACCGGTTGGTGCAGGAGCGTGGAGTGAGGAGCGGGGAGCTGGGGCTGGGGGGGGGGCGGCGTGGGATCACAAAGACACAGCCTACAAGTGCTTCAGGAGGATGGGGGTGAGAGACTTAAGGGCACTATTGAGAGAACTGAAGGTATGCCTGCAGCTTGAGATTAACTCTTTATTAGCCTTTCCTTCTCCTTTAAGAAGCATTCAGCCAAATCCAAGTGCCTGGCTGAACAGAATCCAAACCCATAAAATCACATGACTTTTGGTCACATGAACAAGAAAATGAAAAAAAAAATTGCCACACATTACATGCATAGTTGTTTTTAACCCTTTCTTATCCTAATTAGCATAGCCAAATTAGGGTTCAAGTTCATTTAAGGATTCATACATATCCTTTGTGAAAGATTAGGGATTTATCTGAATCTTAAAATAGTGGATTTGGTGTATCACTATAGGAAACAATAATTTGATTGCACTTTGTGGTGGAGCAGCAGACCCAGGGATATCAAAATGTTCTGTAGAAGGACAATGCACTTTGGTGAGCACTAAATAAGGCATGTGACTGCTAAACCAGGGTGGGGAAATGAATGATGTTTTAAGGCCACATTAAGAGATCTTACAAGCTGATTGAACTTCTCCTTAACAGATACAGGGTTCAGTCCCCATATTTCAGAGAAAGGAATTGATTCCAAGCAGCAACCCCTACCAGCATGGAGATTTAGATCATCAGCAGCTGAAAAGTCTCAGGCTACATGTTATGATATGGAGTGGCATAACTTTGGGGACCTGGGCTCCCAAGCAAAATGTTGTTTTTGGGTTACCCTGCTCACGCACGCTGTGAAAAAAAAATTGTGTGTTACTAGCAAGTTGGAAAAGATCATGGGTGACCTAAAATGTTGCATGTAACATGTGTCACCAGTGGGCCCTCATACAGAGGAAGCAGACTCAGTCCCCCCATGGCTGGAGAGTCTGCTTTCTCTGTAGTTACACCACTGATAATATAACAATGCTCAAATGTGCATTTAGAGTTGTGCCAGCAAGAGAATGCATTTTCTAGGAACATATTACCCTTTCTATGACTACAAGTTCTGTTGCCCACCTGCTGCCCCATCTGTATGGGTGTTAACCATAAATATCAGGCTGGAAATTTTGTAGTCAGGAAAAAACGAACACAAAAAATGCAGCGGCCAGTGCTCCAACCTGTATTATGCCTCCCACTGCCTGTGTCCCACTCACCCACATCCCACCCCCACCTGTCCGTGTCCCTGCTCCCCTGCTCCCCGTTCGCAGAATGCAGCTGGGAAGGGCAGATATTTAAACTGTTTTTTTAATTTACCTTCTAACTATAGAGGAAGCAGACCCCCTGCAACTCAGTCCCCCCCCCCCGCTTCCTCTATAGATATGCCACTGAAAGAAGGCATACAATAATAGCAATGTAGTGAATAAACTTACAATAGCTATCTTGATTATTCATATAAGCTTCAATTAAATTCAATTAGATGGTATTGTAGGTAAAGTACACATTGCTGCTGGAGTTGATGGAAGCAACAAATACGTTTACTGACAGTAACTGAGTATTTAATGTGAAGTTAAATATTTACTGCCAACAGGTACAAGATTCTGGTTACTGTTTAAACTAGTGAGGGGTGTAAGGGAAAATCCTGGATACAGGTATATATATACAGTATATATATACAGAGAGAGAAAGAAAGCCAAACAGGCAGGCACTCATATATAAACAGTAAAAAAAAATGCCTGGGTGCAGTCCCAAAACAGAAGATAATGGAAAAAAGGCATTTCCATTATATATCACAAATGTAACACAGTAACATTAACTTTAGCATAATATAGGCAGTGGCATTCACACAACAGGCTATTGGACTTTTTTCTATTTTTTCTATATTTTCTTTTTTTCTTTTTTAAGGGGAAGTATGCCTTTTGCAAAACTGGGTCTTTTGATCTAGCTAACTCTCATCAGCAGGCCTCCTTAGAATCATATTACATTCTACTCTAACGCCAGAAAGGATGTTTATTTGTTTAGAGCTAGAAAAAAAAAAGAATTGTATAAAACTAAGAAGATCAATTTATACCATGCTATAAGTTAATTTACAAAAGAACTACCTTGAATTCCACTGTTGTACAAATATATCAGAGCTGTAATCAATCATATGGTTGCTATTCATGTGTACTGTCACAAAATGATCCTGACAGATGCAATCATTTGCTCTCTTGCTCTCTATGAAGTATTTTTTGTGAACTGGACAAAAAAACTCTACTGCATAAAAATGAATACATTTGTCTGCAAATGGGGCGCTAAGTGCAGAGTGCAGTGCCAGGGGCTGCAAGGCAGCTCTTTCCTTGCTGCCAGGTCCGGATTTGTGGCAAGGCCACAAAGGCCCGGGCCTAGGATGGCACAATTTTAGGGGCGGCATGCTCCCATATGGAGCAATGGGGACCTCTCTCCACTTGGGGGGGGCGGCCAACGGGGGCAGCCTCGGGGCGCCCGGAAGACAAATTTGGCACTGCTTGCTGCCTGCCATAAGGCAAGTAGTAAGCATGCTTGCTAACGTGTGCATCTGAATAGCGCTCAGGTTAGAGGACAGAGGGGGGATGCTTATGTTCCTCTCTTGGCTTGTCGGATTAATTTCAGCACAGAGCCTTTTGCACTTTGTACCCTGCCTTACACATATTAAATGACCCTAATGTTTTGTATAAACCAAAAATATGGATTGGAGTTTATGGATTTTATGGGGTCAAAAATAGTTCTAGTTATTTAGAAATAGAAATTGTTATTTTAGAGAAAATAGTTCCATTACCAGTCAGGGTAATTAACCAGTCAGTAATAATGATAATTAATATATTTTTTTACTTATTACTTGCAAAAAAAATGCAACTAAACAGGAGAGGATAATTTTTACATATACTATGTTATTATTTTTAGCATTTTCTTGTTTAAGTTTCTTTGATAAGTGATAGCATGCCCTATCTCTTTCTTCTTTCTTCTTGAATGCTTTTTATGCAACGGCTTGAGAAGCAAAAATGTGTTTCTCTCAAGCAGAAGCACAGACATGTTTTTCAGGGTTTGGTATCTCTTTAAACCTGTTTATAGTATAAAGCTTATTGTTGCAGTGAGCACATTTACATTTTTCAATATGCTGAGGTGGGTGTGAAATATTGATATACATCTGATTTGCAAGCCAAGCCCTTCATATAAATGCAAATATAATATGCAGGTGGCTGCTTGGTTTCTCGGTTTTGTTTGTTTGTACTTATATTCACTGGCACCTTTTACCTCTACCTCTGATGCAATGTTCCTTTAGATACCAGCAAGGTGTGTCAATTAAAGGCCACTTCCTACCCTCTTTTCAATCCCAGTATCCCTGATAATGTGTTTGCATACCATAGGAAAAACTATTTTAAATAAAACTTTAACTTCTCTTCAAGCTATTACTTTAAAATGACCTCACATAGAAATAAAATACATACTCTATTTGACTTCACAATGTATGGCAATGTGATAAGTGACACTGTAAAAGAGTTTGAACATCTTTATCATAACATATGTAAACTTTAGGACTCAACAGGTAAGAGATAGGTACAAATGTTCAAGGAAGACGTTTTGTGTTTTATTAATTCAGCATTACCGATGGGCAAACTATTCGGCAAGCATGGATTCGAATTTCACCATTTGCGGGCAAAAAATCGTCACACATGGCAAAAAAAATTGTCACACCCATAATTTTTTTGACGAGCAAGACAATTTTTTGGCGCACAACATTTTCACCGTTTCACAAATCTTTTTAAAGATTCATGAATTTTCCGGCAAAACGGGATAGATTCGCTCATCACTACACAGCATAATTAAACTGAAATTATATAAACTTTTATAATAAATTAATTTTCCTGGATCCTCGGTGGAGCTTGAACTGAAAGTTCTACTACTCTAGGATCCTGCCCTTTCTGAAAGGCCACACAGGCGTTTTAATGGCAAAATCCAACAAAATTAACCTTACAATCACTCTCACAGAACCTCACTGTGTGTAAATGCAGGAGCACTAAGGAGTGCATTATTTCCCATAACCGCTCATTCACATTGGAATTGAATCAGGGCGTTGTTGCACTCTTCATCTAGCATCCTGCATTTGTCAGAATTCTGCAGGGCCCTTTTATTTCTAAATGAGGCATTCAGTCTCTAGAATCTGAATTGAGTGTGCAAAAAGGGGGCCTGCAATCACTGTAGGCCTCTGCACTCCAAATCAGAACACGGAGACCAGCAGCTCCTTTAGTTAATACACCGCTGACAGCAGTAGTCAGCAATGTTGTCACGAGTAAAGGTACAGTTAGTATTGATGTTGGTATATATGGTTTATGTATGTGCGTGTATAGATAGGTCAGTATAGGTTTGTGTGAGCTTGGTTTACTTGGAACGCAATGATCAACGCAATGTATCTATGTAACATAGTTTATCTCATTTTATGACATTGGTCAGGTTTTTCTGTGCATGTCTGGATCTGGGTTTTTTGAGAAGATATCACACGTGTTACAGCTAAAATAAGATAAAATAACTTGTGCTTTCCATACAGCACCATTTCTTATTATTTCTCATTATTTCCTTTTGCTACTGTAGTGCTAGAAGATTCTAATTTTAATGTTCTCTTTCTTATTCTTATATTTTTCCTTTTACATCCCCTTTTCCCAGTCCTTCCCAGTTATATGAGGAGAAATGGCACATGGTTTACGTTAAACAGGCCTATGTGTATTGCTCTGATGTCATTGTTTATCTAATTTCAAATCCTATGCAAATATTTTGCTTACTGCACCTGACAAATTGAATTGTATATTCTTCTATGTTTTTAGAAAAACATAAGATAGTGTTGCAGCTGTAGAAGTTGGTTTGATGCAGTCTTTCCCTGATACAAACTGCCATCAATCTGACTTTCGCTGCAGTTTTAAACATAGAAACATCTAATTTAACATTTTCAAGAGCACTAAGGACCACATAATTGCAGCCCTTAGGGCCTATGCATTTAGTAGTTGCTCCTGAGGCAATGGTCTGTGGTCACTGCATTCTGCTCCTTGCACAAGATTAAAGGGGTTGTCCACCTTTTTTCACTGCTACCCAAAAAATTATAGATTATGTTCCCCTGAGTATGATAATATGTGCCATGCAAAGACTGTGTATCTATGTGTCTGAATAAGCTGTTGAAAACTTCCTGTAATAGATGAAGTTTACACAGAAAAAGTTTTCAGGGAGGAGGAGCATTAAAAGTGTCATTGACACTCACATGCTCAGTGGTCTCTGGGCAGCTGTTGAAAAGCTGAGCTTAGGGGTTGTTGCAAATTATAAAGCAGAAAATGAGGTTTATCTGTCATATAAGCTGATGCTATAGGGCTAATTATTCATTTCTGATGCTAATTGCACTAGTTTCAAAGCTGCATTGTAGTAATTGTCTGTATTAATTACTTATTAGCCTTATAATGTGAAATTTATATTCTATATATACAGCATATTGTGAGTGGGTCCCTAAGCTCAGTAAGTGACAGCAGCACAGAGCATGTGCAGGGAATCAGCAGAAAAGATGGGGAGCTACTGGGGGCACATTTGGAGGCACAGATCTTCCCGGCTAAAGGGCTGTGGTTGCCATGGGCTGGTACAGAAGCCTAAAACAGAATGTACAACATTTCTAGCCTATTTCTTTAGTTAAGCAAAAGTTCTCCTTTAAGATGATTATAGGTCCAAGAAACAGGAGTTAAACATTAACATTCAAAGTTTACCTTAAAGATAAGGTACTATACAAAATAGTCTATAATGTCGAAGTGGAAAAGTATTCACCCTTTCTGCGGTGAAACCCCTTAATAAACTGCAACCAGTTGCTTTCAGAAGCCACTTTTTTGGTTGAATGGAGTTTGTGTTGCAATAGTCTAGAAACTGCACTGATTTTATTACTCTATACAGAATATGAAACTATACCTTACTTTAATGGATAAAGATTGTATTTTAATGCATTGTTGGAAAAGACTAAGATCCTTTAGAATTACCTGTAGCATGGTGGGTTCCAAATCATTTGTAGATTTCTGCTACTTCTTCCCCCTGGTTTTTTATTCATGTGTACAATGCACTGGTTTAAATGTTAAGCCTAAACAATGATGAATGATATTAGGAATCAGTTCTACTAAACAATGTTGTTTTTTATTTTTGCCGTCTTTCAAAAATACCACAATATCACATATGTGCTTTTATTAAACAAATGATTTCTGGCAAAAGATTACATTTTATACCAAACAGTCCCAGTTCTTTTGACCTGTAATAGTGTAGCTTAGTGCTTCTAGCTTAAGTGGTTCCTACACGTGATGCGATGTGAGATGGTGATGAGAACATTTGCCAGACCAAACCAAGTACAGGTATCGGACCCCTTATCCGGAAACCCGTTATCCAGAAAGCTCCGAATTACGGCATGCCCGTCTCCCATAGACTCCATTTTAATCAAATAATTCAGAATTTTAAAACTGATTTCCTTTTTCTATGTAGAAATAAAACAGAACCTTTTAATTGATCCCAACTAAGATCTAATTAATCCTTATTGGATGCAAAACAATCCTATTGGGTTTAATTAATGTTTTATTGATTTTTTAGTAGACTTAAGGTACTGAGATCCAAATTACGGAAAGACCCCTTATCCGGAATACCCTTGGTCCCGAGCATTCTGGATAATGGGTCCCATACCTGTACCAGAATTGTAATTCCCACAGTATTTGTTCCATCTACAAGGTAAAAGTTTTACCTATTGAGTAGCCAAATTTTTGGCAGGCATGGATTTGCTGTAAATTTCTGCATTTGGCAAAAATTTGCCATGGAAACCTGCATAAAAAAAAGTGAGCAAGAATTTTTTTAACTCCCGCAACAAATTTTTTTTGACGCACGCAACAAAGCTGTTCGTCATTTTCGCGTTTCACAAATTTTTAAAAAGTTTTCCGCCAAAGCGAAACAGGACAGATTCGCTCATCACTAGTAGTGAGTTTTCAGAATATAGCAGTTCCTTTCTCAGATATGACAGATATGAATTAGGCAGATAAGAAAATTCTGACAGGCTGTGGTTCAAATTCAAGGTAATTGTTGACCATGGAAGTAAACAATTGGATTATCCCAATTTGGGACATTGTGCTGTGTTAAAGGTAACCAATGCGCAGATCTTATAGTGTATTTTGAAGTAGGGTCCACTCAAATATATTTTGGGGATCCATACAGGTACAGATACAATGTACATCCCAGTGTCAGCGGGGGCCTTCGGCACCCACGGGGGGGGGGTGAAGTCAGGATCAAGGAGGAAGGCCGCTTCCAGCGAGTCCGAGCGAAGTACAGATGCGGGATAATCCAATAGAAGGGTCAGGTTCAGGCAAAGGTCACTTGAGGCAGGCAGCAAGGTTCAAAGTCAGGAACAGGCAATGGATCAGCAACAGGAAAGCAGAACAGACAATTAGAGACCCAGGAACACAATAGAAATATTGAGCTATACTCGGGCATTGAACCTGGGTCTCTGGCGTCCTTTTATGTTTGAATTTGGCGCCATAGCGCGTGACGTCATCGCGCCGGCGTCCTTGCGCCCACGTGGAGTCCTGGGCGCCGCCATCTTGGATTCGCCGCGCCGGGAAGGAGGACGCCGCCGCACACCAGGAGCAGGTAGGGAGCGTCGACGGTTCATGACAGTACTCTTGCTGACCATCCACGAGGACGGCAGAAGGAGGGGACTGAGCAGAGGAGAAGTGATTGATCACTACTGGTTTCAACAAGGAAACGTGGAACACGTTAGGAATCCGCATCTCTGGGGGAAGTTGTAGCCGGACTGCCACGGATTTGATCACCTCAGAGATGGAGAAGGGACCCAGGAACTTGGGGCCCAGTTTCGGAGATGGTACCTTCAAGCGAATGTTCCTGGAAGAAAGCCAGACTTTTTCACCAACCTTGTATGGAGGGGAAGGTTTTCTCCGACGATCAGCGAAGGTCTTGTGTACCAGGGAACTTTTCTCCAAATTAGACTTGGTGGCAGCCCAGATAACAGACATGTGAGCCGCCAGGTCATCTGCAGCGGGAACTTCAGAGAGGAGAAAATCTTGAGGGAAGGCCAAAGGATGTTGACCATACACCGACAAGAAAGGGGATCTTCCAGTGGAGGAATGACTGGCATTGTTGTGAGCAAATTCCGCCCACGGGAGTAAATCCGACCAGTCGTCCTGGCAGAGGGAAACATGGTTACGCAGGAATTGTTCAAGAGCTTGGTTTACACGCTCTGCTGCCCCATTGGTCTGAGGGTGGTAAGCGGAGGAAAACTGAAGAGATACTCCCAGAGACTTGCACAAGGAGCGCCAAAATCTGGAAACAAACTGGGACCCTCTATCAGAGGCAACTTCCACTGGGAAACCATGTAACCGAAAGATATGCTGTACGAAGAGATGAGCCAGTTCTACAGCCGAGGGGAGTTTCCTCAAGGGTATAAAGTGTGCCATCTTGCTGAAGCGGTCTATCACTACCCAAATGACAGTGTTACCACAGGAGGGCGGCAACTCCACAATAAAGTCCATGCCCAAATGCGTCCATGGGCGAGAGGGTATTGGCAATGTATGTAGAAGACCGCAGGGTCGAGAGTGGCTGGCTTTAGTGGTGGCACATACCGTACAAGCTGCGACAAAGTCTCTGACATCCTTGCAGATGGTCGGCCACCAAACTAGGCGTCGGAGAAGCTCAAGAGTTTTTTCAAAACCAGGATGGCCGGCTTGTTTGGAGCTATGAGTCTGCTGGGGAATAGGAAGGCGTAACTCAGGAGGTACAAATGCCATTCCTATGGGAGTATCTGGAGGAGCGGCCGACTGGCAAAGCAGAATTTGTTCAGCGAATTGGGGCAATACAGTGGCAATGATCCTGGAAGGGGAAATGATAGGTTCTTGCTCTATAGGCAGACGATCCTCTGGGGAGAAACTTCGAGACAGGGCATCTGCCTTCCGGTTCTTGGTCCCAGGACGATACGTCAGGACAAAATTGAAGCGGGAGAAGAAAAGAGACCATCTTGCCTGACGGGGATTTTGTCTCTTGAGAGACTGTAGAAATTCTTGGTTCTTATGATCAGTGTAGATCGTGACCGGATGAGATGCTCCCTCTAAGAGGTGTCGCCATTCTTCGAGGGCGAGTTTGACAGCCAGGAGTTCACGATTCCCAATGTCGTAATTCTGCTCGGCGGAGGAAAACTTCTTGGAGAAGTATGCACATGGATGGAGCTTACCATCTGCAGAATGTCTCTGGGAAAGGATAGCACCTGCCCCTACATCGGAGGCGTCGACTTCAATAAAGAAGGGTAGGTGAGGCTCTGGGTGTCGAAGAACAGAGGCCGAAATGAAGGCATCCTTCAGGGACTGGAAGGCTTCAAGGGCCACAGGAGGCCAACAATTGGGTCTCCCTCCTTTGCGGATGAGGGAAAGGATAGGAGAAATGCGGGAAGAAAAGCCTTTAATGAATTGGCGGTAATAGTTCGCAAATCCTATAAACCTCTGGATTGCTTTAGTACTCTGGGGGAGTGGCCACTTCTGGATAGCAGATACCTTGGTAGGATCCATTTCGAAGCCCCTAGATGAGATAATGTAGCCCAGAAAGGAGATCTTTGGTACTTCGATGGTGCATTTCTCCAACTTGGCGAAAAGGGAATTTTCTCTAAGGCGAGAAAGGGCTTCTTTGACTTGGGAGCGATGGGTCTCCAAATCTTGAGAGAAGATAAGGATGTCATCCAGGTACACGACAACAGACTTCCCCAGGAGGTCCCGGAAAATATTGTTAACGAACTCTTGGAAGACGGCTGGAGCGTTGCAGAGGCCGAAGGGCATCACGAGGTACTCGTAATGCCCATCACGGGTATTGAAAGCCATCTTCCACTCATCGCCCTCTCGGATCCTGATGAGATTATAAGCCCCACGGAGATCCAACTTAGAGAAAATCTTGGCCCCTTTAAGTTGGTCAAAAAGTTCTGAAATAAGGGGTAAAGGGTATCTGTTCTTAACAGTTATTTTATTGAGACCCCGTTAGTCAATACAGGGACGGAGTCCACCGTCCTTCTTTTCGACAAAGAAGAAGCCAGCTCCTGCTGGGGAGGTAGAAGGGCGGATAAATCCACGCTGGAGGTTCTCAGAGATATACTCCTTCATGGCAGCCGTCTCTGCAGGAGATAAGGGATAGGTCCGCCCACGGGGTGGCATGGTTCCAGGAAGGAGATCAATAGGGCAGTCATACCGCCGATGCGGGGGAAGAAACTCTGCTGACTTTTTGCAAAAAACATCAGAGAAGTCCCTGTAGACGGAGGGCAGAGCTGAAAGACTCGTGGAGGAGACTGTAACCCGCTGGAGTGGCTGAGGAATTAAACAATGTCTTTGGCAGTACTGACTCCAACGGGAGATTTGACCAGATGACCAGTCAATGGAGGGGTTATGGAGTCATAACCATGGCAACCCCAGCACAACAGGAGACGAAGGACATGGGATGATCAGGAATGACATCTTTTCCAGATGTAGTGCTCCAATCTGGACAGATAGTTCACCGGTGGTTAAAGTGATGGTGTCCGTGGAGAGGGGTCTGTCATCAATGGCAAAAACCCGAATAGGAGGAGTCACTGGAAAGAGAGGAATGCCAGCCTTTCTTGCGAATGCCCAGTCCATAAAGTTTCCTGCAGCTCCGGAATCAAGGAAGGCTGAGACTGGAATTGCCTGGGAGGACAGCCGGATCTGCACAGGAACATGAAATTGGTGAGATTGTTCCGCTGACTTAGGAACAATACTACCAGCAAAAGAAACAACAGTCTTACTTGAAGCAGGAGTATTCCCCGGCTTGACAGGGCAGGAAACTGCTAAGTGGGATTGTCCGCCGCAGTATAGACATAGGCCGGAAAGGCGTCTTCGAAGCTTCTCTTGTGCAGACAGTCGAGCCTTCCCAAGTTGCATGGGTTCCTCCGAAGGGGAAGTGGTAAACTGCGGAGAAGACGGGGGTATCATAGGGTTCTGGAAGCGCGGAGCCAGGACTGGATGAGACTTTTTATTCCGCTCTTTATCAGCCTGATGTTCTTTAAGGCGAGTGTCCACCTTAATAGCGAGAGCAATCAAATCTTCAAGGGAGTCAGGTAGATCTCTGGATACCAGGTCATCCTTCAGACGGGACGATAGGCCTTGGTAGAAGACTGCCTTATAAGCCTCCTCATTCCAGGATGTATCCGCCATGAGGGTTCTAAAGTCTATGGCATACTCACTGGCACCAAGATTGCCCTGACGGATTTGCAGCAGGCGTGAAGAGGCAGTAGCGACCCGACCAGGAGCATCAAAGATGGTTCTGAACATCTGTAGAAATTCCTTCACATCATATGTCAGGGGTGACTGACTCTCCCAGAGAGAAGTTGCCCATTCCAGCGGTTTGCCCTCCAGACGAGACATAACGTAGCCCACCTTCGCTCGCTCACAGGAGAATTGGGAAGGTTGGAACTCAAACTGAATCTGGTGGCATTGAGTCACAAATCCCCTGCAGGCCTGCGGATTGCCACTGTAGCGCGGAGGAGGAGGTATTCGTGGCTCACGAGCTGGTGACATCGCTGGCAGAGGAACCACCACAGCAGGAGGAATTTCCGCGACAGCGGGAGTAGCGGGCAAACGGGACAAAATGGAATCAAGTACTTGCCCAATTCTGACTTGCTGGGATTCATACGCCTCCATACGGGATGCCAGCCCGCGAAGGGCTCTTCCGACGTCCGGTACCGCTTCCTCGGGATCCATGGCCCGAGTATAATGTCAGCGGGGGCCTTCGGCACCCACGGGGGGGGTGAAGTCAGGATCAAGGAGGAAGGCCGCTTCCAGCGAGTCCGAGCGAAGTACAGATGCGGGATAATCCAATAGAAGGGTCAGGTTCAGGCAAAGGTCACTTGAGGCAGGCAGCAAGGTTCAAAGTCAGGAACAGGCAATGGATCAGCAACAGGAAAGCAGAACAGACAATTAGAGACCCAGGAACACAATAGAAATATTGAGCTATACTCGGGCATTGAACCTGGGTCTCTGGCGTCTTTTTATGTTTGAATTTGGCGCCATAGCGCGTGACGTCATCGCGCCGGCGTCCTTGCGCCCACGTGGAGTCCTGGGCGCCGCCATCTTGGATTTGCCGCGCCGGGAAGGAGGACGCCGCCGCCACACGCCAGGAGCAGGTAGGGAGCGTCGACGGTTCATGACACCCAGACAAATGATTCCTTTTGATAAGTGTCCCTGTAACATTCCATTGTCAAGTGTTTACATCGATAGTACGTTTCCATCCTCAGCCAATGCTACTTATTAAATGTCTATACTTAAAACCCTTGTACTTGACTTCTCTTTTCCTTTCCAAAGCATTAAAACAGTGGCATATAATTATGGGACAACCTCTTGCTAAATGTGGAATCAGTCTATGATAGACCTGGAGTTAGTGGTGACATTGCTAAATCTAGAACACATCAATTTATTTTTATGATTAGAGTTTGTCTTTAAGAGATCCCCACAAGTTTAATTAGTAGATATACTTACTTAACAAGTTAATGGCAATGGAATCCTTTGCTGCTCCTCCACATATTCCCTGTCAGAAACCAGCTGTTTCCTGGAAGCTTTTATTTTTGTATTCAGGTGTGAAAAACCTCCTCAAGTATCATTTAAGTGCAATTCTTCCTGACCTTTATGGATTCTAGTAGAAAAAGGGAAATCATTTGTATCAGAAATAAATCATGTGTAACACAGTAATATAGTACAGGTATGGGACTTGTTATACAGAATGCTTGGGATCTGGGGTTTTCCAGATAAGGGGTCTTTCCATAATTTTAATTTACATACCTTTAGTTTACTGAAAAAAATGATAATTGAAACATAAATCCTAATAGGATGGTTTTGCCACCAATATGGATTTGCACACCTTAGTTCTGCAGCAGAATTCCATATTTCGCCATTGGTCCGAGTGAGTAAAAAAGTTGTGGTTGCCTCAAAATAGTTGCGGTAGTGTCAAAAAATTTGTGGTTGTGTCAAATACAATATATCCACCTGCCCCTAGCAATACAATAGTGCCCCCATACAAACAGAAATATAAAAACTAGCTGAACACAAATTGTAGGACCTCCATGTTGGTCTGAAACGTTGCTAGTGCCCTGCCAGAACCCTTATTCCAATAAAGGCTTTTAAAGAAAATATTATCCTGCCGGTGATGTCTGTTAGTAACATATTGGATTGGTGGATGGATGTGGCCATTGTGAGACTTGCATCGAATCAAAGAGTTGAGCTGTGAGTGTGCTGACAGATGATCATTCTAGGTACTAAAAGTACTACAGGTATAGGATCCCTTATGCAGAAACCCGTTATCCAGAAAGTTCTGAATTATGGAAAGGCCATCTCCCATAGATTCCATTATAAGCAAATAACTCTATTTTTTTTTTTTTAAATTCCTTTATCTCTGTAATAATCAAATAGTACCTTGTACTTGATCCCAACTAAGATATAATTAATCCTTATTGGAGGCAAAACAACCTATTGGGTTTAAATGATGTTTAAATGATTTGCACAGGGGAGTTCAAAGGAGCATTTTTCCCTGTCTTCTAATCCTTTTCTATTAGGGCACCAACATGGATCTTGGAGGAGCATGTGCAGCTGAATACAGGTCCGGAATTAGCTCCAACTGTTCCATACAAGGAGACTTCTGAACAAAACAGCCCTTGCAGGGAGGGTGCTTGGAGGGAGTGCATGGGAGGGGTGGGAGGCTGATCATGGGGTAGGGTTTAGTTCTCCTTTAAATGTTAATAGCGAGCATTTCATGCAAAGTCAACTGACTATATTTATTAAACTTCCTGTGTGTCCAAGCATCCCTTCATCAGTATTAAAAAGGTTATATAAACAGCATTTAAAAAACATACCGTATACTGTTTTTCATCAGAGTTTAGAGAAAAATGTTTTCTTTGCGTCCCTTTAACTGTGTCAAGGACAAAAATTTACAACCCAAATGAGTAAAGTAAGAGGGAAAAAAAGCTTCCAAAACTTGTTGAAGAGCACGTACAATATGATATTTCTTACATTCTGTCAAAGAGTGGAAATGTTTAAAATCTTCTTAGGGTTTTGCTAAGACTTAGGGGCACATTTACTAACCCACGAACGGGCCGAATGCGTCCGATTGCGTTTTTTTGGTATTTTGCGATTTTTTCGGAAAAATGTTGCGACTTTTTCGTTACTAATACGATTTGTGCGAAAAAACGCGAGTTTTTCGTAGCCATTCCGAAAGTTGCGCAAAATCCGGCGATTTTTCTTGCGTTAAAACTTGCGCAAAAAGTTGCGCTTTTTTCGTAGCGTTAAAACTTGCGCGAAACGTCGCACCTTTTAAGTTTTAACGCTACGAAAAAGGCGTAACTTTTCGCGCAAGTTTTAACGCTACGAAAAAATCGGCAGATTTTGCGCAACTTTCGGAATGGCTACGAAAAACTCGCGTTTTTTTGCGCAAGTCGTATTGGTAACAAAAAAGTCGTAAAGACGCCGAAAAAAACGCAAAAAATACGAAAAAGTCGCAAAATGTTCGTTTTCAAATCGGAATTTTTCCAATTCGGTTCAGATTCGTGTCTTAGTAAATGTGCCCCTTAGGATCTTATACTATCTTGAATTTTGCAGCATATGAAAACACCATGAAAGTTAACATGGGTTCCCCCTTAAAGTGACCGTACATGTGCAGATTTTAGCTGCTGATTCAGAGGAATACATTGGCTCACTGATGTGTTATTTGTCCTGACTGTGTATATCCCCTTTGTAGTGATTCGATCAGTTGGTCCTAGGGACAAAAGATCAGATTAGCCCAATATCATCAAAGGTGGCATATCACTGAAAGATCTGCTCATATGGCAAGCTCTAAATGGGCGGATCTTTTAATGTTTGGCCGGCTTAAGAAAACAGTTGCTTAAGCCCTTGATCTCTTCTGGTGTACCACTGCACCCACAAATATATATCAGTAATTGATCTATGTAACTTGGTAGATAATTACTATGATTCCAAGAGTTACGTTTTATCTGCCCTTTTTTAATTGGCAGAAATATCAGGGTAACTACTAACAGTTAGGTATCCCAAAGAATATAACTTTGGGGGGCCTGGCTCTAGGAGTTCAAATCAGCGGCTTCAAGCACCCCTACCCCTCTGCCAGATCCCTGTTACAGGCAGCTGTTTGCAACAGGTGCCAAAAGTTAAAGTGGCAGAAGGGGCACCACCATACAGAAGCCCCTTGCAGTCCGGGCCCCTGTTCTTCAGGGACCCTACCCACCTTCTCACACTAATTTAATGTAAGACAGTTACTGTGCTTTTTCTATTAGAGGGAATGAGAACCAGCAAATATTACTCCTCTCCTAGAGCAACCCTGGAAATGTTTCAACTCACAGACATATACAACAGTACCATAACACCTCCCTAATTGCTAATTGCTGGAGTATTGCCAGTAAAAGCAATGCTCCAGCTGAGAGATCTAAACTATAATCTCAATTACTGCACTACATTCTCCAATGCTTTTAAGGTGTGATTACAAAAACAAGGCGCTGTCTTCTTAATACACTCCAGCTTGATCATAATCTCGGCATTCCATTTTATGAGAGGATAGTGTTTGTATAATAGTTCTAATATATAATAGTTCTAATGTAATGGGGCCTATCAGTTTTTTCATAAATGTCATCCAGTTCAGTGACAGTTGTGGAAAGATATTTCTATAAAATTCCAATAGGTGAATAAACCCTGTCTTCACAGGATTTATCTCAGCTTATTACTTTCGATTTTTCAGTTTTAATTGAGCTGGGTTATACAGTTACGGGATCTATTATCCAAAAACCAGTGATCCAGAAAGCTCCAGAAATTATGGGAAGGCCATCTCCCATAGGCTCCATTATAAGCAAATAATTCTATTTTTCTCTTTAATAATAAGACAGAACCTTGCACTTGACCCCAACCAAAATATAATTACCCTTATTGGAGGCAAAACAATCCTTTTGAGTTAATGAGATCCAAATTACACAAAAAACCCAGGTCCAAAGATTTCTGGATAATAGGTCCCATGCCTGTACCTGTACAGAAATCTGTTCCAGGATCCTGTTTCTTTGCTCTAAACCACTGGATGGGACACCATCAAAAGAATGATCAATGGTATTAGCTCAGGTTAAACCTTTTCTGCTTGACTCTACACAATGACAGTAGTCAAGAGTTTACTATAATGAAATATACCTACAAATGTAAGGGAAAAAATGTTAAAGACAGAATTGGATGTCTGTGATTGGTTACAATGGGGGAATTTACTAATGTTTGTATTTTTTTCCACAATTCGTGTTTTTTTGCTCTAAAACTTGAATTTTTCACTTAAAAAAGCACACATTTTTCATTATTACCAAGCATAAAAACCATGAAAACCACTAATACAAAACTTGCCATCTAATAGCTTGTCAAGGTCATGTACAAGTCATTGGGAGTTGTTCTAAGCCAGTTGTAACAATCTTTATTTAATCTGGGGTTTTAGAGGTTTTCTGGGGGGTTTTTTCTGCTTGTCAGCCCAGGAAGATTCATAGAAAAATTACAAAAAAACTACGAAAAATGTGTGGTTTCTGTGTTCTTTTTGTTTTCTTTCTGCATTTTAATTAGTTTGTGCTTTTTTCAGTTCGGATCTTTTAATAAATGACTAGACAGTCATGGTTTAAGCGGAAATGAGTTTAGTCATGGTTTCAAAAACTTCTAAAACCACGAAAATTAGAACGTTAATAAATCTGCCCCTTAGTATTGCATATCACATTAAACTGAAATAAAACATAAGGTGCAAATAATAACACAATAACAATAAGCCTATTTTACCTTGACATGAAAATAAAAGTGCAGACCCACCAGCCACCATAGATATCTTTTTGTAAATCCAATGAGCTATAGCTGATTCCATATAAAAAAAAACATTGTATTTGAGATCATTTTCAGCTCAATATCGTTAAAACCAACATGCATTTGTTTCTCAAGGCATAAAATGCCTAAATGGCATGATTATCAAGTCAGAATTTCCACAAGTCAACCATCCTGCGTAGCCACAGGTGCAGATGGACTCAAAAGTTCCGGGATGCTGAACAGATCAAATTTTCCGACTAAAAGTTCAGAGTAATTATAAGCGATTAGGCATACGTAAGCCAAAAATGCCTTAGTAAAATAAAATCAATGGTGTAAATCCACTTAAAGCGCATACTTTTAAACCCAACATTATGACTCCATAGAGCTAAATGTTTAAAAAATGAATACATACTGTAGTTGAGAGACCCATTAAACTTTGCCGTAATCATCATATTTTAAAATGAAATAGTCGAGGATGACTGATTTTACATTTTACTCATTACGTTTTATGTCTCTTTTAACACATTGCCGGTCCCTCTGGTGCTTGAAGGTTTTAATTGCGCTTTACATTTAAGTCAAGTACTGATTGCAGCGCTGGTCCTAGAGAAAAAGCTCTATGACTGCGTAATATAAGTGGACCGAACTAGCGAAGCCTTAGAGATAAAATCAGCACTTTTTGAAACTCCTCTGTGTTTAATTGCTTCTAAAAACATGTAGCTTAACGATAACAAAACCCAAAATATGTGATTTTTGTTTTTCCAGTGGGCTTGAAAAGCTTTCCTGCTTTTAATTTTCTTGATTTCTGGGTGTTACTATTTCAGTGTACTATATATATACATTTACATTTTGCTTTAAATAGAAAATAAGGTCTGCATCTTCCATTTGGTGTCCAGGAACCCTGAAATTAAGAGGTTTATGTGGTCTCTCTCTATACATGGTTGGGATGATCAAAACTGGCATCATTGGTACACTCTCATTATAGTCACTCCCCCCGGCGCAGCTCAGTGCATGTTAGGAGGCTGCTTTTTCTGCAGCCCACCTTGTGTTTTGCATGTGTACAAATTAAAGAGGTTGTTCACCTTTATGTTAACTTTTAGTATGATGTAGAGAATGCTATTCTGATACAATTTGCAATTGGTCTTCATTTTTTTTTGTATTTGTAGTGTCTGAATTATTTTGCTTTTTTGTTCCAGTTTGGAATAATTTCAGTAGATATCTGGATACTAGGGTCCAAACAACCCTAGCAACTAGAATGAAAGACTGAAATATCAACAGGAGAGGGCCTAAATAGAAACAATAGAATTTAGCCTCACAGAGCAATAGGATTTGATTCTGGGGTCTGTGCCCCCCATTAGAAAACTGCAAAGAAGCAGAGGAGGGCAAAAAGTTTCTATAACATACTAACTCCTGTATACAATAAAAGGTATTATGTTTGCCCAGGAACACTAGCCCATAGAAACTAATAAGATGTTTGCTATTAAACAGGTGAAAAGTAAATGCTACTTGCTGATTGGTTGCTATGGGTTACTGCACCTGGGCAAAAATAGTGCCTTTTATTACATAACCCCATAAAGGTTAAATTAAAGGTGACATAAGTTTTTAAAACATATTAGCAGGAGGCTAACCTGTGGCTGTAAAGGTCACTTGAACCTAAGAAAAGTGATCCTGGCTTCAAAATTAGTTATGATAAATGGGTACTTAACACAACAAAAGATTAGTTTAGTACAAAGTGCCAACTTAATAATACCAAAAACCAAGGTACAATGGTAGTTTATTACCAGAAAAAGCAGAGACGGCTTAGAGCAAAAGGAGCCATAAGTACAAATGTGCCTACAGTGCAAATGTGCCTACTTATGGCTAATAATCTCTAAACTCATACAATTCCTCCTAGCTATGTTTAAGAGTGGAAAATATAGAATACTGTACAGCTGCATCATGAATTAATGTAAATGTGCAGTTCGACCATGAGAAGCCATGAAAATAAAACATTTCTATTTAAGCTGTAATGCTGCTGAATTCCTGAACAAGTCTGACACAATATTTTGTAAGAAAGAAACACGCTTGTGAAGGATTTTGTACAAAATCATTGGGGTGAAATAATATTCTTTTCACCTCATTAATGAATATTTTACTTGGCATCAATTTAATGAAAAGTCAGTGTTGGATCCAAACGGCCCTGCTGGCTATCTCTTGTCCTGTGGCTTTATCATAACTAACATTCCATAAAAGGGAACAAGAGGCACATTTTTTAGAACAACTGTGTTCAATGCTCATTAGGTAATTAGTATCTTGGCTTTTCATAGGCGACGGAAAACAGCAGACAATATATTGTGTTACAATTGATTTGCTCCTCCTCCCACAGAGATAACCATAAAAATACATGGTGTAATGAGAACAGAGGAGGATGTGCATTTCCCAGACTAAGCGTCACCAATCATTGTTTCTGATTTTGTAACAGAGATTTCAGAATTATCCACTGCTCAGGACATTCCTCCACACTGGGATGGCCTCTTGGGAAGGCTTAGATCATTTTAGGGTATTAAGTGACATGTCTGTTCCGTTTCTTTTCCAGACACATTTATAGTGTATGATGCTATTAAAATGCAGTGCTAAATCTTCCGTGCAGACTACTCCTCCAGAAAACTGCTAGGGTAATCACTTTTGGGCCTCTGCCATCTTGGCAGATATAGATAAGCCTCGGGCTTTCAGTTGAGTATCAAACAAAAAAAATGAATGTGTTTAAACAGCAATTGGAAGCAATATCCACGCTGTAAATCTTGTTGTGCATTTCCTTAGACCTGTTACACAATGTTTGTTCCTTTGATGCATAAGTAGCTATTCAGGAAAGAAACAGGAAAATCATTATTTTAATAGTGTAATTTGTTACGTTACACCTGGTATTAAACCCATGAACTATTTGGGAGAACAAAACAATTTTATCACATTGAAAGAGACACTAAGAACAAGAGGGTTTTACATGAAAGCTTATGTTGTAATGCTTAATAGCTGATGGATAGACAGATAGGCAGACGGAAAGACAATATTTAGAAAATGCAGACAGATAGATCAACAGACACATAAATAGAATAGAGAATCAATTTTAGATGTGGGGAAGATTTTAAACATCTGAATAATGCAAAAAATGAAAGAGTCATCAATCTAAGGCAGGGATCCCTAACCTTTTATACCCATGAGCCACATTTAAATGGAAAAAAAGTGTTGGGGAGCAACACAAGCATGAAAAAGGTTCCTGGGGTGCCAATGAGAGCTATAATTGGCTACTTAATAGCCCCTATGTGGACTGGCGATCTACAGAAGGCTCTCTTTGGCATTATTCTTGGTTTTTATGCAACCAAAACTTGCCTCCTTACCAGAAATTCAAAAATGGGCACCTGCTTTGAGGCCACTGGGAGCAACACCCAAGGCGCCGGGGAGCAACATGTCGCTCACAAGCCACTGGTTGGGGAACACTGATCTAAGGCCTTGGTTACCAACTGTGGGGCTGGCCCCAAGACAGGGTCCTGGAGAAATGTACAATGAACTGGATGACAGAAACAAAATATTACAATCAGGGATGAGTGTGTAGGGGGTGGACCGTGAGAATGCCAAATTATTGGTAATCCCCTAGTATAGGAAGAAATATGTGTTAGTAATATTTATCATAGGTAACATTTTATTTTGTAATTAGGCAACTAGGTGACAGTGAGAGTTTCTGGCCACTAGGATAGAGTTCAATAGGTATAAAAGGGGTAACCCCGCCCAAGGATGAGGTCCAGGGATTTTTCAAGCTTCAGAGGAACATCAGCTGTTGGGACCTGGTTAAGGAGTTCTCTGAGAGGTAGGATCAGAAAGAGAGGATAGCTGGAGTGGAGCGTGCACTAGGTGTATGAGTATGGCAGGCCAGTGAGTATGGGTAGCCCGAACCCCATCCTGGAGTTAGTTTGGCTTAGAGCTGTACCGCAGTGAGAGTTACAATGGTAGGACCAATGCTAGTGATAGGAGGCTTTCGGCCAGGGAGTTGCCGCAGGAAAAGTCCTGTCTAGCAGAAGGGCAGAGGGGTGTCTGAGGTACACCGGACTGGAGGTAGACAGGTGGGGAAGATGGTTCCCATTGGTGGCATGCTGCATGAGAAGACTAGCCTGGGAGAGAATTTGAATTTCTGCCTGAATGTACTGGAGAATAATGAATAAAGTTTTTGTGTGTCGGTGTTCCTGTTGAAACTTGCTACAAGTGAACTGTTTTACCCAGTCCAGTTTTGCAGCAAAATGTTTAGTTTTGTCAGCAACAAATCATGAATCTAAACTACAATTTGATTTGTTGCGCTCCCAGCTAATACCATTAGTGTGCCCCTTGCCTTTCATATCTGCTGCTTCTTTGGAGAGACAGCTGCATAATTAAAGGGGGTTTTAGGCAACCTGATTTGGAAAGTTTCTGGCCTCAGCAACTGAGAGAGAAGATATCTTGACACTGCAATCCTTTTTTGTATGAAGAACAGTTGTAGCATAGTGGAAAGGATCTTCTCTAACAAGCTAGGACAATGTATATGCTATGGCTTATATGTATATACATATACAGACACCATAGGGAAACCTGGTGGTCTATGTGTGATGCCCTGTTAGATGGTGGCTTTGAGTGAGAGAACTACACAATGAGTGAAAAGATGTTTCAAAAAGGGTAAAGACATAGAAAAGGGCCAGAAAGAAATTGCAGATGAAAGATTACAATGATTCCTAAGCATACAGAGAAAAAAAATTGAGACTAAAGGGCAAGAGTGTGAGAGAAAACTGGGCAATCTGACAGGAAACAGATCTCGCGAGGATCATAATTTGAAAGGCAAAGTAAAAGCAAAGTAAGAGACTAAACAAAAATAACAGTGAATACAGACAAAAAAATGATTATGAGAGAGACTGAAGCATAGAGACAACTTAAGAAGAAAAAGTAAAATTAAACACCGTACAATTAATGTATTATGAAGTGCTGCATTTGTCTTGCTTTTGGGCAATATTCCTTAGACTCTCCACTTTTCTCTTAGAACTCACTCAACACCAAATATACAGTTTGTTTTTCATATAAAGCTGACATTTTCATTTTATTGTTTTACCCTTCTCTGCAGTCACACTGTGAACAGGGTTTGGATGCCCACAAAAAATTTACTTCATGAACTGTTTGCTTTGCTTTCAAACCATTTGATTACAACAATCCCTTGTGTTTCTCCCTACAGTCAGACATATTTATAGATTTTCTCTGCTCATAACACAGTAATTGCAAAAATGGTTAGCCTTGATTGCCACTCTTTACCTATTTTACTATAACCCACTATAACTATTAACTGCACAATATGTTGTATATCATTTTTTCATTCGTTCATTCCATAACATACAGTATCTGGTAGTGGGAAGTCTAAAGCAGCTGGACTTGCTGAATAATCTTGGAAAATGTGACCACTCAATTATTGTGGTACTTATTACAGAGTGCAAAATAAATATTGTGAAATATATATGTGCAGTCAAAAGGCAAAATATCCTCTTAAGGTGGCCATACACGTGGCGATCCGACGATGTTTCGTACGACCATCGGTCGCACGAAACATCGTAAGATCCGCCACACACCATTCAGGGCTGAATCGGCAGGTAAGGAGGTAGAAACAATAGGATTTCTACCTCCTTCTGCCGATTCAGCTCTGAAGGGAGAATTTTGGTCAGGCGCCTTCTATGGCGCCCGATCAAAATTTTCAAACTTGTCCGATCGGCGAGTCGTCCGATATCGGCAGCTTCCTGCGATATCGGTCGACTCGCCGACATGCCATACACGCACCGATTATCGTACGAAACGAGGTTTCGTACGATAATATCGGTGCGTGTATGGCCACCTTTAGTCTCTTGTACCTTCTGTCCAGCTCTATCTACCTTCAACTTTACTAGTGTAAACAGCACACTTACAAAAAACTAAACACCCCCCCACAAACAAAAGCCCTCAGACTGCAAAATCATTCCTGTTTGAAAAGCTGACCTATAAATGCAGAGTAGCACAGTGGAGTTTATATGTGCCATCTTCTGGATCTTTGGATAGTCTTCCTTTCTTTACCAATGAACAGAGCATTTTGGAGTAGCCCAGTTTAAGCTAATACTGGACTAGTTCCAACCACACATGTGCCAGAAAGCTCAGTGTTAGCAAACTTGCCAAACAAAATCTGAAGACCAAGAAGATGGCGCCTAGGAAGTACTATGTGCTATTGTGCATCTATAGGGCAACTTTCTAGACAGGAACAATTTTGCATATAATGCGGCGAAGGAGCAGGGGTGGACCAATTGAGGGCAGGCTATGGGGGCTTTTGCCTGTCAGGGGGTTTAGATCTCCTTCAACCAAGTAAACTAAGTCAAGGCATTTTGCCTGACACACATAGAGGTGAGTGACCCTTGTTGGAGCATTTTTTGGGTAGAGGTACATACCAGGACCAATCAGAGATTTATTTTTACCCCCCATGTACCAATACTTTTTAAACATTTTTGTAACATTAGAGGTAGATGGGTCCAGCATGGGTATACAGTTGGGAGTGATGTGGGAGTTGGGAGTGATGTGCTATCTATCCCATGCAAGTTTTTCCTATCTCTATGTATCTATTCAAAAATAAATAAATCAAGCATGTGGGACCTTTTAAAATGGCCACTGTTATAAAAAAAATTTTATATTTGTCTGAAAGTTGTGTGGTGTTTAGAAAAAACATTTCCTTAACTATTAATTCTGTAAATCTGTAAAATTACTTGTCCCCAGAATAAGGCTGATGCACAGGTAGGAGGCGTAGGGCTGAATTTTCAGCAAGCATTTTTTCTGCTTGCCGAAAATATCCAACCTACGCCTTGTCTGGCATCAGCCTTACATACCTTTCTCCCTGCATCCAGATTTCTCTGTTACAGCCAGTTTAACTAGAGCTCTTTTGCTTACTATCTGGCGGCTGTTTAGAATGATTTGGGGGGGGGGGGAATTTAAAATATAAGGCTTACTTATTGTTTAATGACTTAGATTTACCTATTAAAGGGCATTCAGACTAGAGCGGTTAAGGTGGGCATACACGGGCCAATAATGGTCCCTTAGACCGATTCGGCAGCTTATCAGCCTGTGTATGGGCACTAACGACGAGCCTGCCCAACCAACATCTAGTCTGAAATCGGCCAGATCTCGATCAGGCAGGTTTTTAGTCGGATTGGGGATCACATAAGCTCATTGCTGTGGTCCCTGAACCAACGGACCACCCGTCTTTCTTGTTCGATCTTAGTGTGTATGGCCAACTGTTAACATGATTGCAGGATTTTGTTGCACCCCAGACAGCCCTGTGTATGTCATTACTTTTAGGAGGGTTCACATTTCAAAAGGTTAACTGTAGATAACTGAGAAGAAAATAAAATAAAAATGTTAGAAATGTACTTTGGGGAGGGCCCTGGGCAAACCTATATAGGTACTAAATAGTAATAGATAAACTGGACATGCAAGGAGAATGCAATGCTTTGATCTATCTGTGGAAATTCTTTATAATGCCAGAACGCTTTATATATCTTACGTCTCACATAACCTTGTAAAATACCTTGGAGGTAAGTGCTTAATTATATTTTATGGGTGTATATGCCAATTATTTCCTTGTCTCATATTTTGATAACCTACTTAAAGAAATATAAATTATGAAATCTTCCCTGGCACAATTTCATTTACACAGCTTAAATAATGATTACCAAACAATCAGATTCATTTACAAATTCAGATGCTAATTTACAGTCATTTTAAGCAACCAGATTAATTATTACTTTCATTATTCTAAATTTACTAGAACAACCAAGTGACTTGTTCAGTGAGTACTATGGATTTCTGTAATGTAATGTGTTTGCACCTTTATTAATAATGAAAGGCCTTTGCTCCCCAAATATACCATAAAGGAATTACTCAAGCAACCTAAGAGAAAGCAATGTATAAAGTTTGGTATATACTGTATTTAATATGAAATGCACTATGCTCTATATTGCATTTCTCTTCATATTCCACTCTGCCTTCACTTCTACTTTGGAATGATCTATTCCAAATAAAGTCAGCAAACATGGGGTGTAAATTTGTGACCCTAAATTAGATAAAAAGTTTATTTATGGGGCTATGCATTAAAAAGCAAGTTTTCCAAGGAGCAACAACTCATACCAACCAGCAAGTAGCATTTACTGGTTACCTAAAACATAACTGCTAAACCTCTTCTCTAGAGTTAGAAAACTATGTAGAGAACCTGGGGGAGAGCCTGTTTCCAGCTTGCAGTCTCATTGGTGCCACAACCGTCCTTAAAGGAGAAGTAAAGGTAAAAACTAAGCAAGCTTTATCAGAAAGGTCTATGTATATACAGCCATAAGCACTCACAGAAACGCTGCACTGAGTTCTCTGTCAAAAGAAACAGAATTTAAGTACTTGCTAAGTACTTCTTATCCCTCCTTAGGAATGTGGATCTGAGCCAATCAGCAGTAGCTTCCTCATAGTCTTACACACTGAGCATGTACACCGGTCTTGGTGCAGGAGTGAGGCATTTTTTTTTTTACAGAGCTCAGTGTTTTTTTTCTTATGAGGCTTCTGATCATCTGAATGGGAGAAATATGGGGAGACTTAAGGTCACTATTGAGAGAAATTAAGGTATGCCTGCAGCTTGAGATTAATTAGCCTTTCCTTCTCCTTTAAGACTGAGTTTTCTGTCACACATGCTAGTAAAGTTAGTTATGAGTGATATTTTTTGGCAGGCATAGGTTCGCTACAAAATTCCACATTTTGCCATTGGCAAATTTTTCTGCAAAACTGCCCCAAAAATTTGCTGCAACATTTTCAGAGTGGGGAAAATGTCATGGGCGCATCAAAAAGTTGCAGTTGGGTCAACATAAGTTGTGGTCCCGTCAAAATAAGTCAAGGTCACCTCAAAATAATTCACGGTCGCGTCAAAAAAATCATGGTTGCATCAAATAAGTTGCACGCTTTAAAAAAAGTTGTGCGATCTGGCTCTATTCTCATTACTGATTAAAAATGTAACAAAAACCCAGAACAAACTGACCGTGCAATTTATAGCAGGAGCACACTGGGTTATCGCTTTGAACTGGCTATCCCCACACTTATCCATCTCCCAATTAAAATCCCATATAGAATATATACAAACTATGCATTACCTTGCAGCTACCCTATCGGACTCGCTGGAGCAACATCACGAAATTTGGGAACCCTGGATAACCTTCAAGACACTCCCATCGAGATAATCCCATTCTCTTCCAGGACAAAGAATATTATCAATGGACTCTGACGCTAAGCAATACCTTATGTTAAAAAATAATGTAACCCATGTCACTGAAACTGAAAATGTTATTGATGAATACAAAAGAAAGAAAAAATTGATAAAGAGATTATAAAAAAAAAAAAAGTTGTGCAGTAGATGCATTTCTCAAATTTTTTGCTGTTTTATAAATTCAGCAGTTTTGCAAAAAATTTCCAGCAAACCAAAATGGGACAGATTCGCTCATCAATAGGTATGATGGTGTCCAGACAAAGTAAATTGTAGAACTAGAATAGAAATAGCAAAGGCTCATATTTGGCATTTTATTAGTTTGGACAAAGTATATGGATATCTTTTCTGAACCCAATACTTCCAGAAGCAAATGGGTACAATATCAAATCAGAAAAATGTGTTATTTTACAGACACAATAAACACAATGAAAAGAACAAATAGTACAGATCAATAATCATCAATAATATCAATAATTATAGTATACTAAGATGCATCTTATGAAGGAAATGGGCTGCTTATTTAGTGGGTCTTACTACCTAAGGGTGGAAGTAACAGGATGCTAATGTGGGGCCAACAGCCAAAAAGCAGAATGTAAAATTCTTTATTCTGTGTGAATCACAGTTCACATATTATGACAGCATTATTAAATCATGCCTTTTTCCAGCTTGCTATAAAATAGCTGTGCAATCATGATAAGAAAGACCAAGGGGCCCATTTACTAAAGGTTGTGGGGGGGGGGTTTGTGCAAAAATATGATTTTTTTTCATATAAAAAAAACATAATTGTTTTGCCCTTCATTAAACGTTGACAAATCTGAAGTTAAAAGTATGCCATCTAAAAGCTGTTGAGGTCATGTAGTAGAACCTTGAAAAATATTTGCTTCACGTTATTAGAGGTTTTTGGATTTTTCGGAGGCTAAAGTGAATTTAATTGTACCATGAACTGTTTCCACAGTCCAGTCTGACTTTATGGGGCATGCATATTATAGGCACTGAAGGCATCAGTTGTTTAGATAAGTAGCACAAATCACTAATGTCAAAGGGCTGCTATAACTTCAATTATGATTGGGTTGCTTCATGGGAAAATACAGATGGAGCGAGAGGATTTTGCAGAACACCACTATTTTTTTATGCAAGTAAAACCTGATTTCTAGTGATGAGCGAATCTGTTCCGTTTTGCGGAATTTGCGAATCTTTCAAAAGATCCGCAAAACGGCGAAAAATTTGTGAAACGGCGAAAAAAAATTCTTTTGTCGCCCGCGGCTATTATTTTATTGCACGGCTATTATTTTGTCGCCCGCGGCTATTATTTTGTCGCACAGCTATTATTTTGTCGCCTGTGGCTATTATTTTGTCCCATGGCTATTATTTTGTCACCCGCGGCTATTATTTTGTCACCCGCGGCTATTATTTTGTCGCCCGTGGCTATTATTTTGTCATACGGCTATTATTTTGTCACCCGCGGCTATTATTTTGTAGCCCGTGGCTATTATTTTGTTGCCCGCGGCTATTATTTTGTCGCACAGCTATTATTTTGTCGCCCGCGGCTATTATTTTGTCGCACGGCTATGATTTTGTCGCCCGCGGCTATTATTTTGTCGCACAGCTATTAT
Source organism: Xenopus tropicalis (assembly GCF_000004195.4). NCBI lineage: Eukaryota > Metazoa > Chordata > Amphibia > Anura > Pipidae > Xenopus > Xenopus tropicalis. Next base: position 46,663,688 of record NC_030678.2, on the reverse strand, counting down.
TTTGTCGCCTGTGGCTATTATTTTGTCACATGGCTATTATTTTGTCACCCGCGGCTATTATTTTGTCGCCCGTGGCTATTATTTTGTCGTACGGCTATTATTTTGTCACCCGCGGCTATTATTTTGTAGCCCGTGGCTATTATTTTTTGCCCGCGGCTATTATTTTGTCGCACAGCTATTATTTTGTCGCCTGCGGCTATTATTTTGTCACCCGCAGCTATTATTTTGTCGCCCGTGGCTATTATTTTGTCGCCCGCGGCTATTATTTTGTCGCACGGCTATTATTTTGTCACCCGCGGCTATTATTTCATCACGTGGCTATTATTTCGTTTTTTCCACGGCGAATTTTTTCATCTGTTTTGCGAAACAATCTGCCGATGGCAAAACATGGAAATTTGCCGCAAATCCATGCCTGGCGAAACACTACTGATTTCCAATTGTTATTTCACCAAGTTATGTACGGCAGGCAATACTCTTGGATCCATCTGTATTCACATACTATTGTCATGTTTTTTCTTTATTTTCTTAAAGATTTGAATTTGAAGGTAATGCATACCTCCCAACATTTTGAAAACGGGAAGAGGGACAAAAATAAATGGCAATTTTTTTGACTACGCCAATCTTTGCAACCACACCTCCTAAATACCACTCCCATTTAACTAAATTTGGCAGTTTATTCATAGTTTGAACACACTTCTGGGGGTTTTGGGGTCCTGTTTTATGCGTTATTACAGTTTTGCTGTAAAAGGTGAAATTGCCCTGCAAGCTGTGAGTCTCAGTTCCCCCAAGAGACCTGTTTAGCTCATTAGTTACAATTGTATCTCAGTGCGGGGGGGGGGCTTTTTAACCTTTCTGGGCTCTGCCAAAAGCTTCTTATTTAATTAAAAGCAAGAAACATTGTATCTCAGTGTAGGTGACGCTCGTTAAGATTTCTGGGCTCTCTGCCAAAAGCTACTTTTAATTAAATTTGTATCTTTTTTAGCTTCAGTGCAGACTTTTCACTAACAATCCAGGACTGTGGGCTGAGCTGTCAAACTAGGGACTGTCCCGCAAAAATCGGGACAGTTGGGAGGTATGGGTAATGATTTAATGGATTAAAATGGGAGTGGCAGTATGGGATCAGATTATTCAGAAACCTGTAATTCAGAAAGCTCTGAATTACAGGAAGGCCAACTCTTATAGATTCCATTTAAATTAAATACATTTTAATAAACTCATTCCCTTGAATGTCTGATATTTTCAGTCTGAACTGAAAAAGCATGTGCAAGAAAAAGTTGTGAAAAAGCTTGTCGCATGATAACCTCAAATTTTCAAATTGTTGCACAAAAACCAGTGTCAAAAAATCCAAAAACCTCTATCAATTCAAAGCAAAGAAAGATCTTCCAGGGAAGGAAAGGGACGTATGCCACTGACTGCCACATTATCTCAACAAGTTTTTGATGGAGTATTTCACAATTGTCGCAGTTGCATAGAAAATATTGAAAAAAATCTATCTTTGTAAATGGCTCCCTTAAAGAGATGGAGATCCAAATTCATCCAAAGCAATCGGGGTAACAGGTCCCACTCCTGTATAAAGCTATGTGTTATTGTACTTAATGTACAACTGTTTTGCATTCAAAATACCTTGTGGTAATATTATTTGGAGGAAGGCAGTGCACAGTACATTTCAACCATATTATTTAATATCCTTCAAGTGACACATCATATTTCTGTTGGCCATTGTATCAAGTAACTTCCGAATCCAAACAGTCAGTTTCATTCCTTCCATTCAGGTTCCTGCTTACCAACTCACATAAAGTTTAAATAGTTTTGTTTGGCTTGATTTAATCATGCTGATTTCTTTGATTTCTAATTTTGGTGTCCAAAATATTTTTATGAATACTGTCCCTTGGAGGACCAGCAACTTGTGTTCCTGGATTTGAAATTAAACTGAAAGGTTTCTAAATCACACACTGAGGCCTTTGTCCCTTTTTATGTCATGGCACTGTATCTGCTTTCCACAAATCCTCTTAAACTGTGCCATTGGTGGGGTGCTGGTTATTTCTGAGTTAGATTTTCTGGAAGAAGCTTCAGAAATTTAAAGAAAAATGGTAAAGTGTTTCATAAATCGAAAAACAGACTGGGAAATATATATTTTTGAACTAGAGAATGCTTGTGTTTAAACTACAATTTTGCAAAGAATTAACGTAAATGAGGAAGGACGTCAAGCAATGGGCCCATGCCCTGGGTCTCTTGTTATGTACTAAGTCCTACAGCTAATTTTCTCATATCCATTTATACATCACTTGGCAGAAAATGGCTGCAGGATGATTTGGACAAGCCTGGAACAGTTAGAAAAATTGTTTCTGCTTCATATCTCTGTACAAGTTAGTCTGACAAAAAGCAAATTTATCATGCTTAATTATTATAATAAAAAGGGATGCTAAACATACATCCAGTAACACCAACATTTTTGCGAAACAAAACGGGACAGATTTGCTCATCACTAGAGATAACTCATTCATACTGGAATAAAAGAATGACTTCCAAATGATCATGAAACACAGTAGAACATATGTGTCAAACTGGCGGGCGGGCCACATCCGGCGGGGTTGGCGCATGCATTCGCCGTCATTCAAGCGTCATTCAAGAGAGATAGAGAGAGCTGGTGCTTACTTGATTTTTTGGCTAGCACAGGTACACAGGGCAATATGGCTGCTGGCACAGATACAAGGGGCAATATGGCTGCTGGTACAGATACAAGGGGCAATATGGCTGCTGGCACAGGTACATGGGGCAATATGGCTGCTGGCACAGGTACACGGGGCAATATGGCTGCTGGCACAGGTACACGGGGCAATATGGCTGCTGGCACGGGTACACGGGGCAATATGGCTGCTGGCACAGGTACACGGGGCAATATGGCTGCTGGCACAGGTACATGGGGCAATAATATGGCTGCTGGCACAGGTACATGGGGCAATAATATGGCTGCTGGCACTCCAGCTCTGATAAAATTATATAAGAATGAATAATTTTAGTGTGTTCAACAAAATGTTTATCCTGTTCGGCCCGCGAACATTAGCAATACCTTCTGGACAAAGCATTTTGGAGATTTGGATAATTCAGCTTTGCACTAAAATAAATCATATATGGTGCCAGCAAAGTCTACTCAATCTTAAAATTGTAAAGTCTATTTGCATGGGCCTCTCTAGGAAAAAGAGACTGGTTATGAACTTGGTCCTATTGCGTTCTGCAAGCGCAGAAGAATTTGATGCATGCAGGAAATTCCCTAATGTAGCTGTTGATGGGGATTCCACTATATGAGCTAACCTAACTTCATGTGACAATATGAAACATAACAGATTCTAAACATCAAATTGACTTGGTTTGAGACTTAGGGGCAGATTGACTAAAACTCTAATATTTCTCTTTTTTTTAATTTTAAAATTCAAATAAACTAGTTTCCTCGAATGTCTTACCTTTACTAAAAAGTCTGCATGGGAAAAGTGACAGAAAACCATCATTAAAAAATCCAAAACCTTCAAAGTTTTGAAGCAAAAGGATCCTCCAGGGAAGAGAAGGGACATCGGCCATTGTCGGTTTTGGATTTTTATCTGTTTGGACGCATAGTAAATCTAGGAAAAGTCACAAACCTGTTTTTTTCTGCAACTTTTAGCATTATAAATCAGAATTGGTAAAAAAAATCCGACATTTAGCAAACGGCACCCTAAGGATCAGAGACTTCACTTTAAATATAAATGAAGCCTCACCATCTAATGGCTTTACTTTGTCTTCCTTTTTCGACACAGTAGAACGTCAGAACATCTCTTGGTTACATCTTCAACTATAGACAAATGTACAGGTGCTTTATTTTCTTCTTTGTACACTATGAAAGCATGTTCTTCCCCATCTGTAATCAGGATTACATTCATTTAGCATGCACAGTAATTATAGTATAAACGTGATGACAACATGCTGTGTAGCTATCTTCTCAATCCAATAGGACAGTGCTGTCCAACTTCTACGGTGCCGAGGGCCGGAATTTCTCTAGCATACATGGTGGAGGGCCGCTAATGGAAGCCAGTTTTGACCACTCCCCTTTTTGAAACCACACCCACTTCAAACCACACCTATTTTATCACAATGGTGGTAGCACAGCAAAATCCCAAATGCTTGGTCCTTACTGTGGGGATATCAACCATCATTCATATGTGAAAGAATTATAGTAGTTACATAGTTACATAGGGTTGAAAAAAGACCATTGTCCATCAAGTTCAACCCATCCGAGTAAACCCAGCACACAACCTATACTAACCAATCTATACACTCACATACATAAACTATATATATACAACCAGTAATACTAACTGTAGATATTAGTATCACAATAGCCTTGGATATTCTGCTTGTTCAAAAACTCATCCAGGCCCCTCTTAAAGGCATTAACAGAGTCTGCCATTACCACATCACTAGGAAGGGCATTCCACAGCCTCACTGCCCTCACCGTGAAAAACCACCTACGCTGCTTCAAATGGAAGCTCTGTTCCTCTAATCTATAGGGGTGACCTCTGGTGCGCTGATTGTTTTTATGGGAAAAAAGAACATCCCCCAACTGCCTATAATCCCCTCTAATGTACTTGTACAGAGTAATCATGTCCCCTCGCAAGCGCCTCTTTTCCAGAGAAAACAACCACAACCTCGACAGTCTAACCTCATAGCTTAAATCTTCCATCCCCTTTACCAGTTTAGTTGCACGTCTCTGCACTCTCTCCAGCTCATTAATATCCTTCTTAAGGACTGGAGCCCAAAACTGCACTGCATACTCAAGGTGAGGCCTTACCAGGGACCTATAAAGCGGCAAAAATATGTTCTCATCCCTTGAGTCAATGCCCTTTTTTATACAAGACAGCACTTTATTTGCTGTAGTAGCCACAGAATGACACTGCCTGGAATTAGACAACTTGTGATCTACAAAAACCCCTAGATCCTTCTCCATTAAGGATACCCCCAACACACTACCATTCAGTAGATAGTTTGCGTTTATATTATTCCTACCAAAGTGCATAACTTTGCACTTGTCAACATTGAACCTCATTTTCCAGTTTGCTGCCCAGTTTTCCAATTTTGTCAAATCGCTCTGCAAAGCGGCAGCATCCTGCATGGAACTTATAGTTTTGCACAATTTAGTGTCATCAGCAAAAATAGAAACAGTACTCTCTATGCCCACCTCCAGGTCATTAATAAACAAGTTAAAAAGCAAAGGACCAAGGACTGACCCCTGCGGTACTCCACTAACCACACTGGCCCAATTAGAAAATGTTCCATTTACCACCACTCTTTGTACTCTATCCTTCAGCCAGTTTTCTATCCAATTACAAATATTATGTTCTAGGCCAATATTCCTCAATTTGATCATTAACCTTCTGTGCGGTACTGTATCAAACGCTTTAGCAAAATCTAAGTAGATGACATCAACTGCCATTCCAGCATCAAGGTTCCTGCTCACCTCCTCATAAAAGGCAACTAAATTAGTCTGGCAAGATCTGTTACGCATAAAACCATGCTGGCACAAACTAAGATATACCCTTAAATTCCATATGCCGCCTCCTCCCCTGTGGATAGCAGAGCAACCCCCAGTACATAATTACACACCTTAGGGACCATTTAATGGCTATTTCCAACTGCTAACAAACTCCCACAACAAACCCCTGCCAGGTTCACCTCCCACAAGCAGCATAGGGCAAGCAGAGTATGGCACACACAGGCAGCACTCTGCCTGTCCTATGCTGTCTGTGTGTGCCATACTCTGCCTGTCCTACCCTGCCTGTGTGTGCCATACTCTGCCTTCCCTATGCTGCCTCTGTGTGCCATACTCTGCCTTCCCTATGCTGCCTCTGTGTGCCATACTCTGCCTTCCCTACCCTGCCTGTGTGTGCCATACTCTGCCTGCCCTACCCTTCCTGTGTGTGCCATACCCTCCCTGACCTATGCTGTCTGTGTGTGCCATACTCTGCCTGTCCTACCCTGCCTGTGTGTGCCATACTCTGCCTTCCCTATGCTGCCTCTGTGTGCCATACTCTGCCTTCCCTACCCTGCCTGTGTGTGTCATACTCTGCCTGCCCTATCCTTCCTGTGTGTGCCATACTCTGCCTGCCCTACCCTTCCTGTGTGTGCCATACCCTCCCTGACCTATGCTGCCTGTGTGTGCCATACTCTGCCTGCCCTACCCTTCCTGTGTGTGCCATACCCTCCCTGACCTATGCTGCCTGTGTGTGCCATACTCTACCTGCCCTATGCTGGCTGTATGTGCCATACTCTGCCTACAGTACCTATGTCTGAGGTGTGAAGAAGTGAACATTGGGAGTGATTACAGTCTGAGCCTGAGGTGTGAACACTGCAGGGGGTGAACAATGCAGAGATTAAAAGGTGTGAAAAACACAGGGGATTACATTTTTAAACAATACAGAGGGATTACAGCCTGAATCTGAGGTGAGAACCATGCAGGGGGGGCAGTTAATCTCAGTACTGATACCATTTAATGCTTACTCAAAGGTAAGCCATCAAAGCAGCCAGACAGGTGGGGGGCCACACAGAGGGGGGTCGCGGGCCGCCAGTTGGACAGCACTGCAATAGGAAATAAGCACTCATTTCTTCTAGATATATTACTGTCCTGTAAAAAGGAGTGAATTTGAGAATCCTATAGTCTAATGGAGAGAAAGTAAATTCCCACAGAACTTCATACTGGATGTTTCCATTGTAAGGAATGCTGAAGCCTGCGGAAGGTCAGATAGTGTGACACATTTTCTCTTCATTGTTGAATTTAGTGTTTTTTTCTTTTGCATAAAATGCAGTTTACAAGAGTTATTTTTATATTTTTTTAATACGGGACTCTCAATGCATTTGTTGCCATGTCATTTTGTTGATAATGAGATCAAATGAGCTGCTGATATAGTGACCAATTTCCATCACACAGAGGTGAATAAAAGAAGATTTTTTAATTAAGAATACAGTGAAAATCACATTTCTTCATTTTTATGTAATTTGCCCCTTTCTTTTAATGTAACGTTCATTTGATATAATTGATGCTATTCTCTTTTGTTCCTTTAATCTGATAAGTTAGCCAAAGGGATGATAAGTCTAAATGAGTAAGGTTAACTAGAATGAACTAACATTTGGAATGTGTCCAGCAAGGATGTAGAACACATATAATAAGGCCATACTACAGTGACAGCTGCTTGCAAGATTTAAAAGCACTAGGAGGGCTTCCACCAAACAGGAGTCAGACATTAAAGGAGAAGGAAAGGTAAAAACTAAGTAAGCTTTATCATAAAGGTCTATGTAAATACAGCCATAAGCAGTCACAGAAAAGCCACACTGAGTCCTCTGTCAAAAGATTTGTTGTCTTTATTTTCCTGTGCCAGAGACACGCAGCTCTCTCCTCTCTCCCCTCCTATTAGAATGCTAAGAACTCACTCCCCCACCTTAGGAATGTGTGATCTGACCCAATCAGCAGGAAGCTTCCTCATAGTCTTAAAAACCGGTCTTGGTTTTGGTGCAGGCATTATGTGAGCTTTCTTTACACAGCTCAGTATTTTTTTTCTTCTGATCATCTGAACGGGAGAAATATGGGGAGACTTAAGGGCACTATTGAGACAACTGAAGGTATGCCTGCAGCTTGAGATTAACTCTTTACTAGCCTTTCCTTCTCCTTTAACAGTAACCCCGCAGATTAAACTATAATAAAATACCATGGCCTGTAATATAGTTCAACTTACCAAAAGCCCAGGACATAAAATGTTATCTGATGCTGACAGAGTACAATAATACCAAAAAAGGAGGAAAATAAACCTCATGTTGTACAAAGAGATAAGTAACTCTCTTTGCTTTGCTGAAAAACTTGTAAATCCAGGTAAAAATTTTCCAAGTAAGTTGTGAGTAATTCATGAAAAGCATTGATGTCAATATGCGTTTTTCACAGTGTCTTTTTTTATGCAAAATGCAGTGAAATGAATAGACATTTTTTTACAAAATGCATCAGTTAATAGTGCTCCTCTAACAGAATCCTATATTAAAAATCCATTTTTCAAAAGAGCAATCAGATTTTTATATTAAATTTTAAAATCTGGCATTGGGCTAGATATATTCTTAGTTTCCCCAGATACCCTCAGTCATGTGACATGTACTCTGATAAACTTCAGTCACTCTTACTGCTGCACTGCAAGTTGGAATGATGCCCCTCCCTTTAACCCCTGGCAGCCAATCAGCAGAACAATTGGAACATAACAAGATAAGAGCTCTCTGACACCTGCATTACTAAAAATGTTCCCATGCCCCACCTCATGGTAGATAAGAGAATAGCACTCAATACTAAAACACCCAAGTCTGGCCATGACTCCTCCAGTTACAGTAAATATGAGAATCAATAGCTTAACTAAAATCAGTTGGATTGTGAATTGTTGGCTCTTTCTGAAAGCCCAGGATCAGATGACTTCCTAAGCATGAACATTACATCTAAAAAATACATTAACTGGTTCAAGAATAACATTTTAAATGGTAGAATTAATAATATACAGCGTTATTTAGTAATAAATACCATACCATAAAAATCAGAATCACTTTGATGTCAATGGCCATTTTTTTGTCATTCCAAATGTCACTGGGCTGTGTTTATCTTTCATTTCTTTTTGGCAAAGTTTTGCAGAGGAATTTCACCGCAAATCCATGTCTGGCGAAAAAAAAATGCTCATAGTTATTACTCTGTAAGTGAAATGCTTTAAATGGTATCTTATTATACCCCCAATGAGAAATATTGTTTATTTTATTGGTCATTGTTTGTTTGAAGTTCTGACTGGAATCTTTTGAAAGATTAATATAAAGTGTAAGATTGGCTTTCATTGGTCAACTAGAGCACCCATATTACTTGTGCCTATTTTGAGCTATACAAGGGGGAGCCTACCAGGCATTGGGTAGGCTATATTCTGAAGGAGACTCTCTAAAAAAACATTCTTTTTTAGAAAAGCTATCACTTATTTGTCTTGTTTGTGAAACAGGGCAGCAGACTGTAACCCCAGAAAGAATTGTAACCCCAATACTTTCCCTGAGTGTTGTTCTGGGTCCCATTCTTCTTTTAAAAAATTAAAAGAGGTAAAAAGGGTGAATGTAATTAAATAACTAAAATGAATGAAAAAGCACAAAACCCTAGGTATGAATTTTCTTCTTTTCCGACACATAGATCTCAATGATTTCCCCTTATTACTGGGATATTGCCCTTTTTGTGCTCAATGCAAACATTTTCCCACAGAGGATCCATGAGAAAACCTATATGTGCTGCAAATTGCATTTTGTTTCTCAGAAAAACTGTATTTCATCTATGTAATTTGGCTTCCTCTTGTAAACAATTACGCTAATTTTCCTCTTTCTTTTTTCTTCCTCTATCGTACATCCTGTTTGCTACTCAAGATTACTCTGTCTGTTTGAATTATTACTGAATTTTTTATTTAACTTTATTTTATGCACTTTTTAAATGAGTCTCTGTGAGCTGCTTGTAACATGACCCCCTGTGGCTCTTTATTTTAGATTTTATTATTTTTCATGTTTTCATTAAAGTTTTGTGTAATTATTCTGTGATGTTGTGGGAGACTGGAATGAGCAATACAGTCCTTTAGAAATAAATGATTTTGGCGTTCATTACATTACATTGCCATGTTAGTCACTTATGTGTTTGATTAGCGACCCCACATACCATGAGATTACTCTGTATCACATACTATTATCTTCATTTTTTAAATGTAAATTCCTTAGAAATCACTTTTGCTGAGGCTCCAAGCTATACTAAAATATGGAAAATTAGACTTCATTAAAGTTATTTTTGTTCAATGTATTGTTTGTAGCATTATGTTTGTTTCCCTATATTGCCACCAACATACACAAAGCAAATTGAGAGATCATGTAATTATGTTACTGAACTAACATTACATTCAGCCATTAAGTAAAAGTTTAGGGTCTAAAGGAAAATCTGTTAAATGTTATTTCTTGTGCTAGTTCCTCTGTAAATCAACTCCTCATTATCCTCCATTTTCATCCTATGTCTTCATTTCAGTAGAAAGATGCCAATGGGCAGTAAAGGGTATTTCAAATTGAAAGACCCCTATAAGCCTATTTGTTTTCTTCTTTAATTGTTATTGTACAGTCAGGGTTTCCAAATTTTAGATCCTTTTTCTTTGCGCAGTTCACTGATATGTAACAGTGGTTCATTATCATATAAAGGTATGGAATCCTTTATCAGGAAACCCGTTATTCAGAAAGCAACAAATTAGGGGAAGGCCATCTCCCATAGACTCCATTATAAACAAAAATTTCTATATTTTGAAAATGATTTCCTTTTTCTCTGTAATAATAAAACAGTATTTTTTTATTTAATTTTTTTTTTGTTGTAAGGTGGGGTTGTGAACCAGAAATAAGTGAGGTATAATAATATATATTATGTATAGAAAATAATACTAATAATCATAGAAATGAGTGCAGCTCCCCACAGGCCCAATAACTAGCAACAAATATGGCATCTTACAGCAGCCCCATTGCCTATTTCCAGAATCTACCCCAGTCCAGCCCTGCCCATTACGCTGACACATTATTATCATTTCATAACAGATTCCATAATAATTCTATGGAAGGTTTGTGTAACTGCTGTCATACCTGGAAAAATTGCAGTCCAAGGGCATTAAATAATTCCAAACATGTTACACAGCTCTGATACACTGACTAGTCAATGCTTTCATTCTGCGTGTTCTTAAATATAAGAACAGATGATTTGCTAATCTACAGTTTAGAGCTCACAACCCCAAGCTAGTTCACACATTGTAGGAATTTACACTGGTTTAGTTCAGTAGATTTAGTTGAGGAAAGTATCATCAAACTGAGGCAAATGCCAAGGCAAGACAGATACATACAGTGAATTATAACATACAGATATAGGATCTGTTATCCAGAATGCTCAGGACCTGGGGTTTTCCAGATAATAGATCTTTCCATAATTTGGATCTCCATACCTTAATTCTACTAAAACATAATTTAAACATTAAATAAACTCACTTGGACTGTTCTTGCACTATTTCATTATTACAGAGAAAAAGGAAGTTATTTTAAATTTTGGAACTATTTGAGTCTCATCGAAATAGTTTCTCCTTTAAAGTCAATGGTAGGAAAAGGATCAACTTTATTGCATCGCAAACTGTCCCTGGGGATTGTCAATACCAAAGTTTTATTCAAATTTTTTAAAAGGAACAAATGAAAAAAGTTTGAGATAAATCTGCCCCTAAGTGTCACTTAACATTTTCCCCCAATTATTGATGTGCAAAGGCGGAGGGTGACTTTTTTGTTTGGGGAGGCTAAATATGAGCCATACATATACTGACTTTAAACTAATGTGAGACTTAGTGGATTCTCTGCTGTTATGGAAAATGAACCTCCCAACTACCTCTTGCGGTTCCCACTGACTCCCAGGGATACTGTGCAAAAGTGTCGGTGGGAGGGCTTTTTTTGCCCTAAAATGTTTAGGATGTAAAAGTATTCATACATGCACTTCTGTGAGGGGTTCTCCATCCATTTGTGTTTGAAATCAGTTAACTTAAATGTGTTTTAGTTTATTTTATAGCGAGAAAGGCAGTTGGTACTGACACCCCAGGCACATTATATACAGTGAAATGCAGTCTGTATTTCCAAAACCATCACATTATAAACAGTGAAATGCAGTCTGTATTTCCAAAGCCAGCACATTACATGCAGTGAGAAGTAGTGGGTACAGATATTCAGGCCCTGGCACTATAACACTGGCACTGACACAACTGATGGCTTTGTTTCCTAGCCATGCACTCATGAACAAAACAGTGATAAAAGCAAAAAGAAAAGTGTGAAAGCAAACAATAAAGAAATATAAAAGAATAATTAGCTTTTTTGAGGGGGAAGGAGTTCATTTAGGATTAGAGGAAGGGTGAAAAGAATATCACAGATGCCAGCTTACAAAAATAATTATTTAATGTCAGCTACTGAGTCAGTTTTTAGAGTATATATAATATAGTACCTGCTAGAGTGGGATGAAATCTGCAGCACATGTACAGAGCTAGTGAGGTTCTTACAGTAGGTAAAGTTTACAGCCTGCAGAACCTTCATATCAGTCTTCATTGTATTTTCCTCTCCCCAGTCCTGCCTACATCTGTGGCTTGATTGGTCTTTTTCACTGTCTGTCAAGAGAGCTGCACTCTGATTGGAGAAGACATAAGAAAGAATGATCCAGTCAGAGTGCAGCTGATTACAACAGAACCGGAGCTTGCAGGAATGCGCTGACCTACTAAGATGTTAAAGTAGCAGCGCAGAGAAAGTTAAGTACATAGTGAGTTTTTTTTCTAATGTGCTAAGCAGGTTTGGGGAGGCTTAGCCTCCTGTAGCCTAATTGAAAATCCACCTGTTGACGTGGCCAACATTTTAACGTGGGATGCTTTTAAAAATGCTTATTTAGAGTTTAGGAACCACTGATTCACAGGGGAAATCATTGCAAAGAAGCCATTATTTATAGAGACTGATTTGGAGGGCGCAGAAAAACAGATAATACGCAGCTCCTTCTACTATTCAGACAATGGCAAAGTGTCAGATTTTGCTGAATTACAAATGATATATCCACAGATTTTCTCCACATAACATATTTTTATTCAAAAAGTCACACATGTAAACTGACAGGTTTAAATGGTAAATTTGTGGTGTCAGCAAATCTATCAAACAAATATAAGAAAGGAAACAAAAAAATACTGTAGGATGTAGGAAGGATGACAACACAACTAACTACAACCTCATGTTCTTGTAAATTGTTTTAAATGTAATATTTTGGCACATACCATTTTTACAATAAATTGCTTCCTAAGGAATCTACAGAGCAACAGCCAGACAGTGGCAGAATTACAGAGGAAGCAGACCCCGTGGTCTTGGAAAGAACTCAGGGGACAGTGGGGCCCGGACTGTTACAAGCTGAGTAGAGCTGGGGACATAGGCGGACAGGTGAAGGGCAGGCTGGGAAGGTACATGCTCTGAAGGCCCCTCTGAAGGCGGGGGGTGGGGGAAGCACATGTCGCTGCTGCCAGATGAAGCAAAAAGATCTCTGACTCTAATGCAAAAAAATATCTTGATCTGAATGAACCACTTCAGGCATTATACATTAGTACAGGTATGGGACCTGTTATCCAGAGTGCCTAGATCCTGGGGCTGTCCAAATAAGGGGTCTTGTCATATTTTGGATCATTATACCTTAAAGCAGTAATCCCCAATACCTTGCTTGTGAGTAACATGTTGCTCACCAACCCCTTGGATGATGCTTCCAGTGCCCCCAAAGCAATTGCTTATTTTTTAATTTCTGGCTTGGTGGATAAAAATGAGAGATGTACTACCAAACAAAGCCATCTGTTGATAGTCTGCATAAAGACTACTAAATAGCCAGTCACAGCCCTTATTTGGCACCCCATGAACTGTTATGATGCTTGTGTTGCTCCCCAAGTCTTTTTACATTTGGCTATTGGCTATTTGGCTTATGGCAAGTAAGAAAGGCTGGGGAACCCTGCCTTAAAGGAAAAGGAAAAGTTAAAAATAAGTAAAGCTCAAATTATTGTCAAACAGATGTACATACACAGAGGGGGACATTTACTAATCCACGAATGGTCCGAGCGTTCATTCTAACACTCCGAGCGTATTTTCGGTGACTTTTTCGTACCTTGCACGACTTTTTCGTATTTTTCATGACTTTTTTGTACTTTGCAACAAAATTTGTGCGACAAAATCGTATCGTCGCGCCAAGTACGAAAGTTTCGGATTCATTCAAGCTTCGGTATTGTGACTTTCCTTGGGCCAGGTTGGAGCTGCAGAGTGCCATTGAGCCCTATGGGAGACTTACCTTGGGCCAGGTTGGAGCTGCAGAGTGCCATTGAGCCCTATGGGAGACTTTCCTTGGGCCAGGTTGGAGCTGCAGAGTGCCATTGAGCCCTATGGGAGACTTTCCTTGGGCCAGGTTGGAGCTGCAGAGTGCCATTGAGCCCTATGGGAGACTTTCCTTGGGCCAGGTTGGAGCTGCAGAGTGCCATTGAGCCCTATGGGAGGCTTTCCTTGGGCCGGGTTGGAGCTGCAGAGTGCCATTGAGCCCTATGGGAGACTTTCCTTGGGCCAGGTTGGAGCTGAAGAGTGCCATTGAGCCCTATGGGAGACTTTCCTTGGGCCGGGTTGGAGCTGCAGAGTGCCATTGAGTCCTATGGGAGGCTTCCAAAATCATGCACAGAAGGTTTAAAGTCGGAAAGGTTTTCCTGCATTTTACGATCGTTCGGTACGAAACGGTACGACTTTCGGATCGCCAATACGATATTATTGTGACTAATACAATTTACAATACGATATTATTGTGACTAATACGATTTTTTCTTAAGCATTTTCGTGATATTTGGAATCTTAAGAAATTATCGTATCCAATCCGAATTTATCCCATTTGGGATTCGAACTCGTGTTTTCATGAATGTGCCCCTTACTCTTAAGGACTCCCTTTAAGGTATTATTATTATTATTATTAACATTTATTTATAAAGAGCCAACATATTCCGCAGTGCTGTACCATAAGGTTCTGTGGCTTATTCAGATACTCATTAACTTTTTTAAAAAGTTGTTGTGCAAAATTAATCTACCTTCTCTTTTAGAAATAAGCTGATTTAGGGAACACACATGCGCATTAAATAGTTCAGAAGCCCTATACATGCGCAGTAGTTCTTATTCATTTCCCAGCTGCAGCTTTGGGTTTGGGTCACGTGACATTCCCGTGCATCAGCAGTGACTTCTCTGCCCCTCCCACCTAATCTCAGTGCCAGTAGGATTTACGCTTCTGTTCAGGGGTTAATATAGCTCACTTTTCTTTCCAGTATCAGCGAGAGGAGAAGGAGCATGCACTGTAACGAGCAAAGGCAGAAGGAAGTGCCACAGTGAGAATTAAAATGGCGGCCGCAAACACTGACCAAACTGTTCTTCTAGGCAGCTGTGCATGCACATATAAAAAATTATAATTAACGTTTCAGGTGGAAGGTTTATGAAGAACATTTTTAAGTACTAATGAAATCTCAATTACATCTACAGTTGTCTGCAAACATTGCTGTTACTGTATATACATTTTTACACTGCATTGTAGGGATGCATCGAATCCACTATTTTTGCATTCGGCTGAATCTTCATAAAAGATTTGGCTGAATACCTAACCGAATGCATTTGCAAATTAGGACATGGAAAGGTTAAATGCAGTGCGCACTCAGTGTGCGACAAAAAACTTCCTTGTTTTTGTGACAAAAAGTCACATTATTTTAAAGGACAATGAAAGGTTAATATAAATTTAAAGTAAGTCTAAAGGCATTCTTTTTAAGTACTTACTGCATATCTAAATTCCCAGATCCCTGCTTGCTTCTCTGAGATATGGTGCTGGCAGCCTACAGCAGTGTGAAGCCTACAGTGACATCACTGAAATCTCTCTCCCCTTCCTGTAGGAATGAAACACATGTGCAGTATGAAGCAAGGAGAGAAAGGAAGGGAGAATACCTTTTTAGAGATGGCTGCCTGTTCTAGAGTAAATATTTGATTAGGTGAGCCAAAAGTGTGGCATTTTTACTAAACAATAGGAAGACTATTGGGCAGTATGCTTTTTAAATTTTGACTTGCATTTTCCTTTAAAGATTCGTATTCGGTTCGGCCAGGAGTATGAATTCACCCAAATCCTGCTGAAAAAGGCTGAATCTTAGCTGAATCCTGGATTGGGTGCATCACTACTGCATTTACAGGGCAAAAAGAAACAGGAGCAGTTGAAATTGAATATTTTGACCCCTTAAACAAGGAGCAAGGATTCCATTGGGAGCAAGGATTTGCCTTTAGTAGGAATAAAGGATATGAAATGGCTGCTTTTTTCATCTAATTCCAACTAGATTACTAGTTCTTCACAAGAACAAGTGATTTAACTTACGCAGTTATACACAACAGCCAGTGGCATAACTATAAGGCGCCAGGCCCCAGCAAAATAATTGGGGGGCGCTGGCCAAGGAACAGCAAACTCTCCCCTGCTCCCCTCCCCAGCTGGCTCCTTTCACCGCAATCTTAGGGTCTGCTTCCTCTGCACTTACACCAGCGGCATCAGCTTGTAACCCCTTTACAGTATTTGTAAAACAATCTGCCTATTTGAGCACAATATTTTCATATTCAGAGCCATCAGCACTAGTGATGAGCAAATTTTTTCGCCCGGCATGGATTCGCAGCGAATTTCCCCATTTTGCCCTTGGCGAATTGTTTCGTGAAAGTTCCGTGGAAATTTGCGACAGCAAAATTCTCCGTGCGTAAAAAAAAAAAACTTGTTTTGCAAATTTTCTGCAGTTTCGCAAATTTTATAGCGAAGCAAAACGGGACAGATTCGTTCATCACTAAACAGCACAGATAACAGAAAGAGGACAGAAACATGCTGCTTTCAGTAGCAGCTACTGTCTAAGTTCTAGTCTTTGCACTGGTGGTTCTGACTATGGAATCACTACCTGATTAACAGACCTGTGAGTAATTGAGCGAGGCTGACTTCTGCTGCATGGTTTAAAGCAGTGATCCCCAACCAGTGGCTCGGGGGCAACATGTTGCTCACCAACCCCTTGGAAGTTGCTCTCAGTGCCCCCAAACCAGGTAGTTATTTTTGAATTCCTGACTTGGGGGCAAGTTTTGGTTCAATAAAAACAAGATTTCCTACAAAATAAAGCCCCCTGTAAGCTGATAGTGTGCATAGAGGCCCTAATAGCCAATCTTAGCTCTTATTTGGCACCTCCATGAACGTTTATGATGCTTGTGTTGCTCTCCAAGTCTTTTTACATTTGACTGTGGCTCACTAGTAAGAAAGGTTGGGGATCCCTGGTTTAAAGAAACAGACAACCAGTGGAAACTGGGACATTGTAATAACAATTCCAGTTACAAATGACTTTAAACTGTTGATATTATTAAAAAATGTATATTGGAAAGTTGTATAGAAATACAAGCTTTCTCATTAGGCAATATTATTTTTGGGATAGCATTCCTTTTATTTTTTTCTTCCTTTCTTTTATAGAGCTGCAGTTCTGTTTTTAACATCTGGGGTTCTAACTATGGCTGAATATGGGACAATAATAGCTGCAAAATTGATCCCTCAGGACCAAGTCAGCAGCTCATAGGCCTGCATATAGGGCCTTTGGAAGGGCCTGCCCAACCAATATCTGCCCAACAATCAGCCAGATCTCTACTGGGCATTTTGAGAATACTGTCAGGCTGGGATGCATCTGTATGATGATGTGGTCTTCACCCAACAGGTCCCCATGGGCAGAATGATCTGATATTTGACCCCCAAGCAAAGATCTGCTCATTCGCCAACATCATCATATAAATGGATCTTTATATGTATGGGCAACTTATCTTTAACAGATCATTTAGACTACAGTTAGATGGCTAGAGATTTAGATAAAAACATCCTTTTTATCCTGTTTATATTGTAAAATATTTTGAAAGTTAGTATGGTCCTTAATAATATAAATATTCTAAAGAGAATATTCTAAGAATTCAAAAATAGAAATATACATGTTTGCTTGGATTTATTTGGTTTTAAAGAAAACAATATATATTTCTATAAAAAGCTCCCATAAAGGTATTTCTAATAATCCAATAACGGAGCCAATGATTTATTACATTGGCTTTATTAGACATTATCTTAATATCATTAACTATTACTACCAAAAGCCAACATTAAATCTTTGAAAAGTTAATTTAGTTTGCCATTAATCATGTGTGTATGTATTATACACTGAGAAATACAGAATGCTCTCTTTTTGAGAAATCTATTCCAGGAACTGATATCCCGCCTCTCTTTATTCATTTATCAATATATTAGTAAAGCAATAAACAAATGTTTCATTGAATTTCATTGCATCATGCAATCAACCAAACAAATAATTGGTTTTATATGATACATGGCACTCCAGGCTGGATGTGTTCCAGGTTAATGCTGGTCACATGGGAAGAGCCACTCCAATTATGCAGCTTTATCTGTGCCCCTGTCCTTTCTTATAATTGTGCTAATATAGTTGCATAGGCTCCACCAGATGAATTTACATTCCTATCTGGCACAGTGTGTCTGATCTATAAAGCTCATATAGTACATGAAAGAAAGTACAATCAATGTTTGGTGCTTGTGGTTAAGGGAAACGAGAAGCTGGTTTCCACTATGAACTTCCTTTGGGTCCTTCTGGTATTTTATAAGAGGACACATAAATCAAGCATGTCAGGAAGTTTTGTCTTTGGGGCATGGATATAGTGGCACGCGAAGGCCACCAAGGCGTGACACAATAGACATTACAAGAATGTAAGCCCCATACCAACTGCTTCAGTATTTAGGAACATAACCAGTGAACCATTTGAATGTTCATTTAACATGTAACTACAGTGCTGATTTGACATGCGGTTGGTAGGATGAAACGCTCAGATGAGGAAAATGCTTTTAATAATATTGCACTGGGCCCACTGGCATGGGTGTCTGCAAACAAGGGTAACCACCCCCCCATTTTAAATTTTGCATACTCCACAACCCACTGTTCCAAATCTCAGATGCCCATGCCTTCCACTGTGGAACACACAGCTACCTTGTAATCTTTACAGGAGCCAGGCAGAGGGAGGCAGAGAGGGAAGAACTTTGGTGTTGGTATTCTGCCTGTGCAGGACTAGGTAAGGCAATGCATTTAATCTGTCCAGTTATACATTCATCTTACTGGCTGAACTGATCTGGCATGTCTAAAGTTAATGGGGTGCTTATTGCCTATTTATTGATCTTACTGGCTTGTGCAGGGTTAAAGAAGTGCACATTGGCCATTTCTACAGTGACTGTACTAGCATGTCTGTTGTCTTTATGCTGAATATCCATTCCCTTTAGTGATTATACTGGCATATTTCTGGGTAATTTAAACGTTATCCATTATACTGATGCCGCTGGGTTTCAAATGTCTGTTATCTATTTTATTTACTGATTATTCTGGTGAATCTCGGGTTAATATGCAGATTATCCATTTTCTGTAAAAGTAATACTGGCACATCTGGGATTAAAATGCTGGTTATCCATTTTCTGTAGTAATTATACTGGCACATCTCTGGTTAATATGCAGATTGTCCATTTCTGTAGTAATTATACTGGCTTGTCTTGGGTTAATATACTTGTTATCTATTTTTGTAGTAATTTTACTCACTGGGGTATGTTTTGGTGAAATGGGCGTGGTATTTAAGGGTGTGTTCTCATGGGGCAGGGTTTCATGCTTTATACTCTCTACTTAAATAGCCCCCCCTAGTTATACAATTATGTTAATTCTGTAAGTTGTTAGTGACTTTATAGGCTTTGCCAATAAATTGATTTCCTACAAACTTGACACTAAGTTATTGTATACAGGCAGGCCCGGATTTGTGGAGAGGCCACAAAGGCCCTGGCTTAGGGCGGCAGAAATGGGAGTTTAAATGCCCGCGCATGCCCGATTGCTTCGGCGCGGGGGGAGATGGAGCTTTGTTCGTACATGCGAGGGGGGGCGGGGCACGAATGGGGGGGCGGCCTAGGTGCACTCGGATTTGAAATCCAGCGCTGTATACAGGCTCAGTCTTAGAAATACAGATTGTTTTTGCTTGATGATTTTTCTCCCCCTGAAATATTTTCTGTGGACGCCCATGTCTACTGGGCACTTTTTGGAGCAATTTCACTGGCTTACTGTGTATTTTCTTCGAGGCACATTGCAATTCAATGGCGTAATACGTTACTGGGCCCCACAGCCCTAATTCAATTCCGGGCCCCAAAACACTGGAAAGTTGATAAAGTC
The DNA here is from genome assembly GCF_000004195.4 of Xenopus tropicalis. Lineage (NCBI taxonomy): Eukaryota > Metazoa > Chordata > Amphibia > Anura > Pipidae > Xenopus > Xenopus tropicalis. The sequence goes on along the minus strand of NC_030678.2, from coordinate 46,643,799 downwards.
TATCAAGATATATTGAACTCAGTAATTAGGACCTCACTGAGCCCTGTACACTCCTGGGCCCCCCTGCAACTGCATGGTCTTCTTCCTCTGTAGCACCCCAGCTGTCATTCTACTTTTCCCGATACCCGATGGGCCCCCCCTCTGGGAATTACACACCAGCATCCTCTGACACGCATGTTAAAAAGTTTTTCCTGCCCAGCCACCCGGCATATGCTTTATCGTGGCCCCGCTGGGCCTCAAGTGGGTGCGGCCCGGGTGTGATTGTACCCCCTGCACCCCTGGTAGTTGTGCCCCTGCTTGCTAAGCTATATCTATACCTATCGATACCTATAGCTGGCATTGTGTGGAACCCAGTGCAGTCTCTTCTCTTTGAAATACGCTAAAGAGACCTCTTTTTCTCTCTCTATCTCGGCATACATCAACATATGACCTCTTGCCTGCCTTGGAGCAGAGATATCTCCACAGGAAATGGATTTTGATGTATTTTTAATATTAATGTTGACAATTCTAAATATCAAAAGAGCAATTCATATGCAATATTCAACAAATTTTTATTTCTTTTTATAGTTTCTGTCAGACAGGCACATTTGACCAAAGTTTCGCAAAACTTGGACTCGAACTGTAATTTATTGCTGTGTTGATTTAGAGCCGCAGAGGTCCTTCCACATCTGTAGACCCATGATTACTTGAGTTCATTTTTACATTTCCCACAAGTTTGGAATTTTGGTTATGATTTATTTGTGCAATGGGATGGTTTATTAGATTCCTAAGACAAAAAGCAGAGAAGGGAAAAAAAAGGGTGACATGAGAAGGTTTCCAAATATTAACTCAGCTTTATTTCCTTCCATGCCCCTTGTTTTGGAATGCAGTATCTAAAATGAATCAGTACAATTGCCACACAGTAGTTTAATTTAGATCTGTTTTGCTAATTTGGGATTTTTCTCTATCCCGTGGAACAGGCTAAAATAAGATGTCTTCAGCTAAAAGAAATAGTTCATCATTTAGAAGGCAGTACAGGTATGTTATCCAAAGTGTTTAGGATATGGGGTTTTCCATATAAGGGTTCTTATAATTTTGGAATTTGGATCTCCCTACTTTCTACTAAATTTAAAGGACATGTAAACACCCCACAAAAAATGTAATCAGTGAACTACCTCTTTAAAATTTTAAAGGGGAAACCACCCAAACGCATTTTGAAAAGTAAACATAATTTCAAGCAATTTTGCAATATACATCAATTAAAAATCATCTGCATCCTTTTCTAATTTTTAATGCAATAATAGGGTTTGGAAGAGTCACCTAAGTCTGGCCCCCTGTTCTCCTGCTGATCTGGCTGAATACTTTGACATTAAAATAAAATGTAACAGTAGTCAACTGTCCTCAGCCTGCCTTCAGTTTGCATCCTTCAAATCACACAATTCCCTGCACATATGATGTCAATAAGGAAAGGAACATCATGGGTTATGTAGTTCCTGCACACTGTCTGTAAGCTGTGGAGAAGTTGTACAATTTGTAACATCAGTGTTTTAGTCCCTCCTCCGCTGCCAGGATTTCAAATAATACACAAAACACAGTTAACACGGGAGCTCTTACCGCTTCAAAAAACACGTGTGCTGCTTGCAGACCAACTCCCAATGGCCCCAAATAGCAAAAATTTCACAAAAAGCGGAGCACCACGTGATTAACGATAAAAACAGTCTTTATTCAGTCACATTTAAAAGGCACAAGTACATCTTATGGACCTACGCTTAACGCGTTTCGTGGCTCCCCGCCACTTCATCAGAAGCATAAACAGTCCCCCAGTGGGAAAAGATATTTATACCCAGATGGCCACCCTAAATCAGTGCCAGATTGGAATAGTTAGATATAATTAACCCTTAGCTCCCACACATATATCCTCTATAGAAAGCCCATTACCCGGAATACACTGCTACATTCAGAGAGTGCCCATCCAGCTAGTTGTTTGGGGGGCATCCCAGTTGGTCAGTTTCTCCGTCTTAGACAGATCTGTTCCACCTGGGATGCCTTCCAGCAACAGGCAATGGCACTATGGGATTGTTTCCTAGAGAGAGGGTATGCACCAGATGCAATTAAGGCAGCATATGAGAGGGCTGTGAGCAGTGATAGAAGCACCCTTCTTAAATCTAAAAGGTCAGGTACATCGAATTTACACGAGAAAGAGAAATCTAAAGTCCGCTTTTCTATGGTCTATAGTAGGAATGCCCCTCTGATACGTAAAAGAATTTGCAAATATTGGGGTGTTCTTCTACAGGACCCCATTCTAGCGAAGATTTTAGATAAAGAACCATGCTTTGTATATAGGAAAGGCCGAGATGTGGCATCCTGGCTTTCTCCAAGCCTTTATACCTCTAAAAAGAAAAATACACCTTGGTTAAAGTATATAGGCAACTATCGTTGCGGAAGAAAAAGATGTAAGGCGTGCCAGTTGCTAAATGTATCAAAGAGCTTTATTAGTACCTACACAGGGAAAGAATTTCAGATAAAACAATATTTTAATTGTCTTTCAAAAGAAGTTGTATATTTAATAACATGTTCGTGTGGCTCCCAATATGTAGGGAAAACAATACATAATGTTTCCATGAGAATTTTGGAACATGCATCTGCGATAGAAAGAGGGGATCTAAGATCTGCAGTATCAAAACATATGATAGAGAAACATAATGGGAAGGCATCTTTTACCTTCCAGATTATAGATAAACCACCTTTCCAAGTTAGGAAAGGAGATTCGGAAAAAAGGTTGTTAAAAAGAGAAGCTTTTTGGATATATAATCTGCATTCCCTAGAATCACATGGTGGTATGAATAGAGAATGGGAATTGTCTTGTTTCTATTGATATGTATTTGGGGAAACCACATGTATCCATAATTCTTTTTGCATTTATGTTTGTTTTTCTTCTTTTTTCATTATATTGATATTATTTAACATACATATTTGGGGTATATGAGGTTATGCTGTCTCTGTTTTTATATTATCCTGTGTTTTTTCTTGTTTTATATATGTGTGGGAGCTAAGGGTTAATTATATCTAACTATTCCAATCTGGCACTGATTAGGGTGGCCATCTGGGTATAAATATCTTTTCCCAATGGGGGACTGTTTATGCTTCTGATGAAGTGGCGGGGAGCCACGAAACGCGTTAAGCGTAGGTCCATAAGATGTACTTGTGCCTTTTAAATGTGACTGAATAAAGACTGTTTTTATCGTTAATCACGTGGTGCTCCGCTTTTTGTGGAAATTTTTTCAAATAATACAGAAAGAAAAGAACTGATTTGCTGCTTGACTTCAGCATATAGAAATGTTAATTATTGAAAGTTTTTGAAGGAACAAATTACAGTGATAGGTATATTAGGGGTGTGGGGCTCTAATAAATTTTGGTTCAGAAGCCGTAGTTCCCCTTTAAAATACATGCCCACTCAGCACCCTTCCTTAAAAACTGACTTTGGATTTTGGCTACTGAGCATGTTCAGTTCTTCTCAACTCAGGTTACCAAACATGCCCTTCAGTAGAGCAGCCAATAAAGAGATGGCACAACTGGTTTTTATAGAAATTCTGCTGTAGCTCTGCACTTTTTTCCTCAAACCTCCTCTCCTGAGCTCAGTTTAACTGTTGCAGAGCTCAATCCAAACAGGCCTTTTTATCAAAGTAAGTTCTGCATGTGTAAGCCTGCAAATTGCTATTTGTTTTAGGAAATATGATGGTACTAGCGAACAGAGGGGATATATGCAGTACAAATGATACGGTTTGGGTGGGGGAGATGTGCCCAATTATATACATGGTAGGAAAATGTAGGCTTTACATGTCATTTAAATATGTCATTTAATTGTTTTGTCACCAGTATGGATTCATGCAGCTTAGTTAGCATAGTAGGTACTTTTTTTATTATCACACAAAAAAAGAAATTATGTTTAAAAATTATATTTAAGAATTATGTGCTTAAAAAAAAATCTATAGAAGCAGGTTTTCCCATAATTCAGAGCTTGTACTTTGTACAGAATATCCTTTGAAGACCCCTCCCATTTTTCTGATCAAACAGAACAAACAAATTTATAGATTTACCTCAACTATTTGTAATCCAAATCTGCTTGAAATATAAAAGAAAACAGTGGCGTGCAGGCCTATAGTAGTCTAAATTCAGAGTTCTTCAAAAAGTTAACACAATTATTTGGGCTGCATTTGAATTATTGTGTTCTTTCATTAAATGACTCACATGTGTTAGAAGAGTACATATTAATTTTGACTGAGCAATCATTATACAACAGCTTTTACTTAAAGAGCACATTGCTATTGATGTGGCCCTCTTGTAGTCTAACTGGGAAATCAAAAGCCTTCCAGAATGTTATTTTTCCTCCAAAGACAAAGAATTCTGTCAATATTTCCATCAAGATGGAAAGCTTCATTTTACAGCCCTATAAATGATTTGTTTTTCTTGTGTCACTTACTGGTCAACACCTAACATTTTCCCATTTTCCATCTGAGTGTTAGGCAGTAGAACATAATGAGAAAAGTCTGCATACACTTTGGCTCAACTTTCGTTTAAAAACAAATATTTTCCTCTAGCAGCTGGGTACTCTACATTGTCTGTGCCCCCTGTGTACAGTGGATAGCAGTTGGCCAGTAATGACAGTAGCAGAGAATGCCTACCATGGGATGACTTAAAGTACAGCCTGCAGAAGCAGTGATGGGATTTAATGTACCATGAATATAAACAGTATCACCGGTATGCATTTCATTTGCAAAATTTCTGAGTACCCTTATAGTGTTGATTCTCCCTTGTCTTTTCCTCAGTGGTTTGGGACTATAATTTATTGGTGTTTAAGCTAGCAGGACATAAAATGTTAAGAGTTGGCAAGAAATTACACAATTAATTATCAAACCTCCCAACAATGCAAAATAGAAATAGGGACAAAAAGATCTGCCATGCACAGCAAAGCAAAGATTTTTTGACCGTGTTCACCTTGTGGTCATGCCCCTAAATAACACACCCATTCTCACAAAACATCTCCAAGACACACCAGTGTAATTACTACAGAAAATTCATAATAAGCATATTAACCCCAGATGTGCCAGTATAATCACTGCCAGTGAGCACTCCATCACCACAGACAAGTAAGATCATTGAAAAATGGCCCATGAGCACTCCATTAACTCCAGATGTGCCAGTAGGATCATTGTAGAAATGACCAATGAGTACTCCATTAACTCCAGACTGTAAGACTCTGCTGTAAGTTGATCCTGAGACCTTCTGGTTGCTCTCCCTAACCACTGGACCAGGAAAGCAGCCAGCAAGCACTTGTGTCTCATTCATTCTCATTTTATTTCACCTGGCCATTCTAATCACACCTCTGCAGCCTTATTGGAGATATGCTTAGCCAATCAGAGTTGTCTCAGCTCCTGTCGTCTCCTTGCCCTAGTATAGTCCTGTTCCTGATCCCTGCTCAAATCCTGCTCTAGTCCTTTTCCTGCACCTAGTCCTATTCCAGTCCTGTCTGGCATCTGTTCTTACTTCTAGTCTTGTTCCAGTCCTGCCTGGTTGTAGTTCTGTCACTACACTTGCTCCTTCCTGTCAATAGTTCAGTGCACGCTCTGTTCCTCTGCTTTCTGTTACTGGTTCTATGACCTCTCTGTACCACTCTTTCCTGTCACTGGTTCTACGCCTGCTCCATCCCGCTTCTTCTTGTCACTGGTTCTAGATTAAAGTTTCTGCTCCTCTAGGCCCCCCTGCTATCTTGGAATTTAAATTTTGCTGAGGAACAGGGTGCAGAGAAGAACAGCAGATGCAACACAATACATCCAAATGCCAATCTGGGACAGCAGACTGTGGGCTAAAAATTCTGACTGTCCCATGAAAAGCAGGACAGGCGGGAGGTAAGTATTAGAACCAGAACACTAAAGGTAATATGTTCTAGAATAGGAAGAAGACTATGAAGAAGAACTGAAGAGAATTAAGAAATGCAAAAGTGTTCTTGCCAATGCTTTAAATGATACCCTTGGAAATATACATGCGTAACACTATTAGTAAAGGAACTTCTATATGAACAGATTCCAGGTCCTGCCACAGATAAAAGCCAAACACTAAATCAGGCCAAGTTCTGTAAGAGTCCCACATGTTGTCCATGCTTGGCTACTAAACTTTAAAAAGGCATGGCATAAACTTTAGTTTCAGCCTTTGCTATTGAACAGCTACTCATGTGGGTAATAATGAATTTAATGCATGATTACTGATAACTCTACACCAGGGCCGGAACTAGGGGTAGGCAGAAGAGGCAGCTGCCTAGGGCGCAATGATTGGGGGGCACCAGGCAGCCTCTCCTGCCTGCCCCTAGTCAGCGTTCTTTAGTCATTGCCCCCGCTGCTTGTCCTTACGCGGTGGGGGCAATGATGAATCGCAACGTGAACCCCCGCGCTCAACTGTGCATGCGCGCCAAAGGGGGGTGGGCGGCGAATGAGGAAGTTGCAGGGGCGAGGTGGCCGACCAAGTTGCCTAGGGCGCCCGGTCGGCTTGGCCCACCCCTGCTCTACACTATTCTGCCAGGCATCACATTATACTTTCCAGTGCAACTGCTGTCATCTCAAAAGGACATGGTGGCTTAGTGTATAGTACCTTGAAGCACTGAGGTCCTGAGCTCAGGTCTGGTTTGGGCACTCTGTAAGATGTTTGTATGTTCTTAACATGTTTGCATTGAGGGGGGGGGGGGGCATTGGGGCTGATAACTTAGGCAGCGCTGCTGTATAGCAGTATGTATACATAAATGTTATTGTCAGTTCTGTGCACAGGTTATTTAAGAGAGTGTGATGTTATTATTCTAAAATTGTCAGCTGCCATTATCATAGGAAGCAATTCTAAGAACACATCCAAACCCAAGTGTACATTAGGGCTCATTGCAACTGATTGCAACTGTATCTTGTATTTAATTGTATTTATTTATTTGTATTTATTGTTATACTGTGTATTTATCTATTATTATCTTAATACCCCCCTGTTTGTATTAATGTATTCTACTGTACAGCGCTGCGTACATAAGTAGCGCTTTATAAATAAAGATATACATACATACATACATACATAACTTAGTTCTCCACTTATTACAATGCAAAAGAATCCTCCAATGATTTGTACAACTCTGACTCCATGTTTTTTTGTTGCTGGAGCTGGAGGATTTAAACACAGTTTACTATGTCAGAACAACTAACAGCAGTAAAGCTCTGTGGTGGAATATATTTGTGCTATATAAATAAATGATAATAAACAGCCTCCCTTCTGATGTTTGGTTACAGAGTGATCCACTGAAGTATAATTACTGGAACAACAGGACGGATGCAAACGGGTGTAACCCCATTGTATTTATTCAAATGTAAGGTTTCAGGGGCACCCCCCCTTTTTCAGACATACACACCCCTAATGCAAGTGCATTATTTAAAGGTACAACTATACATATTATACAATACAATTTTACAAATAAAGGGAAATGCACACATTTTCATACAGCCATAAAATTGTAATTTAGCCTTATTAATACATATTCTGTGCAAATAATTATTGTCTTCATGGCATTTTGAAGGCTCATATGGTCGGACTGGCCCACCATAATACTGGGAAAAATCCCGGTGAGCCCTGATTCTGTCCCTGAGCCCCTAATTCTGGGCCCTGTTACAGCCACCCACACAAAACAAAAAGTAAAAACTTAATTAAAGATGGCCATCTGTAATTATTTCAGTGGAGGTTTGGCCAGATGGACAGCAGAAAGTAAGTGGCAGAAGAGGGGAGATATGGTGCGGAGAGGTGGAAAAGGTGCAGAGCGGTGGAAATGGGGCTGGCGGGGAGGGGGGTATATGTATGCAGCCGCGACCAGATGGTGGGCCCTTGACTTAAGTACCCAGTGGGCTCCACGTGCCCCAGTCCAACACTGCATATTGATAACATGATAAGGAAACCTGTAGTGAAAACAATGCAAAATTGTTTTACCCTTGTAACATTAATAGGTTAAGACTGCTTTATTCTATTCATAGAGTTTTCATTTACAAAGGGCTAACCAACAAATTTTGTGATTTCTTCGATTATTTAAATAGGTTACACTGACCATCAATTTGACACATGCTACTGCACTACATTTATAGCTTTTGCCACTACACTTTTTATTAAACCCACTGGTAGGAATAATTTTCTTCAGGCTACAAGTTTTTGAACTCTCCGACTGTTTAAGGCTTTGCCCAAGAGACAGTTTACCAGGGTTAAACTCATCACTTCTAACAATGAGTTATATCTTTAGAAACAATGAAAACGGTGCAGTATAAGTATAAAAGAAAGTGCTAAGAAGAAGGTGAACTTGTGAGGGTCAGGGAAGAGGTAAAAGAATTCCCAGGAGTAAAACTATTTAAGAAACTAGGGGCAAATAATAAAGGGCAACATAATCCTCTTGTTACAGTATAAACCCATCCAAGTAAACCCAGCACACACAAACCTTTACTGATCTATCTATACACTCACATACATAAACTATATATACAACCACTAGTACTAACTGTAGATATTAGTATCACAATAGCCTTGGATATTCTGATTGTTCAAGAACTCATCCAGGCCCTCTTAAAGGCATTAACAGAATCTGCCATTACCACATCACTAGGAAGGGCATTCCCCAACCTCACTGCCCTCACCGTGAAAAACCACCTACGCTGCTTCAAATGGAAGCTCCGTTCCTCTAATCTAAAGGGGTGACCTCTGGTGCGTTGATTGTTTTTATGGGAAAAAAGAACATCTCCCATCTGCCTATAATCCCCTCTAATGTACTTGTACAGAGTAATCATGTCCCCTCGCAAGCGCCTCTTTTCCAGAGAAAACAACCCCAACCTCGACAGTCTCACCTCATAGTTTAAATCTTCCATCCCCTTTACCAGTTTAGTTGCAGTCTCTGCACTCTCTCCAGCTCATTAATATCCTTCTTAAGGACTGGAGCCCAAAACTGCACTGCATACTCAAGGTGAGGCCTTACCAGGGACCTATAAAGGGGCAAAATTATGCCCTTTTTTATACAAGACAGCACTTTATTTGCTTTAGTAGCCACAGAATGACACTGCCTGGAATTAGAAAACTTGTTATCTACAAAAACCCCTAGATCCTTCTCCATTAAGGATACCCCCAACACACTACCATTCAGTAGATAGTTTGCGTTTATATTATTCCTACCAAAGTGCATAACTTTGCACTTATCAACATTGAACCTCATTTTCCAGTTTGCTGCCCAGTTTTCCAATTTTGTCAAATCGCTCTGCAAAGCAGCCGCATCCTGCATGGAACTGGAGTTTTGCACAATTTAGTGTCATCAGCAAAAATAGAAACAGTACTCTCTATGCCCCCCTCCAGGTCATTAATAAACAAGTTAAAAAGCAAAGGACCAAGGACTGACCCCTGCGGTACTCCACACTGGTCCAATTAGAAAATGTTCCATTTACCACCACTCTTTGTAATCTATCCTTCAGCCAGTTCTCTATCCAATTACAAATATTATGTTCTAGGCCAATATGGCAACCTATTTAGTGCATTTTCAGTTCGCCACTGTTTTCTTACAGAAAAGGTAAAGCTGGAGTAAAGCTGGAAAATATCAAGCCTAAATGGTGGCAGAGTTTAAAAATTAGGGAATGTGGCACGTATCCACACCATAATTATCAACATTGTAGTGGCATTATTCCAGTGGACAATGTGACTCATCCTTTTAAAGGGAATCAAACTGGCATAAAAAGGGTTTTTACTTATGACAGTAAGGAAATGTCATTTTGTATAAAATGCCCACGTGGCATAACCTATAATCTAGATCCAGATCCACCTTAAAGGAGAGGGAAAGGTAATAACTAAGCTTTATGAGAAAGGTCTATGTAAATACAGCCATAAGCACTCACAGAAATGCTGCAGAGTCCTCTATCAAAAGAAACACAGGATTTATTGTCTCTTTTTTTGTAAACACAATGTTCCAGTGTCTGACTTCCTCTCTCAGAAATATCCTTAATTCCCATGGCCAGAGTCTCTCTCTTCTCCTGCTCCCCCTCCCACTAGAATGCTAAGAACTCCCTCCCCCCTTGCTTAGGAATGTGTGATCTCAGCTATAAGGGCTAGAGACTGCAGGCAGGAAGCTACTTAAAATGGCAGCTGCTATCTTAAGCAAACGGAGAAAGCTTCTAAAACTGTTTACTCAGGTAAGTTAATGGTTTCTGCAGAATAAATATATTGTTCTAATGTGCCAAATCTATTGGCAGTAAAATGCAAAAATGACTTTGCTTCTCCTTTAATGATCATAAATTCACCCCTGAGAATAATCAAACTGATGAAAGAAAGGGAAAGCGATGGGAAGGAGATTAGGGAGAAATATAAAAAGAAAAGGGAAACTACACTAACTAAACAGTTCTTTAAAAAAGGGCTACAGGGTTCCCGAAAATAGTGGTCAGTGAAGAACAGGACGGAAAGAAAACCTTATTACAAAGGAAGTGTTACTGGATTTGACTTTTGCAGAGTTTCCACAAGATCTTTACCAGTTTAATCTGTTAGGTTATTTATAAATTGTATTTCAAAGGTAAATTCTGCTAATACTTTGCTTTTTATTACAGATACGAAATATGAAACCCTCATGTACCAGAGGTAAAGTAAAAGGAAAAAAAATGTTTCTTTTTTAGAAAAGGTTAAAGCAGTCTTAAACTGAAAGTATAGAAGTTCCAATTTTATATTGTTTCATTTCACAGGTTTTTCTTATCATGGTATAGGATGCTTAGGACGCTTAGGACGCTGATTATCTGCCAGTTACAGTATTGGACTTTGAATTATAGGCTTTATTAATATAGTTCAATTGCACATTTCTGGCTGTATGTAAATGTGTATATTACGCCATGAATTGTACCTTTTATTAAAGGGGTGGTCTATCTTTAAGTTAACTATGTTATGATGTTATCATTTTTTAAATGTTTGCCTTTCTCTTTTGCCTCTTTCCAGCTTTTAAATGTGGGTCACTGACCCCAGCCGCCAAAAACTATTGCTTTGTGACGTTACAATTTTATTGTTGTTGTTACTTTTTATTCCTTATCTTTCTGTTCAGGCCTTCTCCTATTTAAATTCCTGTCTTTTGTTCAAACCACTGCTGGGTTTCTAGGGTAAATGAGACCCTAGCGATGAGATAGCTGCTGAAATACCAAACTTGAGATCTGCTGAACTAAAAGCTAATTAACTGAAAAACCTTTAAAAAATTAATAAATGAAGACCAACTGCAAATAGACTCAAAATATCAGTGTCCACATCGCACTAATAGTTAATTTAAAGGTGAACTACCCCTTTAGAATAATCCCCATGAGCAGGGGCTAGGCCCTGAGGCAGCCTAGAGGATTCTGCCTGCCCGTCTGCACTTAGGTTTTTGTGTCAAAAGGGGTGGAGGGGGGGGGACTACATCACTAGTGCAGAAAGTGTTTTAGTGCTCTTAGTGGTTCTCGAAGTTACCATGAGCGGCTTTTTGTCACCCCTGGCAACATGTGAGGTGCTGCCGCCTTAAACAATTTTTCAACTCACCTCGTGGCAGGCAGCAGCACCCCTGCCTATGAAAATCCCACACGATCTGTTCAAAATCTAAATCCTTGTTACTGAAATTGGAGTAAACACTTAACTTGAAGTCCTTTATCCCTATGTTTGATTATAGCATAGTATAATGAAACTTAAATCTGAGAATGTAAGGTGCCTGGCGTAAGTGCTGGCAATCACTATTCTCATTGGTGCATTCTGATGCATATATAATTAAGTTTTGGTCAGTGCAGTTTTCATTGGGGATTCTTCTTGCACCAGTAATTACATTTTTCATTACATTCTATAGGGAACCAGAGGATGCAGAGAGACAGCTTTAAATCTTGAGTGATTGTTGTTACCTGACATCTCCCACATCCCACGTCATAGAACATTACCTGCAAAGCAATGTATATCTGTCTGCTTTGTTTCTCTGTGCAAGTAACACCACTTTACATTGCTTGTGTATGTGGAACAGAGATATTTGTTATGCCGAAAACTCATGAAAGTCTGAACACACTTCAAACATCGGCTCAGAATATTTGTTTTTAATATTTATAAAGTTAGAACAATTTCACTCGCTTTGATCATCACAGCAGCTTTATGACATGCTGACATTTTGTTCCCCTTTTGTGTTGTTTTCTTTTATTGAACCTTCGGATATAACTTCAGATCTTTACTCCTGGTCTTTCTCCTCACCGTGGGTGATAATATAGCATAGGTTCTTATAATCTAGGTTACCAGCAACATCTGGGGGGAAAGCTGTAAACATCTGGGTGATCTGTAACAGAGACACAGAGCAAGCTGACACTGGAAGCCGCCGTTAAAACCATGTTTGTATTTCTTTTCATGTTTCTCTTAAGCAACACAATGCAATGTGGGATGCACATGTGACACTGGCAAATACTGAATCAGAATGTTCAAAGAAATCGAAATCTGGCAGTGATTTATTGAGCAAGCAATCAATTTTTACGATGTAGCAAAGTTATTAGAACGAAAGTAATTTTAAAAAGAACATGGAAAGCATCCTGACATGAAATCCATACTCAGAGTAACTAAAGACCCGCAGAAATAAAGGTATCTATACCAGGCCTGGACTGGCAATCTGTGGATTCTGAGAAATGCCAGAGGGCTGCTGTAAGATACCTTTCTGGCCCCTATGTACTTGAAATACCAGGGCCTATTTTAAAGCCTAGTCCAGACCTGATCTATACTGTTCTTCTGCTAGAAACAGTGTTTCTAAACTGTACTGAAATACTTAGAGGCAAAGAAATTGGATTTTCAGCTTTCATTTGGTCGTTTAAAACTGTTTCTAGCAAAAGCCAATTCACTTGGATTGGCACTTGGTACTGGTCAAATCACTTGGTCATTCGCAGCAGGGAAACCCCCAAAGTCCAGCCATGATCATCAGGCTGCTGAGTTAGTTTGGGCCCATATACAGATATGAAAGCATTTGGTAGAATTGGTGGTGTTTGATTAATATGCTGTGTGTGTCCCAGTATTCTTAATAAGAACATGTACAGCAGCTCTATGAACCATGGGGATAGGCTAACTCACAGCTTATAGATCAGCTGAAAAGTTGCTAAGAATAGGACATTTTGTGACTTGATATAACTTGGACGAACCTGGCTGAAAGTGAGGGAACCTTGGGTGGCATAAAATCTGGCTACATTACCAACATGCTTTCCCCTAACTTTTCTTACCTCTTCCTGAGTGAAGCGGTCTGCCTGAGTAGTAAGCATCTCACGAATGCTGTTTGGAAAAAAATATATATATATTTCAATTTGCAACAACACGTGCAGGTGTGGTCTTTTTGGCAAGCTGGGCAGGATTGCAGTAAGTCCAGCACAATTGTGCCAAGCATTGGTTATTGTGCACAAAAGTGCACTTTGCTTATGCACTTGCAGATGTACATTTGTCCTTTTGACTCTTACTGAAGGAATGTTTGTTGCTAGGCAGGTCCTAAATGGTGCATATGCTTTGTAATGCTGTGCAGCAAAACAAGTGGCCCATGGGTCATTTTGTGAAAAGTGGAACCCCAACACCCCCACCCCCTAAGTCTTGAGTCAAAATACTCATTGTATGCTATTTTGTTCTGTCTAGCCATGTCCCTCACAGTTTGGAGCCCAGTACAAGTGCACATACTGGAAATCTGTAAGTAATATCAGTATATTCTTTCTAATTGCAATGGTATGCTGAAATAATTTTAGCTGATTTCATTGATTCTGAGACCTACTAAAAGAGTTCAGTGCAAATAAGAGGAGATACACATTGCAGATCTAAAACTGATCAGTTAAATAAGTGTAAATAAGCCTTAATGCAGTTGCACAACGAATACAATGAGAAACATTTGTTCCACGTTGTACCACTCCTTTATATGCTGCATACAATGGGTATAGTCAGGCACAATATGCATGGATGCTATCCTATGCAGGGGGCAATGTTCTACAATAGCACTTAATGCACTATTTGAGAAGATGAAAGATTGAATAGATACCTTAAAGATTACCCTAAGGACATTGAACTGACATAAAATGATTAACTTACTAATCTGCTTTAATGTGGCCTTTTCCATCAGGGTCGAAAATCTTGAAAGCATTCAGGATAGTTTCCTCTGGGTCTGTGCCTGGAATACATACATCAGAGGTAATAAAACATCTGTCTTCATTCTCTTCATCTCCAATGAAAGGCAACTCTCTGTCTATTTGACTGAGCGGATGATGTGCTACGCTTGCCTTTATTATCCTCTCCCCATCTTCTCTACATTTTTCACCACCTCAACACCTCCTTAATTGCCTACAAACTGGCAGGGTATGAGGATGATCTGCCAGGCATTATTGAGTGGAACAGTCTCATTAGAGCACAATCATTGATGTGTCACTTTTCAAAACACGCAACTGATATTCTTTTGACTGTGCACTTAAAGGCCATATTGATGCTGCATTCCCTTTACTGTAACTGGTCGGCCCATGGTTACCCCTGCGCTACTGTAAGGATCCTTATAGGATAAAAAACACAGTATTGTCACTTTTCTTATAAATCTTGCCTTTTGGATCTGCAAAGTTTAGATTTATGCACTGAATCAGACATTGTGTTGTTCCTGTTTCCTCCTGGATTTGCCTAAGGCCCGCAGAAAACATAAGGGGGTTCTAAATACTTTATTAATCTGTCCAACTGCACCAGCGAGTAGTAACGAGAAAACCTGTCTCACTTCACTTCTTATAAAAATTTTCAAAACTGCAGAAAATTTCACAACACAGCGAAAAATTCACAAAATGGGCAGTTTTTTGTCAATGAGGGTTTTTCTAGTTGCATTTCTTTGCTGCAAAATTTTGGTGTGTTTTTGCCAGTAGTGAAAAGTTGAATTTCTTCACAAATTCATGCCTGCTAAAAAATTTCACTCATCACTACCAGCAGCCTCTCTAAGAAGATTAACTAAATTACAGAATATTCACCAGTGAGAATCCTAATTACTAATTACTAAAGTTAAGGTGTCCTTACTAATAAGGTGGCCAGGCTGATAGAAGCTGTTGACAAACTGAGTCAGCAATCTGCCCCATGTATTGGGCCCACCCACAGGCCTACCCGACCAATAGCTTGCCAAAAATTGGGTAGACGGCAGTCAGGCAAGTGTGATTTTCCCTGTCAGATCTAGGAACGGATCTTGCAATGATGTGGTCCTTGAACCAACAGCCTGCATAGCAGCAATTATGATCTGCTCGTTTGGGCCCAGGTGGTGGGCATATCGAGAAAGATTCGCTCATGTAGAGAGGTCTACTTTTTTATTGTTTGCGTTTTTTAAAAACTTAGCTTTTTGTTCAGCAGCTCTCTGGTTTGGAATTTAAGCAGAAATTGGTTGCTAGGGTCCAATTTAACACTAGTAACCAGGCAGTGATTTGAAAAAGAGATGGCGATATGAATGAAGGGTGGCCTAAACAGAAAGATAAGAAGTGATAAAAATAACATTTTAGTATTAAAGAGCAATTGTATATTGGCAGCTGGGGTCAGTGGCCCCCATTTGAAAGCTCAAAAGAGTCAGAAGAGGAAGGCCAATAATTAAAAACCTATAAAAAATAAAAAATGAATTGCAAAGTTGCTATGAACAGGCCATTCTATAACATACTAAAAGTTAACCTTAATGGTAAACCAATCCTACTGTGATTTGCTGGTACAGTTCCTAAGGCTGATGCCACACGTGGCGTTTTTACGCTGCGTATTTTCTAATTCTCTCGGCGGCTGAAAAACGCCTGATATCATCATCCATAGAAATAACTTGAAAAGACGCGAAGCAAACCACACAAAGCGTAAATACGCTAGAAAACGCCTTAGCACGGATTTTTCAAGCGTAGGCTGAAATACGCCAGTACTTGCAAAGCAAGCTATTCCTATGTATACGCAAAGGCAGCTGCCAGACCTAGCAGAAATACGCAGCGTTTTTTGCTATTTCACACTATTAGCACCATGGCAACGGGATTTGCTTACGTCACCAGTTCTAGGCTGAAAAACGCCATGTGTGGCGTTTTTAGGCTGAGAAAAAATGCAGCGTAAAAACGCCACGTGTGGCATCAGCCTTACAGTTCTTCAATAATTTGTTGAAGTATTCTGGTCCAGCAAGATTGGAGTTAAGTATGGTTAGACCCTTGATATTTCATACCATCAAACCCTGTTTATGGATTTGGGGCCCTTTCAAATGTGAATGAAATGTAGAGTGCTAATGAAAGTTTAGTGAAGATAACAACTAGATAACAGCCTTTTATGTAGAACTGGTCCATTACACTGCAGCTTGTAGATATATGTGCCCAGCATACAAACTAGCATTTCATTTCAGCAGCGCATTTCAAAGGTACAAACTAGAATGAAATTCATATGCGCAGATTTATGTAACATGAGACATCCTACTGAGAAAGAACTCATCTTATAAATGATCTTAGTTAATTAGAACAGAAATGAGAAGCTGGGCACATCCTTGGAATCAGAAAAACACGGATTAGCTGCTTTTTTTCACTACATACATTTGTATAAGAAAACCTTGTTTCTACAAACTGCATCGCCTCCAAATTAGATCGATGAACATCACTTGAACATGTATGAATTCCAATGTGTCAGTTGTGAACCTACAAGGTACTGGGCCCAACAGCACTATTATTTTATTTGTAGGAATTAGACATTTCTCCCAACATATACTGAACTGCTTACCAACCTGTTCCCCAATCAACCCCTTTATTTCTTCTGGCCCCCAGTAGTGCCTTCTCCATGTACTTTTTATGATAACAGGGAAATCTGTGCATCTGTTTTTCACAGAAATCATATTATCACAAGATGATTATTACTTTTTCATCTTTGCCAGAAATGGCAGGCATGAGAATTTTGGATTCAGATATAGGGATTTAAAATTAGAGCCACGCCATCTAGACAGAAAACGATACAACCCATAAATTACTGTCTACAATTCTCTAAATAATATAGACTTTATTTTTTGTGGCTAGTAAATTATCAGCTTCTTTGCCCTAGAGCCTATAAGTATTCCTCTGAAGCTAAAAATATCCCATGGCATGAGGAAAAAAAAAACCCGTAACACTTCAAAGGAATGATACTGTACAACGCTTCTCATGATGGGAATGTCAAAGGCACTGCCAATATTATTATCTGAAAATGACATGGTAACATGATGGCTGATATTAAAGAAATTGCAGCCAGTCTAAAAACACCCCAGCGCTCATATTCTAATAAGAGCTGAAGAGTGAAAGCGACAGTGTGGGATCCTATCATGCAACGTAAGCCATCAGGCATTCTGGGACTGTACAAGGGCTTGGCATGCTAAGTACAGTGGGTTTAAGTGCCTGGCATTCCTCTGGGCTGTTAATGTCATTTCAGACAGGCTACAGCGTCAGTTGATCCGCTAGAAGTGGAAAGAATGAAGATGATGATAATAGGCCAGTCGGTACTATGTTGACCATTGAGGAGCCATATTGAGATCGCTAAGTGTTTAGTGACTTTTGCAGAAAAAAGATCACATTTATGGGGAATTCTTCACATACAACATTTAATAAATGCTGTTATTATTTTGTAGGTTTCATTCACTGGGTGAGAGGGCTTTATTTTCTTACAAAGTCCAGTAGTGCTCTCCCTTGTCGTCTAGAAAGGCAATTTCCTTGAGACTGGCACAGATATAAAGATATATAATTCAGATATACAGTTATTTACATTTACATTCCCAGAGCCCAAGTGATCCATCAACTAGGCATTCACTAATGCTTTGAGTCCCAGGCCTTTTTGTTGGATTCCTATTTGGATGTGTGTTCCTCCAACCAGATCCAAACCCCTGTTAGTTTAAACTAATGGACAGATAAAGGCATTTTTTTGAAGGTGGTGTAATCTTTGGGAGCAAACTTAACCACTTTTTCATTAAAGGAATACTGTCACGGAAAAACATGTTTTTTTTCAAAACACATCAGTTTCTCCAGAATCCTGCCATTTTCTTTATTGCCCAGGATGCCACAGTCATCTGCTAAACTTCAGTCACACTTTACTGCTGAGCTGCAAGTTGGAGTGATACCACTCCCCTCCCAGCAGCCGATCAGCAGAACAATGGGAAGGGAGCAAGATAGCAGCTCCCGGTAGATATCAGAATAGCACTTAACAGTAAGAAATCCAAGTCCGGTTTGGGACTCGGGATTAGGAGAGACAATAGGTTACCTGAAAGCAAATCTACCGTAATGTGTTTCGTTGACTCCTTCTGAAAGCTCAGGCACAATGCACTGAGATGGCGCCCACACACCAATATTACAACTTAAAAAAATACATGTGTTGGTTCAAGAAAGCATTTTCCCCAAAGTCATAGCTACCCTCCCAGGATTATCCTAGTTCACAATATGGTAATGCCAAACTACACTAGCCCTATCCAAACTGAGTCAACTGCTATATTAGAATTTCATAACAAAGGAGATGTTATTATGTTGGGATTAATTACGATCATGTGTTATGTTTGTAGTTCTTGTTATACAACATCCTATCAAGTGCTCAGATGTCATCAATTTTTTTAATTCATTCAGTGGGAAAAACTGATATAAAAATGATACTGCCTTATTATAAAAGTTGCTTGACTTCAACCAGTCTTTTCGATTTCCTACCTTGTTTCTTCTACAAATATTCTTTTGATCAAAACAGTGATACACTGCAATGAAAGATCTACAGACTTTACTTCACTGAACTGTGCAGCACTGGTTTTATGGAATATAGGGTCCTTGGCAGAGACAGGCTAAGCTGACTGGGTGCCCTAGGCAACCCGGCCATCCCCATCAACCCCCAGTGTGCATGAACGCGGACATGTGTATGCTCAGTGGCGTTGGGGGATAGAGGGGTTGGTTTAAGCGAGGTTTAAAGCAATGCTGGGGATAAGCGATCGCAGACTAAGAGGCACATTTACAAAAGCACGAATGAACACTCCGAGCATATTTTCGCTGAATTTTTGGGCGTTCGCGCAACTTTTTCCGTACACCGCACAACTTTTTCGTACGCCAAACAACTTTTCGTAAGCTAGCACGAAAAAATCAGAAAGGTTTTACTGCTGTTTACAATGGTTCGGTACGAAAATTTTGGGACTTTCGGATCACCAATACGCTATTCTCGTGACTAATACGATTTTTTCGTAAGCATTTTCGGGATATTTGCGATCTTCAGAAATTTCGTTCCAAGCCAAAATTTTCCCATTCGGGATTGGAATTCGTGGATTAGTATATCTGCCCCTAAGGGTAGGCAGAAGAGCTACCTGTCTAGCGCACCCCCACCATTGCACCCTAGGCAGGTGCCTCTTCTACCCCTAGATCTGGCCCTGGTCCTTGGAAATATAGGTGTAATTTTCGTTAGTATATGTGTAATTTTTCTTACTTCAATGAACCTTGAAAAAAAACACAAACGTTACCTTACTAATTAAAAAATATGAATGAAAAAATACATTTAAATAGAACCAAAATGTTTTTTGCGCAATTCTTAATGGGTCAGAAAGCTCAGAAAAAAATCAGAAAACTTGAATTGATGAAATAGTTATAATGTTAACTAGGACATATCCCACTTACTTCTACATGACCTTGTCTGCTTTTTAGCTGAAGTTTTACGTTTTATTCAGTTTTACGATTTTTAATGCATAAAAAAAATGTGAGCGTTGATAAATCTCTACCTTATTGTCTACTAAACAATTCCTTTAAATTGTCCTTTACCCAGACACATTAGCTCATTTGGAAGTTCGTGCTGTGAGTGAACAACAGGGCAAAAACCTGCTCTGTCCTATTCTTCAGCCAACCCTGGCATGCTGTAAATGCAATAATAAATATATTTACTATATAAAATGGCCTTAAACTACACTTATTTCTAAAACAGAATATTTTATAAGACATTAGAGATTAATATTTGTGCATCTGAGCAATCAAATCTTTGCCCTGTATTACGTTGAGCTATGTTTCTATGTTGCCAAATGTTTAAATGACCTGCCATTCTATGAATCTGGGCCATTACCGCATATTCCTCCTTGCTTAATAGTTAAGAGCATTACTTGGGTTTCACTTGAGTAGGCTGTCGATGAAGGAAATGAAAATATCCTAAAACATACTTGGGGGCAAACAGATTGTATTCTGTCTTTCTTTAAGGGATCACTGAGCATCTTTGCTATTCAATCAATACCTCTTTACACTTAGTTTTCTATTGTCAGTCTCACTGCCAGTGGCAAGCACAGGGCACTCGAGAAAGCCTGGGCTGCGCATGTAACCATTTCTCATTGTGTGTACTACATCTGTCTCCTGTTACTTCTCTGGGCTGCCTTGCGTTACCCATTCTCTATCGATTAGCTGCTAAATAAAGTGGCTCCATTGATGTGAATCTTATTTCATTTCTATACAAGCTTCAACTGCATGTTTCTAACACGCAATAAAAATAAATATCCAGCTAGCGGATATTATATAAAGGCAGAGCATCTTCTTGACATACTCGATTGCTCACATCTTTTTTTCAGAGTAAATGATAATTCCATACCAAGTGTAATTTTTGGAAACATTCAGTACCTGACATAGTTTTGCTTTATTTAAATAATAATTTGACCTTTATTTTTTAAACTCTAAAATGACTCTGTACAGCCCCCGGAATAATATACCTTTCTCAATGCATCCAGATTTATTTTGTTTCTTTATTGCAGCCAGTTCAACTACAGCACTTTTACTGACTTCCTTGTCTAGCTGAAGCTCCACCCCTTTTGCTTTCTGAGCCCTTCTTCTCTCTCCAACTATTATGACCTCAAAGATTGATCAAAGACATTTTGTCACTAGGGTTTTTCCTTGACCTCAGATTTTGAAAATTCGGGCAGAAAATCCTCAAATGTGTAATCAGTGAGCCTGTAAAGGGGTTGTAAAGGCAAAAAATAATTGGGTCTCTACCTAAAAAGAAGACTCTTTGCAATATTTAGTTATCTGCAGCTTCAATCTCCTTTGTCTGCCCTTGCTTTCATAGCTACGTGCCTTTACAAAGTATTTAATATTAGTTGACTCGTATTGTAGCTCCCCTTGCTTTAAAGGTAGAAGTAGGAGGCTTTGGTGCAGATCACTACTGCAACTTCATACTTCATAGTGCCAAAGGGGAATGTTTAAAACAAATACAGTAGTTGATAAAAGCTAATCATAGCAGTTCCATCTGAGGAAACCATTTAGGATCCACAAGTCCAGTCAATCTGGGTTAGTTTAGTCTCACCCGTTCAAACAAAATAATAAAATAATCGTGTCAAGCTGATGGGCCACAGTGGAGGTTCGAGGTGTTGGGGCTGACAGTTTGGCATATCTGCTCTTATCATGGCAAGTGCTTCAGAATGACATTATGCCCGACAGGCAATTGCCTAACACTGCATAGCAATATTCTGATTTATTACTCCCCAGCTTAAGAGTGCAGCCGAATTAGCTCTTGTTTTATAAATGAACAAGGATACTGTAATCAGATACCTTAGGATCGGAATATTAGGAGCTATATTAAACTAAAACGTTTTCATTTCTGCCTTTCAAAACAGGAACAGGTTTCTAGAAATAGTAACTCCCCTCACATAAAATAAACAAGAAAAGTGGTTTTAGTGATACAATACTTTTGTTATTACTGAGAGGATTAGTTCTGCAGTTTGTACTGTCATTACAGGGAGTCTGCAGAACATTACTGACGCCTCATTAAGTTCTACATGCTGTACAGTGTATACAGAGCTTCAACAAATGAATTACTAACCTCAAGTACTTTTTATGTGAACAAGTCTTTTTGTATTTCATTACCTGGTCTACAGCATGTCATGTCTTCTAGAAGCTAATTTCCTTAAACAGTTGCAAACTCCACATCCTGTCTCTTGTCTGAACTGTATTTTTAATCAATTTCTGCTATTTATTACCCATGTTATTGGAGATTTGGTGGTTCTGGCAATATTTTTCAATGATCATCGTAGAGCTACAAATACAGGTGTACTGCCACCTTAAAGGGGATCATCACCTTCAGACAATAGACTGAATTTGAAAAACATTTTTGTATTTCCCCCTTATTATTTAATATTTTTATTTTTGAAGCTACAGACCTGCTAAAACTCTTTCTCCTCTGCTCTGTTCTCTTTCTTTGGAAGGGATCGCTAACACCAACTTGCATTCTGCCCATATAGGATGTTGACACTGAACTGGTTAGGGCTCTGGTACACGGGGAGATTAGTCGCCCGCGGCAAAACTCCCTGCTCGCGGGCGACTAATCTCCCCGAGTTGCCTTCCCTCTGCCATCCCACCGGCGAACATGTAAGTCGCCGGCGGGATGGCAGACGCGGCGGCGCGATTTCGCGCAAATCGCCGAAAAAGACTCGCGAGGCTTTTTCGGCGATTTCCCGAAATCGCCCCGCCGCGTCTGCCATCCCGCCGGCGACTTACATGTTCGCCGGTGGGATGGCAGAGGGAAGGCAACTCGGGGAGATTAGTCGCCCGCGAGCAGGGAGTTTTGCCGCGGGCGACTAATCTCCCCGTGTACCAGAGCCCTTACTGCCCATACCTTCTCTCTCCTGCTTCAATTGCATTAATCGGATTGACAATCTTGTTAGCCAATGGTATCAAAGATATGCACATGAAGCAGGAAAGGGAAGGCATGCACAGAACCAGTGTAGCATGAACTTTTTTTTATTTGGCTACTTGCCAAATCCTGGTCTGGGAAATCCTACAGAGAGAGGAGGGAGCAGACTGGTGAGAGTTTTAGCAGCACTGATACTGGATTGTAGCTTTAAAACTAAACATTATATTACATTTTTCTGGCAGGGACTGTTGTCTGAAGGTCAACATCCCCTTTAAATCAACGCAATAATGAACTTAGAGCAGCAGACCAAAAGCAGGTGGACTTACACTTATTCACAGTACTACATAGCTGGTGGCACCATTTCAGGCCAAGCAGTCCCTCTTCCAGGTTTTGAGCAAAGTTACCCTAAATTTAATGTAATAAAACATGTTGATAATCACCCCAATGATGTTGCTCAGAATGGCCTCACAGTAGGTGCTAATTTGTAAATTCCTGGCTTGAAGGCAAGTTTTAGAGACATAGGGACAAAAGTTTACTCCAGACAGAGCTTCCTGCAGGCTAGCAGTCGACATGGGGCTACCAATTAACCAATCACAGTCCTTACTTGGCATCCCCAAGAAACATTTTTCACGCTTTTTTTACATTTGAGTATGGCTCACTGGGATAAAAAAATTGGAACCCCTGCCCTAAAATGTTTCCTCTGCTGAGTTGCTTTGTTGAATAGGCACATTTTATTTAACAGTTTTTAGTGTTTTGCGACCAATTTTATTCTTTCTACTTTTCCTGTCAGCGGGAATAGCTTAGACCTGACAATACAGGTTGGGCATTGTAGCTGTTGTGTATGGCTGTGCATTGTAGCTGTTGTGTATGGCTGTGCATTGTAGCTGTTGTGTATGGCCGTGCATTGTAGCTGTTGTGTATGGCTGTGCATTGTAGCTGTTGTGTATGGCCGTGCATTGTAGCTGTTGTGTATGGCTGTGCATTGTAGCTGTTGTGTATGGCTGTGCATTGTAGCTGTTGTATATGGCTGTGCTTTCAGCTATTGCCACGCAGTATGCAGTTATCTGTCAGCTTAGAAAACTGAGCAGATTGGTTCAGATTTGTCCTTTCACTATTAATTATGGACTAGCAATTTGGTAATTCTAGCAAATGATATATTGTACTGCTGGTGTACTCAAAGCTTTTGGGCCCATGTCCATAAAGCATCTGAACTTGGACCACGTGTCAATCAGTTACTTAAAGTGGAACTCATTTATAAACACTGGGCAAATTTGCACCTGGGTAGTAACCCATAGCAACTCATCAGTGGTTAGATATTTCTATCCAGCTGCAAGTTGAACGCTGAAAGCAATCATCTGATTGGTTGCCATGAATTACTGCACTGATACAAATTTGCCCAGTATTTATAAATGACCCACACTTTCTTAAATTATATCAGTTAGAAAACCGCACAAATACATAAAATTCATAAAAACTCACCCATATTCTTTTGATTCCTATGAGATTTTTAGAAGCCGATTTATCAATGGGTGAAAATTAGAGTTCACCAATTGATAAATATGCTTCTTAAAATATTTTAGTGCTCATGATTTAATCAATTTGCTGCTCAGGTTGCTCACTAGTGTTTAAGAAGTTGTTCAGCATGTAGATAACAGGAGACCTGGCAAGACATGGAATATTTATTGCTTGGTAGGGGTTGAAATGAGCTAAAGTGAACATTTAATCAATACATGCAGCTGGTAATACATGAACCTGTAGGCATTAGATTGGGGCCTACAATACCTCAGTCACAGGGAAGTAGAGGTGGGAAGAAAGACTAGCACGGAGAAACCAAAAGATCAAATACATTTGTCTTGATTGTCTGGTAACCCCTTATGGTATAGTAATTCCCATGTAGGTGTTATAATGAAAATCACATTCCATCTTGTTTGATATGAACAGCAGAACTTTACCTGCACTTAATCACATTTTGGAATGGAACTGGGTTACAAAGCCACAACCTTACTTACCAGATCCTGTGACCACTCTGGAAAACTTCTGGAAACTTCAAGCTAAGATCTGCATTGATTGTATTTCATTTACCGTGATATGTACAATATCTCTGCATATTGTGCACATGTATTTCCAGGATACACTGGTGTTCCCCTTGGCCCCTGTATTTTATGTGAATTTATCGTTTTATGACTGCTTTTGCATATTTGAGCCGATTGTGTCCATATGTGTAATTCCTTCTAGAGACCCCTATTTTCTAAGCATAGACTTAGGATTAACATTAGTCAAACCTTTTAGCTTTTCCCCAAACATTGTAAGGAAGACAGTGAAGTTTATTGGCCCCGGTGCCTCCTGGACCATGTCATCCAGCTCTTCACTCTTCACATTTATACGTCCTGGAAAAGAAGCAAAACAAAATGGTGTCACTCAGTCTTAGTAATCAGGCTACTTGTACAACATGTGGCAAGGCTGCTTACTGTGGTCCTTTGCTAGGTAGTTACTTAATTCAGTTTATATTTACCAAAAAGCCACAGTTTAGGTTTATAAAGTTTCCCTTCACATAGATCTTGATTTGAGCTCTTTTTCTGTTTTGGTCTTGATCTTGCATTGGTCATTTGGGCACTAGTCTGTCATGAAGATGTAGGGACCCATAGGGTTAAATGCCCTATGGAGTGATATTCCTACCTCTTCACATAGATCCCTTGTTACTGGGCAGAAGCCTTTGTAACACTATAGTTATGCCTATCCTTTATTGGCCCATATGGTTGTCCACACCCCTTGCAGCCTCATATAGTGTCTAGCAAGTTGGTGTGGCTTCCTCTTTGGCTGCCTGTCTGCTACCCAACAACAACTCCATTGAGCCTGGGTGCAGACACAGACCCCAGTAAGCCAGTAGGGCCCCATGAATGAGGTAAAGTTAGTCTCAGGACTAGACTCTGTCATATCACGCTATAGGAGTGTGACTCAGTCAGGGCTATTTAGAAAGAGCAGCTGTCACGTCAACAAAGGAGAATTTAGTGGGTTTAGCATACCCCAGGCTCTGGCTGCCTTGCTGTAGGGACCACAGTTCAGACACAGGTATCAGGCTAGTATTAACCCCTGAACCACCGTTGGCTGTAGGGATCCGGTCCAGTAAAGGGTATTCAACCTTGGGATTTCTGGCTAGTAGCTCACATCTGTCTCTACTGTGGTGCTGCACTGTTCTGTACTTCACAACTGCTATTTACAACTGTACCATTCTACCTCAATTACTGTGAGTATTTACTGATCCCTGTGCTAATAACATCTGTCTTGGACAATAAAGAGTTAATTAGTTCATCTGCAAGAGCTCCTGGCGTCTTATTACTTTAACACTACACAGTACCAGTGGGAGTTGTAGTACAACTACATCTTGGGTTATATCCTTCCACTTAGCGAAGGCCCACTCCTTTGACTGAGAGTCCCAATGTGCCCCATGCTCTAACCATAGCCTGGCGTTTAAAGTGCTTTTTAGCCAAAAAGGGGTTACAAAGATTTTATATGTCTATAGCTTTACAAGTAGTGAAGTGGCTTAAGCCTTTTTATTTGTACAGTACTGTATGATGGGGCATTACTTGCCCAATGTTCATGGCTCGTGGGTCAGTTTTCAGCTGAAACAAAAGTACCCAATATCAGTATCTGCTGCCTCCCATTGATCTGAATAAGAATGGCTTGGTGGAAATGTTTTGGACTGGAAAGCACCGTATTAACAGTACTTTAACCCTTAATATTTTGAAATTAAAAAATAAATAAATAATGAACGTAAATTGCAAAAGTGCTTAGAATAGCACTCTCATTAATTGTACAAGTTTAAAGGTTTACTTATCCTTTAATCCCCAACCAGAATCAACCCACTCATAATAACCTGAGTGGGACAGTTTGGGTGTACGTTCATGTGAATATAACCTAGGTTTGTAGAAAACAAAATGAAAATTATGTAAGTACACACAAAATATTTTGATGATAGCTGATTAATAGGCACCATTGGCACAGGTCACACTGCTTTTAGGCCAACTAAAATCAGTGTAAAACACCCCTTCCTGTAATTGGCAGATGATGGCACATGCTGACTCTTTTTCAAGTGACAATTATGAGACAAAACTGCTCGCAGCGAGGAGGCAGCCAACAATTGGTTTCATTGCCACATCAAACTTCAGTGTATTTGATGGATCCATAGCAGATTTTTTTTACTTTAGGGAATTCTAATTAAAAAGGGGACACCGTATATGCCCAAGCTCTACATTATATAGTTTATGTGTGAAGCACATTCTTGAAAGGTCAACTAATTCCCCAGTGCCCTGCTAAAGTGGAGGAAAGTTGTCAGCTTCTATAGATGTATGTTGTTCTACTAGTAATTGAACCATCTAAGTTTATGATGTTCTGTGTGCTATAGACCTTTCCATTGGATGGATGCGTGACATTGGCTGCTGCATGACCCTTTTACTGCTTGTTTGACTATATTGCTACATTTTCTATCTGTCTTGTAAAGCCTGAATTACTGAGTAATTTCTCTCCAAGCAGACCAGTAGGTTGTTTCCCTGAATTTATTGATTTATTTAAAATAAATCAATAAATTCATGCCTCCTGTGTTGTTCTTTTGTAGGGAAAATAGCAATAGAGTGCTCTAAAGACACCAAGATGTTCCTTAAGATGGAGTGCTGGGAAAGCTCCCAGGATAATCAATCCAGCTAGTTGTACTTTTCCTGCACTGAGGACTGCTGTCTTGCATTAATATACCTTGGAGCTTGTGTCAACAGCTTTGTTTCCAAGTTCTTTAGGGCACTGTGAAACAGGCTCACCATTATGGACCAAAGCAGAAGTGACAGCATTTATTAACGGGGCAGGCTGGGTCTTTGGACAAAAGTGATTAACTGCTTACAATCATACTCAAGAATCCCTTACAATAAAGCTTCACATATGATATCTTGTGGGTTTGTCCACTAATTTTCTCACAAGCGGAGGAAAGCTGATCCATACCCACACCACCTTAGCTCCATTGACAGGTCTGGCGCCAGCCTGTGTGGAGATACATTGAGCACATATTATGAAAATGCCAATGCATGTTTTGCACCAATATCTGCTTTGTGTGGCTCCACACAGGCAAACGCCAGGCCTATCAATGGGATTACAGGGGTGTGTGCATAAGAGTGGATCCACTTTCCTCCACTTCTATATAAAAGGAAAAGGGTAAATTAGTTTAGTGTGCCCAGCCCTTATAATAACAGTATAGGGATATTGCCAGTGTGGCCCTACCAGAGGGAGCTTACAGTGTGGCTAATTAGTATGGATTAAGGAGCATTTATCTGTGCCATTTGTGCCTTAAAATGGCGAGGTATGTTATTTGGTCTCTCTGTAATTATTTAAAACAATAAATCCATTGCAAAGGCCAAAGTTTCACTGTCCAAAAATACAGCAATAATATTTTCTTTATTTATTCTCAGTTAATTATTTTGCTCATTTTGACAGGGTCATTAATAACACATTCCCCTTTCTTGTTTACGCCTTTGCTTATTCTAGTTATAAACCAGAACTGTAGCTTACATTAAGAACCAAATGCAGATATTGCAGATATTGATACAATGTAGTCACAACTTTCCTTTTAGTCTCATTATCTTATGGGGGTATGTAATAAAAGGCACTAAATTTGCCCAGGAGCAGTAACCCACAGCAACCAATCAGCAGGTAGAATTTACAGGTCATCTGTATAAAAGCAAACATCTTATTGGTTGCTATGGGTTACTGCTCCTGGGCAAATTCAGTGCCTATTATTACATATGGGGTTTAATCTTTAACATGGTTTGGAATCCTTGAAGGTTTAATACAAACTAAACAATGTTGGCCTAAATGATTATTATACTGAAGAAGTCAGTATATTTGTTTCCCTGAGTGATAGTGAATTTGAAGAACTTAGAAAAAATATAATAACAAAATCCAATGTGTCATATGTAATATACCATTTTAAAATGCCAGTTTTATCCTTCTTTCTGGAGAGAGCAGCAGAGACCAATATAGGAAGGAAGAAGCTAAGAAAGGCCTATGTAGACACGCACTCTTTAACCTATAACTGTACACAGTCTTGGGGGACATAAAAAGAATGATTTTATTTCAGGATACAGAGGAAGGTTCCAATCTCATAAACAAGGGTATTATATTAAATCAATTTGGCAGTCTTCCCTTTTGGCTCACTGAGTTTGACATATCATCTTTGACTCACCCGGCTTTAGCTTAAATATAATAGCTTCTTACATACTTGAGCATGTGAATTTTATTTAGATATAGAATTTCTTTTTTACCCAGAGCAGCAAATGTGTCTCTCAGGTCCCCTTTATCAATGAATCCATCTCTGTTCTGGTCCATGATGGTAAAAGCCTAGTGACAAGAAAATAGCCAAGTGTTAGGGATTTTTTTTTTGGTCTCTTAAATCTTCCATCCTCGTTGATTCCCTCTTACAATCTATGACATGTTTCACTTCCAGTTAAAAATAAGCAACAAACAAAGCCATTTTGAATTACACACATTTCGCATGCTAATATATTTTGACAAGAATTTTAATTGAAATACAATTAACCCGTCCTCCTGACTAAATGAAGGCAACATGCAATGTGATGAGGGATGGCAGTATTCAATGCAGCCAATATTAACCCATAAGAGACTGGCATAAATTAAACCTCACTGATGGTTCATTGTTGTAAGGCAACACTCCAAGTTGTTTCCACAAATACATGCTCAACTGTAAAATAGAATTTGAGAAGGCAGCATTGCCACTATAACTGAGAGGGCAGGTGAGTGGCAATGCAGGGGGTTGTGACATCAGATGGTGGTCAACATTTAGGGACAGCAGGAGGAGGGAGCAGCCATATAAGTATGGTGAGCAGTGGTATCAATACCATTATATATATATATATATATATATATATACAGGAACAAACGGAGTACACCATCCAAAGAATCAAAAGCCCTGGGTGCTGTCCCTGAAGCGGAGCACCGTTAGTGCTCGAAACCTCAGATCTTTTTCAATAAATACTTTTTCTTTTTGCAAAGTCCCTGTGTGTGCGACCCTCTGCTTCTTTATATATATATATATACAGCATATATATATAACCTCGCAGAAATCGGCACTCACCAGTCCAAAGGGCAACGGCCGGGTGCTAACCCAAAAAAATGTGAGTGCTTTCTATACACTGGATATAGATTTTTTTTTTCTTTTTCATTTAAATGAGTCTGGACCTTTTTGTTTCTTTCTATATGTATTGTCCGTGAGTTCGGACTAGGTCTTCAGACTGGTATGTTAGCTCCACTTCAGTTTGTACAATTATATATATATATATATAGAAATAGAGACTGCCGGCACTCACGATATATATATATTGTAGGACACTTTTTGAATGGCTACCCCTTTACTCAAAATGGAGTGAATAGAAGATGGCCTTCCTATAATAATTATATATAATCATTTTATTCTCTATACTCTCAATTACAATTTAATACACTATAAATAGTGTATTTAATACAAATATATATATGACATAAACAGCTGATCACAAGTTGTATTAGAATCATATCTAAATTATTTACTTTTTTTTATACTTGAACCAGATAACTATTGGTGCCTTGACCATCTCCCGCTTTGCTGACATTATATAACACTCACTGCACAATAAGGGGCACATTTATCAAAGTACGATTGGGTTTGAATGGGAGAAATTCATATTTTTTTATAAGTTTTAGAACTGTGCGTATTTTCTTTGATTTTTTTGTTAATTTCCTCATCTTTTTCATACTTTGTGACAATTTGTGTGACAAAATCGTATTTGTCGCAATGAGTATGAAAGTTTCGGATTCATTCAAGCTTCGGTTTTGTGACTTTCCTTGGGCCAGGTTGGAGCTGCAGAGTGCCATTGAGCCCTATGGGAGACTTTCCTTGGGCCAGGTTGGAGCTGCAGAGTGCCATTGAGCCCTATGGGAGGACTTTCCTTGGGCCGGGTTGGAGCTGCAGAGTGCCATTGAGCCCTATGGGAGACTTTCCTTGGGCCAGGTTGGAGCTGCAGAGTGCCATTGAGCCCTATGGGAGACTTTCCTTGGGCCAGGTTGGAGCTGCAGAGTGCCATTGAGCCCTATGGGAGACTTTCCTTGGGCCAGGTTGGAGCTGCAGAGTGCCATTGAGCCCTATGGGAGACTTTCCTTGGGCCGGGTTGGAGCTGCAGAGTGCCATTGAGCCCTATGGGAGACTTTACTTGGGCCGGGTTGGAGCTGCAGAGTGCCATTGAGCCCTATGGGAGACTTTCCTTGGGCCGGGTTGGAGCTGCCAGAGTGCCATTGAGCCCTATGGGAGACTTTCCTTGGGCCAGGGTTGGAGCTGCAGAGTGCCATTGAGCCCTTATGGGAGGCTTACTTGGGCCAGGTTGGAGCTGCAGAGTGCCATTGAGCCCTATGGGAGCTTTACTTGGGCCAGGTTGGAGCTGCAGAGTGCCATGGCCCTATGGAGCTTTCCTTGGGCCAGGTTGAGCTGCAGAGTGCCTTGGTCCTATGGAGGCTTTCCTTGGGCCGGGTTGGAGCTGCAGAGGTGCCATTGAGCCCTATGGGAGGCTTTCCTTGGGCCAGGTTGGAGCTGCAGAGTGCCATTGAGCCCTATGGGAGACTTTCCTTGGGCCGGGTTGGAGCTGCAGGGTGCCATTGAGGCTTCCAAAATCATTCACTGAAGGATAAAAGTCAGAAAGGTTTTTGCGCCGTTTATGATCGTTTGGATACGAAAATTTTGAGCATACTACAATATTTTTGTACGACCATGATGCGAAATTTTCGCGCTTTTAACACACGTCAGAAATTATCGGATTTAATTCAAATTTTTCTCTCGTACTATTAAATGTCTGAAATTTGGACCCCTAAGTATGATGCAATCTTACAATAATAATTTGATGCTGAATTTTAAAACCATGGATACTGGAAATATGATCTTGTCTGTAGGGGAAGGAAATGGCACACAATCCAGATGATTTAGGAGCATACATACATTGCATTGTGATATACCGTTTAGGTTCATAACCATCAAAGTTAATGTTAGGGAGTACAAATACATGGAATAACTGCAGACTATACAGCAATTATATTAAATGAATGGATACACTGGTGTTTACATAACTCTTTGTTGTTCTGTTCTCCAAAGCCAAATAGGTTTCATGTGGGGATATCAAACAAATGTGGAGTTGGATGTTCTCAATTCGAAAGCACTGACCACTTAGCTCTCTGGCCCTATGGTGTTATTTTCCCATACAATGGTAAGACATGGGTATACTCCTTTCTGTGCACTAGTGAACCTGCGTAACATGCGATTCTGGCTGGTAGAAATTAATATAACATGTTTTTAGCTTACCTCTTTAAACTCCTGGATCTGACTTTGATCAAACATGGAAAATACATTTGAACTTGCTCCTTCTGCCTTCTTTTTTGCCTTCTTGGGTGACTAAGAAACAAAACAAGGCATCATGTAGATTACAGGAAGATTACCAATGTAATGTTATAATGTTAGAGATTGTTCTTATACAGGTCAGTGCTAAGTTTGGACAGCTCTTCCTAGATTCTGTCTTATTTCATCATCTAACAGTTTGACTTGTGCCAAAGTTGCCACTGTCCAGACTAGCTTAGTAGTAAATACAATGCTGCAACCTAAAACGTTACCTGTTGCTGCAGTGTTATGTTTTCTACTATGTCTCTATAAACCCCTCGCAAGGGTTCCCAGACTACATTGCACCCAACTCAAAAGTTACTACATGGCGGTTGAGGCACACACAACTTCAGGAGGATTGGTTAGCCTGACCACAATCTGCCTCATCATATTCTGGGGTTTACTGACCAATCCCACAGCTGGAGCTTAAATGGCCCATAGTATGGGTGTTCTAAGTACAATTCTCTAAGAACATTTCTAATGGTACAAAAGTTTAACATATTAAACAAGTCAAAGTTCAGAGACATCCAGATATAGAAGACTCATTGACCATTATAAATAAATAGACATTTAATAATCAAACAGCCAATCCTCCATCTGCAGGACACACACATTCTGTGATTTCAGCTGTGTCTGCTAATACTTACATCAACATTTTTTAATAAGTAATAAATCAGATCCCTTTTAAAGCTCCACTTAATATGAATTTTTGTTTAGCTTTAAATCCTCATTTAATCGTATGTGTCAAGTAATTATGTTTTCATCAGAGGGAAGAGTCCAAATGATTTCAAATACGAGGGTGTTAATAAGTGGCCATCTTCCATAACAATTACAACCTATTTAATAAATGAATAAAAGAGCGACATTTGAATCACAGCAGAACACTGATAATTGTAGACGTTGGAATGAATTAAATGCCTAAACGCCATATAAAACAGCAATTGATGAGGGTGTTTCTCAAGTAAACGAGACAGAAAGTCGTCCTTCTTTCTTGTTATTGTACAGGGCAATAGGGAGATAATGCTTTGTTTTATAGATGACTGTAATACCTCTAATTGCAAATATCTTTGTTTAATTACTTATAATGAACAAAAGGGCGTTTGAACTTTTAAACTGCTTGTTAACGAAAAATAGACCAGTCTGTTTTACACAAAAATATTTTTTATTTTATCCAAAATTTTCAAGCAAAATGGAACATTTGTTTTATACATTATTATTATTTAAGTGCTTGTCTTCTTGCTCTAATCACCATCTATTCACTGAATACTGTACAGGTATCGGACCCCTTATCCAGAAACCCATTATCCAGAAAGTTCCGAAATACGTAAAGGCCATCTCCCATAGACTCCATATTAATCAAATAATTCACATTTTTTAAAAGGATTTCCTTTTTCTCTGTAATAATAAAACAGAACCTTGTACTTGATCCCAACTAAGATATAATGATACCCCTTATTGGATGCAGAACAATCCTATTGGGTTTATTTAATGTTTACATGATTTTTTTAATAGACTTAAGGTAGGAGATCCAAATTACGGAAAGACCCCTTATCTGGAAAACCCCAGGTCTCGAGCATTCTGGATAATGGGTCCCGTACCTGTACATGTATTGGACCTGTTATCCAGAATGCTCAAGACCTCAAGTTTTCTAGATAAGGGGTCTTTCCATAATTCGGATCTCCATACCTTAAGTCTACTAAAAAATAATTTAAACAGTAATTAAAACTCAATAGGATTGTTTTGCCTCCAATAAGGATACTATATATCTTAGTTGGGATTAAGTACAAGGTAC
This sequence comes from Xenopus tropicalis, assembly GCF_000004195.4. Classification (NCBI taxonomy): domain Eukaryota; kingdom Metazoa; phylum Chordata; class Amphibia; order Anura; family Pipidae; genus Xenopus; species Xenopus tropicalis. Next base: position 46,609,948 of record NC_030678.2, on the reverse strand, counting down.
TGTTTTATTATTACAGAGAAAGGGCAAATCATTTTTAACTGTTTGAATTATTGAACTATTTTATAAGTGGAGTTTATAGGAGATGGCCTTCCCATAAGTATGAACTTTCTGGATAATTGGTTATCAGATAACGGATCCCATAATTGTACAGGCTTATTGTTTCTGTCTGTCTGCTTCCTATGAAAGAACAACATTACGACATGTTGGTCCTCACGATTCACTGCTATAATCCCTTGTTTTAATTGTGCTTTCCTCTCCCCTGTTATCCTGAATCTAGGTGGGGAGAAACCATGTTTTATTTGCATGTGTAAAGGTCCCCATACACGGGCCGATTCTAGCTGCCGATATCAGTCCCTTAGACCGAATCGGCAGCTAACCGGTCCGTATATGGGTACTACCGATGGGCCTGCCTGACCGATATCTGGCCTGAAATCGGGCAGATATCGATCGGGCAGGTGAAAAAATCTAGTTGGATAGGGGACCGCATTGGCTCGTTGATGTGGTCCCCAGACCGACTTTGCCTATACCCGTCATTATAATTCGATCATTTGGCCCCAGGGCCAAACGATCGAATTAGAATGGATTCTCTCGATATCACCCACGCATAGATGGGGGATACCGGGAGAAGATCCGCTTGCTTATACAATAAGGCCTTATACAGTAGGATTTGGGTTTCCTGTCCTACCTAGCCATATTTTTTTTACATTCAACCAAGGGCCCATACCTAGAACAAAAGCTTTACAGGGGTGGCCCTCGGGTCCCTATTAAATCAATATATATATTTTTTTTTTTTTAAAATAAAAATAAAAAAATCTTCCCAGCTGCCACCATAGGCAACCTGTGTAAATCCAGCGGAGCTGCATGGTCAGGGGTCCCAGGCGCATTGTGACTGAAGTCATGTCTCACATAGGAAAGCAACATCACGTGCACTCATGCTGCCACATATGATGAACCCAAACCCCAGGAGGAGTGACTGGATCCAGTATAACGCAAGGATACCATAGCAGGGAACTAGGACCATAGCTTTCTGTTCATATAAAGCAGTGGTACAAGAGACTGCACAGCAACCTGCAGGCCACTGGTTCAATTCCAGGCATGCAGTTGCCCATGCGTATGACATCAGTTCCACATGCTGGGGATCACAGTTAGATCTGGAGTCTACAGTGGCACCGGACCTAAATACAGCACTGACATTAAGGGTTCCTTGCCAAACTTAATCCTCAATTTAGTTACAGAATTAAGGAAAGTAAATGCCATGTCAAGAAAGATGAATAGCAAACTATGCAGGGCTTGCACATGAGCTATTGACTTTCAAGCACTGCCTTTGTGTCAAGATGTCATGCTTTGCACTGCAATTTCCAGTTATTATCTAAACTATATAAACACAGAAGTTTTAAACCCCTGCTCAAACATACACTAAACAATATCTGTTGATTATAGGCTTTCTCCACAAACACCATGATTGCAATTCTAGCATGGGGAGGTTATAAAGGTCCATCATCTTTTATATAAAACCATCTACAAACATCATAGAAGGAGTGAATGCTCCCTAGACTAAAAAAAATCTTAGCAAACTGAGTCATATTTATTATAGAGATGGAAAAAAATAGTTTTGCTCACTTTGCTTATGCTAAAGCCTTCCTGGGAGGGAATACAGTGATTTCCCCATACAAAGCATTATACACTATACACCTTCTGTCCAAGCTTGTACTCTCCCCATGTCTAATAGGCTGTGTATAAATCCTCATGCATTTCAATTCATGCCTTTTTTTGTATAAAAGAAGGATTATGCAGGTGCCTAATTTAAGTAGGAGTTGTTGTACTAGGAGCTTTCATGTGAACTAAGATTATAGTTAAAGTAACAGAAGAAATTACTTTCATCTTAGTCATTTTGTTGCTCCATAAAGTTTTATTTAAAGTTGTGTTGATCTATGTTGCTTTCCCTGTCTATTACTGAGCTTGGGATGGGTTTATTGTATCTGTTACATATTCTTTATAAACTAAGGTGCCAACTGTAGTTCCTCTGTGAACAAACAAATATGCTCTAAATCCAACAGTTTAAAATTTCATTCCAGAAATGTCACTTATAAAGGAAACTCTGTCGAGAGTCAAATTCACAGTTATGGCTAGTCTAGGTCCTCTTCGTACCACAAGCCAGCTTTTGCCTAAACTGCTCTCCATATACCCATATAGCTTTTATCTGCAAGAGGATCACTGCCAGCTTGCTGATGGTTTTGGACTACAGCAAATGGGCAGCAACAAATCTCAATAAATGGCGTACAGCAAAGCCTTTTGAGCTATTTCACCTAAGGACACACATGCCACATGTTTTTGAGTTAATAAATAACTGGAAATATTTAATTGATCTTCCTTGTGTTCTCCTCTGTAAGAAGCATGTTTCTACATGAGATTGGGGTAAAAAAAACAAACAAAAAAAGGAGTGTTATGCTTCACACCACCATAGGGTTAAACTGTATCTATATTTGCTCTGTAATGCACTGCTTATTTATTGATCACTCTGGCATATTGATCTGGTAAGACAGATATTCTGCTTGTCTCTCTGATATAGATCATAAAGAAAAGAAGTGTTTCTTCTGAATCAATTCCTGCTATTAAATTTGCACTTCTGTAAAATTATTGCTTCTTTTAAACATGTGTAACACCATTTGTAAATGCAGTATTTGACTACTTTTGGACAGAGGACACTATGGGTCCGAATGCCTGACCCAGACCCACAGACCCGCTACCCCACTACATCCCCAGACAAAACTGAAGTGCTGTAAAGCAGTGAACTGTCTCACATCATCAAGTGACATCATTCCAGAGGCAAATCAACCACATCAAGGAAAAAATCCCTTTCTCCTCTGGGAACTGAAGGGGATTACATCCTGCTCTCTACCTGGAAGGGGAATTAGGGACTCACAACTGCTTTTTTGAGTGTTCTGCAGGAACCTGACCCTATGCAGGTGTCTAACTTAAACATGCCCCTGCCAGGTTACAACTCCCTGAAACCCTTAGTAAAGCATGGGTAACAGGCTGCTCACTAACTACCCTGAGCTTAACTTTCACTTCTATAATGAGCTATAACATAGTCTATCCTCACACTAGCTACTTCTACTTAGGACTAATTCCACCTCAGGCTCTTTAGTGTTATCCATTTCCTCCAGCAAGTGGAGTCTAAAGAAGCAGAACCACATGGTGAATCCCTTTGTAAAGACCAGGTATACTGACACAACTGGCCAACAGAACTACCAGGGAACCTTAACCTGGAAAGGGAAACAATTTCCCCCTTCCTAGCTGTGAACAAGCCTAGCCTTATGCTGAATTAAAATGTTAGAGGCCTAGCTGAACTGTAGGAAACCACAATTATTTCACAACCCTACACCAGCAGAAACCATGTTTGATGTTGCCATTCCTTGTAGGAAGGATCATAAATCCTAATCCTGGTTTATAGTTATGATTCCTCCCTAATGGAGACTGAGCTGATGTCTAGATGTTTTATGTTCTCTATATACCGGTTTATATATCAGCGTGTAGGAGTGTTTAGATGTCTGGAAAAGCTTTTTTAACTCAAACAATACATTTTCATACCAAAGTGCACATTTATAAATCTTACATAGGGAAGACTGCACTTCTATTCAAGCAGCTCATGTGAAATATACAATATTCACATATTTTATTGCAATGCCTTACCCTAGTGCCCTCAGGGTACCTTTGATTTTAAAGTTTCTGTAATGGGTGTAACTGCTGTTAAATACTGAAAGACTTTTTTGCTACTACACTGCTGTATACTGTGTATTCACTATTCTTCTCTGAATATCCTATTTCTATCCTCCCATATCAAGGCACATTATTCTGCCATATATACTGTATAAGATGCTCAGCAGCAAAACTACTCTGGGCCAGGCTCCTCTGCAAAAATCTTTGGAGGGGCCCAGCGCAAAGTAGCCAACCCTACCAGCCCCTGTCTCCCTTCTTCCACCCGCTCTCTCGTCCCTCGCCCTGCTCGCATATAGCTCCCTGACAGCTCTCCTATCTAAGAGTGGGCAGGAAGCGGGTATTTATACGCAAGCATGCCGCTGGATGTGACAAAGACATGTCTACCATGTTTAAGCTGGTGTTCCAGTAAATACAACCCCCCAGTGATTGTAATCACTTACCTGTAATCTCTTCCCACTTCACACTACTTTAACAAGAAAGTCCCATTTTTACTGTACTGCTCATGTGCTGGCCCAGAGATTGAGAAGAACGAAGACAAAAAAGGATCAGTCACAGACACCCTGGGCCGGTTTAGTTTTCTAACAGGAGCACCAGCCCAGGGTATCAGGTAAGTGATTACAATCACTGGGGGCGCCTAACATTTGGCACCCTCCAGTGATTGTAACTTTCCTTTCTCCTTAATTTTTTACCTACCCTGTATCAGCCTCTGTCAATTTGTTTGTGCTAAGCCTTCTGCACTACTGCAGTGTGAGTCCCGTAACACTGGATACATATATACTTAGAGGAAAAAAAATCAAAACACAGATTGTTCTTAATAATTTTATATTTTTTTTCGTAAGAGAATAAACTGAGAACAGTTATCGTTCATTGAGAACAAAAACTTGAAACACTGGGTTTAATTAATAGTATGATAGAGATTTATCAGAACTGGTTACTGTACAATCAAGATATATAGCATATATACAGTAAAAATAAGAAAATGTTCCTCTTTTTGTGTTCTCATACTCTCTGTTCGGTTACCATATCACTTGATAATTCAGGGACGCATTTAGTGAATTAAATGTTGCAGGGCTGCACTAAGAGTTAAATTGCAATCAGTACAGCCCTTCTATCTGGATTTTCTAAATGTGTCCCTAAATTTTCAAGTGGTCTGGAATCCCTATGATAAAGATTGGGTTGGCATATGTTCAAAAGAAGTTAAAAGTAAATATATAACACATTTATAAAAGCCAGTGTATAATGCATCAAAGCACTACAAATTAGGTCTCTGCTTTCTATACAGCTGCTTACATTCTTTGCTTGAGCACACAGTAGTTAGTAAAGACTATACTATACAAGGGCTTACCCAATTGTACTATCTATGCCATTTTCCATGCCTTATTTTTACAGGGCTTTGTTCATATTTACTTCAATTGATCTTGTTTAAGTGTAAAACTTTGGTGTAAAATTTCACTTTTAGAAATAGGAGCATTGGGGCTAAGGTTGCTATCTCACCCCTTTAATACCACGGCTATTGAGCTATTTATTTAGACGCATGCTGCATGGCTACACATAAATCAGTTAAGTCTGCAGCATGCATCTAAATTAATTGCTAATAAGCCATGCAGGATGTGAATTCAATATATAGTCGGTATTAAAGGGGTGAGATTGCAACCCTAACTGGGGCCTTAAAATATGGAATTTACTCACAAGGGGTGCCTTAACACCAATGTAAATGCTTGAGCCTTTTTTTTTTTTGTGTTAAATTGTCCCATTTTTATAACCACAGGGTTGGACTGAGCCGGCGGGGCACCTGTGAAAAACTCCGGTGGGCCCTGGCGGCCTAGACCCGATCCCCACCGGAACTCTGCGGCCACTCATCTTCCTCCTCCGATGCACTGAAGGTAAGTTTAATTAATGTACACTCGGGGAGGAGGGTCAGGGATATGGGTGGCGGGGGTCCCAGCAGAGGTTGTGGGGGCTGAGGGGGCCTGCACCCCCCAGTCCGACACTGCTGTGCTACATGGTTTATACATTGATATCACTGGTATTAATTAACATACTGTAGTTTTCATTATCAGATATTTTGTTGTTGTTCCCAATCCGTATTCCAGAGCTAAGCACTAGCTAACAGCACTTGCAAGGAGGCAGTAACATCTCTCTGATGGTCCTGTGAACCCTCACACATTTCCCCAATGTTTTCACAAGGCCCTAGTGATTTCTTAGCTCAGGTGGTACATTCCAGACACTTTATCAGAAGCGCATCTATTTTCAGACACATGAATCACTGCCCCCAAATCCTTCTGCATACACAGCTCACACCGGAGTGTCGCCAAGCTCAATAAACCCTCCCCGGACTCACAGCAATATAAAAATAGAGAAATACTTTTATGTCATCCTCAGTTACATTCCAGTGTTTTTGTTAAAACAACAGAGCCCCTGCTTACTCGCCTCCCCAGTACATTTGTGTGGTCCTCTGCTGCACACGTCATTACATTTTGTTAGTACCCAGCAGCTGAAGCTGAACATGTAATTATATTCACTCGGCTGCTTTTGTCTGGCCTAATCCTTTGAAAGTAGATTTAGCAAGCATTTCAAATGTTATGATGCCTTCAATGTTTCTCTTATACTGAAGAACCCCCTTCGTACATCAAAAAGGGAACAAATTCCCCACGGAGTCCATCTGACATAATTAGTACTCCAACGTTTCCAGAGGATTAAAACAATTATCAGCTTTTTTGGAACCATTCTACCGCAATGATAAATGTACATTTTTCATACATACAATATTTGTATGTATTTTTTCTTTTTCGATGTGTGCCTATGGCTGCAAAAAATGCAGTGGGGTGGGAATGTAATTTCATTTCAGTGCATAGTGTTACAATACTCAGAAATCTATACAAATAAACCATAAGTAAAGCTTTGTCAATAGTACTTTTTAAATTCATACAAAGAAAAATAAACATTAAAATGTCTTTAGAACATAGGAGTCTATATTTCCATATTCATTGCTGATTTTTATTAGTAATTATTATTATTATAGATTTTCATTCAAGTTTTATTATGTGTAGGTTCTTGGTCTGCATATTGTTAATGGCTTAAGGGGGAACTACAAGTCTTACTGAACTCCTTGGTAGATGAGCAAAAACACCAGTAAGAATCTAAACCCTACATAAAACTAGGGTTGACATCTTTTAAGAATACATTTACCCGCCAGCAGGGGGATGCAGCAACAAAATGGGAAGTTTGTGACATAATATGGGAGGGGCTATGGTGAAAGGGTGGGGCTACGATGTCACAGGTGTCCAAAGGAATTAAGTTTTGCCCAGGTTCTGAGGCTTCAGGGGATGGGCCAGGGACAGAACTTTAGGGTATTACAAATTTACTGGCAACTACACTGCCAGTAAATTTGTAATGGCCCTGACCTTGGCAGTTTTACCAACTGTTCCACTGCAAGAATTTACTAATACAACTTCAGACCAAAGTCCTAATTAAAGATGCAAGAGATTTGACCAATGAGAATGTTGCTTACCAGCACATTAGTTGCCTTGCTGTTTTTAACATATAGAGATTGATTTATTACACTGTAGTCACATATCAGGAGGGAGAACATACTGTTGTATAGAAACCATCACATTTAAAGATCTCAATAAAGGATTCCTTTGGTGGGAGGGGTATTTTGTATTGTTAAAGGGACAGTAACACCAAAAAATGAAAGTGTATAAAAGTAATTACTATATAATGTAATGGTGCCCTGTAATGGTACAACTGGTGTGTTTTCCTTAGAAAGACTACTATAGTTTATATAATAAAGCTTCTGTGTAGCCACTGGGGCAGCCATTTACAGGAGAAAAGGCACAGGTTACTTGGATAACAGATAAAACCCCATTATATTCTACAAAGCTTATTTGTTATCTGCTATGTGCCTGTGCCTTTTCTCCTTTTTCCCAGCTTCAATGGCTGCCCCCGTGTTGACATAGCAGCTCATTTATATAAACTATAGCAGCGTTTCTGTTGCAAACTTACCAGTTTTACCAGCGCAGGGCAACTGTACATTATATTTTAATTACTTTAAAACACTTTCATTTTTTGGTGTTACTGTTCCTTTAATGGCCCTTGATAATGTGGTCCCATTATACCCCCAACGTGTACCAGGTTAGGTCCCTGACACTATTCTCCCCTTAAGCTTTGTTCTGTCCTAGTGCACCCACGCTACTGATAGCAAGCAGCATTTCCAAAAAAAATTGCGCCCATCAGCTCAATGTCCATCAGCTATAGTGACTTGATTGCATACCATTCACATGAAAGCTATCATCTTGTATGTGGCAGTGGAGCACACTAACAGCAGTGTGGCTTCTACAGAGACCTTTTCAGATTAAGCCTGAAGGGGAAAGCAGTGATAGGCCAGACTGCAGTAGGAAACAGCAAAGATGTAAAATACTCAGAAACCATCTGTTATACTATTCTTTAGCAAAAAAAAAAAAAACGTATTTCTAAAAAGAACTCCCAAAGCAAAAACAATATTTGAACATAAGCAGACTAAGGGCAAAGTTTATTAATTCCCAGAATAATTTGGCACAGATTATTTCAGAGGCTTTGGAGCATTCAGGTATATTTTTACACTTACAGAAGAACTTGGCTGGTCAGAGGGCATTCTAACTCCAAGCAAAGCACAAGCATCAAGAGGTCGATCCAGATTGTTTTGTTTTCCAATAGAAGCTTTATATTTGGTTGTTATTCTTTCAGTCACCATTTTAAACATTCTAACATATTACAAACACATTTCCTCGTGCCACCACTCCTATCTAAAAATGTATCATTATGTATTTTGGGTGATAAAGGCTGACAGGCTAGCCATGGCTGTTTATAGCACTGATCAAAATGCCTCTTGTTTTATTGCCCCTTATAATCTTCAGTACCAGAAAGTCATTTAGTGCAGAGCTGTTATAAAAAGAAATAAAGTGGCTTAGCTTTTTCATGCAAAGATACACTTTTTTCTGCTTGCTGGGCAGAACATCAGTAATTAGTAAGTGTGACCTAATTTCCTCCAAAGTGTCTCTCGCATCTTCCACCTCTGCATTTTCTTCCACACTGCATTAAACATGTTTAACTGCTGCCCAATATTAAATGTCATATCTGCCAGGGACTCGGCTGTTTCCTTTAGTTTAGAATAGTTTGTAATAGCAGAATATTGCGATCATAAATGGTGCCATAGCAGAATTAGTAACTGCAGTGTAATAACAGGGGCCATTAAATGCAACAATGATTATAACTGAGTGTTTGTGTCATTGAAGTATAGGGAACAAATTATAATTTAAAAACATTAAAGTATTAACAAAAGTGTATAGCCTTACTATGGTTATCATGGCAAACATTTTGTGATCTACTGTGCAATGCCAATATTACATTATGCAAGACTTCAGCTTTAGTGGATCTAGTACATTTTTTTGCTAATTATCGTAAATTAAGAAGGTAATGTCAAAAGTATTACCCTTTTGCATTAACGGGCCACTATTCAATGGAGAACTTTTGGATTTTAGAAATCATCTCTATTGTTGGTAGACCAATGACTTAACCCTTAAAAATATTCTGGAGAATGCTGAATATAACAGACCAGCAACATTTGGGTGTAACAACACTGCTATGGTTTTATGTTCCCTTTAATGAACGTGCCAGCAGTGGCATAATTATAGAGGCAGCAGACCCTATGGTCATGGGGGTGGGGCCTGTGGGACACAGCCAGTGAGCCACTCCCCTACCTAAAAACCAGGTGGGTGGCACAAGCTCACAGTGAGTGGGGTACACAAGCAGGGAAGGCAGGCATGTACAGGGTGGTTTGCTGTTGCTGTGTGCTCCAAAAGATTTTTTTGGTGCCACTGTGTGCAAGAAGTAACCAGAAGCTCACTGACAAAGCAAATAAAGTATAAGAGAAGCTAGGGACAAGTGACCCCATCCTATCTGAAGATAAGATAACCTGATTAATATTAGCATCCCAAAAAATAATCTTTAGCCTTATTACCGAATTGTAGCCTACCTCCAATATTTAGTATATCCAATATAAAGCAATAGATACAACTTCATTTAACATGCCTAGAGCAGTAGGTAAGTCTGGTACATGGATGTTTTTACTTTTAAATACAGTTCATAGTCTAAAGCTGGTTTCACATAGAAGAATTCCATGTAATCAGTTCTTTGGCTGTGGGTAGGACTATAACGGAAGACCTGCCAGCTGATAATACATGTTGATGGGCAGACTCACCATTCAGTTATGTTAAAGTACACAATCGTCTAGCTAATGGTACTAGCAACTGTTGCTTGACATGGATGGCCATGAGTTTGAAATCCCTACCACAACTGTAAGAGATATATATATATATATATATATATATAAATAGATAATGGTATATGTACTATTGAGTGATACAGACACACTTATATATATATAAATAGATAAAGGGTGGACTGACATGATATGGATAGAGAGATTATAGATAGATAAATAGTAGACAGATAGATAGAAATAGATCATAGATTAATGGATAGATAAATAGATAGATAGATAGAATATATGGGTGGATACAGAAGCAGTATAAAGAAAGGCCATTCCAGCCCCCTTCCCTGCTCATGTCAGATCAAACAGAAAGGACATATAAAATGTTATTAAAAACATAGTTGACATGACTTCTGACAAAGCTTCCATAGAAAATGGAACAATATATTTTTTTTTCAATAGATTTACTGAAAGCGCTGATCCAAAGCAGGGTAACAAATACTTGAAGATCTTGATTGATTTGTGCAACATATCCCCGTGAGCAATTACAGACTGCAGCTTCTGCCGGTCATTCAACATTTCAAATAATACAGCTTGTCTTTTTCTTTTATACTACCTATGTGTTCTCCAAATCCGTTATAGGTCTGCATGTGTACAAAGCAAGGAATGGCTTGGGGGTAAAAGGATATCCTGACTCCTGAATTCAGAGACAAATGGCAGGATTGGGCTCAAAAAGGGTACATTTTGCCATAGCCCATTAATCCACGGCAACCTAATAAGATGTTTTCTTTTTAAAGCCAAAATGCAGGGGACCAGTAATGTCTACCTGTTAGTTGTTATGGGTTACAAGTTTTTGACTCATTTGCCCCAGTGTGTGCATAAGCCTTATAATGTTCTATTTGGCTTTCCTTAAAGTGATACTGACACAAAAAAAAACTACTTTTCAAAATAATAATGTATATTAAAACTTATAAGTAATTGTTACATGAAGTTCTTAAACCTGACTGTTTTGCCAACCTGACTGTCCCTTCTCATCATGACAGTTATAGCTTCTAATGCTGACTATTGCTGCACAAACATGGCCGCCCCCTTATAGAGGAACATAGAGGATCAGATAGGTAATCTAAAAGCACTGAACAAATCTTTCTAAATTAATAAGGCTAAATTATAAATATAATGCATAGACAATGTTATGATAGATGTAAAAAAAGGTTTAATTTCTGGTGTCAGTATCTCTTTAAAGGAAAAACTGGGGTAATCTCATGTCTAAGAGATACTTCTGTGAAAATGGATAACTTGGCATATGAAGTAAACATTTCACCAAGTCTCCTTAAAGGAAACTATACCCCCAGGATAAATACTTAACCAACAGATAGTTTATATTATGTGACCTATTAAATAATCTTTGTGAAAAGAATATATATATATATCAGTAAATATTGCCCTTTTACACCCTTTCCCTTGATCCACCATTTAGTGATGGGCTGTGTGCTCCCTCAGAGATCACATGACCAGAAATAATGCAGCTCTAACTGTAACAGGAAGTAGTTTGGGAGCAAAAGGCAGAACCATTAATTGGCTGGTGGGGCCTAGCATGTATATGTGCCTTGGCTTGTTTGTGTGCACTGTGAATCCTATGATCCCAGGAGGCGGCCCTTAATTCTTAAAATGGCAATTTTCTATTTAGCAGTACCCAATAGCACATACTATTAAAAAAGTATATTTTTATGGAAATGGTTTATTTAGATGAAGCAGGGTTTTACATATGAGCTGATTTATGCAATATATTTTTATCGAGACCTACATTGTTTGGGAGTATAGTTTTCCTTTAACATATCAGTTGTTGTATTGGAAAAAAAATGAACAATGCAAACAAAAAGTGAACTTCTTTTTGTATAGACAACAAAATCCAAACCCTTGCTCCACTTCTGTATGCATTGCCCCATTTTGCAACAAGTACATTTACTACATTTCCACCAAACAATAATGATTCTGAATTGGATATTGGTTTCATACTGTTTGGTAATTTGTGATGAAATGTATGGTCTGCAAAAATCTTCAACCAACTTGAGTGACTGTTAATCTGTAAGAATTAACCCACAGCCTTTATGGGGTTATAAACCGTATGGGAACAGTAAATACTGTGTGCTGCACTGGGTTTATAAGAATTCAGAGTCACTGAAATTCCCTTATTAAAAAGCCAGATCTTCACTATGGAGATACTTAATGGCACACAGGTATGGAAAGCCACTGTAATATCAATAAGAAACTTATTTATGAAATTTATGGATTACATTTTTTCCCATTATTAGTGTCAAAACTCGTCAATGAAAACAATGTTTTAGAGAAAAATATATATTCTACATATAATATATTTATTCTACAGCACAACTGGTCTAAAGGTAGAACCCAGAAAGCTTTAAATCAACAGATCTCTGTTTGTGGTTGGACTTTAACCAAAACACAACTAAACAAAAACGTAAATGCATTTATCCAAAATGACTTAGAAAGAGATAAATGAAGGGGCCCTGCAAAACTCCATACAATGCTATCAATTTGTCTTTATGTGCGTGTTCTTCATTTGGATTTTACATTAAAATACCGATTCCTAGAATAAAGTAATTGTGAAAATCATGAAATAATGAAAATAATTATGTTAGACATTATGAAAATAGTACAACAATAATAAATGTTATATGTGCTATATATTTCTAAAAAAAATAAATAAAAAAATCCCATGCATGTATGATATGACAACAGCATGGGCAGTTTTATTAATAAAAAGGTCAAGTATTCCACTGGAATTTTATCTCTGTACATTATAAGCATCAGTAGCAAGAATGTTATCAAATATGCCATCATTCCAATAATCATCTCAATGCAAGTCTTTTTTTATACTTGTTCATCCTTCAACCAAAGAAATGAAAGATAAAATAGATAGCGTGCTGCAAAGAAGCATAGAATCCTACCATTGTGATGCTGTTGCCTTGAGCCTCTGAGTGCCAAGTACCAATCCATCCCAAACAATGGCACCTGGCTTTTATAGTGTCACCCAAGAGCAAAGCATGATTGTTCCAAGTTTAGACAATAGATGTAAGGCTGGAAAAGTTTAGTAATAGTATCTGAGAATTATCCCAGGCATCTGTTTGTGCTGCCCATTGTTTTCAGAGAAATCTTAGTTGGTTGTAGAAGGCCCTTTTAACAGCGTTGCTGGATTGCAAGTCTTGTATGGAATTCAGGCAACAATTCAAAGGCCTTATGTGATTTAATGGATGTTCTTATCATGATCTTTTAAATTGAGCATCGTGATGTGGCGATCAAGCTAGGGTATATAAATCTGGAGGGCTACACATTTCATTTGAATGCAGCCTTGGCACTTTGAGAGTAAAGCTATTAAAGAACTGCAAGGTATTCCATTAATGATGCTCTTTAATAATGCTTTTTCGGTATACAGTTACAGGACACCTGATAAAAACTCATGATAAATACTTGGAAAACTATTTTAAGAGCTATAGGATAGAATTTACTGTAAGTTAAGATCTATTAGACCTTTGCTGACAAGTTCGGTGATTAAGAATGAAATGCTAAAATGGGTTTCTTCGATAACATATAAAAATAGGTGACAAAGTCTTTCTATTGCAAGACAATTAGAGGTCAGGCTAAGAAGCGCCCATTTGCCCTATGGCAATATTTTCACACACATAGCACAATGAAAAGAGAACAATTGTTACAAAGTGACACATTTTGCTGAAGAGAAAAGTATTACAACATTGACAACCCTACGCAGTATAGAGCTGTATCTTAGAAAACACATTTTCCCCTTTAATTATTGTGTCATCCAGATGAAGGAAGACATTCCCCATTCTCACCATGATTCCTGGGCAGAAATCAAATTTCTTCACCTTTCTAACTATAGGTTTAAATCAATCTGCTGTAAGACTCATATCGGGATTTTCCCAAGAAGAACCATTTTGCTCTACACATTCAATCTATATTTCAAACCAAAGAATCCATAAGGTTTAAAACTAAAAAAAAATAATTTGTGTATTGCCTAGTTGTAAATGAGTTTATCCATTGCGAAATGTATTTTTTTTTTATTTCAAATCTATTATCATTTCCTTTATCTATCTATCTATCTATCATCTATCTATACAGTATATATATATATATATATATATATATATATACAGTATATTTTCAACATGGAATTATTTGTGATAAAGTGTTTATTTTACACACATCTTATACAGGATTCCTGTATATATATATATATATATATATATATATATATATATATACAACAACAAGAGTTCCTCTGCACTCACCCATTATCAATATATATAGGGCATTAAGACATTCTGTGCATTAGGCACAGAATGTCTTAATTGTTGTAAATGAGTTTATCCATTGCGAAATGTATTTTTTTATTTCAAATCTATTATCATTTCCTTTATCTATCTATCTATCATCTATCTATACAGTATATATATATATATATATATATATACAGTATATTTTCAACATGGAATTATTTATGATAAAGTGTTTATTTTACACACATCTTATACAGGATTCCTGTATATATATATATATATATATATATATATATATATATATATATACAACAACAAGAGATCCTCTGCACTCACCCATTATCAATATATATAGGGCATTAAGACATTCTGGGCATTAAGCTACTAAGAAATGCCCTCCCCTTTAAGCAAAACAGGGATTGTTTGTCCATATATTGCTAATGGCCAGACATTGGTCCGTTTGAATTTGCACATACACAAGAGTATTGGCTAATTGTATAATGGTTTGATGATGGGGATTGGGCACTTTTCCACTTGTTGAATTTGAGATTGTATTTAAAGTTGGTGTGAACACTATTGTTTTAGCCTTGAGAAAGGCCCTATTGAGGACCGAAACGTTGGATTCTTTTAAAACAAAATGTCTCAAATAAAATTTTGAGAAATTTGAAGGGTGTGTCGGCCACGGAATATTTATTGCTATATATATAGTACACAGGGAGGAGCACACCCTATACAAGTCCAAATGCCCTTGGTGCAGGTCAAAAACAAAAATATAAAGAGTGCCGCACACAGGGACTTGATACAAAAGAAAAAGTGTTTTTATTAAAAAAATTCCAACGTTTCGAGCACAATCTGTGCTCTTCCTCAGGGACAAAACCAGGTTTAGGGCTTGTGCCATGTAGTATATTAATACCAAAATAGATTATTTTCCAATAGATTTTGGGGATGGAGGCTAAGTAACTTCCAGTTGCACTGCTGGTGGGGGATTAATCCATATTTGCACACCCTGAGCCTGACACCAATATCCTTCATAACATGTTATGTCTCAGAATTAAAATTCCCACTAGTAATTGTATGTTGTAGTTAATTGGGTCAGATCAGTTGCACTGCCATTGCCTTGGAGTTCTCTGACAACCCTCCTTTTTATGTATTTCTGTACTTTATTCTACAGGAAGAATGGCCAGATTTCCATGTGTTTATACCACCCCCACACTCGTCCCTTTTAGTTGTGGTCTCATACCTTTACAAAAAATGGCTGTTGGCCGGGGCAATCTCTCTCCTATAAAAGCCACAAGCAGGGAAAGATTTTAGTCAGTGAAACCAATGCTTTTGCTTTTGCAATCTCTCATTTAAAACTAAAGGCGGGAAGGACCAAGCCTGTGAGGCCAATGCCCAGGTTAGGAGACACTTTTTTCCCCAAGAAATGCTACAATGCAGGTATGTAACAGCCTGGGAAAAGTATAACTGGAAGGTAAATAGGTAGAACCAACATGTGGTCGTTGAATGGTGGCGTATGATATAAATTTGTAACTAAAAAGCTCTGTTTTTGGAGATAAATGCACTTCCACAGATATTAAATCACTAATGAAACAGGGGACCAGAGTATATGCATTGACCAATCCCTGCTTCTGTATGTAATGGTAATTTGCACTGGATCTCAGCAAATTCCTAGTAATCCAATAAAAAGGCCTTTATGAATATTATTACTAATAGCAATCCGATGATTAGCATTTCATATATCTACAGTATGGTGTGAATGATACTTTTCCTCATGTAAATGTGTTTAGAAATCTCCCAGTATTAAAAAATGGAAATACATTTGCTGTGAAGTAAAATTACTGAGCAGTATAAAGCCTCAATTTTAGTTAAATTATATATTTAAATTCCATTTCTTAAAGTCTTCCTTTTACAAATTACTGAGCAGTATGAAGCCTCAATTTTAGTTAAATTATATATTTAAATTCCATTTCTTAAAGTTTTCCTTTTACAGTAGGCCTCTTCCATATTTAAATAAATATATGATCTTTATCCCCTGGGAGACTGATAGATACGATAATCTTTGGGTTGTTTCAAAATTTTCAATCTTCCCAGCTGTCCCATTAAGTGCATTTTAGCTGTAACTGCCGCAATTCACTGCAATATTATCATTAAGAGTAATTTCAGAGCTCAATTTTTGCCCATTAACTCCGCACCGTAGATAAATTCCCCAGTGTTTTTTAAACAAGTATTTTCCATCTGAATATACAGGATCAATTTCCCTGAAACACAAATGCAGGGGATTCAGCAAACAAGTTACAACAACAGCAAGATGATTAACTTGTGTTTTTTTTTTCTTTTTTCTAGACCATTTTTGTTGAAAAGAAATATAAAAGGAAAATGTAATATGAATCTGGGTAAAATACTAATGAATATTAAATGATTGAGGTCTTAATAAAATTAGAAGAGGGAGCAAGGTGACTTTTTCATTGCTGCAATGATAAACCTTTCAGTGCAGGGCAGCAGTTGTTATACAGGTTACCTGGCCAGGTTGCACGATGGGAATGGGCCACAA
This sequence comes from Xenopus tropicalis, assembly GCF_000004195.4. Classification (NCBI taxonomy): domain Eukaryota; kingdom Metazoa; phylum Chordata; class Amphibia; order Anura; family Pipidae; genus Xenopus; species Xenopus tropicalis. Next base: position 46,593,114 of record NC_030678.2, on the reverse strand, counting down.
ATGATGCATTTGGCAAGCTTGTAGGCATTGTTTGTTTGTTTGTTTTTTTTCAGTTAAACACACCAATCAATATTATGTTAATCTGATTTTATGGTTCCAACACATCCAAGGAGACTGGCTTTAATAACTTGATGGCTGACTGGCAATGGTCACTAGGAAGTCCCAATGCCAATACCTTTAAGTCTTTCAGCTAATGTATTAAATGGATTCACCCAGTTTTAGAAGAAAAGGGACATCAAATACCAGATAATCGTGTGTCTTCATAGTACAGAGCAGATTAAGATGAAACCCATAGGACCCATGGGTTGGATGGGTTTGGGCCAAAAAGGTGAGTCCCGGGTGCAGGTTTGGTGGGTGAGAGGTTAAACATCAAAAAGGTCCCTCCCCTTTGGTAATGCAATAGTGCTGCTCTCTCCCCTATGGTGGTTGATCCAACCCATATATGAGTGACCAAAGGCAAGTTTTGTTGGGTGCAGGTCATAAAAGTAGAAGAAGATATTTTGTAAGGTTGAGTATGGGTTGGAAAGTGTTAAAGACTTAGGTTCATAGTAAAACATATAATGTGGTCTACCACTAGGCAGCATAGTAAAAATGCCGCATACTACCACCAAACACAAGAAAAAGTGCCTTAAATATTGCCTGAGTAGTAAATCCCCAAAGTATAGAAGCAGGAAAAGCACATGTGAGGTTCACCTGAAAGTAGAAGTTGTTTTTGTTTGAAAAAGTTTGAGGGGCCATTGGCCCTCAAAACAACCCTAGGGTGTTGCAGGTCACAGAGTTAGGGATAATGGTGCTCTAGAACTCATAATAAATCATATAAGAGAAACATAGTAGAACTGAGAATACTAGCTCTAGGAACACTACTGACTTACTGCCAACAAGAAAGGAAATGGAAAGCCTAGAGTAAGCATTAGGCTGCTGGAAACTGGCTGCTCCTGAACATGTTTCTGAGATTGTTCTTGTCATTTATTAGGTTACAGCTGGGAAGTGGTCAAATAACTTTTAACAGATTTCAGCTAAAACCTTTAAACAGATCTAACCCAGTGCCTAAGCAGAGGCTGTCAGAATTAGTAAAGTCTGTTTTAGATGCCAGTGGTTCTAATGTGTCCAAATGCAGCCCGTAAAGCTTGATACTTTTTGTACTAGGCTGCTCTGGGAGCAGGGAATGTGTTCTAGGAGAAACAGAGGGTGCAAGAGTGCTTTATAAAGGTGTCCACTCTTGGTAAAGAAGTGATCTTGTTAAAGTCCACATAGGACCGAAACCTTGGAGAACATGCACACAGATACTTACATTGTACTTCAGTCAGGACAGCAACAAGGTCTCTGCACTCCTATACTTCCAGTTCCCCAGAGTGGTCTGATATCTCTATTGTTATTGTATCCAGTGTCAGACTGGCCCTCCTGCCCCTGACCATTTGGCCTGTTTCATGGTCATTCCCTATCTCTAAATGGGAACAAAGAGGAGAAACAGATGGAAGAATAGATGCTAGCATGTAAATAAAAGAGACTAGGAGAATAAAGAGGTTGGGTGAGGAAAGGAGGAAAAATAGTTTGGAGAGTGGGCCTATGGTCTAAGGTTTTCTGGTGGGCCCCTGGGGTCCCAGTCGGACACTGATTGTATCTTATATACTTCTTGTCTGTCATACATATTTCTATATGTGTTAAATAAAAACTGATGTGTCATTTGTTGATTAATTATGAAAAACTGAAACTAAAAAAAAAATTAGTTATATATGGGTGCATCATGACAAACACAATAACTAATACTAGTTAGTTAGAAGTTAAATACTTGGACCCAGATAAAGGCATTTTTATGATGTCTTCTGCACTTGGCTAAAAAATCCATAGGCTCAATGTTGTTTTAAACTAACAGGTGTGTGGCACAGTCAGATGCACAAGGTTTAAATGGCATTCATCCATGTATATTAAAAACACACAGATGAAGAATGAACAGTATGTGTATTTAATCTAATTTTAGCCTGTTATAGGATACAACTGCCCAGTCTGATATCTGCCAAATGATGAACAAAATTATCTCTCAATAAAATTATTTTATATGTGAATAAGAAACTGGTTTTATACCTTAAATGGATGGAATGAGAATTCTGACTGGAATTTACATTATACATAGCTACTGATTTGGATATAGCAACCTTTCATGTCAATAGCACTCTGCACTAGCTGAGCTGAAATTCTAGTATAAAAATAGAAATTTGGGCTCTTTAAGTTACCAGGGGTAAATCTGAGATTTCCCCTTTAATGATAAGGGGTGGGAGGAGCACAGGAGTGACTGAGGAATGCTGAGGGGAAGAGAAGAATGACTTGGACAATGTTCTGAGTGAGGTCATTTCTTATTGTGCAACTTCAGCTTTTGAATTGCTCAGCAATATCCCCTGTAGTGACTGAAGCACATGGGGAGGGTGAGGAATGGGAAAGTAACGAATTAAAGGTAAAGAAGAGTTGTGCAGGTTTGTTTCACAGATTTAATGAATAAATGTAGCGAAGTAGGTTTGTTTGTCAAAGCAGAGGATGATATTATAGGAGAGTAGAGCAGATTTAAAGATGTCAGTGTCGGTTTTGACTTAAGCAGTGCTTATCTCTACCTTCTTTGGGCAGCCATTCCGTACAGACCCCCATGCATCTGTCAGAGCTGCAGTCTCCTGCAAGTGAGTGCAGTGAGAGAGTTATATTAAACGATTATATCGCCTTAAATAATACTATATATACTGTATATATGTAATAACAGGATAGCACTCCATTAATAATTATTTAGTAAGATTTACTAAAATACTGTATGTTGTTAAATTGCAGTCAAAAGCAAAAAATTATGGGAATTGGGAGAAAAATACTGCATTTTGGGTTTATTACATGTGTTTATATATATATAAATAAAATAAAGCATAGCAGGTATGCAGCTAGTTCCTCTGGCAGTGGCTGATTGTTGTATATTAAAGAGAGGTGATATTACAGCAATGAAACAATATAGGACCCATTATCCAGAATGCTTGGGACCAAGGGTATTCCGGATAAGGGGTCTTTCTGTAATTTGGATCTTCATACCTTAAGTCTACTAAAAAAACAATAAAATATTAATTAAACCCAAAAGGATCATTTTGCATCCAGTAAGGATTAATTATATCTTAGTTGGGATCAAATACAAAGCACTGTTTTATTTTTACAGAGAATAAGGAAATCAATTTTAAAAATCTGAATTATTTGATTAAAGTGGAGTCTATGGGAGACAGGCTTTCCATAATTCGGAGCTTTCAGGATATTGGGTTTCCGGATAAGGGATCCAATACCTGTACTAACGCTCAGATTTTTTTCTTCTGATTCGGATTTTTACCGCTAAAAGTTGTGAATTTTTCGAAATTTCCTATGTGACCAAAAGGCTAAAAATCTGACAATTTGCCAGTGGCAGATGTCCCTTCCCTTTCCTAAAAGATCCTTCTTTTGCCTCAGAACTTTAGAGGTTTTGGAGTTTTGGGGGTGACAAATCAAAAAAGTTGCAGACTTTTTCAGTTCAGATTTTTTCGTAAATGTCAGACATTCGTGGAAGTGAGTTTAGTCGAATTTTTAAGAGTTTTAGTAAATCTGCCCCTATATGAAAAAGGCACAGATTTAAAATGATGTTAGAAACCATCTAATTTGCAGTGCTCATCAAGAAACAAAATGTAGTGGACAGTAGCATATGTACAGCGATTATTTTGCAGACAATAAGCCTCTGTGGGCTGGAATTTCCCTTGAAGCAAAGGCATTGGGCAGAAGAGAATGATTTCAGACGTTAGTGATTTTGCAGGCAGCGTGTCTGTGATACCGCACGATGTGACCATGTTAGGAGCTAGATTAAGCCATGATCAAACAGTAACCTGGCAGCTGAGGTCAAGGACTAGAGAGCAAATGAGCTCTCTCATTCTTTCTATAATAATGCTGGCTCAAATATTGCCAAACACAGTACCACATCGTTATTTAATTGTGACATTAGAGCAGAGATCTGATTTCAATGGTTTCCTTTAATAAACCACACTCCCATGGGAAACGACTAACTGCAATTAGTCAATTTACAGTTCAGGCTTAGACAGAAAGCACAATATTTACTTTTGAATAGATCAATCGGGAAGGCTGTGAGGCCTGTATGTATGTGGAGCCGCAGCGAGCGATGGGCCAGCAAGATTTAGAATTGAGAAACAGCAGCAAGAAAACACAAGACAGCTGTGAAAAATAAGCAGTTAAGTAATAAAGTTAAATAAAACACTGCATTCAGCTGAAATTTGGTAGGAAAGTATAAATCCAGAACAAATTTCCACCCCTCCCTCCCCCCAACAGTCTATCAGGGTAATGTAATATGCCTCCGTATGTAATAAAAGATGCAGTAACCCATTGCAACCAATAAGATGGATGCTCTTAAATAGGGAGAAATCAGTAAAAGCTACTGTTTGGTATGCTATAGGTGATTAGACCGGTAGCAAACTTTGTGCCTTATATTACGTTATTATTATTATTAGCCCTTAGGCTGTTAGTGGGACACTGGGAATTGCTGTCTTACATCCAGAGGGCTGCTGGTTGCCCGTAGCTGCTTAATTGTCAGTAAAATATATAGAAAATAACATTTCATACATTTCATAGTCCTATGTAACCCATTCTCTGCTGAGCATTGCCATGTAATCAAACACCAATCACATCACACAGATCAAAGAGCCAACCAGACTATGGGTGCCCGCACTATTGACTTTTTTATGCAGGCTCTGTCACTTCTACTTACAATGGCACTAAAAGGGTTAATTGAGAGAGGCCAGTAATATCTAAGCTACAGTTTGCAGCACAATCTGATGTAGACATTTGATGTTTCAGATATTTAAAATCTAGGTATTCCCAGGGTCACCAAGTTTGACAATCGTAATAAATATACCAACACTTCCAACCACTAATTGTCATCTATTGACTTGAGCTTAGTAGATAAATGACATGTATGGTTCTATACAAATAAATTATGATGATATTCTGTATATTATGTAACTTCCTAAGTAGCAGCACACTGTTAAACAAAATATTGGCATAACCTTTTTCAATCCCAGGATGCCTAAGGCTAGTGTCACAAAGGGCTGATTCTCCCTACCCTGGCACTAGTCTGAGAATCAGCCCCATGTGGCACTAGCCTAAATCACATCAGTCTGCCCACAGCCCAGCCCAGACATTCGGAAGCACATCCTGCCTATGCAGATCCCAGTTACAAAGGGAATTCGCTCTTGCTAAAACTTGTTTGCAGACATAAGCGGGGAGATCTGGCAAAATTTCATATTTCCACATATCATTGATTCACTGCCCACAAAACATTTAACATGTATGCAGAATATCTCAGATACTTTCCCTTTTGCTATTTTTTACTATTTTTTACCAGTAAGTGACGGCAGAAGGTGTTGTGTAATGGTTTCTGATAATTGGGTGAAAGGTAGGGGTAAATTGCAAATAAAAGTAAGAGACAGAAACAAGTTTTAGAAGGGTTGCTGGTTGCTATATATATTGCCACTTTTTGTGCAGGTCCATCAAGTTCTTCCACTCCTATCTCAGCTAAGCCATTCTATACGACCCTACTTTGGTGTTATTATTGTGCTGAAACAGGAAAGGGCCTTTCCCCAAATCGTTGCTGCAAAGCAGAAAGCACTGAGTTTCAGGAGTGTCATTATACTATAGCTTTATAATTTGTTTAGATGGAACAAGTGAGTTCAAACCATGAAAACAGTACCAAACCATTATTTCATCATACCCACTAAACAGTAGCATGAGCATTATGCATTCAGCCAGGTATTTTTCTCTTGACATCTACCAAACCCAGACTTTTCTGTACGAATGCCACTGTTGTTAGATGTCATTCTTTACTCCAGATCAAATGATTCCTCTGCTCTGCTGAGTCCAGCGGCAGTGACCTTTATACCGCTCCAGCCGATGCTTGGCATTGCACATGGTGATGGTTGCCTCTGCATAAAAACTCCATACTAATGGTTTTTGTGCTTGCATTGCTTCCAGAGACAGTCTGGATCATGTTATTTTAGATAAAGTGTCCTGATACTTTTGACAAAAATATGTCCTGATAATTTAGGCCATGTAGTGGCTCTAGTTATTGCCTACTCACTATTGAGCACTCATATAAGATATCTATTCCTATATCTATGGCACTACAGCATTGCTAAGACACAATGGTCACAACTCACTGCTGCAATTCCTTCTGGTGGATGTAAGCAAACTGTAAAACGTATTTTAACTTCAGTTCTCCGGCAGGAAGTTGCACCTAAAACCACTTTCATTGAAAGTACTTGCATTAAAATGCGCTTCCCTATAGTTGTGTTCAGTGCCACTCAGTCCTTCATGCCTTCCTTTCTTATGTACTGCTGTGACACAGGGGAACCCTGGAGCTACTACCACCAACTGACCAGGCGGTAGCTTCATGGTTCAAAAAACACTGGAAATAATGCCAGAGAGAGAGAGAGTTGCCCATTTGCGTCTATAATGGCACTGGAATTTTTGAGAAAAAAGTGCATTATGGGGAAAAACATGGCAATTGCACTCGAAACGGCACTTTGCTCACTGCACCTAGGTAAGAGAATGCCTTCACCTTGTAATGAGCCAAAGCTCCTCTACCATTTTCCATGTGTACCAGTAATAAAGCATTGGCTAGCGCTTTGTATAATAGGATTTAGATTTCCTGTCCTATCAAGCAATGTCTTTAGGATGTTGCATTGCATTGAAGTGTGTGTACTGTGAAGACTGTGTGTACTGATTATAAGCTTTAAAGGCAGACCAGTTGCAAACTAAAGCTGGCCATACACGTTTAAAAGATCTTTTCATTATACAATTAGTCCATCAACAAAAATGACCATTTCAAGGGATATTGTCTAGTTGAAGCAAGGAATACTACCTGCGTGGCCAATGGCCAGATTCCATTTCTAAAGGAGAAGGAAAGGTAAAAACTAAGTAAGTTTTAACAAAAAAGGTCTCTGTAAATACAGCCATAAGCAAAAGAAACACAAGATTACTTGTCTCCTTTTTGTATGTTCTAGGGTATCTGACTTTCTCTTTCAGAAAAATCCTTCATTCCTGTGTCAGGCCGCAGAGTGGTAACAGGCCGAGGAGAGGAGTCAAGCCGGAGGCGCAAGCCCACAAACGTCTCACACTAACCGGAGGCTTGCCTGAGGATGTGGACAGGAAGCACGGTAGTGGAGAGAGGCCGGAGAGCCAATAGCGAGGTACCAGGGGTCAAGCGAAGGAGTAGTCAGACGGGTCCGAGTCGGGGCAGGCAGAACAGGTTCAAGAGCGAGAATCCAGGCGGAAGTTCAATCGGAGAGTCAGAGTATACGGAAACGCCAGGCACCAGAATAAACTTGATAACCAAGCAAGGATGGCTTGGAAATGGCGACTATTTACAGGCCCCATTGCGTATGGCGTCAAGACGCACGCGGCAGCGTGCGTACGTGCGCGCGTGACTTTTCGCCGCGTGTGATTTTGCTTGTGCGCCCTTTTACTGTGCGCGCGACTTTACGATTTTGCTATGCTCGCGACTTGGCGCACGCAAGCGTCTGAGCGCCATTCCTTTGGGCGCATGCGCTAAAAGACGCGCATCCTTACATCCTGGGACCAGAGTCTGCACAGCTCTCTCCTCTCTCTTTCTCCCCCCTCACTTAAGAATTCATAAAACTCACTCTCCTCTCCCTTAGGAATGTGTAATCTTAGCTACCAGCCTCTAGAGCTGCAGCAGGAAGCTAGGAAGACCAAGCTAAAATGGCAGCTGCAATCTTAAAGGGTTGGATCACCTTTAAGTTAACTTTTAGTATTGTATAGAATGGCCAATTCTTAGCAACTTTTCAATTAGTCTTCATTATTTATTTTTATAGTTTTTTAATAATTTGCTTTCCTCTTCTAACGCTTTGCAGCTTTCAAATGTGGATTACCGACCCCAGCAGCCAAAAACTATTGCTCTGTGAGGCTACAATTTTATTGTTATTGTAACAATTTATAGCTTATTTTCTCTCATCTAAACCACTCCCTGGTTGCTAAGGTAATTTAGAGCCTAGCAACCAGATACTGTTGAAACTATAAACTGGAGAGCTGCTGAACAAAAACCGAAATAACTAACAAACTAAAAATAATAAAAAATGAAGACCAATTGCAACATGTCTCAGAATATTACTCTCTGCATCATACTAAAAGCTTATTCAAAGGTGAACAATCCCTTTAAACAAATGGAGGGAGCTTCTATGGCTTTACTCAGGTATGATAAAGCTGAATAAATGCAGAATAAATATAGTGTTCTAGGTGGCACTAATGTGGCAAATCTACTGGCAGTAAAATGGCAAAATGACTGGCCTTCTCCTTTAACAATGAAAATTTTCAAACTTGTCTGACTGATTTTCTGACCAATGTCGGAGGAAAAATCGCTAGATGTTCGATCATTCAGTGCCCACTAACCTTGCGATAGTTTGACAGATTTGTTGGATCGCACTGGAAGTGGTCTTATTGTGAACGGCCAGTTTAAGGGGCCCACTTATGATTGGCAGAGCTTTCATGCTAAGGCTCATTACAAAAGCCTGTTTGGGCAAACTTACAAAGATTGCAAAGCTTTTTTCAGTACAAACCCCTGTGTGATTAGTACACAGGCAGGGTATTCCTTCTGATTGTCTGAACACAAAAGCTCAGGGAATCATTAATGGGCCCCTTAGAGTCATGAATAGTCTACTGTATATATTATAGGGAAAGCACAAACTCTGGGCAAAGTCTCATGTACTTTAATTCTACAAGGAAATACAGTGTTTTCTCTGCACAAAGCATATTGTTTTGCCTATACTCCTTCAGTGTTTGCCCTTTTCCCATGTCCAAGGGTGATACACCCTTCACTAACTTCTCGAAGAACAGAATTATTGATATCATTAGCAGCTCATACTTATAAAGTGCCAAACATATTTTGGAGCGCTGTACAAAAACTTGGTGCATATATCAAACATGCAGTTAATTTCATCTCCAAATCCTTCATAGATTTTCATTGATTCACCAGCACAATATATTTAATTAAGCAGCCAAGTCACGAAATCTACTCAATTCCTCTGTGTCAACAGCTTCGCACTAGAACTTGTGATGCAATACAACACCATGTATTAGTATCCCTTTACAATAAACAGCTTCCCGTTACAGTTAGGCATGACACAACAGTGTATCGTTCACTCACTTATTGAATGTCAAGGCCATATAAAAAGTTACCATTTTAAAATGTCTGTAAGTTTATATAAACCAAAGAATTTTAAAAATTTACTGTATATGAGTTTCATTTACATTTCTTGTCTAGATTGCTGAATGGTGCCATTAGCAGGTGCTCCTAATGCCTTTATATAGGCAGGACAAGATTCTATTGTGTGGTTGGAACAAGGCTTTTATCTGTCCCACTCATTTATAATTACTTGCAGAAATGTCCCTTTACTTCATTTGATGTCAATTAATATATCATCCATGTTTGAACCTTATGCTAAGCCATGGCCAGAGCAAAATGGACTGGGCATTACTGATATAAGCAGCTTTTTGCTTCAGTTTTGGAGAGAGTCAAGCATGAGAAAATGCTGGGAAGTAGGCCACATTGCATGCTGTGCTCCTCTTGAGCCAGTTCTTTAGTTCAAGTGCATTGATTTAGATTGGAGCAGTGAAATTGAGGTTCAGTGAATGACTCCACAAGATCTGTCCACATATTTGTATGTTGCAGAAGTAGCTTGGTGTTTGTGTAGCAGCGCTGATAGAGATAGACCTGCAATGACTGCCAGTGATAGGGATAACTTCATATGCCCAGAGCTGGCTCAGCAAGTCTAAACAATGCACTGGTAACAGGACCTGCTGGCTTTACAATGGCAAGTCTAGGGTAGATGGATACAAGGAGAGACAGTTGTTGGGCCAATGTCTTATGTCAGTTGTAGAAATTAGCCTTCCAGGACCACACACTGTTCCTGATGGTACAACTTGCAGTACAGGTTTCATCTCTTCTTGAGATGTGGTTCCGAACAGCCTTGATAGAATGCTCCATTCTATGTGGTTATTGCCTTGCAGGACTAAGAACAGGACAAGTTGGTAGGTGATGATCTGCTATGATGGGCCACTTTATTTGCTTAAATATCATGTTCCCCACATTAAAAATAACAACTGGAGAGCCCTTGGATGTGTTGTTAGTTATTTTAGCTTTGGGTTTATGAGGCATGACCCAAAGTAGGCTTTGTGCTCCATAATTTTGAAAGTTGTCTCCGAATGTCACTCTCAAAATCTAGTAACCTTGGTTGGGGAGTACATTTTAAAGTTTTTTTTGTTTTTTTCTAACTCAAATGGTCTTATTGGTTTGCTGGTTTACATCTAGATATGAATAAAACAGCACTGTTATACAGAATGCTCATAAAGGGTATGTTTAAATTATTGACAATGTCCCTTTTATACAAATCTTTAATATGATTTATATCTCGCTCGTAAAATGTAATATGATATTGTTCTTTTATCTGTTTGACCAGAGTGCCAGTGTACGTCTGCTCACAGTTGGTTCGGTCTGACAACTGGAGAGCGAGCTAAAAAGATATATACACTAGGCAGGCAGCCAGCTATAAGGATTTGGAAGCTGGCAGGGACCAGCCAAGGAAGAGCAGACAGCTGAACAAATCTATAATATAGAGCAGTTGGAGGTTGAGGTGAGATATTGATGAACTATTGGAACAGAGTAAATTGCTCAGAATCCTGATTTACCAGGGACTTGCTTATTCATTCACTCTTGATTTTGGGTTTACGGCCTCTTCAAATGATCAGAATATGTTACTATATTGTGTCTGTTAAGTATATATTGATGTTATTATTCTTACTAAATATTTGTATCAGAATACAAGGGACAGAAACATAATTCCTAACTAGTCAAGTCAAGATCTGCCTGATTGTGAGCTTTAGAACTGGGTCCAGTGATTTTCACTCCAGGTTTGAGTATCCTCCTGTGTCTCTTGTGTCTCCTGTGTCTCTTTGATAAGGAAACAAAGACATTACTGTGTAAAATATCTGCCCATGACTTGTGCTCCTTATAGAGGAAGTGAGAAATGTATTTATTTGATTGTTTCCTATTTATAGAATTACTTTTAGGCCTCATGTACACACAGGGTATGATTGTTTTGGGTCTGGCAGTTGTTTAATCTTGCAGCTGGCTCTGTTTCAGACACAGCCACCATTTTAAGTTGTCAGTCATCCAAATATTTTTCTATAATATTAGAAAACAGCAATGGATCCCCAAGAACCCCAACTCCTGATGACTGATATGACTCCCAGCCCTGAAATCTTTCATTAAATGTTAATCATGTCCCTTTGTGCTCATACAATAAGCATGTGTATCTGGCTGCAATATTTTTGTATTGAAAAGTTGTTCACCACCAAATCTTAACTTTTCATAGAGGGCTAATGACTTTTCAAGCCAGCCTAAATCTGCCCCCTTTATTTCCTTCATACTAGATTCAGACTTGTAACAGTGTTAGACTGTATCTACTGGGGCACACTATAGGACCTGACTTCCCAGACCTGCATATTAAAGGTGTTATATAAGCCTGTGGTACAAATAAGAAAGCAGGACCCTGTTTATCTCCAGTATCATTCACAGTTTGCATATAATCTGTTTGTTTGATATATACACACTAATATTGTACAGCACTGCATAACTATGAGCAAATAACAATACTGTGCGGCTCACTGGAAATCCTCTGGTACTTAGGTTGGCCTGTTGGGCCCTGTATTGCAAATGGCATACAAACCACTGTGAAGAGGTCCCTGTAACTACAACCTGACCCATGGTACATAGCATGCACCACAAGTGGTTGGAAATAAAATTAATATTATTTTTGTGGTAAAACTCTACCATCTAAAACTGTCCTGCCCACATGGGGGCTCTCCAAGGGAAGTGCAGTGATGTACCAATAGGCTGCCAAATAAAGAGATGTAGAGGAGCAACTTCCAAAAGACACCAGGCACAACATTTTAGCATCTTTGGAATTGGCTCCTTATACGAACATGTTATTACTTCTTAAACTGTATTCTATTTATGTGTGGTGCTACAGAAATCAACATATATATGTGTTTTCACACTTTCATTCCTAATTGGTGATGCAGTATATCACTTGACAGTGAAGCAGCATGTGACCTGACATACTTATTCTCTTTTTAAACTTGACTAATAGCTCAGTGCAGCTGTCAGCAGGGGAATATTAGGCAAGTGCTAAAATGGGATATGACCCTCTCCATTTGGATACTAAACATTAAAAGATATTTATATTTGGACTGAGATATACTGTAAATCTGACACGTACTATTTATCTTGCTTGCTAACTATAACTAAGGGTCATCTTATTATTTTGTATCTTCCTCCCGACAAAGCTGCTGCTCAAAAGGAAATTGTTAACTGGTCTTAAACACACACTGCAAGGTGTTAACAACTAATTGTTTGACCTCTGACATTCTGGTACGTGAAAGTGTAAGAAGAGCCCTCGGCTCTGCAGTGGTTCAAATTAAAGCCCAGATTATAGGAATATAACTCACTTATGAGAAAGGCTGATTCCCCATCAAAACATAAAAGACTCCTAAATCCTTTAAAGTATGAAGTTCTACTCGTACTGCAGATTCCATACTGATCCTGGTAAACTGATTAAGCACTATGATTACTGTAAATGTTTTGTCAAACTAATAAAACAATATACAGTTTATGTGAGTTCTTAATAAAACAAAAATGCATCAGATTTAAAGGAACAGTAACACCAAAAAATGAAAGTGTATAAAAATAATTATGATATTATGTACTATTGCTCTGTGCTGGTACAGCTTGTGTGTTTGCCTCAGAAAGACTACTATAATTTATATAAGCAAAGCTGCTATGTAGCCATAGGAGAAGCCATTCAAAGGAGAAAAGGCACAGGCACTTAGCAGATAACGGATAAAGCCCCATTATCTTCTACAGAGCTTATCTGTTATCTGCTCTGTAACCTGTGCCTTTTCTCCTTTTTTCCAGGTTGAATGGCTGCCCCAGGGGCGGGCCAAGCTGTCCGGGCGCCCTAGGCAACCCGGTCGGCCACCTCGCCCGCCCCGCCCCCTCCGTTGGCGCGCATGCGCAGTTGGGGGGGGTGCGATGCTGTGGGTCATTGCCCCTGCCACTTGTCATTAGCGGCGGGGGCAATGGCAAAGTAGGGGAACTAGTGGTAGGCAGCAGAGGCTTCTGCCTGGCGCCCCCTAATCATTGCGCCTTAGGCAGCTGCCTCTTCTGCCTACCCCTAGTTCCGGCCCTGGGCTGCCCCCATGGCTACACAGCAGCTTATTTATATAAACTATAGTACTGTTACTTTAGCAAATACACAACTTTACTTTTGTTTAGGTAACAGTACATTATATTTTAAATACTTTAATACACTTTAATTTTTGGCGTTACTGTTCCTTTAAGCACAATTTCTTCATAAAGTTGCAGGGAAGTGTCAGAGGTCTCTTTTGGGGGGTGTCCCAATATTAAATAGGATTAAATAGGCAGAAAACCTGCAAAAACTCTAAGGATAACAATACGTATAGATGAGAATTCTGATTCTGCCAGAAATACAGCCTGGGGAAAGAGGGGTGCAGGCCTTGCCTTGGGGGCCCTGTTGCTTCAGGCTGGCTCTGGCACCTGTACTCCCCCATGCTTAGAGAGCTCCCTGCATTCAGCAGTGCTTAATAACTATTATTCTACTTACTGTGTTTATCATTGGCATTCTGCTTATGCACAGGTTACTTGTATTTAAATTGTTTATGGCAATAGCCTATATGCAGGCATTGAAAGCAATGTCTTGGTGCTGTGATCCTGAATGACTTGTAATTACTTTTTAAAATATATATACAGGGCCATATAATAAACTCTCTGATGCCTTATTCACTTACAGACGTACATAAGACCTTAATTGCATTCTATAATACTCAAAAATGTTATACTAAAATATGTTGGCCCAACAGAGTTCTGCAATGCATGTTTGTTGCTTTGGCCATAAGTAGGGCTGTATACAATGTGCTGCATGTGTGCAGTTAGCCAAATAGTTTTTAGTTTACCACTCTGAATAATACTGGCAGAAAAGGGACTTTGGGTCAGGACCTTTTTAATAAATGATCAAATTGGGCATTTGCCTAGGGCCCACCAGGATAGAGGGCACACATTTCAGCTGGGATAACTTTTGGATCCTGCAGAGATGACAGAGCCCTCATTTTAATCAATCAGAAGAGCTCTGCTATATGGTTATTTTAATGTATTTGCCCTTTTTTTATGTGGCATTACCATTTTGTCATCTTCCTGTTCTCAGGGCTGTCGGTCTGCTTGTATCTTAAAGCAGCCAGTCTTGGGTACACAAGGTAGAGTGCAATTCCAGACATTAGCACCACAAATATAATGTCAGCAGGTGAGAGGCCAAGATAGGCAATGTACTGTGTAACCAGGGATTACTCCACTGAGACTTTGTTGATTTTAGAATATCGCACCTGCATATCCATTACATTATTTGCAAAAGAACATGGCATACTGGTAAACCCATCATTTTTCTTTTTCTTTTAACATGAAAAGACCCCTGCACTGTGTTTGACAGTCTGAATTTGTTGATCCTTGATGATTTCCAGGTCTCTTTAACAGTGAAGCAGTTAATTCACTGAAACATATCCATGTGCTAAGTGATTACATTTTTCCCTACAGGAAACTCCAGTTAATTTAGTTAGTGACTCATATGCCAGCCTGCCAATTACAACATACATGATCTCAAACACATTCGGCCTGATTATTTTCTTCACAGAAACTTACAGTGTGCAGTAAAGAAAATACAGCTTTTAGTCCCTTTGTATTACTCCCCCTTACAAGTAACAGCCCATCTGTATTAATATTTCATATCTGAACATTAAAAAGATATTCTTTCTATAATTCCAAGTTCTGAACATCTTTCTCCTCGGCAGTCAGAGTAACCAATTGCTCATATGACTAAGCAGTAACGTTTTACATATCAGTATTAATTTGCCCTTTGCTTTAAACTTTGGTTCCTGTCCTAGACACAGCAAGTGCCTCTGAAATGCTTTGAGCAGACCCAGTCTCATACCCAACAGATGCCCTTTAATTACAACCACTCACAGTCTCTAATTTTATCAGGCTTGTCTGAGCCACTGTGCAGACATTATAAAGACATACAGTATAAATATTTATTTTCCATGTAAACATCCATGGCAGTATGAAACAGTTAGATACATATAAATGCATATTGTATAAGATGCCTCCATTAACTGACAGCAAGGGGCCCATTTACTTACTCACGAATGGGCCGAATGCGTCCGATTTTGTTTTTTTCGTATTTCGTATTTTGCGATTTTTCGGATAATTGTCGCGACTTTTCCGTTGCCATTCCGAATGTTGCGCAAAATCTGGCGATTTTTTCGTAGCGTTAATACTTGCGCGGCTTTCGCGCCGAGTACGAAAGATTCGGATTCATTCAAGCTTCAGTATGGTGACTTTCCTTGGGCCAGGTTGGAGCTGCAGAGTGCCATTGAGTCCTATGGGAGACTTTCCTTGGGCCGGGTTGGAGCTGCAGGGTGCCATTGAGTCCTATGGGAGGCTTCCAAAATCATGCTAAGTCTGAAAGTTTCACCCGCCGCTTACGAGCGCTCAATACGAAAAAGTCGTGACAAGATACGAGCGCATCGTAATGGCTATGAAAAACTCGCGTTTTTTCGCGCAAATCGTATTGGTAACGAAAAAGTCGCGACAATTTCCGCAAAGTCGTAAAGGCGCAGAAAATTCGAAAAAAATACGAAAAAGTCGCAAAATGTTCGTTTTCCAATCTGAATTTTCCCAATTCGGATTCTAAATCGTGTCTTAGTAAATGTGCCCCCTAGAGTTACTGTATAATTTACTTGCTCTTCCAGCTGCCACCTTAATGAGTGTACAACAAAGAAATGAAAATAAATATTTGTACAGTATAGTCCTACCCACAATGTCTTGGTGCTGGTTAAACTTTATTTATATTTTATCTGACAGTGAATGAAAATGCTGATTCCGAACAGTCAGTGGCCATGCAAATACTGTTCCTGTTTAAAGAAAGTTTTACCAAGTCATTGAAGGTGATTCCATTAGTTGTATGTCTAAACACTAGGTGGCAACCCTTTAACAACTAAATGACCTTGCAGACCATAGCTGGTTACAAACCCATGAAATGTAATACAAAGGGTTAATGATTTAAAAGATTTCACCATGTTAACATTGCATAGAAAGCAGCAAGTCGATTTCTGAACGACGGCATTAAAGAAACGGATACAGTTAGCTGGAGTATATTTCGTATTCTTTTTATGCATAAATGTGAATCATGTCTCATTTGTTCAAAAATATCGTTAGTTTTAGATATGGGCCTCATGCATTGATAGTTGCACTGCTTTGCACCAGTGCTGAGCTTATAGCAACTGCAAATGTCCATGATTAATCCCTGATTTTACACTCAGTTACACTAACATTTACATGAAATCTTTACACAACTTTATAAACAGGTATGATTTTACACATCGTACCATTGTGTTAGGGTACTGGCAGACGGAAAGTTTAGTCGTCCATGCTTAATCTTTTCCACAGCCAACGACTAAACGTCCACCTTCCCACTAGGATTAATGTAAATTGCTGGTGGAAAAACATATGCATAGCGTCAGGTCTGGACTGGCCTTCATAATAGACCCTGGCATTTCAAATACACAAGGGCCCCAAAAAGCCCCTACAGGCCCAATAAATAGTGACTGACTATGGCGTCTTACAGCAGCCCCTCTGGTATTTGCCAAAACCCACAGATTACCAGTTTGGGCCTGCATTACAATGCATATATGTATTACCAAAGTAACTTTGGAGGTTTTGTTACCTGCTTCAAAGAAGATTAAGCAGGTGCAACAAAACGTCTCATCTGCCATAGCCCTTTAACTGTACGTTTGGTGTTTTAACTTTTATACATACTTTCTTAAAGGAAAACTAAACCCCCAGAATAAATAATTAACAAACAGTTTATATTATGTTAAGTGACCCATTAAAGAATCTCGCCAAACTGGAATATATATATCAGTAAATATTGCCCTTTTATATCCTTTCCCTTGAGCCACCATTTAGAGATGGGCTGTGTGCTCCCTCAGCGATCAGCTGACAGGAAATAATGCAGCTATAACTGTAACAGGAAGTAGTTTGGGAGCAAAAGGCAGAACTTTGTCCATTCATTGGCTGATGGGGCCTAGCATGTATGTGTGCCTTGGCTTGTTTGTGTGCACTGTGAATCCTATGATCCCAGGGGGCGGCCCTTAATTCTTATAATGGCAATTTTCTATTTAGGATTACCCAATAGCACATACTACTTAAAAAGTATAATTTTATGGAAATGGTTTATTTAGATGGAGCAGGGTTTTACATATGAGCTGGTTTATGCAATATATTTTTATAGAGACCTACATTGTTTGGGGTATAGTTTTCCTTTAATAATCTCCCTTAATCAGGACTGTGGAACCTGTGAATGAAAGAGAGAAAGTGATCGGGCTGAATCCATTCTTCATAAAACAACTGGAATTATTAAGGTTAAAAGGTTATACAGACAACTGTTAGAAACTCCATTGGTCAAAAATATTTTATATAAAAAAAAGCAGTGGCAAATGAGCATTTTTACCAGCTCTACCTTATCTCCCCTCCCCTTTTTTATTCTATGCACCCCTCCTGCCAAAACCAACCTCTGTCCCCCAATCCTATATGTTTTTAATTGAAACTTCTAAATTAATTTAATTAAAATGAAACCCTACTAATAGCTATGACTCTAATTTCTATTTAATAAAGTAAGGGAATAAACATGTATGCAGATAGATATACAGTACGTTCTTAAATTGGTAGACAGACAGGTCTATTGTGTTTTGTCTTGTGCCTTTCTTGCAACCTAACGTACTGCGTTACTAGAGTTTATGTTATTGCCGTACTCAGAGTGTGTGTTTCAGCTTAAATCTGATACCTGACCACAGTAGCTTTGTTCCCTGCAAAAAATGGTTTTGTTGACTTTTATTATTGCAGTCTAAGACCTTGTGAATAAAGCTAAGGTTTAGCCCACCTCTTGTGTCTTATCCCAAATGGGGCGCAGAAAATATAAATTGATTATGGTCACTCACTTAGCCACTGGGTCCATTAGGTAGAGCTGGGGCTGGGGCTGCCCTACTGTAGCTTTTTTTGTAATAATGAAGCAGAGAGAAACCCAGTTCAAGAAGAACATATACAGCATTCATTAAAACTACTCATATACCTTCTACATATTACACTCTTACATGTACTTTTTTCTAATTCAGTTTGGTTTGTGCGGTTGCTTTATGGTTTAAAAAAAAATAGAATTGGGTAACTGAAGCACAAAGAGTGAAATTTAAAAAATAAGTGTTTCTGCCCACTGTAAAAGGGTGTGAATTTGTGGTGCAAATGTAAATTACATTTTCACCTGCTTTACATTTTTATATTACACACAGTCAGTACTACACACACAAAACAAATGTATTGAAAGAAATACCTGAGTTACTTAACTCTATATAGAATCTCTAAAACAGATATGGTTCCTGAGAGAGATCAAGTTTTAAATGGCAAGCTGGCTCAGCTGCTCAGTTAGTCAATATTCAGGTATACAAAGCTGGAGGAATAGTGGCAAAGTAAAAGTGGAAGCCTGAGGAAAAAACATCAGCAGGAAGGGGCAACTGTGGATGAACTGTGTTTATACAAAAAAAAACTCCAAACTTCAGTTGCAAATATGAGTCTAGGACATTGATCCCTAACCAGTGGCTCGGGGGCAACATGTTGCTCCCCAACCCCTTGGATGTTGCTCTCAGTGCCCCCAAACCAGGTAGTTATTTTTAAATTCCTGACTTTGGTTGAATAAAAATGATTTCCTACCAAATAAAGCCCCCTGTAAGCTGATAGTGTGCATAGAGGCTGACTAATAGCCAATCTTAGCCCTTATTTGGCTCCTCCATGAACTTTTGAGATGCTTGTGTTGCTCTCCAAGTCTTTTTACATTTGATCTAGGTATAGGCCATAAGCAGCGATGAGAGAAAATGTTTCGCCAGGTATGGAGAAAAAAAGCGGGAACAAAGCAACCATAGACTCCAATGTATTTTGGCCAAAAAAAGTTGCAGCAAAAAAATGCATTTAGACTCCAATGTATCCTCTCTGGAAAAAGATGGCACAAACAAATGCCCATGCATAAAACATTACCACAAGAAACACCCATTAACTTCAATGCGTTTTGCAAAATTTTTCAGATAGATTTCAAGGAAGGTCTTGCTTCTAACCATGTCATGAATCCTCAGTACTTAACTATTCTATTAATGTTATATATTTCTCTGAACTTGTAATTACAGAAGTTTTGTATGTATTATCTTCCTCCCTTTAAAGTGCTGTGTACAATTGTGGTGCTGTAAAATCAATACCAATAAAATGCAGTTATATGTACCTTTGCAACTTTGAAAGTAACTAAAGCAATCAAAGGTGATACAGATATGGGATCTATTATCCATGAAACTAATCAGGGCCTGAAATAGGAGTAGGCAGAAAAGGCACGTGCCTAGGGTGCAATGGTGGATGGTGCCAGGCACGTACCTCTTTTGCCTAGCCTTAGTCTGGGCCATTGTCCCCACGACTGGCCCTGTGCTGAAACTAATATCCAGAAACATTTGACTTACAGGAAGTTCATCTCCCAAAGACGTCATTCCAAGCATTCAAAGCATTTAATTATTTCACTTGTACTTCACTTATTTAATGTTTAAATTATTTTTAGCTGACTTAAGGTATGGTAATCCAAATCACAGAAAGATCCCTTATACATAAAACCACAGGTCCTAAGCGTTCTGAAGAATAGGTTCTTAACCTTTTTTAGGTTCTCCAACCAAAAAAATATTTCTTGCACAGTAAAACAAATGTAATTCCAGGCAGCTTTCTTATATACATTAATTAAATACTGCTTCTACCTGCAACTACATTATTATACAAAAAACATTGTTTTAGGTTGTGCACCCCTATAAGGCTGATGGTGAATAGGTATTTTCTCCCCTAAGTATTTAGTTCAATGGAGCAGCAACCAAAACCTCCCCAGCCACCTCCCATTAACCACTGGGTACTCACATGGCACACCGTAACACATCATATTAATTTCAATAGAATAAGGTGAGGCAATGATGCATTTAAATGGAGTGACATGATGTCACATGGTGAGCCATCTGACACAAATATTAGGATAAATGTTTATCCTTTATCTTGTAAACATATTGAGGCTTTAATGGAGATGGGACTATCCAGCAGATTTAGTTTCACATCTAGATAATTTGGACAGCAATTGAACAGAATCTAATTCATGTTCTTGAAAGATTTAACATGTTTCACCCTATCATTAAAATAAAACATAATCGCGTCTTCACAAGTCAGTGTTCTGAATACCAAAAGCCACATCAAAGATAAGATCTCCACACCTGATGCGTAACAGTTTCCACCCAAAGCATATAAAAACACTATACTCTTTAAATCAAATCTGGTGTAATAACTTTGGAGGGGACAAACATGAGGTGTAGGCACTATTAAGGCTTTATAACTCAGGGTTATTATCAATCTCTTATAGAGAACCAGGTATATAAAGCTAACAAAATACCCACAAACAAGATTCGTGATCATAAACTACAGATTCCCACAAGCCAGACGCCACTAGTTGCAGACGACCACAGCAAATGCTCCACAAGTTATATATGTTTAACCAAAATATCTGCTTTATCATTTTGGAGGTTTTTGCACGTGGTAGTTTTAATTTTTGGATATGAAGATTTGATGTTTCTAAATTATGTTTTTAGGATGTTTTACACAAACAATGTCCTGACTTCAACAAGGGGGGTCCAGTGTACACACAAACGTCCTTTTCCTCTTTCCTTTAGGGCTCTGGCACACGGGGGAGATTAGTCGCCCGCGATTAACTCCCTGTTCGCGGGCGACTAATCTCCCCGAGTTGCCTACCCCTGCCATCCCACCGGCGAATATGTAAGTCGCCGGCGGGATGGCAGACGCGGCGGCGCGATTTCGTGTCGTGTCTACTAAAGTAGACAATGCTGATCTTTTACTGATAATTGTCTCTACATGTGTTTTACAAGAGGCAATTCTCAGCATTGTCTGTGGCAGGGTATTTTCTGGTGTTTAGTAACCATGAAAATGTAGCTGCTACTAGTAGCTGTGTGTGTCTTCACCCTTAGTCAAAAGTTAGATTTTTAGCCTAGGGGGGCAGGGATCTCTATATACTGTACAGCGCTGCGTACATAAGTAGTGCTTTATAAATAAAGGTATACATACATACATATTCTTGCGTCTCAACATCTGGCACTTATCTTTGTAACTGCACATACAAGCAGTGTTATAAACAGTAGCTACAGATATGCATTTATGGAAGGGAGTTCCATAACTGCCGATAAAGAAAGAATTCTTATGCTGACACTCACTGAATGTCCACTTCTAACCTGCACCATCCAACAAAAACATTTTTTGCCAAATGTATAGATTGACATTTTATATATGGCCAGATGTCCCTATTGCCTATATTTTAAGAACAATAAACCCAATTGGTCAAGCCTTTCTTTATGAATTAGATTATTCTTTTAATTAATCTGTTTTTTGTATTTTTCTTTTACTTGATACAGCTGTTAATGTGTCTGTTTAATAGAAACATAACCAGATGTGAACTCCATACTCACAATGAGGTCAAACCACTTTACACATAGGTGTGATTTCATTTGGAAAAATTGAACATAATGACATACCTTACCTCATATATAAGAATATACAGTATATATAATGAACTTATATAAACTGGAAATTTTTAGCATATTACTATAGCCTAGTTGTACGGCATTACCTGGTCACTGTGCCACTGTGTCTAAGTCTTTCTAAATGCTGGAAGTCTTTCTATTGCTAACAAATTATCATTATTACTGCTCAAGAGCCATTATATCTTGGAACGTTGCACAACTGGATAAGAGCAAATGCAACAATATACACAAATGTAATCTAAGATCTTTAGGACATACAGCCTGGAATAAAATGTAGAACTGTAGATAAGAATATAAAATGCACAATAAAAACCCCTATAGATATCTTCTCGTAAAACTTGGTCACTTAAGTTAATCGAATATGCCTTAAAGCACTTTCTGGCAATACTTTTTGCTTACTAAGCTTTCTTAAATATTTTTCTTTACTGGAATAAAATATATTTTGTGCATTAAAATAGCTTTGAAAGCCTGCATGCTAAATTGTGGCATTTTTCTGAAAGCCAGGTGGAAGAAGCCAAAACCACTTTGGGGATGAATACAGAATCAAATAACCTTTAGAGTTACGTTGGATTATAAAAAAAGGTTTTTATAATGGCTTAACTATCCTAAAATGGAAACATGTCATATAAATGGAGTCCCCTTATTTTGAATGGTTTGTAACACCTAGGGGCTGATTTACTAAGACACGAATTCCGACCGAATTGGAAAAATTCCGATTGGAAAACGAACATTTTGCGACTTTTTCGTATTTTTTGCGATTTTTTCGGCGCCTTTACGACTTTTCGGAAATTATCGCGACTTTTTCGTTACCAATACGATTTGCGCGAAAAAACACGAGTTTTTCGTAGCCATTCCAAAAGTTGCGATTTTTTCGTAGCGTTAAAACTTGCGCGAAAAGTTGCGCTTTTTTCGTAGCGTTAAAACTTAAAAGGCGCGATGTTTTGCACAAGTTTTAACACTACGAAAAAATCGCAACTTTTTGCGCAAGTTTTAACACTACGAAAAAATCGCAACTTTCGGAATGGCTACGAAAAACTCGCGTTTTTCCGCAAAAATCGTATTGGTAACGAAAAAGTCGCGATAATTTTCTGAAAAAATCGCAAAATACCGATCATTACGAAAAAAACGCAATCGGACGCATTCGGCCCGAGTAAGTAAATGGGCCCCCTACTGTTTTTGACTCATTATTTAGTTATATTTTTTCTCTTCCTTGCCATGTGTTATGTGATTTTGTTATATAAGAGCTGAAAAACTATATAACAGGGAAGTCCTCTTCCAACTATTTTTATTGCACCTAATCTGCCATCTCCTTGCACATGCCACCGCAGCATCCACCATAGTGATCATGCAAATATCTTAGCCATCTATTAGGGATAGGGAGGTCATAGGGTGAGCACCGGCAGGGATCGAGACTGGGTTGGCCTGGGTCTGACCCTGACCCCGTCATCCACACTGCCCACAACAAAAATCATCCTCCAAGGTTGCTCCCATACTGCAGAGCTGAGACACATTATTGGTGGCATGTTGTCCTGACCCAGTATATGTGCTTTTGCTCAATGATCATCACCATGCAAACTGGGAGTAGTTGGAGAGCAGGTGGGGTGTACACTGGACCTAAAAGTCAAAAAGTGTTGAGAAACCACACAAGCATGAAGAAAGTTATTTGGGGATGCCAAATAAGGACTGTGATTGGCTATATGCTTGCCCCATGTGAACTGCTGGCCTGAAGGAGGCTCTGCTTGGAGTAAAACTGTGTCTCTGTAATTCCAAAACTTGTCTCCAAGCCAGAAATGTAAAAATGGGCACCAAAATGTTGCCACTGGTTGGGGATCACTGCTATAGGAAAACCACAGCTGTTAATATAGAAATACAAGCTTCTTCAGTTCACTTTGTAAAAAGCCAAAGTGACTGTTAACACACACTCCATGCCTATCACCACCAGTGCCTATCACTAAAAGAGTTTTTCACATTCCATTAAATGAGAAGCATTTAAATGCTGGGAAGACCCTTAAAGGGGTGGTTTACCTTTAGAATCGTTTTTAGTATGTTATAGAATGTCCTATTCTTAGCAACTTTTCTATTGGCCTTTTTAATTTTTTTATAGTTTTTAAATGATTCCTTCCTCTTTTCAACTTTCAAATGTGAGTCCCTACTCCGAGAGCTAAAAACTATTGCTCTGTGAGGCCAAAATGTTATTGTTACTTGTTATTACTAATCTTATCTGAGCTCTATTTTATCCCTTCTCTCTTTATATTCCTGTCTAACTTTCAAACCACTGCCTGGTTGCTAGGTTAAATTGGACCCTAGCAGTCAGATAGCTGCTGGAATTCCAAACTGGAGAGCTACCAAATAAAAAGATAAATAAATCAAAAACCAAATAATAATAAAAAATAACCATATTTTAAGGTAAACAACCGCTTTAAGCCCATTCTCCCTGTAAGCACCAAGGTGTTAAACTGTTTGATGTTCCGCGGCTCTTAGAGTTTTCAAGTTTTTCAATGCTTTGAGCAAATTACTCAGAATTCCATCACCTGTATAACAGTACCCAGCCTAGTGCTTTTATCTGGTCATGGAACTCAATGTTGACTTCTAATATGCCCATATTTTAAGATAGGGGGTATATTATTCCCTGCATATATTAATATAATATTTCTTTGACCAATAATTGCATTCAGCTCAAGTTGAGTCCCATCTACCATCTTTCATCTAATTATTTATTTGCAAATAAATGGGACTGGAAGGTGAGTTCTATAATAACATTGCACTAGAATGTATGTTGAACATCTACAACTTAAATAGTGCCTTCCAGCTTCCCATACTGCATATAAACAATAGTGTTCACGACACAGCTAAAGATGTGTAAAGCAGTGAAGGTCCACTAAATAATTAGCCTGATATGTCTACTGTATCCTGGGTATTTGTAAGTATTTCTGTGGAGAAGGTATGTAATTATTCTTCTACATGAGTGCATCTCAGCTGCAGAAAACAAAGCCAGAATATACCTCTGTATCCCCAAACCTCTTAAGCTCTTTACATTTGATTTTTATTTATTTATATTATTTTCTTTTAATTGATGGCAAAGACTCAAAGCAATACAGATTGCTGTGAACATTTTCTGTTTCTGGAACATTCTTTCTTAACTGGTCCCTGGTGCATAGATGAAAATACGAGCATGGTGAGTTAACCTAAGTAACAAATTATTGCTTGCAAGCTAAAGTAGCTGTAAGCCCCTGATGCACAAATCAATTATTTACATATAAAGCAACTCAAGATCTCCTTCTGCTTCTGTTTTTTCAGTGTAGTTAGCGAGTGGCCTACTTAATTTCACTAGAAAGTTCTGACTGTGCTGAGCAAAAATTTAAATTCCAATTGGTAAGTAGTTTTAAGGAATTAGTAATTTTATGAGGCATAATATTTCAGAGTCTATGTTATTTTTTTATTTTATTTATTTCCTGTTATTTATAGAACACTGATACATTTTTGCAGCACTTTATAGCAGCCCCTTCCCCAGAAGAGCTTACAATCAAAGGTCGCTATCAAATTCTATGATCAATTTAGTTAAAAGCCAGTTAACCTGCCTGTATGTTTTGGAGTTCATTGACTCTAGTCAATTTAATCTAGTCTAGGATTAATCTGACTCTAGTATATTGGTTCAATGTGGTAGGGATCAGATTGTAAGATCCTCTTAGGCACAAATTGATGTGAATAAAGAGCTGTTTAATGGGTCAATGCTATATAAATAAAGAATTATAATAAAGCTTTGATCTTGTATAAAGCCATGTTTTTGCATAAAGCTGGCCACACATCGCTTGGCTATGTGGGAAGGGTGAGAGAGAGTGGGCACTTCCTGGCAGGCAGTCTGGTCTGCTCTAATATGAAACAGGTTGGTCATTTAGAGATCTTAAAGTGGCCATACACTGGCCAACTTTCTAAGATACCCAATTGATTGGCCAATAGTCCAAACAATTAGATCTGCAGGTACTGCTATCGTTCTTAAATATCAATTTGACAAATCAGCTATGATCTGATGTTTCAGAGAATGATCTCTAGATAGTCACAGTGATAATTCTTCAGTTTTGTTGAAGAGGCTTGTTACACCTAAGCCTTCAGAATGCATAATACACTGAATACTCCTAAGCAGAAAGTGAATGCTGATAACAGAGTTAAATAGCCTATAGGGAAAAAGAGTATGTCCCGAAGCTAAAAGAGGTGCTACAAATAAAATAAGTGTTTAAGTGAAGCAACTCATAATATTGTACAAAGCAGATTCTGGAGGGCAGAAAATTTTAGAAAGGAAAGTTATGTACTTAGCTTCACTTCCCTCCTCCATGCTTACACCATTTTAGCAAGGAAAGTATTTTTCATTTAGTTGATTTTATTGGGACAGCAGGAGAGATATAAAACTGGAGCAGCAAATCAGCCCACTGAAAATCCCAGAGATATTCGGCAGAGCCGATCTCCTTGGGGATATGGTCAAGTAGCGTGGACAAGAACTGATATTTCTAGGTGTTTCTTTAGAATTGATGCCATTGGTAATCACAGAAACATGCATGGAAAGAAAAGTTTAAACATAAGCCTGATGTAATGATATATAAGACATCCTATCCCAGTTATGCCATGTTCCAATATACTGTAGCTAGAGATGAGTGAATTATTTCACCAGGCCTAGATTTGCAGCAAATTGCCGCATTTCGCCATTGGGAAAATTGTTTCGCGAAACTTCCATGAAAATTTGTCACAGAAAAATTTGTGGTTGCAGCAAAAATGGGCGCAGTGTTTCCTTTACTGGAGCCTTTGGTTACTTGTTCTAAACTTCCATAGCACAACTATGTGTTTAGGCAAAGCAATGCCTATTATTAGCCTTGATATAGCTTAACCACTGTAGCTATGGCACACAGCAGAGAAATAAAATATTAAAAACATTGTATCATCTTTTAGGCTGAAGCTACAAGGGGCATATCCTTAGCCTAAGGCTAAAAATCTGCTCTTACCTGAGAAAAATACTTAGTGACAGCCAAAGCACATTCACAAAGCCCAGTTGCTTCATGCTACCTCTGTGCCTCTTACCTCTTCATGCTACCTCTTTGCATCTCTTCCTGGACTTTCAGTTCTGTGGAGGATCCAGGCAGTGGGGGACTAGGTAAGGGTCATTCAAGTAAATGCACGGCAATCTCCTACATTGACTGAGCTGAACTTCAGTTTATATAACCACCTGGTAACCTCTCCTGTGGGCAACTTTTGAATGTTGCTATTTCAAGAAGTATATATTTTAATGTACAATCAGATTGACAGAGATAGTTTTATTGTAACATTTATTTACTATGTGAATATATTGTGAAGTTTCATTCAGTAAAAAAAAAAATAGCCAGGTTTAATACTATAATACACACAAATGTTTTCTTTTAGTTCTTGATAATATTTCCCAAAGTGATCCTTATTTTATCATTCCCTGCGCATCAGTATTGATTTTACAGACATTAATATAATTTTTCTCAGCATTGAAACAGGAGTTTGACCAGATATTATAGTGTTTATTTAACCTTGCCTGACCTATGCTATGCAACATTAATCTTTAATGACCTTGTTATGTTAGCTTGGAAGTATTTTGCAGTTAGATTCTTTCTGTGGGTAATAGATAAGTATCCCTTGGTAAGATTTTCCTATGTTTATAAAGGATTTAATTTCAGAGGGTATTTATCAAATTCATAGGATGCGATGAGTTAAGGACAAGATATATTGGATATTACAAAGCTTTTAGCTGGTTTGCTCACATTTCAAATGCTCTCTTCTTAATGATTAAATATTGTGATTTTGTATAAGATTGCTATTAACTGGATTCATATCTCATTACTGAAAGGATGTGGCCACTTTTAAAGATTTCACCACCTTGCACTCTGACTGCCAGATAATCCCCTAATGGTTAGTTCATGAAAGGCTCCTGAACGTTGACAGTTCATCAAAAATCAGAACAAATGAAAATGATCCTATTCATATCTGAAAATGTGAAATCTTTGCCGCTGTGGTATCTTTAAGTCTGAAACAGACTGGCAAATAATACACTGTTAATATATGTAACCAAAGGGAATGGCAGAATGATATAAAGGCTTATTGATGCTTTTTACCTGCAATGCAGTGTTTTTTCCCAGAATTCCAGGGTCATTACAGAAAGCCACAAAATAGCATGAATTGCAACGTACTGTCACTATGGATTTGCGATTCACAGGGTTCAGGTTAATTGAGTGTATAGGGTAGCTTGCTAAGCCAACCCTGGAAGTACCACCTAATCAAACAAGGATTCGCTTGTGTCCTTTGTGTCCTGTTCTTTGTAGCCATTAGCAGTTAAGCACCATAAATCTAAACCTGTGTATTGGCACTAAGCACAAGTTGTAAGGTGTTTAGGAGCAAAGGACCCTGGTTAATAGCTTCTAAGAGCAAAAAAAAATTTGCATATATTTTAGCACTTTTGTGCTTTGTCCATAAATGAGCCTTATAGACTCTCAGTCCTAATGCAAAGGATGCTCTATTCAGCACAGAAATAAAACAAACATTGGAATAGAACTATAGTCCAACATTAAACTTGTGCTTGGTTATGTTGCTGAGGATTTCCAACCTCTGGGCTTTCCCTTGCCCTTCTTCTGTTTTTTGGTAGCTTTGACTGGTATCTTCTCATCCTCTGGTCTTTTATAAAGGTCTGTGGCACCTTAATTTTGTGTTTTTTTAAATAAATACTTCAACAGACTTATAAATGTACCTTTGCATGCTAGCCCTTTTAATTTACCAGCACTTCAGATACAACATGGATGAGCAGAATTGGATGTCTACACACTTGGGATTCCTCAATGTGAACTGTAACATGGAGTCCTTTTCTCATCCACAAGAGGAAGAACTAGAGTTCTCTGCTAGCTTGACTCTCACAGTGTACCAAGCAACTGCCTGATTGAGAGGCAAATAAAGGTAAGAGGGTAAAATTTGTATGCAGATTTATATAGACAATGCTGCACAGAATCCACCACCTGCTATACTTCCACAAAATCTCAGTCAGCTGGCAGACAGACAGACAGCTCAGTAAGAGTAAGAGCTCAGTACGGGTAAGACAGCATATAACAGGAATGGTTATCTGTTATCAGGAAACCCGTTATCCAGAAAGTTCCAAATTATGGCATGGCCATCTCCCATAGACTCCATTTTAATTGAATAATTTAGTTATTATCCAGCATTCTGGATAACAGGTCCCATACCATTATATGTAGTGTAGCTTTCACATTTCAATATGCAGTGGGATGACTTTGTCGATACAGTCAAAACATATGTGCCTTTTATTAAAGAGTTATATATATTTAATTATAATAGCTGATTTCTCTAAAAACAATAGTAAGGGCTCTGGCACACGGGGAGATTAGTCGCCCGCGACAAATCTCCCTTGTCACGGGCGACTAATCTCCCCGAACTACCATCCCACCGGCGAACATGTAAGTCGCTGGTGGGATGGCACACGCTGCGCAGACGATTTCGGCAAGTCGCCGAAGTTGCCTCGCGAGGCATTTTTGGCGATTTGCTGAAATTGCACCGCCACATGTGCCATCCCACCGGTGACTTAAATTTTCGCCGGTGGGATGGCAACTGATGGCAACTCGGGGATTAGGCGACTAATCTCCCCGTGTGCCAGAGCCCTAAAGGGCTAAGTATTTCTAACTGCAAACTATGTCTTAAAGATAAAAGCGGAGATAGTGTATGTTGCAGGAGACAAATAAATTGCATACTCACTCTTTCTATTTCTCTCTAGTTTTCTAGACAAGTGGAGCAGGGTCGCCCTCATTACAAAGAAAAACTTCCCACTTTAGTGCTGGAGACAAGAATACATTTTCTACTTCAGCTCCCAGAACATTCACTATGTCTTAAAGTAGACAGGAAAACTAGTAGATGTGATGCATTCAAGGGATAATGAGGCTCTATTGAATCAAAATTTGGACCAACTAACCACTCACACTCAGCACACACACACAAATCAAATGAAGGCAGCACAAGTGGTGTGCTATGAGCCGAAGTAAAATGTAACAATTGTGAGTCTAGTCAGAGATTTTTGGTGCATCTATTTCAGTTCAAAATGTATTAGTGCTGTATAATACAATGATAACTTCTAGTAGAACTTTCAATTTTTTCATCTCTTACTACACCTACTTTTAAGTACTGAATTATTTCTGATACTCACTCATTACTTAGAAGTGTAATGACAACCAAAGACCATGGTTTAAGAAACCTAAAATGACTGGACATACAAAAAACACCACATTCCTAATAAAAGGTATAATAGAAGTGAATTAAAATTCTGCCAAGGATGGTTTTCACCCTGTAATAAGGAAATGAAATAATAAACACCTTTCCCCTTTTCTTACCTTTTGCCATTGTCCTGCTTACCCAACGCATAGGGGATAATACATGCATGTTGATTGAGTATGTCAATAAAGCTAGCTATATTGTTGATCTAGTAAATCCCATATGAAACTTCAATAGTCTTGCTTATAATGCAAAAAAACTGGAGGTGTGGGTTAATAGAGAGCATTCCAGTTATGGAAAACAATAGTTTTTTGTGAAGAAAGCTCCCCTTATGAGTGCTACACCACTTTACACATGGCGTGGGTGGCCATATTGGGGCACTGGCATTGGCATTATGAGTGATGCCCCACTTGCTTATTATAGCCATGCTTATGATGTAAGATCAGGGGACATGCAACACAAAAACCTGAATATATGAAATACAAAGAACATTTGTCCAGAATCCCAAAATCCCTAAAGCCTTGTTGCCAGCCCCGTAAGAATCTTAATTTTGCTAATTACGCAGAGGTGCATTGGTTTTACCACATAAAGAGCAAATACAAAAAGCACATTATCTACAATTTGTTTTAGTACCTTGGAAAATTAATGTTAATGCTTCCAGTTGGATTACACAGATGCAACTCCAGTCTCTGCATCTGTGGAAGGGGATACATTGATGACGTTTGTTTTAAAATATGTAGCCCTGCTAGCCTTCATTTTCAGAATAGGCCTGTAACAACTTAGAACGCTTGCAACCCTGGTAGCTCATAATTGTGTTGCATTGTGTCTCTCATTTTTTTTTTAAATCTGACTGCAGTGTAAATATACTGAATTCCTATTGCTTGCATTTAGAAATCAGACATCCAGCCACCATTAATATGACATGTACAACAAAGTAAGTAGCATGATGTTTATTCCCTGACCCCACAGATCCCATAGTCTAATTTTAGTTTTCCCCGCTGAGGGAGCAATTCAACTTGCCAGGATCACAAATACTTTAAATAGGTTCATTTAAAAAAAAAAAAAAGTAATTTGGTTTATTCTCTTATTAGTTTAATATATAGAAAAGACCTTCCCAGTACTCAGCTAAATCTTGCACAACAAACGGGAAGAAAATATATACTTCTTAGAAGCCAGTTAATAACACAGCATCTCATGTGCAATTGTATTTCATGTATCCCCAAAAGCCCTTTAAAAAAACTGCCACAGCTCCGTACTATAGTTAATGATTCATGCACAAAGCCAAATATAGGATTCCCTCTCCTTTGCAATTTATTTGAATGCTGTGTGTATTGCCTTGCTGTATGCTGTACTCTCCCTATGTCATTCCTAATTACATTGTGTATTTATTTAGACTGCAAGAACAAAAATCTGCACATCTGCTGGTTCCATCTTTGGGTTTTATTTTAGTTTTCTTTCCAGCAGGCATGGGAAAGTTTATTTTCTGTTTTTTCTTTTTCTGACATCTGCAATAAACATGTTCGCTGCCTCAGACAGAAAATGAGCAGCGAGTAACAGAAGTGAGTAACCCCAGACCTTATTAGTGTAATTGATGACAGAGGCCACTTCCGCCAAGGAGTCTGGAAAGCAGCAACAATTGAAATATTTAATGACACATTAAAGTGAAGCACAAAACACAGGGGAGATGAATAAAAAGGGCTCTGCGGGGGAATTTGGCAGTTCTTATCTCTAAAACGAGACTCAAGCACTGCAGTTCATATACCTTGTTGTAAGCCTGGATATTATTAGAAATGACAATTAGAATCACATGTCTCACAATTCTGACTACTAGCAATTCTACCCTTGGTTGTTTGAAAGGGAAGGTCAATCCCAGTAAAGAAAAATTAGAATCAATTAGCAATTATTGCTAGAAACTTGCATCTCACAGAGTTTTCCCAGAATGCCATGTTTTCAAAAGATAATCACCTGCATGCACCATGGCCACAGCAATACAAGTATTTTCAAACTTAAGACATGTTTATTTAGCAACTTTTTTTAGGTAAAAGTCAGAGCAATAACTTGCTAGAAAAATACTCTATATTCCGTAAGCTTTTTAATGCTGTGTCTCTCTAAAACCTGGCTTTTAGACTATTAAGTTGGTGGGGTAATTCACTATAGTCAGCTGAAAGTCATAATACCTATTTTTTAAACAGCTACATTTTTTTTCTCTCATTTTCACTACAAGTAACTTTATTTGCTTGTGCTTCACACAGTCTCTAAGATATGTTACTTCTTTAATGTGGTACTTTAATATGGTAAGCATGAGCATGAGTACAAGGCCCTCACAGCAATGCTTCTCTTATAATAACGCTGTACACTTGTGGGTGGCTCCCAGGGCACCAATACTTTGGCTGTCCTGGGTGGAGCTTATGGTTTGTTTACCAACTACCCTCAGCTAGATTCCTACACAGGTCTGGTCAGCTGACCCACATCCCAACCCAGACCCACCAACACAATAGACCACTCTTACCTACTACCCAATCCTACTTGCCATGGGATAACTTACCTTCTGACTCTAGAACCACAGCTAAAAGTGACATCAGTGAGAACAAAAAGTAAGAACACTCTGGCGGATCAACCAGAGAAGGGGAAAAAATTTATTTTTCATAAGGGAGTGGGGGTGGGTTTACAGCACACATTTTACCCGGGTACCCTGTCTGGGTACTATATAAGACCTATATAGGGTATATATATCTATATACTATATAGTTGAAACCTGACCACTTTGTGGTTATTTCGTACCCAACGCAATTCGGGTCTCTACACTCAGCCTTAATATCACTCTTATAGTGAACTATTACAGACTCTAGCCATACAGTGCCTAGTGAACCACCCCTTTAACCTAAGAGGACTTCTCTTTGCAAATGTGAGAAAACCTGTAACCTACATTATAAATCCAATTATTTTTCATGAGCTGTAATAATGTTGTTTTTTTGCTGTCATATTAGGTTCACTTTTTTTTTTTACATTTTTACCATT
Source organism: Xenopus tropicalis (assembly GCF_000004195.4). Classification (NCBI taxonomy): domain Eukaryota; kingdom Metazoa; phylum Chordata; class Amphibia; order Anura; family Pipidae; genus Xenopus; species Xenopus tropicalis. Next base: position 46,559,961 of record NC_030678.2, on the reverse strand, counting down.
CTTCAATTTACTTTATCATATAAAATGATGGTGGTCAACCTGCAGGATAACACATTTATTTTGAGTAGGTGTTATTGCTCAGCAGCAGCACTAGCTTCCACTGCGGCTCAGTGTTTCATATGTGCTTTGCAGCAGTGCTTGGGGTCCTTAGTTCAGTTCCAGCCAGGGCATTAATTGCAAAGCATTTATATGTTCTCCCTGTGTCTGCACGTTTTCTCAGGGTACTCCAGTTTCCTCCCACATTCTGAAAAAGTAAAAAAACATACAGGTTGGTTAATCAGCTGACCCTAGTGTGTGAACGTGATAGGGACCTTATATCGTAAGCTCCATTGGGGCAGGGCCTAATCTAAAAGAACAATGTTGAAAAGCTTGTGAAGATTAAAATCAGGTCTTGCAAGTTGTAGTGTATCTGTAGGGCCTAACTCTTTGTTAAGTTAAAAATGTTTCTAAACCCTTTCTGCCCTATAGGAATTATATTTCCTTTTATGTAGGATCTTAGATGAAAATAACATATCACTCCAATAACATCACACCCTGCACATTCAATGTTTTGCCAGATATCATTTTCTCATTTATCTCTTTAAAAACCACAGACATACTGTGCATCAAAACCATGTCTTGCTGCCTCTCTTGGCAATATATTGGGTTCAGTATCTTTCAGTCCAGATATGTTTCACTGATAAAGAACCCCAAATCCATTTAAAACTATTCAAGAATAACCTTTTCCTTTTTTAATATGTGAACTTTCTCTCCCCAGACACCAAAGGATGACCCAGATTCTTTAGAAAACTATCAAAAGATTTTTCAAAAGAAAATCCCTTAGTTACATAGGAAGCCAAAAGCATGATGTATAATGACACAGAATAGAGCAGAAAGGTGTGTGTAACAATCTCCTGGCCTACTTCTAATTTTTAGACTCCATATTTGCAGTATTTTATGGTCTGAACACCAGAGACTGTTAATTGGGCTAATGGTGCACTTTATACTTGTTGTTTGTGTCTTTTCTACAACCTGCTATTCTGATATATTATATATTCAATCCAGAAGATAATTTGTGGGTCTCATAGGGACTGTCATCTCAGGTTTGCAGAAGCACAGCACGGTCTGCAGATTCATAGTTTAGATCTAGTCACATGGGAATCCATTAAAGTTAATGTGAGCAATTATACATGATCTATATTAGACTTTAATACAGTTTGAAAGATGTCTTTCCATTTCAGTCACCACTGATTTTGATGGGGAAAATCGCAATTAGATTTTAAAAGCTAGGTGACAGAAAGAGTCCAAGTGGCAGAGCCAGCAATGTTTGCTTTATGTAAAGCAGTTTATTATTTCTTCAAAGAATACCTCTACAGAGATAAGCTTTTGTGAAGAGGAAAAGGGCTCCTTAACCCAAAACTGTTTTCTGCACAGTCAAAATAAATGTAATTCTAAGCAACTTTGCAATATATATTCATTAAGAAATGTCAGTGGTTGTTATTTGCCCATTAAAAATGAATCCTGTTTTAGAAAGTTATAAACAAACACTGCTTTCAGCTGAAATCATTCACAAATAATTATACTGTATTTTTAAAAAAATTGTTCAACATAAATAAACATACAGATACTTTTCAGGAATAAATGAGTGAATTCAGATGACAAAACTTCATCTGCTAACAGAAAAAAAGAGTTAATGTTTTATATTGGTGACACCACCTTTTAGCTGGTTTAGCAGTCTGCAATGTAATACTGTATATTGAATCATTTGACATTCAAATTCTTGTTCTTAAGTTTAAATAGTATTCCATTTACAGCTTTAATTACATTGCCCCATTATTATAAAAATGTGAAAATTCTCATGTGCTCAGAATCACATCACATCATTTAAAAAGTATTTGATATGTTGGCCTTTTAATGCAGTGATTATGTTGATGATCAGGCTTTAAACAATAGTGTTGATGGTCTGAAATAGAATTTCGTATTGACTTAGTACCCTGTCCCAGCATGACCTGTGATTGCACGAGACTTGTTATCCTTAAATCTGTGAAATGGGGAACAGCTTTTGCTGACCTTGCTGTTTTCCAATACAATGTACAGAAACAGTTCATTTATATGTAAAGATTACTGATTTTATATGATGAGTCAATCAATGAGTCACATTTCACTTATCCCCATCACCAGATGCCATATCCTGTGGTGGTAACTTGATTAAAGGGATATATATGCTAACAATTGGGTTTTTGTTGTTTTTTTTTTAACAGTAATCTGTAATGCTAAGCAAAGTGCAATGGAGTATTAAAAAGAAAATCAGAGGGATCTTTCCTAATGCTTTGCTGTTATTTGTTTGGACCGAAAAGCATATTCCTTGTGCGATTATATTTACTTACCCTTTGTTAGAAAAACAGTTGTGGCATTGTAATGCTTTATAGGCTGAGAGTCTGAATATTTTTTAAAAATAGCAATAGTCACAAAACACTAGAGACAATATTAATGATCATTTCTAAAAGATTTGGTTACACTATTGTTTCTATTACTATAGCCCTGATAGAATTAGAGACACTATCCAAGCACCTTGGACATACAGCTATGTGCCTTCTTCTGATATCACGGTACAGGACATGCACATGAGCAGTGATGTAGGGGAAGCACATATTGGGCCCGATTCACTAAAGTCCGAAATAAGGAGTGCTATTTATAGCATGCGTTAAAAATCTTATCACTTCTTATTTTTCACTCGATTCACTAAAAGGACACTTGTCATAATTAAGAAGCGATGTTCTTGGCATTATTTATCTTACGATGACATATTTTCAAGCAATATATTACGCAGCGCACAACATATTACGCAGCGTGCGATATTTTACGCAGAGCGCAATATATTACGCACGTAACCATTACTTTCTGAAAACCACCATTTCCCTGAAAACTGGAGGATGCATCACTCTAGGGTCAACATATACTTGAAAAAATACGACTGCAAACTCCATATTGTGTTGCCAATAGCTCACGAACCGCAATTTTCTTTAAGTACCGCCTGCCCCAAGTAGGGTTAATATTCACACAGATTAACACGATATTTTGCACGTTTAACGCTTCATATGTGTTTGTGAATCATGCGTTAGTACTATTTCTATTCGCTAATTAACGCAATGCGTTTTTTGTGCATGCGATATGCGGATTAACACATGCGAAATGACTTTGATGAATCGGTACTTAATTATCGCATGCTTTTTAATGAAAAAAACTATGCGATAAGCGTTATTGACCTTTAGTGAATCGGGCCCTATAACGCTTATCGCATAGTTTTTTTCATTAAAATATGTCATCGTAAGATAAATAACGCCAAGAACATCGCTTCTTAATTATGACAAGTGTCCTTTTAGTGAATCGAGCGAAAAATAAGAAGTGATAAGATTTTTAACGCATGCTATAAATAGCACTCCTTATTTCGGACTTTAGTGAATCGAGCCCATTGGCTCTTGTTGTCCACTTGTAAATAAGAACGGTACACTGATTTAAATTCCCAGGACAATGACCATATACTAATGACTCTGCAGTCTGCTGATATCCTTATGTGCAGCTATTATTTTTAGGAGTTGTTAATAAAATTATTTTCAATTTATTTCTGATAGGAGTAAATTAAAAGCTTTAATATCCATCTCTAGCTCTGTCTCCTAGACACTCCACTACACTGCCTTTTCCAACTCCCATATGCTAAGATAATAGGTGCATAAGGACATTGCTACCTGAAGTGGTCAGCCACTTGATGCTGCAAAAATGTAGTTGCCCCAGGGGAGAGCTATATCCTAAGCGCTGGATGCCTTAAATCCTTTTTTTGCAACTCATTTGCCAACTGTTCTGATCTCCTGTTCTTGTACTTATCTATTTTTGTCTCTTTTTCTGCATATTAAGGGCACATTTGGCAGATTCTCAGCCAGCGAATAAATGAAGGCTGAGAATCTGCCCCTACAAACTAGACCCCATATGTAATATAAGGCTCAAAATTTGACCAGGAGCAGTAACCCATAGCAACCAACAAGATGTTTGCATTTAAACAGGTGACCACTAAATACTACCTAGTAATTGGTTGCTATGGGTTACTGCACCTGGGCAAATTTAGTGCCTTTTATTACATAACCCCCAAAATATCTTACTAATGTGTCAGTATTTGGAGCCATCGCATCAGCCCACGTACAGGCTCACACAGTGGATAACAACACAAAACTGCACTACATACTCAAGGTGAGGCCTAAGCAGTGACCTATAAAGAAGCTAAATCTCTTAATGGTTATCATACCTTAAGTGCAACAACTGCAGTAAATCTGCTGGCAAGCAGGTGCAAACACAAAAAATAGGAATTAATTGTTTCCAGAATAACAATTAATTATTGCTATATGGTTAACACAGATACAATTCTCATATTGCATTTTACCCTGTCCATACTATGTCAGCTACGCACGAGTAAGCTCCTCCCCTTTGACCCCAGACAGAATGCCCTCCCCTGTCAAAAACTTTAAAGCCTTTTCCACCTTGCACAGGTGTTTTGGTTTTCTGTCTTTGACCTCAGGCAGTAAGAACATTATTTATTTTATTTATTTTTTATTTTTTAAGATGGCCATGGGGAGGTTTCAAGGTTTTCCTGACAAAGTGCTATTTACTTGTATAGGTTAGATATTTGCACTAGATAATGGTGCTTGCTTTGTGGAAAAGCAGTATGTGTATGCCCTGGAACTTAAGGCCTTGCCAAGAAGGCAGCTGTTTCACATTCCCCCCAGTATGTCCTCCAGACCAACATAATGAAAAGGAGACCAACCGGGCACATAGGAATGACCAGTTCAGGCTGCAGATCTGATTCCAGATACAGATTGGTTTGAAGAACTGTGTCCAGTTCTGGTGCTGTCAGTAGCATGCTCATATTCCTATTAAGCCTCAGCTGAACTACTTAGCCACTTACCTGCAATACCGGCCACACCCTGCTATGGGGGAGCTTTGGTTACAGACTTCTGGCTCTGATTCTGTGTTACTATCACCCAGAGGCAAAGGACTGAACACCAGAGAGTCCTGTCCCAGAGGTATTTCAAGCAGCAACAGAGTCCTTTCTGCTAATGTTTATGGAATCCATCTTCCTTCGCTGGCAATATGGAAACTGGAGACAAAGACAACTTGTTATCTACAAAAATCCCCACATCCTTCTCAATTAAGGATCCCCCCAACACACTACCATTTAGTGTGTAAATCGCATTTATATTATTTCTACCAAATTGCATAACTTTGCAATTTTCTACATTTTCCATTTTGCTGCCCAGTTTTCCAATTTAGTCAAATTGTTCTGCAAAGCGGCAGCATCCTGCATGGAACTTATATTTGTGCACAATTTAGTGTCATCAGCAAAAATATATACAGTACTTTCTATGCCCACCTCCAGGTCATTAATAAACAAGTTAAAAAGAAAAGGACCAAGCACAGACCCCTGCGGTACTCCACTAACAACACTTCCAGTTTGGGAATGTTCATTCTATGGCATAAACTTACATTACTTAATCTGGGTTGGTGAGGAGCCTGGTATCTTGGTGAGTGCCTGCAGGGGTCTGATGCTATAGCAGATTCACTGTTGTGGTGTTTGCTAGGATGTTGGGTTCTTGAACCTAGATTGAGTTTCTCACAATCGAATGAGCTGTTACCTGTATTCCCTTTTTGAAGGTAAAATTCATATACTTCCTGTACACTAATGGTATATTAACATGGTGGCGTGGCAATTAAGGGTTGGTTTCCAGTTTTAAATTTCCTTGTATGTAGACTAAACCTATGTGTCTGCAGTCTTTGAAGAGTTTCCTTCAGTCTGTATAGCTTAAAGTGTTGAGCTGGGTTAAAAGGAGTGGAATCTTTCTGTTCTGGACCAAGTACAATGTTCTGTGAGTTGTCTCGGCTGTTTAAGAAATCCTTTTTATAATATTTACTTATATTACCCTTCCTATGAGTTAAGTTTGGGTAAATCCCGTACGTAGCTGACATGGAGATGGCCAGGGTAGAAGGGAAAATTACATACTACTTACTGTGATTTTCCTTTCCCGGATATGCTCCATGTCAGCAAGTTTTTTCCCACCCTTTTCTCTATCATAAAGTAACTTGGCAGCTTGGTACATAGACACCTGTGTAAGGGAGTGGGAAGTTTTTAATGGGGGGGGGGCTCCTGTCTGAGGTCAAAGGGGAGGCGCTTGAGGTGGAGGAAGGCCAGGAATCGATAATCTCGGTAAGTATGATGTCATTTTCCCTTTTCGTGAAGTACAAACCTTCAAATAAACCATCAAAGCTTTGTCAGATTTTCCTACAAGTTTTTAAAAGTATTATCTGAAAAATCTGACTCTGTAACCTGGATAAACACACTAAAATATTTATTAACACTAATCTTATATGTTATCTCATGTTTTATGGTTTATCAATATGGCATTAAAACTTTCTTGAGATCCTCTATATTTTTTCACTTCTACAAGAGAGAAATTCTCATTTATTACTATAATTTTTAATGGTTCCATTATGTATTTGTAAAGAATTACCATTTCTATTGTAAACAAGCTTAACTAAAAGAACCTGTCTTCGTATCTGGAAAGTTACACCTCCTTGTTAGTTTAGGCACCTTTTCATCACATTCTCTAATTCCATGAAGTCCTTTATGTGAAAGGTCCATTGGGGTATTTACTAGCTTCTTTCTGGAGGTTGTGTGAGTGCAACACATAAGCTCAACTTCTGATTACTCTGTAGTACAGTAAGGAAACCTAAACCTTAAATATGACTGTTCCTACGTTACAATACTCTTTGATATTTGTATAATGTTATATTTTGACAGCTGCCAATTTTATTAGAAGAATATGAATGTTTTCAACATGCCTTGTGGATACGGTATGTACTCAATAGTCTTTATTCATAGTAATTATTTTGAAATAAACTTTCTAGGTCTAACTACTATAGATATACATGTAAACCTTCTTTCTTTGGTGTTGCTAATTAAAAGATGGCCTTGTGTTTTATCAATATATTATTTTTAGAATTGCCACATTATTTATTTTCTCCTAATACTAGCCCTCTTTCTTTTATATGTTCTCTATACAGATGGCACAGCTCATGGACAGGTCGTGGGCATCCCCCTTTTTGCCCTTCCTTTGCATGGGACAGATATTATGTACCTGCCATTAAAGGCACTATGGGGCAGATTGCTACCTATCTACTCCAGTGCATGATGAAAGTACTAACTGAATTGTGCCTGGCGTTGGTAACAGAGCCCTTTGGTTTCTCTAATAAAGTGTTATCAAATATTAAAATGAACATTTAAGCAGATAGTTCTCACTGACTGAACTCTTTGTGATTTTTAAGACAAATTGCTTATACATTAACAGACATATTGCAAAGAATCATTGTGTCATTTTCTCTGCTGTTCATTTAATAATAACCTTTGCTCTCTCACTTCATACATTGCAATTTCCCACACTTTAATTAACTACACTCTCTGCAGTGACTGCTCTTCTTTCAGTTAGCTTGCCAGCAATCACTGGTCTTTAAGCAGCTTCAGCAACTGATATGTATCTATTTCTTCTTGACCTTATTTTACCACTACATGGATGTATTTTCAGTCACTTAACAATTCTCAGTCATTTAACAAGTATTCCACTAGATAGGGATAGTTCTAAGGAACAATGACAAGAGCGCCTTTCTGTAGATAAATTAGTGAGGAGCAGAAAAGCATTTCATTTGTCCAAACGCACCTCCTATTGAAGTGTCTAGAAATAGTTCCTTCATAAGGTTTTTACTTTATTTGAATAATGAGTATCTCTGGATGTCAACCAATCACTGAGAATGAATCTGCTATCACTCTCAGAAACACTTACTTTTTGCCACTTGCTATACCTAAGCTAATATTATCAATGTACTTACTGTATAAAAAAGTAAACATTTTAGGACAGAACATTTTTGGTTCTAAATTTTCTGCCAGAAAAGACAAAAAATGCTGCATGACATATATCAGCTGGACATGGCATATAACAAATGAGTGGGTAGGGTAGACCAGGATAGGAAAATTACACAGTACATTTTAGAATGTATAGATATATAATCTGTAATAGATGATGATGATCGATGATGATAGACAGATTAGATAGATAGATAGATAGATAGACAGACAGACATAGATAGATAGATAGATAGTGGATAGAGTTTCAGTCAATATTAGGTCAGGTCACATGAACTCGGGTGCAACATCCAAAAAATAGGAATCACTAATAGTTAAAGACCAAAAGCATTGATATTATAATCATCATCATTTATTTACAGTATACAGCGCCAGCAAATTACACAGCGCTTCACAATAAATTTAAACAAACAGGGATCTTGAAAGTTTAACAAACAGAATACAGAGTACAGAGTAACAATACATTAGGGTCAGAGGAGCTTACATATTATATTTTCTCTTCAAGAAAATCTAGTACTACACTGATTTCTTTGCTGTTTATATAAAATAATTTACTTGGTACATCCACCTTTACAGTACCTTTTGTAAATAATATTCTTATTTTGCTATGAACATCTTGACCCACATCTTTTTATTTTATTTTTAATTTTGATCATACAGGCATTGTTACTGGTATTCACATAACATTCTGTGCTCTGGAATTGATGCCTTTCTATGGATTTACAGAAGACTGCTATATTCCTTCCTGTAATTCTGCAGAGAAATCTTCTCAAGCTGCAGAGATTTTTTCCCCTACAGTAAAGGAATGCGCTGCGTTGTACAATGTGGTAGGGCAAAGTTATAAATGAGGTGCAAACAGCATGTAAGGTTGTACAACCCCACCTCTTCTACATTTGGAACAAATATCTCAAGAGACACTCTTATTTAACCCTTGTAATTTGTACAAGATCAGGTTATTGATTAATGTTAACCTATGCATTTGATAACCTATGCCGTGTCTTCTTTTCATGTTGTCCCCCTGCAGTAAAAGTGTTGTTGAAAAAGAAGTACATAACAAATCCTGCTTTCTTGCCCTCTTAAAATTTATCATCTGTGAATCTATTGAAAAAACATTTTCTGGGAAATAAATCCCAGGTTGTCTGCTTCTGCGTGTTCTTTACTTATCCGTGTATTGATTTCTGTCCTGAAGATTTAAGCCTCTCAATTTGTTTTATGAGTAGAAGGCTGCGAACCTGAGAAGCACAGACAGTGATAGATATTTTTCAGTGTATTTTTATATAGAGATAAAAAGCATTTTTTTCATATTAGTAGTTTCCTTACTTCATCAAGCAATCATCTCTTTGACAAAAAGAGAAGGATGATTTGCATGTTTTCCTCCTGGCTCTTGTAAGTAACTGAGTTAAAGCTTCCAACGGTGTAATAATTTATAGCATGATTTATAATATACTTAAATTGAAATACTGGCTTCAGAGCATTCCCTCATTACCATCTTTGTACCAGGAAAGGATATATTTATAATAAATACAACATATATTTGAAAACCATCTATTGTATGCCCTATCTATTTTAATTTAGCTTCTGCCAAAGCTGTACACAACTATTAAGGTTGCTCTGTTTACACCAAACTTTCCAATATGGCAAATAAATACATACAAGAGGGCAAAAACTTGCATGTGGCTTTTCCCGTTATGTTTTTGAGCTCCTCCTAAAGCATGTTACCCACCAATGGCTGGAGGAAAAAAAGATAAGGGGTCTTTCTGTAGTTTTGGATCTCCATAGTTTATATACACAATGGGACAATGGGCCCACTCTCAAAACTTTAATTCCTCCTCTCCTCCTTCGAAAAACCCTATTATCCTAGTCTCTTTTCTCTACATACTATACTCTATTCTTCTATCTATCAAGCTTCCATGTTCCCATACAGAAATAGGGAATGACCATGAAATAGGCTAAATAGACAGAAGCAAGAGGGCCCACTGACACCTGGGCCCACCGGTAGTTTTCCTGGTATCCTCGTGGGCCAGTCCGACACTACTTAAAAATCATTTAAAGACGAATAAAGCCTAATAGGATTGTTTTGCCTCCAATAATAATAATTATTTGATTAAAATGGAGTCTGTGTTTGGAAGAAATTGGCAACATGGGAGCCTTTTATTTCTATAAAGAGCAGTTGTAACAAAGTGGAAAGGAGCTTCTCTAACAAGGTATATGCTATTGCAGAGCTACGAATGTCGTAACTACAATGTAATTTTGACTTCCCATTGGTAACAATGCATTGTGTTGAAATTTTGCCTTTTTGCAAATTTTTCTGTGATTTAGCTAAGAAAAACATAACAGTTTCACTCATCCCTAGTTACTAGACCTGGACCTTTGTATTATATTACCTTAAAGTAGTGATCCACAATCAGTGGCTCACGAGAAACATATTGCTCACCAACCCCTTTTGATGGTGCTTGCAGTGGCCTCAAAACATGTGCTTATTTTTGAATTTCTGGCTTGGAGGCAAGTTTTAGTTGTATAAAAACCATGGCAGCCTGCTGTAGGCTGCCAGTTCACATAGGGACTACCAAATAGCCAATCATAGCCCTTATTTGGCACCTCTAGGAGCTTATTTCATGCTTGCGTTGCTTCCCATCCTTTTTATATTTAAATATTGCTCAAGGGTAAAAAGTTTGGGGACCCCTGCCTTAAAGTCTTAAAACCCAAATTCTCTGCTTTGGGCTGCATGGACACTCAGCTAGAATATGGTGGAGTCCTGAGCTCAAGTATAAAGTTTTGGACAAACCAGACAAAAGCAAAAATGGGTGTATCCCAAAATTTTGCATAATCCCCCTCATTTCAGTCTATCCATGTCATTTTTCAAACATTTATCAAATTGCTACAATTCATGTACAGAGAGGGAAAAGGCTGTTTTAGAAATTTCCCTGCTCTTATAGTCAAGTGAAGTAAAAGCAAACATTTTCCTTTTCTTCTAAAGACATTCACATCAAAAAGCAATCAGTTTTTCCATCCAGGTGTGAAATAGGAAAATAGACTTGAGGTAGTCATTAGAATTATATATAGAGTAAAGGGGCCAATCTTAAAATAAGGAATTTTATTTGGAGCAAAGTCCGTTCTTGTGACCAGTCTTTTGAACATTCAGTGGTGCTGTTCAGTCTATGTAAGAGCCATTTTTAATTTTGTGAAGGAAGAGGGGAAACTGTCCTTGTATGTTAGTACAGTAAAATAGCATTTGAACTGATAATTAATAAAATATATAAATATTTAAGGCATGGCTTATGTGTTCATATTTACATACATTGTGGCTTTTTATATGGTTGCTATAACACATTTCATGTCTATAAAACCTGTCACAATGAAATACAGCCCCCTTGCTGCCAAAACTAATGTTTTGGAAGTCCCTCTGTCACAGACCTCCTGAATCACGTCCAGAACATCATCCTGAGTGTGGGGGTGCAAGATGGACACCTTTAGCCTGCACTCTGGGGAATGCATTACACAGGCCCATATACCTAGAAGGCCAGTTAATGGATGGGATGGACTGCACCAGTAAAAGGCACATAGTGGTAAGTGGCAGTTTAGGGGGTTGTGTGTGTGGTTATGCAATAATAACAGTGGCATAGAAATGTCTGCAATGTACAGTGTTCCGAAGGTGCATAAATAAATGGTTATCGGGATGTTGGACAATGCATTGCAGGGCTAATGGGTGTGGAAAGTACTGCCATGAACACATGACTGTGAGGTCTATCTCAGAAGCAGTGGGGACATTGAAAGGTAGTCTAAGAGAATTCTGGGTTGAGACCAGAGTCAGACTGTGGTACCTGGGGCCCACCAGGTAACCAACTCAAAGGCCCACCACCCAGCCACCTCTGCTCCCTTCCCAACCACCCTGCCACTGTCACTAACCACACCTGCCCCCACCCCACCCAGCCATTGTTGCTCCTGCTCTGCTGTGCTCCTTACTTTGCTGTTAAAAGTGAAAGATGGCTGTGCGTTGCACAGTGGAGTGGAGAAGGGAGCGGTGGTGGCTGGCTTACAAGCAGCTGGCAGGGTCCAACAAGGTTGGAGCCCACCAGGGATTTTTCCAAAGTCCCAGTGGGCCAGTCAGACCCTGGTTGAGACTGCCATTTAGGTACAATTAGGGGCTTGCATTAGCACATCCAGGAGTGAGGATGTTAGGCCATGGGAGGAAACTGCAAATGACTTGGCATGCTTTAGGTAGGCAGGCTTGCTCTCTTAAGGCAAAGGCCCACCCTTTTCCACTAGGCTATACACAACTTTAACTATGACCCTTCACTATATTTTCATTGCATACTGTATATGCATGTAAAGGGGAGCTTACCTCATTAAACGTATCTCCATAGACCATGATAGAAGAGAACCATGTATTTAAACAATATTACAGGATTGCCAAGAAAATAACATAATAATTAATTATTAAGTTATTAAGTTGACTCAAGGAGGCGTGCATGTAGGAGAGCGTGTGTGCAAAAACCCTTGTATAAACATGTATGCATGGAGATGACAAAGAGAGCCAGCTTGGCTCACAGACAATAGCAAATAGTGGTGACCTAATGTCCAGAGTCAGAATGGGGAAAGCTTGTTAGGAGGAGATGTGGAAAAAGTAAGAGTGAAACATCCAGGGGTTGAACTGTAAAATGTCGGGTTCTACAGTCTCTGTTCTGGGCAAGGATAATGAACTTCTACCTAATAAAATATCTTTTCCTGTATTAAATGTATTTTCTCTTTAGCTAAAATCAGTTTGCTACAAACTCCATGCTAAATAGAGCAACCTGTCTGCCTTGGAGGAAAGTTCATTTTCTCACAGTGGTTTTGACTTAAAATGCAAATGTTTATGTATTAGACATGCAATTGGTACTGACAAATATATGTGACTCTAATCGGCGATTGTTTATGTGCCATATAAAACAAAGAACCTACTTCTATTGAATTAAGAAGCAATGTGAAAGATGTAATGACCAGGCTGTGCCAGCCTGAGGTTGTAAATGTCAAGGAAAATCAATCATATGCTTTTTGGATTACCCACAGTGTATATGGAAAAGCACATATTACGGTAGTAGTTTATTGTCAGATAAGCCATCTGGTGTTTTATGCCTTGGGCTCTCAGTTAAATGTTTGCTTATTACCAAGTTGTAGTGTGTAGCCAACTTAGAGAAAAGAATAAGTAAAGAAGCAAACATTGCTCTTTCCCCAACAGACAGCTTCTGAAATTCAGAGACGCAAATGCAAAGCCATTTGGGCCTAATATACTAATGTATAATAAATGAAACATATGTGAATGTAAAAGTTTTAGGCATAGCATATCAATATACAAAAATGTTGCCATCACATCTAGGACCCACTCACCATGGGGCACAAAATTAGTTATTGCATTTAAAGACTCATTTACGAAGAGCAAGTGCAGTTGCAGTCATGCAAAATTTGTTGCAGTTGTCACAAATTTGCAGCATTCTTTAAAGGCACTTGCACTTCTTGCACCGTCATATAGTTGTGCTCAGTGCTGCAGTTTCCATCTCACCTCCTATTAGGAATTGTATGCTATGTGTCTATTAACGCAGTGGAAACCAGGAGCTAGGGCTACCTTGGATTTAACAATGTTGAATGATCACTAAGAGCACTGGTGAGCTGGTGTGCAAGTAATATAGAGTACACTAGAACCCAGATTTTCCATTTCCCAGGAGACTACAAAAAAAAGCTGTAAATTCTGGGAAACCACTTTCCTGTATGGGGATGCAAAAAAATTGCGTCAATTATGGAAAACCAATTAATTCCAGTACTCAAAATCGGGGTCCACTGTGAAATGTACTCACAATCATATCCCCCATATATAATGGAAGGCACTAAGTTTGCCTGGTAGCAGTAACCCATAGCAAAAGATGTTTGCTTTTAAACATGTGACCAGTAAATTCTGCCTGCTGATTGGTAGCTATGGTTCATTGCTCCTGGGTAAACTTAGTGCCTTTCTTTACATAACCCCACACTGTGGTGAACTAAGCTTTGTTCAATGTACTGTTGAGTCATTAAAAAAATTATTTAATATTTTGATACAGTGGATTGGAGAATTGTGTGCAATATTAAATCAAAGCCAACTGTATTGCTATGACATATTATAATTCACAATTTCCAAAACATATATTATAGAGAAGGATTCCTAAAGATGAAAGGTGTAGATTTGAGTAAGAGCAAGAATTGTGGTTGCACAATTGAGGTTTAGGATCGTGATTTTGGGTTTGGGAAAGGAAAATGGGAGTTTTGTAGTAATATATTTATGGAAACTATAAGAACCATTTAGCCAAATGCCCAGTAATAAACTGACCACATTAAAACCTTTATTTTGTACTACCATATTAAGAGTTTGATGGTGACTCATAATGGGTCAGAATTTCTAAAAGATCTCTGAATGCATAAGTTGTGCAGTAAGAATAGGACTTAATAGAACATCACTCACCATGTGGTGAAATATCAATTAGTCACTATGTTGATGCGCCCAGCTCAGCTTCCATATGCACCAATGTTGTTGAGCCCACGTAATGGTGCCATCTGCACTCTGATGTTGCACCTGCATCTTTTTTGCCCAGGGCCCATTTAGTCACTAATCCCTATGAGCTGAAGTCTTGTTGTGACCTTGACTACTGTTTGTTGCTGCCTGCCCTAATCTTTGGCCTGTAGTAACCAATCCCGCCTTTCCTGACCTTAGCTCCATCTGATCACAACTCTCCTACTTCTCAGTGCCTTGTTTAGCTCAAACCTCACCAGTATCTCTTCACTCTATCATCTTCCTGCATTTAATTTTTCAATAGGGAATTTGTGCATCATGGCATCTATAAGCACAACCTTTTAGAAAAGCTGTGATAAAATTCTGCATAGTTTATTTTATACATTCTTTCTTGGTTGTAAAATACCATATTTTTTGCCCTAAAGGATGTCATTTTTTTCCATTGCATTGCCAGCCATGGCCACAATCTTGGAATTCCACCAACATGCTAGGACTGGTGCACAAGTGTCATCATGGCTGAATAGCTCTCCTTAAAGCGATGTGACTTGCTGAATAGGAAACACAGAATGCGGAAGTTGAAGGCTTTAAGCATGTCTCTGCCAGGGTAAAGTGGGAAGGTGAGGGGGTGAGTCCCAGCTGGGGTTGAAATCACCCAGGTAAAAGGGAGCATAGAAATTTAAATATAGTTTGCTGCTTCTAGAAAGGACCAGAACAATGTGTTGTTCTGAGGAAAAATGTAAAAGATTAGGATTTATAGGGGCATTTTCTTTTGAGGGAACACTTAAAATATATAATAAAAAGTATGTACGGAATAATAGTCACTGTATCAATGAAACTGCACTCACAGGTCTTGCAAAGTGAAAAAAAAATGGGTAATTTATTGAACCGACGTTTCAGTCTCAGAAGAAGGAATAATTGACTTTTTGCAATAAACTCGGTGTTCTTTTTTTGATATTTAAACCATTTACCTTGTACCCCAGATAAGGACTGAAGCGGAGTGACACCCCTGGGTTGAGATATATATATATATTGCTACTGTTATTTATCACTATAGCAACTAGAAAACAATACTTACTATACATAATTATAGCCTCCTGAGTCTATCAACAATAAAAAATACCATCTGTTTCTCAAATTTTACATATCCAGCTACAGGAAACCACAATGATGTTCAAATACGTTATCAGCATCCAGAAAGCAGGAGGCCGCTAACACATTTAAGGAAGCTGATGACATTTATTGAAAGAATACAGTATGATGCAGCTGCCCATAACTCATATAGGCAGTTCCAATGCTCATATTCATTGCTTTTGTTTCTTACTGACCTGATCATTGCAAATGTAGTCATTTCTGGCTGCTGTAAGGGGGAATGAACAACCTACACGTTATAGTGGGTTAAAATGGGGGTGGTTTTGGTTGATGAAATCAAGGTCTCACTGGAGCTGCACCCCTTCTCTGGAATTCCCTTCCATGTCCCATCATACTTTCTCACAATCTTGCCTTTATACCATGTCCTATAACACTTTTTTTAAAGGAAAACTATACCCCAGAATGAATACTTAACCAACAGATTATATTATGTTAAGTGGCCTATTAAAGAACATTGTCAAACTGGAACATGTGTATATCAATAAATATTGCCCTTTTAGATCCTTTCCCTTCAGCCACCATTTAGTGATGGGCTGTGTGCTCCCTCAGAGATCACATGACAGGAAGCGATGCAGCTCTAACTGTAACATGAATTAGTGTGGGAGCAAAAGGCAGAACCAATCCTTGCATACATAGGCATCCCCATTCCCACCCCTCATGAATACAGTGCTGCCGAACAGTGGCATTGTTGTATTCACAGGGATGATTCTGTTCCTTGTCATCTGAAGCAGGATTGCCAATACTGCCCCCTGCTTACCTTTTCTGCCCTTTCACAGACCTCACAGAGGTGAGGAAAGGCTGCAAAAAGAGAGCAATTCTTTTATGGAGTAGAAGTCAAATTTTCATATAAAAAACATAATTTTGGCACATAATTACCTCGTTAACATGGCTTTTTGTGTGAAAGAGTAAAAGATGCTCAATTAGATAGATAATATAAATACATGATGGTAAAAAATAATGAAAAAAATAGTAATTGTACAAATGTACAAAATGTCAATAAAGATACTTGCATCCAACGCTGTTCCTTGTTCTTCTCTATAATTAGCTTTGCAATGCCGCCTTTGTCCTGCCTCCTGTTATGAATTTTGCTTAAGTGCATTTATTGACCCAGGGAAACCCTGAAGCTATTTCCACCTCTGCATCTGTCCTTATTTTAAGGCATCAGCCACAATTGCATCAGGCACATCACCCCCTCATGAAGGCAATTACTCTGGAATTATGGGGAATTGTTGCATTGTGGGTAAAGAAAAAACATGCTTATTGCATCCAAAATTGCACTTGTGTTAAGTAAATGGCCCCTAACATATTTTATTTTTGCTATTCTCTTAACCCTGCTTACTGGAAACCAATCCCAAAATCTTGCAAGTATCTCCCTGGAATAGAATGAATTATTAACAGTTCTATAAATGCACTACGTCTATTTGAGCATGCAACATGCAATGTCTTTGTGTTGAAAGTTTTACTTACACAGTTCTAAGAAAGGGACTTTTCTCTTTATTAGGGATTTTATATTTTACTAAGCCTCTGTAAAGAGTGAATTAAGGAAACAAATGAACCAAAAAACTGTTAGCTAAGCAGAATTGTGAAAATAGATACAATTTTCTCTTCTTTATTTCATTTATTTAGCTTAGGTCTCCCTATATGACTACTTTAATCTTTGGGGGAGGACACTGGACTAAATGAAATCGTTTTTTTATTGATATTTTTTAAATAATTTGGCTACACTGCCATTTGATTAAGTGCAGCTAAACTGTAAGCAAAAAAGTTGCACTTAAGTAAAATGAGCCATTTATCCTACTGCAGTAGCTCACTTTAAGCTTTTTGTTACAGATGAATTGTTTATTTGGTCTTTGTCACTTATTTTGTAATGTTTCTGAATGAGTCTTCCTATTCTGGCTCAAGCAATACACAGACTCAGAGGTTTCAGATGTTTTGTTATTTTTATTACTTATTTGGGTTTTTTTTCTCAGGCCCTTTCTTATTCATCTTCCATTTTGATTCCAAGACCATGTTGCAGAGCCAATTAACCCTAGCACCATATAACAGTTTAAATACTAAACTTAAGAGCTAATAAAGAAAATGCAAATAATTGAAAATAAAAAATAAAGACCAGCTGCAAATGTTGATGTGTATTGTAGTTTATTGCCTCATGTGCATTACTTGTAGCATGAATCTGCAATTAATCTTTATTTCTTAACTTTTGAGGGGGGGGAGTTATTTCACTTTTTGCCAAGGCTCGATTATTCCCAAGGCTTGATTTTTATCTTTTGTACCAGTTATCTTTCTTTTGTGAAAAGAAATGGAAACAAAGAGGCATTTGGTATGTTTCCAGGCAAATGGAGCAGATTTCAGCTCGAAATTTGCAAGTATGCATTTTGCAGCCAAAATCTGTTCCATGTGCCTGCTCTTGGGCCGAAGCAATGGCTATGGGTGCAGGCACTGGAGCTGATTCTCGCCCTGCATTTATCCGCAGACCGAGAATCAGCCCCATGTAGCATTAGCCTTAAAGCCAAAAAGCAGAACGAGCAAAAGCAGAAACATTTGGTAATGAGAAACCCCATGTTTCGGAACAAAGACCCCCCTAGGCACCCCTTCACAAAGGACTTTATTCCAAAATGTCTTGGATTCTCATTCCCAAATATGTCTTTTATATTTCTGGTTCTGCTTTTTTGGCTTTACGTTTATTCCCTTGATATGCATACTAACTTAAAGGTATTAACAGAATCTGCCATCACAACATCACATGGAAGGGCATTCCCCAAATGCTTCTTTGATTGTATTTCTTCTATTTTGGTGTGCATGCAATTAAATATATTGTGCATATCACTGGAAAAACAGATTTCCTTTGTACCCAATTATTGCATTATATACTTAAAATTATTTGTGTGCCCTCCATACATTATTTTGCTTAGATTTTTTAATTGAGACCCTTTCCAATTGATCTTCCGGCCTGTTCAACCAACTACCTTGTTTATATGGTTAGGGAAATTCTAACAACCAAATATCAGTTTAAGGTGCAAACTCCTGAGCTGCAAAACCAAACACGAAATAAGCAATAAAGAATACAATTAGAATACAATTGTCTACTAATAAAAGTTAAGTTCAAAGCGAGCTTCCTCTTTAAATGAAATATTGCTAGTTTATTAGTCGTATTCCTGTGCAACTGGGTTGCCTTTTTTTAAAAGTTTGGTGTTATTCTTCATGCACTTCTAAGAAAGAGTGCATTTGTTGCAGTAACAGGATGTTCTAACGGACATATGTAGCTGTCACCACAGAGCAAACAAGGAAACACTGATGACATAATCAAAACTGTACACAACAATAATTGATTATAAGTTTTTATTAAACATTGCTGAGAAAAATAGGCTTCTCAGAAAGAATGGAACACGTTTACAGCATTTCACAGAATTGCCAAAAAGGAATGTGGGAAATTACTGAGAGCAGGACAACAAATATACTGGTCCTTTCTACTAATATCTTCTGTGAGGTGGTTTAGATTGATTATAAATAGATATTATTACTCTATATAAATGGAATTATGACCTGTCTCCTTATAATCTACTGTGAGATTAGTATTATGAAGAACTGCAACATGTTTTATAGTGATGCACAGAGCAAAATGACAGATCAGGGGCAGCAGAAGATGTTTTTGGTTAGGAAGGCCAGGAGAGGGAGAACATTTTTGGACACACACACTTTCTGTGGCCAAAGAGAGCCCCCCTGAAGCCCACCCGTGCTGTCCCTCTCCTGCCTGAGCCACCCACCTCCCCACCTCTATCTAGCCACAACTTTCAAAACCGGGGTGGGGGGGTGTGGGTGTGTGATGGGAGAGATACGTATTAACATACAGATTATAGAAATAATGTCAGCAAAGTGATTCTAGAAGTAGATGGAAATATATAATTACAACAATATAATATACAAGTATAACCTTACAAGCTGTGCTTCGTATTTTGTGTTACATGACTGAAACTTGTGCATTATAAAAGATAATGTGTGCCTTGCTTCCATGATTTCCAAAAAAGCACTCACACTTGTGCTTTTATATGCTTATTAGTGACTTCTAATATTTGTATATTTTTTAATAGAAAGTACATTATTCCTTATATATCAGTTACAGTGAGCAGACAGGAATCTTAAAAGTGAACTAAAATTGGTGGCTGAAATGTTCAAAGAAAAGACAAAGAGCAAGGAAGACTGAATCTATGCTTCCCTAACTATGTGTTTGACAGATTGATAAGCCATAAAGCTTAGGGTCATTGGAGTCTATGGGTGTCTTTTCACCTGGCAAAAAAATGTGCTTAACACTAAAGAAAAGGTCTTCTAAAAAGTATTTGCATACCTTGTGCTACACACAACATCACCTTAAAACCAGAAGAGTAAGACCTGAACCCTTACTTGAGAAATTATAGGCAAAGAAATGCACGTTATTCCTTTATGTTCCTGTGGCCAACTGTGGATCCAAACCAATGCACAGATACAGCCTTATGATTCAGTCCAATGTAGCCTGTTTTAGATCCATTGCATCTCACAAAATATCATAAAGGCTAAACAAGCTGAGAAAAAAGTGAGGTACATAAGGTAAATGAAATTAATTTCCACAAAAAGTATTCAGTTCTCAAAAAATCTTGAAGGCAGGCATGAGAAGAAAGCATAAAAGGGAAGCCATCAGTTTTGTACATCAGGGGAGTGTTAAGGCAAAGCAAGTGCAGTCCTCTAAAACATATTGCATTTAAAATGCACTTACTTTGTTTACCAGCACTTGATACATAACACTTCATATGCTACGAATAGAACTTAATCCTAATGGAACCTTACACTTGATACATGGCACTTCATATGCTATGAATAGAATTTAATTCTAATGGAACCATACATTTTGTATGGTTCAACCAACTGTTCTGAACACTTCTTGAACACAGAGTTTTTTGTCATTTCCTTCATATCATGCACTTTCTACCTGATAATATAATTTGGCTTTTGTCAGACCATAATGCAGGCAGTCACACAAGTAAATCCAATAACTGTGATTTCTACATGCCCTATCTAGAAAAGGTTTCCAAAAGGGACACGAAAGTGCAGTTTATGAAACAAGGTACCACAGACGTCTAAACTATGGCCTTCTGTCTTTATTTTGCAATAAGCGTTTGACTTATACCAAAATCCTACATCATGTTCTCATTCACCTCTTCCATGTCTCATAATGTATCCCACTTGTGTAAACAGGTGAAAAATAATGTTTTGGCAGATTTGACATGGAGAGGTCACCTATAATTTCCTTAACTTCAAGGAATATAAAGAAACCTACTGTGCTGTCTTCTCTGGCCTAGATTAGATTTGAAACTTTAGGGATTACATGTTGTTTTTTTCTGCCAATTTTCCATCAAACAGAATTTTTTTTCCCTTGAATTGTATATTTGTATGTCGCAGTAACGATTTTACAAGCAGAGTTTAAGTGGTTTACTTTCCTTTCTCTGTGCTGTTAACCAGGCCTTTTCTGGCTCATGCAGTTTTAATGGTTCTCTATAATGAAAAGCTTTTACACTGTTTTAAAAAGAAGTATCAGTTTCAAAATCTATACACTCCCTGTAGGAGAAGAGAACTAACTGAACCGTATACAGCAGCGCAACTTTTTAACTGTGTTAAGGACTTCACAAATTCATCTGAAAAATGTGCGACACAAGCTTTGGGTATAGAAAGACTAGCTATCAATAAAATTGTAGCTGCCGGCAATATTCAGTCAGATTATTTTAAAGCAAAAAACAAATATTACAGTTTAGTTTGCATAGGTTATTTTGTTTTATCATCTTAAAAATATACCAAAGAATTCTGTAATTATAAACACTGGTAAGCAGGGTTCCAAGGCAGTAAGTTAATAATTAATAAAGTCTACAGAAGCTTTGCCAACTGATATTACAAATCCATCCTGTGCCTTTAAATATTCAAGTCATAGATGACATACCCTTATACCCAGAAATTACACAATCATACAGAGAGCACTGGTGAGTTACCATTACGGGGGGGGGTAGCTCGGGAGAGCTCACAGTTAGATAGATACTCATCATTATTTGCAGTGCTTCCAATACAGGTATGGGACCTGTTATCCAGAATGCTCGGGACCTATGGTATTCCAGATCTCCATAACTTAAGAAATCATTTAAATATTGAATAAAGCCAATAGGCTTGTTTTGCCCCCAATAAGGATTAATAATATCTTAGTTGGGATCAAGTACATGGTTCTGCTTTTACAATTACAGAGAAAATCATTTTTGAAAATTAGAATTATTTTCTTTTGTTGGAGTCTATGGGAGATGGCCTTCTCGTAATTCAGAACTTTCTGGATAACAGGTTTCTGGATAAGGGATCCCATACCTGTAATAATATTGTAACTGCCTTGCCCTTGTCCTCCACAATCACACCACACATTGGTCTCTTGGTCAATTTCCACCCTGGGAATCGTACTGTGTTCATCAAATTAGTGGTTAAAATAGCATTATATTTTCCATGTTATTGGTCTTTTCCTTTGTATTAACACTAAGGGATGGGCAAATTTACTTACCTTACTTTACCTTACTATATCATCCATGGCCAGGCACTGATTAATGAAAAAATGTGCAAGTTCTTGATTCTATTTGATTTTTCAGTAATCAATTGCTCTGGCATGCTGCAAAATGACAAAAAAACTGGATTCATCTTTCTGAAGTTTGATCTTGCTAAAAAATGTGAAGATCTGGTAAGTGGGGGTAAGGTAGGTCACTTGCATACCTGCATTGTATATACCAGTGATCCTCAAGCAGTGGCGTTGCTCCCATTGGCCTCAAAGAAGATGCCCATATTTAAATTACTGGCTTGAATGCAAGTTTTGGAAGCACAGAGACACCGTTTTACCCCAAGCAGAGTCTTCTACAGGCTACCAGTCCACATGGGGCTGCCAAACAGCCAACATAAAAAAGGAGGAAGGGGTCACCCCCGAAAGCTTGTGCTGTTTTGCTCATTTCTGCAAATAAATGATTTAAAGGCATTGCCGACACAACTGGTGTGCTTCTTTCCCTTTGCAAAGCTGCCAAATAGCCAATCACAGCCCTTATTTGGAATCCCTAAAGAACTTTTTTAATCCTTGTCTGGCTCGCCAACACTTTTTACATCTATGTGTGGCACACAAGTAAAAAAGGTTGGGGAACCCTCGTATATACATTCTGTTGAACTCCCTGCACGTCAAACTGCATGCAAGAGCACACAGAAGTTCAGAACACTTGCATCGACTGACTTCCATTAAAACTGCAGTACATATTTTAATCATGAAACTGGGTGAGTTTCTATTTGCACACCACTGTACATACAACTTTGTGTGCAAGTGGAATCTCATCCAGTTACACAGATTCACAGTTTCATTGGAAGTCAATGGATCTAAGTGCTCTGTACCTTTGCAACCGCTCACCTATTACATTATGGGGTATATTTATCATGCTGTGTAAAAAGTGGAGTGAAACATTACCGGTGATGTTGCCCAGGGCAACCAATCAGCAATTAGATTTCAACAGTTAGAAAATCAAAGCAAAACATCTGATTGGCTGCTAGGAGCAACATCACTGGTGATGTTTTACTCCACTTTTTACACAGCATGATAAATATACCCCCAAATGTACACAGCTGTAGGCCTCTTTGAACCCTGTTCTTGGAGTTGGGAGTGTGAGGCAAGGTGGGTCTTGGCAAAAGAATGCAAGGTGGTGTCCCTTGCTCCCTTGGTATACTTTCTTGAGTAACATGCACCACGGTCCCCTTTCTAGGACGGCTGATAGCACACTGTAGGTTTTAATAAATTTAAGAAAATATTTATTCCACCAGTGTGATATTACATCACTATTTGTACATTAATCTTCCACTCCAGACATTTAGGGTCCCCCCCTTTTTTTCTGGGTCCCTAACTGGCATGTACCAGTGGGACACTGGTCCTCACATCCTGCTCGGTGGAGCCTCAGTAGCTTGTCTTCTCCATTAAATCTCACAACCTGCACCGAGCTTCAACTAAATCTATCCTGACCCTATCTCACCTACTCACTCCAGTTACCCTTCTGATGTGGCCTACCTCAGACTCCCTGGCATCATGGACCATCACTTTTCTTAGCAAGCAAAGAGGAAGCAGCTCAGTATAATCTCCCTTATATAGCATATTTTTAAACTAAAAAAAACTTTAATTACAATAAAGACATTTTCCCACTCCTTACAAGAAGACAGCAAACTGAGCAAGATCTTTACTTACTATATAGATTATGTAAATTTGGTTTATCTAAGCCTTGGAATTCACAAATAGACAGTTGCCATTTTGTGGACACTGTAATTAAGGCAAGTTTTTGATGGCCCCAAAATCTTGTTCTTAGTTTTTGGATTTCATAAATTGATATAGTGAGTTAATAGGTTGTTTGTATGGCAGATACAATGACTTTTAATTGATGATGCTTACCATGATGCCAAAACAGTTGCATTATTGTAGTTTTACAGGAAAGGTAATCATAATACAGACTGGATTAAGATTAGTAATAAACAGTTTTTACTTGTAATGTAAACAATACATTGCCAGGTTTCTGAAGCATTCTGCATAGCGGGTTTACAGATACCTGTATTAGATACCATAACCCAAGACACTTTTGTTGGATATCATAGCTCACAATTTAAAATTAAATGGCTAACTGTGGGCAACAATTTCCTTCTGAGAACCATGAAGTTGCCCGGCAATAAAAAAAATAGAATAAGATTCGAAATGTAAAGGAAGGCATTAAAAGGAACGATGCCTGCCTAATTTGTTTGTATGTATGGTCTTTTGTAAACATTTCAAGTCTGCTTACAAAGAAGTAATATTGTTTCATACTCTCAAGCAATATTTTCTGAGCTTTTGTGGGGGTTTTCGTAGAGTTCACTTTTGGAAGAGCGTTGTTTTGATCAGTGTTGTTCAAATACGCGCCTTGCAGTATGAAGCTTACTAATTACATGACAATAATGTATTCCTCTTTAGCTAATTATCTCATATCACTGACACAGTTCTTCACCCTTTTCAGATATACAGCTTGAGAAACGTTGGTACATCTGTGAGAAAGTGACACTTGCCATGGTTTAAAGTGACCCCTTTTCTCCCATGTAATGAACATTTAGTTTGAAAAGTCTTTCTTCTGCTTCCTTCCACTCCTTGCAGATGAGACTTACCATATTATGAATAAATATAGGTTACAAAAAGACAAAAATAATCAAAGAGTAAAAACAGTTTTAAAGGAGAACTAAAGCTTAATTAAAGAAGTAGGGCAGAAATGTTGTTTTACATTATGTTTTGGGCTTCTGTACCAGCCCAAGGCAATTACAACACTTTAGCAGTGAATATATTGAATATTAATCTCACAACACCAGGGCGATTATTAATTAATTCTGATTCTCATGACATGGCAGCTCAGAAACCAGTGTAATAATCATCAGAATGTAATAATCAGCCCTGTAGCATCAGCTTCTATCACAGGTCAAGCTCATTTTCATCTTGATAATTTGAAACAAACCCTAAGTTTAGCTTCCAAACAGCGGCTCAGAGCCCACTGAGCATGTGCACTGTCCCCAACAGTTCTAACAGAATCCAAAATGGGAAACTCCTGTGAAAAGTGTAAAGAGATTCTAAAACTTTTGGCTAGTGCACTCAGTTTAGTATATAAAATATTGCATTTCTAGCCATATTTATTTTAGGGTTTAGTACTTCTTTAAGAATGTTTTATTCTATGAAACAAATACAATTTGAAATAAGTTCGTTTTTGTAAATATAGGAAAAAGCAGGCATTTACGGCTTACTAACCATACTGCTGGGCACAGTTGGTCCACACACCAAAACAGATAATTTATTTCTAGATCAAAGGTTGTTTGGCAGCAATTACGCTCCAGATTAAATGGATGAAAGACAGATTTTGGTCTCAAAACAATGCATATTCAGGCCAAAATCCATTTAAGTCAATTGCAAGCAGCATGGGAGACAAGGCAAGCATATCATTACTGGTGGAACTGCACTGGCAGAACATTGTGTGCCATAAGATGTAAATTTTGAGAAAACATGAAAGCAACTTAAGAATTTCATTATACTTATCTATGCAAGCAGAAAAGAGATTATTATTGTGCAGAAAGACACAGGCCTCTGCACTCAGTTTCGGGGCACAGAGACTTGCAGAGTGCGTCTAGATTCAAGTGTCTGCATTAGGCCACCCTCAATTATAAAGGGGAGGCACATAGGCATCATCCTCCCCCCACCTTGCATATCGTTTGCGGGTGGGTGAAAATTACACCCTCTGGGTTGTAAATTACCTTTATATGGTTTCAGGTGATAGAAGTCTACAGTGGGATAGAAATGAGACATAAGTCTTACATGAAGCACAAAATTAGCTATAACTAAAAATTCTTGGAGCAAGTCTGCTGTGCCTATTGGTGTGACCGGAGTGCAAACCCTGGAGTTCCTGTCATGTTCAGAGTAGTAGCAGGTCCAGGGTCCACAGCATCAATAGATCTAAACCATTCATCACAGAATGCATAACTACATAGAAGTGCAAGGTGAATGTTTGCAACTAGCTTTAACAAATGGTGCCAATAAATTCAACTTTTGCGTCCATTTATTGCGACCACACTTGCTGCCGTGTTTGTAAATGAGCCCTACTGTATTCTTCGGCCACAAATACAAGCTTTGGTTAATGATGCCACCTTTAGTCTACTGGTGAGCTCCTGAAATAAAATATGTTTTTTGCCCAAAACAATATTTTTAAGCAAGATTAATGATTTTTTAATTAATAATTGCAAATGTACCATGAGTTAACATGCTAGACAGAAAAAATGTATTTGTATGTTATCGTGAAATAACTGGTAAAACTATAGTTGTAACCCTTCCCCTCTTCCCCCCCCTTTCTTTTCTGTATCCCTATCCCTACTTATACATAAAATCAATACATGCAAAGAGAAAAAGGCATATGTACATGTAAAATGCCATGATTTAAAAAAAAAAATATTGATTCAATAATACTGATTTCAAATGTATAATTTGTCTAGACCAAGCAATAACACAGGAAACAATAGATGCTAAATGCTCAGTGAAACTACAGCCTATAAAACACTTTGAATGTCTCATTACAGAGGCAGACTTTGTTTCACTCTCATAAACCTGCACGGATTGGTAAATCACTGGAAAACATATTAATTGCTACATTTTTAAAAACTGTACCAGCTCATCATTTTGTATTGCTTGTGAGTAACCAATTGCTTAACTCATATGGCAGTACTGTGAAACTTTTTTCACATTAATTATTTCTTATTTTTCTGGTCTACAGGGTCGATACGGAAAGCCACTCCCTTTTTTAAACCACACCCACTTCAAACCACACCGCACAAGACCATCCTCATATTAATGGTGGTAGCACAGCAAAAACCCTGTTTGTGCGATATTCTGCCTGCCCTATGCTGCCTGTGTGTGCCATACTCTTCCTGCCCTATGCTGCCTGTGTGCCATACTGTGCCTGCCCTACACTGCCCGTGTGTGCCATACTCTGCCTGCCCTATGCTGCCTGTGTGTGCCATACTCTGCCTTCCCTATGCTGTCTTTATGTGCCATACTCTTCCTGCCCTATGCTGCCTGTGTGTGCCATACTGTGCCTGCCCTACACTGCCTGTGTGCGCAATACTCTGCCTGCCCTACACTGCCTGTGTGTGCCATACTCTGCCTGCCCTATGCTGCTGGTGTGTGCCATACTCTTCCTGCCCTAAACTGCCTGTGTGTGCCATACTCTGCCTGCCCTATGCTGCCTGTGTGTGCCATACTCTGCCTTCCCTATGCTGTCTTTATGTGCCATACTCTTTCTGCCCTATGCTGCCTGTGTGTGCCATACTCTGCCTGCCCTATGCTGCCTGTGTGTGCCATACTCTGCCTGCCCTATGCTGCCTGTGTGTGCCATACTCTGCCTGCCCTATGCTGCCTGTGTGTTCCTTACTCTGCCTGCCCTATGCTGCCTGTGTGTGCCATATTGTGCCTGCCCTATGCTGCCTGTGTGTGCCATATTGTGCCTGCCCTATGCTGCCTGTGTGTGCCATACCCTGCCTGTGTGTCCCATACTCTGCCTTCCTACTTTCTTTTTCAAAATGAAGTTCATTTTGTGCAGCCACAGAAACACCCAAAACAAGTGATGGTTACCCACAAATTTTACATAAACCGCACAGGCCACCTTACTTGTTAAACCAACTGACCCTCTTGAAACTTTTATGAAAATTGTTAAGTTAATTTCAAATAAATGTGTGAATAAAACAAGACTGCGGAAGGCATGAGAAAAAAACAGGGTTAACAAATGAACTCATTTTCAGCATTTTTATGAATTCATGTTTTGTACTGTATTCAAATGAAAGTTAATACCAGGCTAGTAGGTAAGCTTGCAGTAACCAATAAATATCTTCACAAAGATGAGGCAATCTTGGATGTAGCCTCCCTGCTCAGTCCCTGGGGCCCCATGAAAGGTTTTTATAAGTCTGAAATCATAGGGAGGGGAGCATTTATGAGATGTAGGAGTAGAACTAAATTAAAAGTTTCCTTGTGGATTCTTTTCTATAAATTGTTTGCTGTTTTTTTAGAGCAAACAGTGCCCCAAGTCATGTACTGATCCCCAACAAATAATATAATATTCTGAAACCCACATCATAATTTATATTTATGGATTTACTGCTGGTTATGCAGTTTATACATTTATGTTCCATTGCTTGATATTTTTTGTAGAATTTGTAAGTGTGTAAAGACACACAATAGGGCAATATGTAGCATATTACATTGAATATATTTATATATATATATATTACGATATCAAAGTAAGTTAGTACTCACGATAAGGAAAATGATGATGTCTGGGTGCAGTCCCTAAGATAGATAGTACACACAACAATTGCCGAAGGATTCGCACTCACAGGACAAAAAAAGAGTCTTTTATTGAGCAACAAAAAACTGACGTTTCCGCTGTGGCTACAGCCTTTCTCCACTTTTTCTCCAGTTTTCTCTCTTTATTCTCTAACTTTTTGCTTATACTCATTCCTATTCTTTTATTCATTTTGCTCTTTGTTTATTTTCTCTTCCAATTAAATCCTTTCTTCCCATTTGTATTTCCTTTACTACTTACTATACTAGTAATATCTCTATAATTGCTGACGAAATCTGAAACCGCTCTTAATAAATATATATATTTTTTTTTTTTAAAGAAAATGCAGTGCTAACAGTTATACAGAGTTGCAATTTAGCTAAACTATATGTATTCTACTGCAGCCTGGTAATGCCTGCCATTTGATAAATGGGAAGCTGACCTGTAAGTAATTAAGTTATGGCCAGTCATAAGAATCTTCTTACTAGATGTCTATGTGGAATATTATGACCTTTACTAGAATGCATACAGAAAAGAATAATGCTGAAAGTTATTACAGTGTTTTCCACTAAATCAAAAGGGCACCAGTAAAAATAGCTTTATATTCAGCACTGCTATATAAACCAATAAAGTAAAAATGTTTGTTTAGGTCTGATATCTTTATAGATGCAGTAAATTTAATATAGCTTTAGGTTGTCTCATAAATATATAATTTTATAGACTTAAATCACACCAGTTCATTACAGTGAAAGAAAATACAAACAACGTAACATCTAAGAATGGTTCAGAAACTAGAGGTTGCACATTACAATACTGAACTTTCAAATGACAAAATAAATAGGAAACCTGTATACCGTGGCTTGCAAAAGTATTCGGCCCCCTTGAACTTTTCCACATTTTTTCACATTACAGCCACAAACATGAATCAATTTTATTGCAATTCCACGTGAAAGACCAATACAAAGTGGTGTACACGTGAGAAGTAGAACGAAAATCATACATGATTCCAAACATTTTTTACAAATAAATAACTGCAAAGTGGGGTGCAAGGGGGCCGAATACTTTTGCAAGCCACTGTATATTACAAAATAAAAATAGTTTCCCAGTTTAGTAACACTTGATCAGGTGTGCAAAGAAACACTTACATACTTCTCCCAAAGATTGAACAGTGAGGAACAGTGAATTAAGCATAGTTACCATATGAAACACCCTTAACTGGTGATGAAGTGGGATGCCTAAACCATCCTTACAAACACATAGCCCGTGTGTGTACAGTGCCAAAGAAGGGGAATAAAGACAAAAGACGGCTAAGGGCCATCCTAAAATTGTGTATTAAGTTCCCAGTCAGCTAATGAAATGTTAAGCCCTTGATTCACTATATGAAATATGTTTCAGGATGACTGTACTTCTGGGTTGTCCCCAAAGCCTTCAGAACCATTTCTATATGTTCTCCACTATGGCTTTAAATAACGGCTCCAGCATAGTGGTTTTTATAAAAAAACACACAGTGTTAGCAAGTCTTATGACAGCACAACATCTTTGTCTTGATATGTGATTCAGTACAGAGAGGTGAATGCCAGATTACAAAATGAAGCACACAGAGGTAGTTTTTGTAGAAGAGTAGCAAAATACAAATATTGATGAGAAGAGAAAGCCAGGAGAAAGAAAATACAACTGGCTATTGCAGGCAGCACAGCCACAGGTAAAAGGTTGAAAACAAAACAAACTATTTTAGTTCTGAGAGACGCACTTTAATAGTCCCTTATTCTAGGGCAGACTCAACCTTTGCCAGATGATCTTGTAAACAACACCTGATAAGAAGGTTATAAAATAACACTAGGTATGCACCACTAATCTGTAATCTTGGTAAACCCTAACCGATTTATCAAAGTGTAAAATTAGAGCTCACAGAAGTACAATTCCCCTACTCTTTATTCATTCCTATGGGATTTTTAGAAGCATATTTATTAATGAGTGAATGTTAGAGTTCCTCTATTTTATAAATATGCTTCAAAAATTCCCATAGGAATTTTTTTTTCAGTGGGAGCTGTAATCTCACATTTTGATAAATCGTCACCTTAACTAGACTTCTACATAAAAAGCCTAAACAAAATGTTAAATTTTTCTCAATGCCTTTGTCCTAGTCATCAAGCTAATTAAAAACAAAGGCTACCAATTTAACAAATAATTTAATAATCTTGATACAAATAAATAAATAGATTGTGGTCCTTTAGACTGTAAAAGCTTGAGAGTAGGGCCCTCTGATCTTATTTTTACTCCGTAACCCTTGTTTGTTATTTTATTGTAAGACCCCTGTTCACTAGAAATTATTGCAAACTACTATGTAACTTGCTGGCGTTATACAAATAAAAAAATGATGATGATAGTCAAACAGCAAGCAGGAAGTCTGTATTTTAGCCCGACACAACACAAATGAATGAGCAGGAAGCTTCTCTTCACTAAATCTGCAGTTAATCCCCAGAGATTTATCATTTATTGCCTTTCTGTCTGCAAAGGTCTAAAGGCCCAGTCAGTCTTAGTCTGTAACTTATTAATATTTCATGAACAAATAACTATTCATTGATTAAATATTATTGGTTGTACTAATTGATGATATAGGTAACGCTGCTATATAAAAATAGGTGGATAGTGCTCACCAGCTAACATATATATATCTAGAGAATTTTCCCGTCATTTTAGAAGTATATTGCACATTGCAAATCTTTATATTTATTCAGGGCCCCATTTGAAACCCACCTTTTCTTCTGGGGGAATTTGGAAACCTATACGTATACACGACATATGAACATATAACATATGAAAAGGTAGTAAATAGTTTTCAGGCACAATTCAGAAAATACTATTATTTTTATTATTATTGTTGTTAATATTAATAATATGTATTTACTAAGCACCAATATATTCAGCAATGATGAGGCCTCCTATAGTACCATCTATATACCTTTGATGTTCCCTTGGACCTTTGCACCCACATCTTCAGTATTAAAGCAGCAAGCCAGATACATACATTCCCTGTTGCTTCTCTCCAGCCATGACTGATTGACATGGCACTGGTTAGTTGGCAATGTCATTTTAATAAATACATTTTTAAAGGTAAAACTGACACACATTTAAGTTTTTTTCTGTTTCCGGATCTCTCTGCACATGCAACTATCAACAGGTGCTACTTTTTTTAATTTAAACACAGGAGGCCTTTCACTTGTATTGAGATGAAAGAATGTATCATCAATAGTCAATGTATTGTCAACAGTGATGCACAAAAGCAATAGGATACTAACTGACAACAGCAATATATTATTAGGGGCATAGAAAGATTTTGCCTTTACAAAACCAGACTATAATGAGTATACCCTAATGAGAACAAAATACAATTCCCAAATTAATATGACAACATAATTAGGGCAAAATATACACCTTAATGAAGTAATCAAGAAACAATACCGGCCCACAACCATAACAAGTAAATAGGTCAATATAATGGCCACAACCAAACAGATAAACAAGCAAATAGGCTCCAAACACAGGTCCCTCTGGGAATAAATGGTATACAGAGATCAGAGGTCCCTGAACTCATCTTAATTATTCTATAGTCTGTAGGATTAATGGGGGATGGGGTACAACTTCTGCGCAATTATACATTAATCACAGCCAGACAAAGCATTCCATTGTCTCATCTCTGTGTCTGTTTGGTGCATCTGGTGGACCTGATTTTCCTGACAAATCTAAAATCATAACCAATAATATCAACTCTGATATTGTAGAGGCAAAACAGAGTTAATATAGGAGCTAAGGGCAAAAAGAGTGGCACATATGATTTTAATGATTTTTTTTACCAACTTCATCTAATATATATAAAAATATCTGTATATAAAATAAAGTACACAAACCCGTTATCCATAAAGCTCAGAATTACATAGACTTTGACATTATAATCAAATAATTCTAATTTTTAAAAATGGCTTTCTTTTTTCTCTGTAATAATACAACAGTACCTTGTACTTGATCCCAGCTAAGATATAATTAATCCTTTTTGGAAGGTAAACATTCCTTTTGGGTTTATTTTATATTTACATTAAATTTTGGTAGATAATGGCATAGTGATCCAAATTGCAGATCCAAATCCCAAAACCCCCAGGGCCAGAGCATTCTGGATAACAAATTTCATACCTGTGCCAAGTTTGCTGCCCCAGTGATAATAATTTACAGCAAAAAAATATGATTTGTGAAAGAAAAAAATATCGGAAGCCCATGTCCTGCTGCATATTGCACTTAATACTGAAGCAAACAAATATTATATCAACATGATCTAGTAACTAGGGACCAGTGTCTGTCTAATTTTTTTATTGGTTATGTGTGCAAAAATGAGTGTTTGTGCCACTTTTAAAAACTAGGCACACACTTACAAACACTGAGTGCACAGAGGTGGGTGGGTTAGCTTATAAAAATTATAAAATTATGTATTATTACACAAAATACTTTGTGGGCACCACAACTGCTTGACCCAAAGTTTGAGTGTGCAGCTTAGAGGTAACTGTTTCACTGCAATATACTAATAGTAATTAATATTACATTTGTAGAGAAAACAGTTTGGAAGCTTGTGCTTATTTAAGTAGAAAAATCCATGTCATATTATGGGACCGATTCAAAAAAGCATGCTTATCGCATGCTTTTTTGCGTTAAAAAGCATGCGATAAATAAGTACTGATTCATCAAAGTCATTTCACATGCGTTAATCCGCATATAGCATGCACAAAAAAAAACATCATTGCAAAGTGTTACTTCTAACGCATTGCGTTAATTAGTGAATAGAAATAGTACTAATGCATGATTCATAAACACATATGAAACATTAAACGCACAAAATATCGCATTAATCTGTGTGAATATTAACACCTACTTGGGGTAGGCGGTACTTAAAGAACATTGCAGTTTGTGAGCATTTGGCAACACAGCATGGAGTTTGCAGTCGGATTTTTTCAAGTATGTGATCGTCCTAGAGTGATGCATCCTCCAGTTTTCAGGGAAATTATAATTTTCAGAAAAGTAGTTTTCATAAAGTAATGTTTACGTGCGTAATATCATGCGCTAATATCGCATGCGGAATATTTCTCGTGTGGCGGGAAATAACGCACGCGGTGGAAAATAACGCAAGAAAATCACTCATTGCAAGTTAAATAACGCAAAGAACATCACTTCTAAATTATGACTAGTGTCCTTTTAGTGAATGGAGCATTAAATCGCAAAAAATAAGAAGTGATAACATTTAACGCATGCTATAAATAGTGCTCGTTTTATCGACCTTTAGTGTATTGGCCCCTATATGTTTTACTATAGAAAAGTGTATTTAACATAAATCCCTCTTCATCTCGTAAATATTCCTGGTAAAGATCTTTAAAAATCCAACTGGCTACCCTTTTAATGCTTTTAGGCCTATGTATAGATCCTACTAAACTTATATAGCTTTTGCCTATTATGTCATTATGCTCTACAGCTTCCCACAGTTTATCATCTGGGCTACTCTTTTTTTTCACACCATCTACGCTTCACCCAAAGCACAAAAAAGCAAAGCACAGTTCTGGCCAGACAAGCATATAATGCCACCAGGGTAGTGCACAAATCATGCTTGCACCTAGCGTCTAAAAACAGGTCTGTTGCAATAAAAATTCTATTATATTGAAAACTACATATGGTACATACTACAAAATATACATAGCATCTTGTGCGTTCATATTGTTTAGAAAAACCTTATAATAGTCAAGATCCTGTTTTCTGGTTGTTTTTTCTACATTTGGCTTTATTTTAAGATGACAGTATGGCAACTTTTGCTAGTACTCTGCTCTAGCCAGACAGACATGTAATTCACAAAAAAGTGCACATTATTCTTTCCCCACCAAGCCATGATCTTCATTTATCGTCTCGGTCAGTTGTTTCTGCTGATCATGGGGTATTTGCGGAAAAGCTGTCACACAAGACAATCGTTGTGCACATCATCGCATGGGAAAATCACATGGCAAACAAGTGCTGAAATTTCCCAATAAGTACTTGAATAGGCTTCTATTGTTATGTAGTAAGCTTAAGCAGTTGATGGAAGTCCCCCTTTAAAAGAAAGAGCAATTGCTTACAGGACAATCTCTTCTTGGGAACAGACTTAGCA
Organism: Xenopus tropicalis; assembly: GCF_000004195.4. Lineage (NCBI taxonomy): Eukaryota > Metazoa > Chordata > Amphibia > Anura > Pipidae > Xenopus > Xenopus tropicalis. Next base: position 46,525,282 of record NC_030678.2, on the reverse strand, counting down.
TATTCACAGGGGAAGCATGTCTGGGCCAAGACAATTGCTTTAAGAGGTCAGATTAATGACCCCCGCCAATGTCATGATTATGTACAAGATTGTTCAGCCATGTGCGACTGCATAGCTCCTATAGAGAACAGCAGAAGTGAGGAATAAGCAATTTAGAATTATACAGGCAGTGCTTGTCTTACTTAACAATATAAATTAATGTTAACATGACAGTAATACTTATGAACATTGTGAAATTTAAGATTAAGACTTTCCATATATTATTTATTTACGAATATCACATAGTTCGTATTGTTTTTAGCTGTACCAGTACTTAGGATATTTTTGACCATATTGAATTAGACACAAACATTTTTGGGTGTGCTCAATTCATAGATAAGATAAAAGATGACAAGGAGCAGTTAATGACAATATCAGAGACACAAAGTGCAGGAGTGAGTGGGGCAGGGATACAGGAGGATGGTACAGGTCCCTCTAAACTGCTCTAAGGCTTGCAGTTGTTTAGATCACTGCAGTTCTCTTAGTGGGGCCAAACAAACAAACTAGAATTTGGATTTTGGAAAAGAAAGAGATGATCGAGCAATAAAATACTGAGCTGCTCTATGGATGTAAACGTATAGGTCTTAATGACCATTTATCTTAATGGGGAAATATGTTGTCTATGGCAGATGCTTCTGACATTTCCAGCTGATTCTCACCTAGCAGCAGAAGCATCTGCCATAGATGGGGTACTCCATATTCATAAGAACGGTCAGCAGCTGTTAGGAGACACAAGATTTTGGTAACTATGATTCTCATGGTTCCCACACAACTTAAGCACACCCACTTACTTACCTAAGTCACCTCTCTCCCACTTTTGTAGTCACTCAAGCCTTTTTTCTACTTTAACGCTCTTTCGCCCTTGTTTACCCATTTTCACTAACACTTAGGGGCTGATTTACTAACCCACGAATCCGACCCGAATTGGAAAAGTTCCGACTTGAAAACGAACATTTTGCGATTACTTTGCGATTTTTTCGTATGTTTTGCGATTTTTTCGGATTCTGTACGAATTTTTCGTTACCAATACGATTTTTGCGTAAAAACGCGAGTTTTTCGTATCCATTACGAAAGTTGCATAAAAAGTTGCGCATTTTTCGTAGCGTTAAAACTTACGCGAAAAGTTTCGCATTTTTCGTAGCGTTAAAACTTAACGCAAAACATACGAAAAAATCGCAAAATACCGATCATTACGAAAAAACCGCAATCGGACTCCATTCGACCCGTTCGTGGGTAAGTAAATCAGCCCCTTAGTGACCCCATTCAATTATTGTTCATTTAAAGGGGACCTGTCACCCTAAGAAATAACTCCAAATTATTTTCTATATTGTTAATTGAGCAAAATAAACTTCACTTACTCTATATAAATAATATAAATCTTGTTTCCTTCCATCTTGAAATTACTCAATCAAAGCAAGCAGGCAGGCACCATTTTGTGGACACAGTTATGAAGGCAAGCTGTGTATCATGCCAAAATCTTGTGTATGTGCCAGAATGGGGGGACCTGATACCCATGCCCATGCACTGGCTACACAATTAGATGATGAGGAGGGAGGGGAAAAGTGAGATGTGCAGTGACATCTAGGTAGTGCTGAACAGAAAGCTAAAGTTACTGTCTGCCCTGCCTCTTTGTCTACAGCTGGTATTTTTAATTGCCTTTATAATGGGTTTGGATGTGGTAATATAAAAATGAATTTGGGTTTCATGTTTAATTTGAAAAGGACTTTTATTATACAGCTTTTTATGTCTGGGTGACAGGTCCACTTTAAGGGTGAATATAGGTGCCCCACCTGGATTTGTAGACATGCCTTAAAGGCAGTATTAAAGGGGTTGTTTACCTTTAAGTTAACTTAAGTTACAAAATGTTATAGAATGTCTTATTATTTATTTTTTATAGTTTTTTCATTATTTGTTGTCTTTTTTCTCTTTGCAGTTTTCCAGTGGGGGTCACTGACCATGGCAGCCAAAAACTATTGCTCTATGAGCTTACAATTGCATTATTATTGCTACTTATTGATCTTTTTATTCAGTCTCCCTCCTATTCATATTCCAGTATTTTGTTCAAACCACTGCCTGGTTGCTAAGGTAAACGAGACCCTAGCGACCAGACAGCTGCTGAAATTCCAAAATGGGGGGCTGCAGAACAAAAAAGCCAAATAACTGAAAAAACATAAAAAATGAAAACCATTTGCAAATTGTCTCTGAATATGAATGTCTATGTCATACTAAAAGTTATTTTAAAAGTGAACAACCTATTTAAGTAGTAATTATTATTGGAATTCTTTTTAGCATGTGCATCTTGTTGCAGTAAACATATGAGAGCTTATGTACAATGTCCCTTGCAGTGTGCAAAGTGCAAAAAAGAAAGCCCACAATCCATTTTGGAGCACAGAGAATTGTGGACTGCTATTTAAATCTAGTGCAGCCTGGTAGGTCATGCTAGATTCAACAGGGGCAGAAGGGGGAGGCACATAGGCGTCCTCTCCTCAAGTCCCTTAACGGCCCCTACCTTGTACCTTACTCTGAGGCTCAAGGTAGAAGCAGCAGGAGGCGCAGCCCTCTACTGATCCCTGTTCTTTCCACCTGCAGCTTTGGGCTGGAGCTGCGTCTCCTGTGGTATCTGGACCTGTGCAGCATCATAGGTTTCATTTAGAACCCTGGGGTCACAAAAGCTAATAAATGAATACTAAGGACATGTTCTTGAACCTCTTAGCATTCTTGCACCTGTAAATGACCCGTATGATGCTGCACAGGTCAATAAGAACTGAAAGGGATAAAGAAATAGCTCCATGTTGTAGCTCCCATCATCCTCATTTTTTCATAGCTGTCCAGCTTGAATATACTGCAATAAATGGACTTACAATCCGGTGTTAAAAAGGGAAGACATTTTTTGTAGTTTAATGCACAAAATGTCTTAATGATCTTAGCATACTGATAATGGGTGAGTGCAGAGGACCACTTGTCTTTGCCGTTTTGAATTTTGTGGTCGCAGCCACCCAGTTTTGTAATGATGAGCACAACTTTCCCTTCTTAGCTATGATCTGGCATTGAGTAAAGGGGGTCTTACACAATAAAATTTGCTGATTTGGCGAGGGTGCTAAACAAACAAGCAAATCTTTCCCCTGATATGCCTACCTTGGGGGGGGCGATATCCTGCTTATGTGATTGTATGTAATGAAGGAGTTAGGAACCGCATCAATGAGCCGATGCAGTCCCTGATCCAACTAAAAATCAAACATGTCTGATGGACAGATAAGATGCTAAGTTGGTCTTAAGGACCCGAATTGCTCTGATCTATTTGGTTTAGATCAGTGCAACTGAGGAACAGTCTAAATATGCACTTCAGCCTGTCTGCTTGGCTCTTCAGAGCAATTGTGAGATGGGGAGATATTTTGTCTAATTCAACCTCTCAATTGCCCCCCTTTATAATGAACTCCTGAAATCTTCCTAATAAACCAGCACTAGTGTGAGGACAGAGCCAGTGGTGTAACAGTAAGGAAAGAAAACCCTGCACCTTTTTTTTCTCTTTTAAGCATCATGAGACACAAGGGGGCACATTTACTAAGACACGAATCTGAACCGAATTGGAAAAATTCCGATTTGAAAACGAACATTTTGCGACTTTTTCGTATTTTTTGCGATTTTTTCAGCGTCTTTACGACTTTTCGGAAATTGTCGCGACTTTTTCGTTACCAATACGATTTGCTCGAAAAAACGCAAGTTTTTCGTAGCCATTCCGAAAGTTGCGCAAAATCTGGCGATTTTTTCGTAGCGTTAAAACTTGCGCGAAAAGTTGCGCCTTTTTCATAGCGTTGAAACTTAAAAGGTGCGACGTTTCGCGCAAGTTTTAACGCTACAAAATAATTGCAACTTTTTGCGCAAGTTTTAACGCTACGAAAAATTGCCAGATTTTGCGCAACTTTCGTAATGGCAACGAAAAACTCGCATTTTTTCGCACAAATCGTATTAGTAACCGAACCGATACCGATCATTACGAAAAAAACGCAATCGGACGCATTCGGCCCGTTCGTGGGTTAGTAAGGGACACAGGCAATAGAAACACCTTTTCATTTCCTGAAGGGATGAAGACACTGGTTGGAAAGGGAATTTGTGCTGTAGTTCTATCAAAATGCCCAAATCTTACACTAACTCTGCTGATTTCAATTTAAGAGGGTAAGGGTAAAAGTAAGTGAGCGTTCTGTTCGCGCAGTTTAATATAAATAAAGAGTAACAGATGTTTTAGCTAAGTAGGAAAGGCAGAACACATTTTCAACACAAGCACTGTTTGACTCTTGTTGAAGACAGCTGTATATCGCCACCTTACAAAAAATAATATTGCATACAAAATATGGATTATTAAGGAGACATTCATTCACGTATCCATGCAACATATATTGAACAAAGCTGTGTTGATATTACATGTAAACGTATACATTGTTATCATTTTGTTAAGCAGTATAATGAGCTTTATATGGTATCCTTATGGGCTTTCTGCCTTTCAGAATGTTATTCACTGTCATCACTATTTCAGAGATGTCTGTCTTCACTATTAAAAAATTAAGGAATCATGAGCATCAGCAGTTTGTTCCCTGTAAAGGATATGGTTTTGGAAGTGATGAAAAATATAATGAGGATGCATTGAAAATATACCTAAGAAAACACAGCAGTAGAGGAAAAAATAAGGCTTAACAAGAAACTTAGTTGTATAAATTTTGTGGACACATTTAATATGCTCCATTTATTTTAACATGTTATGTCTATATATCTAAGAATTCTAATAATACATTTTCCCAAAAACAGGGGGAAAAATCAACAGTCGGCTGAACTTCAGCAAGGAAAAAAAGATTATCGTAAATGAAGATTACATTGGAACTGCACTTCTAAAGTGCTGCTTAATGGTCTCTTGTTCTATCTATAGCATTTGTAATGAAAAGCCTTTCCCACTGAGTCAAATAGCTTCTCATGAACAGTAATCACCTCTGTCATCCTGATGCTCAAGAGAGAAAAATCCAAGACAACATCCTTCATCCTGTTGTTTACACGTGATTATAAAAGAATAAAAAAATTACATTGCTGCACTAAATTAAAAGACAAACACCAGTATTCCAACAGTATTCCCACAACATTAAAATCTAAATTTTATATGTATTCTTTCCACATCTTAGTAATTTATCAATATACGCTGTCATTTACTAAGGTTTTTATGCTGACATGTTTTTGGCAATAGCATGCATAGATAGATTTATTTTTAATTTATTTATCGTCCCTGATGTGGCCACTGCTATGCTCACTTTCATTACAAATTCCAGCATTTAATGTGTATTTAATTCTACCTCTGCTTTCTATAAAATATTTGTAGCAGTAAGTACAACTTTTCCCTTATCTATATTGGGTAGTGATTAACCATGTTCTAGGCATGTCCACTTTCATTTTACTAAAGGAAATTATAGGAAGCGCCACATTCCTTTCCATTGCTCTAAATCTCATAAGCAGAAGATAACATTCTTGCAATGTCAGAGGGTTGATTTGGCATGACAACAATTTATGTTTGTGTGCAGACTAGTGGACAAGAGCAGTATATGGATCACAGTAAGAAAATGGGGTCTAGAAGTGCAGTAGCTTTACACTGTACACCACTTGGTTAGTGAGTTGCAAAGTCTGCTAAACCCAAGCAATCTTAATGATTACATCGGGCTTAGCACTAGTTGATCGTTTCAGTCAATTTGCACAAAGGGACAAACACACACAAATATAAAGTTTTTCCCCTACTAACTAATTATGCTGATGCAAAAAGATGCCAACTGTCTCTGGTTTTACTGAAGATAAGAATAATGGCAATCACACACAGGGAGATTTGGGGCCTCTTGCCCACTATTTAATTTTTCAAAAAAATGCGACATTAAATGCTATTAAAATTCACCTTCCATGGCCCAAGTGGAGAACTGCCTAAAAGTGCCAGTATTTAAAGGTTATGTAGGATGATTTTGGATGATGCCTTGTAGTTACATTGGGTAAACCCATGAAGTTTTTTTGTGCTGTTACCCTAATGGAATTCCAGACAGCTCAGGCTAAACAAATGTAAGATACGGAGACAAATTTTTATTAAGGGAGTGCACTGCCTTACTAAACGTCAGCTCCATGCTTTGCATTCTTGTATTCTGAGTGGCCTGGTGTTGACAAGTCAGTTTGCTCGGTTTCAGCTTTGATCAATCAAAATGGAAAACTCACTTGCCTGAAGACCTCTATCGGTGCATGTTAATGGTCTTCAACCCAAGTGGTGGCTTGACATTGAAATCTGATTATTTTGGCTGTTGCAGCAGATGAATATGTGTGGTCAGAATATGGTTGTATGGCAGTTTGGCCAAAGAAGATTGTAGCAGAGAATTTTATTGTATTTATAGAGCAGTAACATATTTAGAAACTGCTGTTACATAATATATATATATATATATATATATAAACTAAAATATGAAACCATTTACATTAATATTTATAAACCATGTCCAAACATCTGTGAATAAGCATGACATGTTTCCATGTATAGACAACTTTTATTAAAGACATACTGGATATTTTATAGTATATTGGCAACAGCAATGTTTTTAAGTTTTCTTTAATTCTGGTCTACAAACAGTGCTTGCTTTACAAATATAAGCTTAGATACATCACCATAATTGCAGTGAGATTGGCAGTTTGCACTTTAGATAAGCAAAAGGCAGCAAAGTATGGTATACTTGAGTATGTTTTATCTATTCTACTGTGATGCATTTAGGCTATCCTTTATCTCTCTCTATTTGTCATTTATATCTATAAGAATACAGAACTGTAAACATATTATAGTGTTGTAAAAAAAAAAAACCCTGATATAAAGAAAAACTTACTTTTCTTTAAAATATGGTTTACAAAATATTTTTTTTCATGTTATTCAAAATATCAAAGGCCTTTTTTACACTAAATCTTAACTTATCGTATGCAGTTTTTATGTGTGCTTTTTTTGACAATTTAAGTTTTTTTTGTTCAGCTCTCCAGTTTTAGGTCTTCTAGGACCTTTTTTACACTAGCAACCAGACAGAGATTTGAATGTAAGATTAGAGGAGGCATTTATGACTGCAGATTCAAGTGTGGTTGTGCTTAAATGGACACAAATTTTAAACTTATTGACATTATTCCATTAATAGGTATACGCTCCTTGCCCTTCCATGTTATTGTATAAAGGACCATTGTGGGAGTCCAGTTTGCTCTGACAATTCTTACCAATGTGCATGTACTGACACTGTGGAACCTAGGAGCTACCGCTACCCTAAACATGACGGTAATTCCAATAATTCCCTTAGTGGGTTGCAAGTAAAGCTGCAAAGAAATACATGCTAATGCTGTTTTAATGTCACATGCAGGAAGTGACACAAACTCCACTCATCGCAATCTGCATTCAAAAATTGCACCTTACTTGCTGTTTAAAAATCAGACTTTAGAAACAGAGGAACTTTAAAGAGAAAAAGACAGTATAAACTATAATCACATAGATCTGACCTTAAAATGATTCTTCTTTCTGTTGGTCGGGTGTAAAGCTATATAGAACTAAAACAAAAAGGAAAACAATTAAGAAATTAATAATTGACATTTGTGTTGGAATATCCATGTTTATAACACACTTTTGAACAGATTTACCACCCACTTTCTACTTATTTCTATGGAATTTTTAAAACATTATTTATCAAATGGCAAACTCTAAGGGGCCCATTAACGTTTATATATTTTTTTTCATTTTCATGAATCGTGGCCAACTAAGCCAACTCATAATTGTGGCTTATAGAAATTACACAAAAAAAAAATCGTAATTTATTAAGCGGAAAAAAAACAAACAAAACAGACAAAACCATTGTAACAATCTTTATTTTTGTTTGCGGTTTTTTTAAGGGGTTTTCATTTGTAAGCGCATAAAAACTTTTACAAAAATGAAAAATTGGAAGTTTTCATGTTCTTTTCGTTTTCATTCAACATTTTGCTTTGTTTGTGCTTTTTCAATACAATTCTGATCTTTTAATAAACCAGAAGAAATGTATGATTGTTTATAAATCGGCCTTTAACTTTATCCCATTGGTAAATCTGCCCCTCAGTGTGAATATCCCCTTTAATCGGGAGACAAATTTATCAACATTCGGATTTTAGTGGATTTAGAGGTTTTTGAAACCACCACTGAACTCATTTCAATTAATGTCAGTCATTTATCAAAAGATCCAAATCGAAAAGCATGGATGAAAAAAGACACTAAAAAAAACAAAAACGCATGCAACAATACCAAACCAAATGGTTTAGTAGTACGTTATGGGACCCAGAATGCTTGGGACCTGGGTTTTTCTGGATAAAGGTAATCTTTGGATTACCATACCTTAAGTCTGCGAAAAATCATTTAAATATTGAATAAACCTAATAGGATTGTTTTGCCCCCAATAAGGATTAATTATATCTTACCTGGGATCAAGTACAAGGTTCTGTTTTATTATTATACAAAAAAAGAAATTATCTTCAAAAATTAGAATTATTTGCTTATAATGAAGTCTATGGTAGATGGCATTTCCATAATTTGGAACTTTCCGGATAAGCGGTTCCGGATAACGGATACTATACCTGTATAATAAATTGCGGGGGGGAACAGGTTATGACTACAGATACAAGTGTATCTTGTGGGAAAAAAATGAAGTGTTAATTAACGTCCCCATACAGTTACCACATCCCTTTCATAATATTTCATGAAATATAACTGTAAACATAGTTTGTCATTCAAGACTGATTAAGTAGAAGAGCACAAGACATGAAAAGATAATATTCTTCATCTAAAAGATGCTCTTGAGCCTACAGATCAGGACTTGATTCTATATCAAGTAGAGATGAATAAATAATTTAGAAGTTGATTCATTCTGACAAAAAAGTTCAGTGGCATAATATAATGCATCGCTTTATTTAATATTATCACTTACTTACATAATAACAATCAATCACAGTGACGGAGAAAACATAACTGTAGATTTATGGCAGTGAGTTACATGAAGCAGCGATATCACTATCACATTAATAAAATGTATTTTGCTTTTGCAAAGCATCTGGTTTCACTCATTTTGTTTCTGGCTAAACATGCATACACATATACACACACATGCACACACACTGTATTTAATAATGACTTCCAGATTTAATTTTTAAAACACACATTTGAAAAATAGGGTTTTCCCCAAGTTTGTAGGAGTTGGTGGTAAAGCTATCCACTGAGTAGAATTCTCACCCGCCAAGAGCTTCTTATTATAGCAACATGACACAGGCAATTTTATCCAGAAACCTATTATCCGGAAGCTCTGAATTATGGGAGGGCCATTTTCCACAGACTCCACTTTAATTAAATTATTCACACATTTAAAAATTATTTCCTTTTTCTCTGTAATAATAAAACAGTATCTTGTACTTGATGCTAACTAACCTGAGACTTAAGGTATGGAGGTCCAAATACGAGAAAAAAAGAAAGACCCCTGTAAACCCCAGGTGCAGAGCATTCTGGATAACATATCCCATACCTGTACCAAACATTAGGAATTTGTGCTCATAGCTGTGGTAATTTACCTTAGGTATCTTTTGTGTCCTTAACCGTGACCAAGTCCCAATGTTTGATTTCACAATTCTTCCTATCCTATATGTTTGAGTCCGGACGAGTGCTGTGCCACTTTTATTTATATATACTATACATATATGCCAATAAAAAGGGGAACCATTTAGGAGTTTCAACCTTGAAAGCAAGAAAGCTGCAGGTAAAACCTAGTCCTTGTATAGTGAAGCAGTAGAATTCTTAATAAAGCAAATGAAAGTAAGTGTAGGACTGGCCAGATCGGAGATGACTTTGACGTAGTTGGCCCAATATACAGTATGTTTACCCAGCAGCTGGATACCAGAACTTATTTATATGTCTGAGAAATTGTCCAGTCGAGTGTGGACTCAAATTCAGTAGACTCAAATTTTTAAATTATTTTCTTCTGTTATCTTGTGTGTAGTGCTGTTACATATGTGTAATGCTGATACTGTATCCAGGGAAAGGGTGGGGTTCCAGCTATCTGTGGTAACTCGCATGTTAAGCCTTTGAGGCATACAGCTACCTGCACTTAGCTACAATGTCTAGACTTCATAATTATGGGAGAAAAGGTCTTCCAAAAGATTACTTATGCATGTTTTACCTGGAAATACCCACAAGTCACTGGTTACACTCATCTTCTAGTTTGTGCTTACCCACAGTATTAAGGCAAATGTAGGGTCCATCTGTGGTGGTGTAGGGAGTGGGTGCCTGAAATTGCACTGTGCAGGGAAAGGTACAAGTTGGTGAAGTCTGTTGTTTTCAATCAGTTTGTATTCACTCTACCGCGCCAGCGTTTGGGGCTTCCCTGGGGAAGTACAAATGGATTTAAATATCCAAATGTGTCTGTTTATACACCTTGTTGGGGTGAACTGCATGAAAAAACACTTGTGTATACATGCCCTTAGAGAGGTGGTTCATCTCTTCATCTCTATGGTCATGTAAATGATTTTTGCAATTTGGTTTAATTTAAAAAAAATGCAGTTTTCAAAATATCTGCATGCAAATGTAGTGCTGCATAAAGTCTCTTGGCTCTGCCAGCCATGGCACTCACATCACAGGAAGGCGCAGGCAATGATCGCTACTGTGCCATTTCTTTTGCTATTTCTGCTATTTATTGATTCGATTGGCTGAATTACATCAATCAGAACACAGATATGCAGATGAATGGCGCATGTGCAGTAACAATCAATGCCCGTGCTTCCCTCACTCTGCTGGTAACATCAAAATGATGTAGACAGGACCTTACTTAGCTAGGGTGTCTATGCAGATCTATGCAGCACTATCTTTGCAGGGAAATATTTTGAAAACAATCCTTTTTCTTCTTAAATAATTTATTAAATGAAACCTAATTGCAAATATCTTTAAATAACAGTTAAATTACAGTTTCTCCAAACTGTGACAATGGTGAAACACTTCTTTTATGTTACTAATGCTGAGAATAGCATTCATGTCTAAGAAAATTTAAGCAAAAGATGATAAATGCCTAAAAATGAAAACCTCTGCAACATATCAGGCATGCAAAATCTGGAATAATTGGATCTGATAAGCTAATCAGGAAGCATATTAGTTTAGTGGAAATTAGTATTTAACTAAATTCTTGGAGGTCTAATTAGCAAGATTCATATTTTAAAATTTTTTGTATTTTTCTTCTACTTGAATAAACTTGAAAATTTCGAAAACGCAAATTTTGGCTTGTTATAATAATATATAATACGTTTATATAATTAAATATTAAATAATTAGTATAATAATATAAATAAAAAAATCCCCATCGATAATAAAACCGTAGCAAGAAAACTTATTCAAATACCTCAACATTTTTGATGGATCTGCAAGTTAAAGGAACAGTAACACCAAAAATGAAAGTTTTTTAAATTAATTAAAATATAATATACTGTTGCCCTGCACTGGTAAAAGTTGTGTGTTTGCTACAGTAACGCTACTATAGTTTATATAATAAGCTATATAAGTTTCAGGGGAAAACACCCCAGTGGTACCAGTGCAGGGCTGCAGTACATTATATTCTAATTACTTTTATACACTTTCATTTTTTGGCGTTACTGTTCCTTTAAAGGGACAGCTCCCATTGACTTCTACATAGCCTCAGATGCTTTTTACATCTAAATTACACTGTTTAAATAGCAAATAATTCACTTTACCATTTAAAACTTTATTCTTGAGCCAACAAATTTATTTTTAAGCTGTAATATTGGTGTAGGTGCCTTCTCAGTGCATTGTCCCGATTCTAAGCTTTCAGAAGGAGCCAGCGCTACACATTAGAACTGCTTTCAGATATGCAATTGTTTCTCCTGCTCAGTGTAACTGGAGTCGTCATGACTTGGCTGAGCCAGACTACTTACTATTGAATTCTGTTTCTAGCACTAGGTGGGGCATGGGAGCTGAATATTGCTGATTGCTGGGGGGGGGGGGGGGAAGGGGGGGTGATATTACTCCCACTTGCAGTGCAGCAGTAAAGAGTGACTGAAGTTTGTCAGAGCACATGACTGGGGGAATCTGGGAAACTAAGAATATGGCTAGCTCTATGTCAAATTTCAAAATTAAATATAAAAAAAAAAGTTCTTTTAAAAAATGGATTTCAGTGCAGAGTTCTGCATAAGCAGTGCTATTAACTGATGCATTTAAAAAAAAAAAGTTTTCCTGCGCACTATTCCTTTCATAAATATTGAAAATTTTTAGCACAAAAAATTTAAGTCATGGAAAAAAATAAACTAACAGCTCTTTATGTTCTGCGGTTGATCTACTACACACATAGTTGCATAGTTAATTTCTATGTAGTAGTTCCACTATTTCTCTATGATATCCATTCATGTTTAGTATTCTACCCAATTATTTTAGCCTTTATATAGTCCATTAAATATTTATGTATCATGTGAACCCTTACCCTTTTTGCTAAATGCCCTGCTTCTATTATCTGTAATTTGTATAAATTACTGTATAAGCGCTATGGAGCAGTTTTATTTAAAAAAAAAATACAAATAAAAAGTACAATTTTATGAATCACAGTAATTTAACAAATACAAATCATATTTAGTCCATGTGTTAAAAGCAATTGATTATCAGTATACCAGATGGATTGAAAAGACTTTCATGGCTCAAAAGTGGCATTGCTTTATTTGTATGACATCACCATTTTAATATAATCTAGCCCTGTAGATGTGGTATAGAGGATAACTGAATATTTAGAAGAACAGAGACAGAACGGTCTTAAATATTTTAAAACTGCAAAAGAAAGAAGAGGGCAGCAATGTGACACCTACAAGCATGTTTTACTTGCAGGATATTTACATATTCAACTTTTTTTTAAAGAATTAATACATGTAAGAAAACAGGAAACTAAAAATAAATGTATGTATATGTGTGCATTTTAGAGATGGGAGTCACAGTCTGTGCCACTAATATTTTAGTACATCAATTTGCACATTTTGTGACAAATTTGATTTGCCCTGATATGCCAGCACATGTCCCACTTGTAGATTTCTGTCATACAGATATTTAAACCCCTAAACATGGTGTCAATAAATAAAAATATTCGGAATGGGACAGTGTAGTAATACTGCTGCTAAGATTATGTTCTGTCCAAATAGTTTGTGTGGCTGCTTACCTTCTCCTAACATCTGGTTCTGACTCTGGAAACAATATAGCAGAAGCCAGCTGATTAATATACATGGGGAACTGACTTCTGCTACATTGTTTCAAGTGATAAACAAACAGCTATAGTAAGTGGGGGAAAACAAAATGGCAAAGAAAAAATGATCTCTGAATTTGGTATTTCAACATATATTATCATATATATCATTAACATATATTATCCAACAATACCTCATTACCAATACCTAATAGCCATAAACTAAAAACATTTTGCAGCTCAATGAAAAGTGAGAAATCACTAGAGTTCTGAAAGACCATGCTTTGCAGGAGAATATTACATTTTAAAATGTTACCCTTAAAAATAGAGATCACAGTCTTTAGTGTGCTTGATATTAGTGAAAATAAGACAAAACAATAAGTCAGTGGTCACTTTATTTAACAAAATGTTTACATTTAAAAGAATGCAAACCCCAAAAAATAACATTTTCAATTGTTTCTAATATATTTATAAAAGACATTAAAATCAGTCATTTTTTATTCCCTAGTATTTGTAACATTTAAAAGCAATGTAACTGAAGCCAGCTGATTAACGGACCTTTACTGACACATGCAAAGTTGACTTCTGCTACACTGTTTCAAAATGGTAAGCTTATTTTAGTTTGCTTCCCCTCAGCCAAGCTTTGGTATTGCTTCCACTTTCAAAGTGAATTAAGTAACACCTAAATATAAAAATGCCCAAAAGTCTGCAGCTTTGAAACTTCTGTGTCATTTGTAAAATGTATGTGAATTTTGGATGAAGCCATGAATATGTATTATCTACATCTACACTGAATGCAAAAAAGATACGGAATGGGACATCAGTTAAAAGTAAACATAGCAGATGTCTGGGAAAAACATTTTCAAAGGCTAGTTAAACCTAAAGCAAAAATCTCATTCATGTGACAGAAATAATGCTAACTTAGTCTGCACTTTCAAATACAGTGTAAAGATATATTTTTTAAAATACTTGTATTTCTTTTCTTGGGGGTTTTGGGGCAGTTACAAATGTGCATTAGATAAGGCTAACTGGCACACAGGGCATTTTGATTATTGACTATTACACTGGTGAGGAAGAGTGTCCCCTCACTATCAGTGTCTCTATCAAAGCATCTCCATGCGTTGCAATGGAAAGCAGCAACAGGTGCCACAGTTCCCTGCTAGGGCACCTCTGTGCTCAACATGCCCAGTGTGACATAAGCTTAAGGCTTCAATGCAAACAAAAGACTGGGATTTTTTTCTAACAACAGATAAATATGGCTGAACCCTAGTCTTTCAAATAAAAAGTAATTCATCCAGTCGTGTCTTGTGAGACAAGTGCTTTGAACCTAAGATTATGCATAAATCCCTAGCATAAAGTGAGACAGGATTCTCCTTTTTGCAAAGAAATTGAGGTAGTGACATGAGAATAAAAAAAAGGGCCAGGGTTGTTTTTAGACAAAAAGCAATATTTGAAAAAACACTTTGGTTTGCACAAAGCTTTGCAGAGCTTGTTTATCAGCCCCTGACCAGCAGAGTGTACAATATAAGTTCCTATAACATTCACACACTAGGGTAACTTTTCATCAGGCATCAAACAACCTGCCTGTATGTTTTTGGAGTGTGGAAGGTAACCCATGCAGACAAGGAAAGAAGTTATAAACTCCTTACTGACAGGTTAGAATTGCATTCAGAACTTTAGCACTTTGAGCTAGCAATGGTAACCTCTGAGCTGCCACAGTCTTTTCTGGCACAAGTAACTTTTTTTACTTGACCATCTTTGGCAGGACTCAAACTCACAACCATCCCTCTCATAGGGTCATTTTATTTTATACTGATGGATTAGAATCTCGCTTTATTATTGTAGCACAGCCATTCCGGTGATGCTGGTATAACTCTATTGGTGAGGTGGGGGTAGGGGTGGAGAGGAGGGACAGATATGTGTGTTGTGGGGAATAGACCTTACTTCCTGGGGGCGATCTGCCCTCTCCTCTTCTACTCCATGCTGACCTCAGTTGCTCTTTAATTGAGAGTATCAGAAAATCAATATATAGTGACAATGAATTATTGGGTTCTACAGCATTCGGGTGCCTGCACTTTTGGAGTAACGCATTCATTTTTTCATCTCCATTTATTTACACAGCGCCAGTGACGTAGTACTTTACAATAATATACACAATAATAAAATCACATCATGGGTTTCCTGATTTTCTATTTCAGTCCAGCCAAGAAATTAAATATTGTATAGTCAGCAGAACTGCTTTACTCTTCCCGCTGATAGCAAAACAACTAGCTGGGATGTAGATTTACATCACAAGAATTTTCTTTTACAGAATTCTGTACAACAGCAATGGGCAACTTATGCTCCTTCAGTGTCCAGAAATTCAAACCCCCTCTTTAACCACAACTCTCAGGATATCTGTATATAGGATACTTGGTAATGCAGTTTATCAGTATCTGCAGAGCTTCAGAAATGCAGTACAGACACTATTATGCAAAAAAATACGATTTTTCAGACAGCTCTATAATACAGGAAGGTCATTTCCATAAAATATTTTTTTTTCATTATTATTTTATTGTAATGAGAAAGCAGATCTTAATGGTGACCAAGCCAACACATTCATGCTGGTGGCAAAAAAACACTGGTATTCTCCACATTGACAATTATATACATGTAATGGAGAGAATCCCATTGTTTTTCAACCTCTTGACTGACAGACATCAAATGTTGTGAATTGCCCCTCCATTGGCTAAAATGGTTACTGCCTGGACCCTGCTGGTGCATTCTTGCGTCAAGCGATTTACAGGTGAGAGCTGGAGAATCACCTGACCCACCAGTTAAACAGCGGGGTCCTGCAAATAACCAATAGTATAAATGGAGGGGCAATTACTAGTAAGTTGCCACCCACTCACCAGCAGGAAAACGCTTTGAATCTCCGCTGGTGACATAACCTTTAAAAAACCATAAATAAAAAAAACTTGATAGAAATAAGCAACTTTCCACTTATTTTTTATATTTTTACACGACCTGCCTGGTTCTAGAATTTATAGAATGAAATCATGAGGGGTTATAAGTTTTAGAACAATACACGTATATCTGGATAAATGAATTATGTGGGGCTTTGTGTAAATACGCAGTTGCAATTCCCTCAGAAAGTGCTGCTCCGAGCGATATCATTTGGACTAAACGCCGCAGACACAAACAAAGTAGTTTTCAATTATTCCTTAGCCTTTAACTCGACAAAACTAGTGTGAGAGTGTGGGGTGAAGCTAGTTCCGCTGGCCGCCGTGCCCACAGCAGCGCAGACGCGCCCAGCATGGAGGCCGCGATGAAGCCGCGGCCACTGAGAGCTGACTTGGCGGGAGCTATAGCAGAGAAGCCCCGGTACAGCTGGAGGGTTTGCAAGGGACAGAGAAGCCGGGAAGAGCCGCTCGGCGCCGGCAGAGGGAAAGGGGGAGGGTGGGTGTGGAAGTCCGCTCCGTGTTTTGCTCTTGCTCCCTCCCTCCTTCCTTTCCCCCTCCTCCGCCGCTTTGCTCCTGAACTCCAGCCCCCTCTCTATCAGCCTCTCACTCCGTCTCAATATGTCTCAAGATGGCGGCCAATGCGGGATCGATGTTTCAATATTGGAAGCGCTTTGATTTACAGCAGCTGCAGGTCAGCTCCCTTTTCTTCCCCTTTCTTCTGTCTCACCCTGTGCCGCTCTCTCCCCGCTTCCCAGTCGTCCGTTTCGGGGCCCTCTCCGCGGCCCGGGACTAGGGCAAAATCGCCGCTTTCCCGGCCGCTCTCATTGATAACGTTTTATCAGAAATTGATCCTCTTTGTTCAATTCATCGATCAGCCAAGATGGCGCCGGCTCTGTGGCGCCGCTCTCCTCTTCTCCCCCGCTTCCTCTCCCGTGTCCCATTTGCTGTTACCGTGGGCCCGGCTCGGTGGGGACCCCTCTTTTACCCCCAACACCTTTACACCTCTTCAAGTTTATTTTTTTATTGTACTTTTTTTTCTCGCTCCGCTCTTTTATTGAACTTGCCTAATTTCCCTGCTTGTTTGGCTTTGCTGATGGTGGTGGCGCTGTGGTGCCAGGCTGGGCTTCCCTGCTCCTTCCCCCTCCTCCTTCCCTACTTCAGGCTCTGAGCTACAGCAGCAATCGCACAGCCCCGCTGCTTCCCACTCTCGGAATCGCTCACATTTTAATGAAGAAACTTTAGAAAGGACAAAATTAAAAAGATTTCTGTCTATTCCTTTTGCTTTCTGCTATTTCCTGCATGTAGACGCACAGGGAATGATGCTTATCCCTTGCCTTTATGGGATTTCTTGTTTGCCTTGATTGGATGCTTTTTAAAGGGAAACTTCAGAAGGACCAAATAATAGCTTTTCAATTATCCAGTGTGAATTTTTTTAAATTTTTTTTTTGCTATCCTAGGATTTGGTTGTGGCTGTGAATGTGTTTGTAACCTCACAGGTTCTTTAGGGCTGCACATTCTTATTCTCTTGGCTTTTCAAGTCTTGGAAAAAGGTGTGAATTTTAAGAAGCCTGAACCCAAGTTTGGAGCCTTCATATTTTCTATATCATGCATGTCTGGTCTCACTTAATGAACTGACTGTGAGTATTGGAGGGAGTTGCAGCAGACTGCAACTTTGTGCGTCATGAGTTATTGGATCGGCAGTCTCATTCCCTGGTTATCTGTGTAGAGGCAAATGGAATTTGAAGTAAAGTTGCATTTTATGTTGTCAGGTTTTAATATGAAATAACTGTAACACCAAATCTGACCAGCATTTTTCACACCTAAATTGTCTGTCTGATGTTGTTGGTGCCCATAACTTGACAGAGACCAAGCTGATGTGTGTATGAGGCCTTAGACTTATTTAAATTGCATGACACTCTGTACTATGATGTGGTATGGACCCCTTTGGCCACTTCTTTTTGTGTCGTGGATGAAAACTAAATAGGTAGACTAGGTCACCATGAAACATCAATGTTGTAAGGAAAAAAAACTTGTATATTGCAAAATAAGTGGCTTAAATGTAATACCCTCGATAGGTAACTATATAGTGCTTCTTTGTGTCGGCTGAAAATGTATTGCTGTGTGTTTACCAGTTTAGGTTAACATTGTGCTTCTTTTTTACTTTATACTGTGCCTCTGTCCAGCCATATCATTTACCTTAACATAAATCTGTTGTGCTTGAACTTTTCCTGTGCCTTTCAAGTGCTGAAACCCAGTCACATGTGATATTTAGATCATTGCTTATTTTTCAAGTACTTGTATTGTTATATAGAAAAGCCTTGTTTATTTTTTTGGGCTTAGATTTTGAATAATTGAGTTATATTGTAAATAGCTGTGAACCTTACTGTTAATGCAGTTGTACAGTGAATTGGCACTGTAATATTAGGGACAACCCAGTTTTGTGCACTGTGTTAACAGTCGTTTTGATATATTTCTATGTTAAGGAACTGTTTTTTCCCCTTTTATTACATTCTGAGTAGAATTATAGAATCTCCATAATCATAAAAACCTACTTATTGTAAAAAAAACAACAAAATAGGACGGTAGTGAAAGTATAAGCTTAACTTGCTTCTGCATCGAGTGTTAAGGTCCACAAATGGATATTTATAATATATACATTATTTTATTGCCTGTGTTTTTTTTGAAGTCTAAAAGTCCAATAGGGTTTTTTTTCACCCGTGTTTGTTTTCTTGCTGAGATTGTCTTTACCAAACCAGTTCCTGTTAGTATTGTGTTAAAGGCTGAAAAAAAAGTACAGGTCTATGCTATGAAGTCATGGATCTGATCAATAGATTTTCACTGTTTTAGTTACATAAGGGCAACAATGAATACATATTCCTGTAGCTACATGAAGTGTTTTTAACTTCTAAATAATATTTTTGCAGGTATTTGTTGTGTTAGATGTGTTATATATAGTCACTTATTTGAAAGCACTGCTGTTAATTGACATTTTCTGTCTGATCGTGTTTCTTAAAGAGAATTAAATATAAAATACATCTTTCTTAAACAATAGATTATTTTTGTTTTTCTTTGGATGCTGGTTGGGAAAATGTGTGGTAGCTGATATCATGTAGGGTTGCAGATACTTAAAGGCTCCAAAAAAGCTTAATTAGAAATAATAGAGTGTGAAACAAAATGTGTGCAGACGCTTAATTATTCAGTTGGAACAAACATGTAGGTGTGAAAATCAAATGAAGAAATGGTAATACAATGTCTGTTGTCCTTGAAATAATAGTTTTTGTAAGGATTATAGATTGCATTTTGTCAACTGCACAGAGATCATGATTGTGTCTTTGTTAAATTGAAACCCATTAATCATAGTCTGTATAGAGAAGGTGAAGGGTCTCACATTTCATATGAGTGAGCAGCCTTGTTCCACTGCAAGGTTTAGAAAGAAGCCCAAAGAAAAATAAACAACACATCAGCATGGATCAGAAGTTCAGGACACGTATCCGTCCGTTTCTTACAATGTATCAAATAAGGCATACAGAAAGGCCACTAAGTATTTAAATATTGATGTCTCAACAAATTAATGGTCTGATGAGAGAATGCACAGTTGACCTTATGGGTTTACTTATAGCACCTTCTGTACTGTTAATATTGTTTTACAGACTTTTATAAAGAGAAGTGCGCTGTATTCAACTTTATAATCTGTGTCTGGAATACCAGGTGGAGCGCACAAAATGAAATCCAGATGCCGAAATGTGAAATAATGTTATTAGATTAGTAGTAACATGTTAAGATCTCTCGCTCTCCTTGCAGATAGGACCAAGGTTAGCACCCTTATTTGCCCTTGGAGGGATTTATTTTAAGCAAAAACCTTTCATTCTTTTTATGTGGTAGGAAAAATAAGGGTAGTGGAATTCTACCATTATTTTATGCACCTTTAGGACATTTCTCTGGTAGAAAACAAAATGTCCTTGGTAAAGTTCACATTATGTATTGTTTTAAGATTAAATGTTATAAATAGTTAGATGAGGTGTGGCCAACTTGCAAGATCCCCGGCAGTTGTATTACAGTTCTCAGCATCCCATAGGCTGTCTGAGTTGACTGGGAAGTATAGCATACAAACAGCTTGAGGGACACACTGAGCATTCTTGGCTTTGGTGGTGATAAACCCCCACCACTCTCTTTTTTTCACCCTTCAACTCAGGCCCTTGAGTTTGTAAAATGTTTTGACTTGGGAATATTCATCCCCCTCCATATTTGTGACATGGTAGTATGTTTGAAACACAGCTAAACCACCAAATCACAGCTAAACCAAGCAGGCTTTGTTATCAATCCTCTGCTTAGAAAGTGTATAGCATGCAGTTTTTATTAAATAGCATACTCTGGGTTTGTAAATATAACATCTTGGGCCACTTTATACTTAGAGTAGATTATACTTATCTTTTGACAAGTTAGCTGTTTTGGGGGGACTTGCAACTGCAAGGTCTCTCATCTAAAGCCGCTTGCTGATTAGCAGGCTATAGTGGATATTCACCTGTAATTGGTTGAACTCTGATTTGCCATGTCTATAAGCTAGGGAGAGCATTATCTATATGTTTGTGGATATTATACAGTTATGCGATTTTATTATCTGGGGTTTTAAGATAAGGGGGCTTTCCCTAATGTGGAGAGTCATTCCTTAAGGTCCCTAAAACATTTAAAAGTTAAAATAAATACCAGAAGTATAATTTGGATTCATGATAGATTTATCATCACAACTGTCTTATTATTAAAGAGAAGAAGCATATAACTAAAAATGAAGATTTGGTTGTTGGAGCATTCTGGATATCAGATCCCTTTCTGGGATAATATTGTAGATAGAGAAAAATAATAATATATATTGTTCATTTGAGAGAATGCTATAATATTGTATTACACATAGATCTAAATTATGAGAAATACCATGTTTTGCATTGGACTGAGGATTTTCTATGCTATAACTTGCCCTATTTTATTTTTGTGTGTGAGTGTGTAATATATATATATAGCATTACTTGTGATATCAGTGCTGTGCGTTAAAGCAATGTAATAGAAATGAACACACAGGGATTAGTACAAAATAGAATATATATATATATACATTGATGTTTTCCATTCAATTTACATTCAGCATCCAGTGCTAAGTGTTGAGATCGCGGGAGGTTTCAACTGCATGTGCAGTTTGAAGGTCTTGATAAATTTTTCAAATCTACCATGCATGGAATTAGTTACAAACGTGTTATTGCTGAAAGGTTAAAAAAAAAAATTTATTTTGTTTTCCATGCTAGAGAACACAAACAAATAAAAGCACTTGTAAATTTTACAGGGTGTTAAAATCTTTGTGAACTGTTTCCTTACAATGGTTGATCCTTACTCACATATACACACTAACAAAATTGTGTCCAAAAAAACTCAAATTCAAGGTTACTATGTTCAGATTGTCTTTCATGTGTATGGCTTCTCTATATCACCAGTGGTGCCACCAGCCCCTAACGTGAAGCAACTTTAATGGGTTGGAAAAACTTGTATGTGTGTATGTTGCTTTATGACCTAGAAATATATTTTGCACAGGGATATGCTCTATAGAAACATATATAAAGGCTGTAAAGAATGTTTTAGTCATGGTTCCCGGGATTTTTCCTGAATTGTTTTTTTTTTACTTTGCTGCATCTATAACAGGGGTCTCAAACTCGCGGCAACGCCTTCTCAAAAGCAATGAATGGATCGCGATTTTTATTGCGATTCAAGGGATAATGCAAGGCACGGCAGGCGGGAGCTGCTGATTGCGGAAATGACGTTATGCCATCATAACAGTTATTATGGGAAGACGTTCTGTGTGCACAATTGGCTGCTAAGGAGTTAATTGTGCACACAGAACGTCTTCCCATAATAACTGTTATGATGGCATAACGTCATTTCCGCAATCAGCAGCTCCCGCCCGCCGTGCCTTGCATTATCCCTTGAAAGCCAATTTTTTGTGAAATCCCTTATGCGGCCCAGCCTCATCCTGACTTTGCCTCCTGCGGCCCCCAGGTAAATTGAGTTTGAGCCCCCTGATCTATAATAAATTTTTTGGGACTTTTCTTTGGGAATGTTATATTAGAAATAACAGAAAAAAACATGCAATTAAAGCAACTTTTAGTTTCATAACTGTACAACATTAGTCCTTTCCCTGTGGCTTACTACATAAGGAGGTATATTATTGTAATTTATGGGGATGTCTAATTTATATCAACTTCAAATATGTTCTAGATAGACCTATTCTAAGCACCATTTCACTTGGTTGTCATCATTTCTTTTGTTTAAGTTTTTGAACTTTTAGCCTTTCTATTCATTTCACCCTGAAACTAAAAATCCTTTCTTTTTGTTGGGGGGGTCACTGACCCTGGCAGCCAAAAAAAACCCAACAGATTGACTAGTTGTATGTCATCTTCCATTAGAGTTCAAAACTGCTCCATGGTTGCTTGCAACTATCCAAGATAAGTTTAAATTCTTCTTTAAACTACAAAAAGTGCAGACAAATATTTAGCTCAGTCTGCCAAGCAATGTGAGTTGATAAGTGCCAGTTCCAGTGCTGTCAATTAATTCCCATTCAGTTGAATAAGAGGCAGAATTTTTTCAGCCCACAGAAACTATGGCTTCTGACATCAGCCTTAGCTTGCCTGTCCATTTCCAAAGAAATTCATGGTTGTGTTTGTTAATAAAAAAAAAAAAAAAAAAAAAAAAAGCATTTCAGGGCTGATATGGCAAATGTTAATTTGGAGAATCCTGGCATATTTTAGCACTTTGAGTTTAGCACAATTATTAACAATTTTACTAATGAGAGGAACATTCAGAAATAATAGTCAGAAATGGTTTTAAAGAATTAGGAAAGCCTAATAAAGAGTTAATCTCAAGCTGCAGGCATACCTTCAGTTCTCTCAATAGTGCCCTTAAGTCTCCCCATATTTCTCCCGTTCAGATGATCAGGAAAAAAAAACAATGAGCTCTGTAAAGAAAGTTTTCAGAACGCCTCACTCCTGCACCAAGACTGGTGTACATGCTCAGTTAGTAAGACTGTGAGGAAGCTTCCTGCTGATTGGCTCATATCCACATTCCTAAGGGGAGGGGGGAGCAGGAAAGAGGAGAGAGCTGCGTGTCTCTGGCACAAGAAAACAAAGAGACAGCAAATTCTTTTTCTTTTGACAGAGAACTCAGTGCAGCGTTTCAGTGAGTGCATTTACATAGACCTTTCTGATAAAGCTTGCTTACTTACTTTCCTTCTCTTCTCCTTTAATGCATTTGGTCATTTCTTACTTTTCCCAGTGTGGCTTTTCTTCAGAGAATTTTCACTTGCTCAAACCAGTCAAATTTATTTGTTTTTGTGTGGGCTTCACTAAATTCTAACACCAAACCCTTGATAAATGATAAGCACTGTATTAATATTAACACAGTGGAAGTCTAAGAGCAACAAATTTGTAACAAAATGGAGTAATGCACACACTTTTTTAGTTTTGTTTTTTTATTAATGCTATTTTGAGAGATTTATGTTTTCGCCATGTGTAGGCAAAAAAGCTGATTTAGAATTTTGTATATGTCATGGCCAAACTTAGATATACTGTTGCAGTTGCCATATCAGTAATAGCAGCTTCACAAATTTTCTGATAAATTCAGAATTTTCCTTAGTCGAGCAATCTGTTCGAAATGAAACAACTGACCTTGCTCATTTTAACTATTCTGTAGCTAAAATGCATTGAAATGATATGTAAAATTGAAGGGAAGTAGCTAGAACATGTTTATGTAAGGTTAAAAACCACAGTGACTGTGTGTGGCATTCCTACTGTTGCTTTTAGATAAGGAAGTACAGAATACTTAAAATTGAAATTCTCATTCTATTAGATGTATCTAAAGTGTGGGAAACCAAGACATAAAATACCTTTAAAAGATTATAATTGTATTAGGGCTTCTGTATTATTTTGCAAAATACCATTTTATCTTTACTTTCCCCACCTAAAGTGATTTATAACACCAAATTATGCCCCATTTATTGAAGAATCATGACAGGCATGCATTGGATTATGGTTTTTGCCCTATTTTTACTTTGGGAAATCTGAGTATGGATCAGTCCAGGGATTCTAAATCTGTTTAAGGGCCCAAATATTGTTCTCTGCTATGGTGACTGCGGGTCTGCATGATACCCTTTAATACTTTAAAATCTATTCTAAAAATGCAGTGATCATTAAAGGAACACAAAGCACAGAATTACTGAGTGGTACCTGATTGTTATAAACCCCTAGTAATGTGGCCAGTACGCTCAGGGGATCCCTGGAACACCAGAACAATATAGGTACAAAATAAACAGCTAAAATCACTGGGGTGCCAGCAACAACTTGCTAATAGCTTTTATACAGGTCATGGAATTTGAGGTGGCTTCTAATATACTTATGTTTTAAAGTACTTATACTACACACGTTTCCAAATGCCATGTGATATGTGACTCCACATAGCACCACTTATAACTTTGCACCATTTGAGTTTGTGTGTTGTCTTCATGTCTGTGTGGGTTTTCTCCCACACTCCAAACATATAGACAGTTACCTACATAAAATTCACAGTAGCATGTGTGAACGTAATAGACTTAGACTGTAAGCTCGCCTGGTGTAAAATATTTGTTCAGTGCTGCTGAATAGGTTAGTGCTATTTAAAAAAAGAATAATAAACATATATTTTACAGGTTATTCATTGCTCTTGTGTATTACATCCCATTAAATACTTCTTAATAGTTTTATTCAGAAGTGTTGCTTGACCTTTTTAATTCTTAAATATCCTCTCCTATAGGCCTCTGCACTCATAGCAGTGTTCTTGAACTCTGAATTCAGATAATATGATACATATCCAATTTTAACTGCATTTAGCATGCATATGGGCTCCCATGGGTACAGACCCATCTAGGAGACTTGGCCAAGTTTATTGCCGTGTGATGGAATGGGTAAAAGACACTACAAAGCAAATGCAGTTTCAAGTGCACTTACAAGAAAAAAGAGATTTTTTTTTCCTGATGTGCAATATTCTGGAATTCCAATATATTGTTTCGAAAATCAAAACAATTTAAGGATGTCAGCTTGTTGCTAATCACAGTTAATTGGGGCATGCAGGTGTATCCAACCAGAATATCCTCTCAAGTTAGCAATGCATTTCACATTGTAAGTTAGCATATCAAAGTCTGCAAAAGATTCAGTGCCATAATAACTTTAAGAACATATCCAAATACTGTTTCTGCCAGACAATAAAATATTTGACACCTGTCATAATACTCAAAGCCTGCTTTTCCAGTCTATAAGTGTCTCTGACAATGATAGCAGCTGTTACATTAAAGTTAAAGGAAATGCCAGTTCATATTTACATTTGGTAATGGGTGAATTTTGTGAAATTTCTTTATTAAAATCTGTAGGTCATTGGAAAGGAGATCTATACTAGTATTTCTTCTTGAGTTTAAATATTTAAGCACTCGCTTTCCTTTTCTAAAATATACTTTTAAGATAAGTTGGGCCAGCAACTGTGCCATACTCTGCTTGCCCTATGCTGCCTGTGTGTGCCATACCCTGCCTGTCCTATGCTGCCTGTGTGTGCCATACTTTGCCTGCCCTATGCTGCCTGTGTGTGCGCCATATTCTGCCTGTCCTATGCTGCCTGCTTCTGCCATACTCTGTCTGCCTTATGCTGCCTGGGGGAAGTTAACCTAGCAGGGGTATTGTTCTTGGAGTTTGCTAGCATTTGGAAATAGTTGTTAGGGGGTCTCCTAAGGTGTTAAATTATGTGCTGGGGGTTGTGGTCTTAAAAGCTCTTGCGATAACATGGGTGTTGTTTGAAGTGGGTGTAGCTTAAAAAGTGGAGTGGCCAAAATTTGCTTTCATTATCGACCCTCCCCCACATAGGAAAAATGTTGACCCTCTGTACCATAGAAGTTGGACAGCATTGAACTAATGCAGGGATCCCCAACCTTTTTTACTTGTGAGCCACACTCAGATGTAAAAAGTGTTGGTGAGCCACACAAGAATGAAAAAAATTATTTGGGGATGCCAGATAAGCAATGTGATTGGCTATTTGGTAGTCCCATGTGGACTGCTAGCCTGCAGGAGTCTCTACTTGGAGTAAAACTCTGTGCTTCCAAAACTTGCCTCTATGCTAGAAATTTAAAAATGGGCACCTACTTTTAGGCCACTGGGAGCAATATGTTGCTCACAAGCCACTGGTTGGCAATCACCAATCTAATGTATCAAATTGTAAATGTTTACAAAGTTACTGAACTAGGGAAAATAAACCATGATAATTGAGCTAATTTATTTTAAAAAAAATAAATTTTAGGAAAAACTAGTATTCCAGATATTAAAAAGTAATTGCAGAAAAAACCTCAATTGTTGTGTACTGCTTGAAAACAAGTTTTGTGAAGGTGAATATACCCTTGAAAGCTACTTATCTAAATCACCATGAACTGTAATAATGCATGTGGCTTTGTGTACATACAGGATACGCAGTTTGCATTGACTCTCCAGTCATTACTGATAGTGATTTCTCTGTATGAACTCTTTACGTGCCTTTAGTGAGAATTCTTGCATAGTACACTCGTGTCCTGCCGAATGTAATAATATATTATAGCTCTCACCCAGGGAAAAGTTAACAGATGTTGCACACATTTCTGGATCATAAACTTTAAGTAAGCTCAAAATTCATTTAAAAAAAAAAATGCCTTTTAGTATTGCTGATATGTATGGAGTATGGGATTGGAGGCATTTATAAAAATGCAACTGGAATTATGAGATGAACACTCAATTCTAGATAACACTAATTAAGTGTAGAATATTTGTTTGGTGCTGCCCACTGTTTCATGGCGGAGCTTTCTTTTTCTCTGATATATGTTTACTTTTAATATAAATAAAAAACACTTTGAGGCACTTAAATACACACACATTTTAATGGTGATGGCAGCTGTAAGACACCAGAAGTTTGTTTATTTTTGGAAATTAGAAAAAGTAATAAATGTCCACTTACTGCTTGTGAACTCAGACCCATTTTGGGATTCAAACTCTTACTTTGTCACGAATATGCTTAAGAAAATATAGTCATGATAATATTGTATTGGCGATCCGAAAGTCACCAAATTTTTGTATCCGAATGATTGTAAACGGCGGGAAAACCTTTCTGACTTTGATCCTTCTGTGCATGATTTTGGAAGCCTCCCATAGGACTCAGTTGCACTCTGCAGCTCCAACCTGGCCCAAGGAAAGTCACGATAATGAAGCTTTAATGAATCCGAAACTTTCATACTCGGCGCAACAAATACAATTTTTTGTTGCATAAATTGTTACACAAATTGTTGCAAAGTACAAAAAAGTTGCAAAAAATACGCACAGTACAAAAACTTATATATATACAAAATTTTTGTATTTGGAAAATACATTTGATAAATGTGCCCCTTAGTGCACTTAGTGCAAGTGCTTCCATATTCATCAAGACCTGTTTCTCGTTATAAAATAGTCTTACAACAAAATTATTTATTTGGCCTGCAAAGGGTCCCTGTGCTGCTGCACTGGCTTTAAAACGTTAAGTATTTCAGAAAAAGGTCACTAATAAAAAAAAAAATAGAAAGCAAATGAAAAAGTGGTTATTGCTGTTCTGAAACCATGGACCTGAAAAATCTGGAAGGCAACAACCTTTCTTAATATATTAGCATTATTTTACTTTATTGACTAGGTCATTTGTTATCAGTTTTGTAAGTCTTTGTTTTAAAAGTGTTGGCAAGGGATTTTAGTCTTTGAGAGATCTCTGTTTATCTTTCTTCAAGGGCAAAGTGTGGGAGAAAGTAAGGATAAATAACGCACAGGAAGCAAGTCTCTGGAGTTTCTGCTTGAAAATATACTGTATATGCCATATATGTTACAAAAAATCCTGAAATAAAGTGTGCATCTATAAATGCTACAAGGGACTACAGATGTTTTTAAATGTATCTTCCATTTACTGTCCCTGGCTTCTTGCCGTGTGGCCATAGGGGTAGCTATTCAGAAAAGGCATAGGTTAAATGGCAAAAAAGCTCCTGTAGAACACAACAGGTTTAGATTCCTGTATAAGAACCAAACATACTGTGTTCTACAGAGGTTATCATCTATGTGACCTGTGCTCTTTCTACTTTTTGTTTTAGCTTCATTGCTGCCCCCATGTCAACACAGCAGCTTTTTTTTTTAATATAAACTATAATAGTGTTTCAGAAACACACCAGTTTTCCCAGTATGGGTCACAGTACATTATATTTTGGCAGAATCCAGTTTCCCAAGTTGTAACATTACTGATAAAATTGTACCCTTATTTCTTTCACAGGCGCTTTCAGATTCTACATATCCTAGGGTTTTTACTTTCAAAACAAAAAGAGCCTTGAATATCCTGTAGATGGTATTCTTATAAACAGTGCTTAGGGATGTAATCAGTAATACTTTATATGTATTTTGCCTCACTAAAATTTGTGTATCATAATAAATAATGTACACCCCTCCACCACTGTAAAATATGAGAATTAAGGGTCACCTTGGTGTTCCATGATCTATGTATAAACTCTTGGCCTTATGCCTTTATATGGGCATGTGACTTATAATATCCTTATATATATATTTTTTTTTTACTTAATCCAGCAACATAATTTGCACAGGACTTGATAGATAAATCAAAATATTCTTTATTGTGCAAGATCAATGTTTCGGTCACGTATTCGGACCTTTTTTTTTTTAAGAGAAAGCTGTGTAGTGCTTTTGGTTTTCTATACTTTACAACTCTGCACCCAGCACCCAGGCAGTTTTTTGGAATGTGCCCTCCTTCTTTTATGGTGTATATGTATTTCCACACTGAATGGAAGCTGTAAAATACTGTTGAATTATGCATACACTAAAAATAAAATTCTCTGATGGGAATATCATGATTAAAGTAAGCACGCTTTCCCCGTACCAGTTCCTATAGTTTCTTGAACAAATGCTTTTATTTCTTACCATGTATGAATTGTGAGCTTTAATGTTGTAGAAAAACTGAAAAAAAGCAGTTTATTTTTTGTACCCCCGTAATGTAGAGAGATCCGAATATGGTAGGAGCAGCACCTCTCTGGTGGCTAATATGATGAGCAGGTAATTTATCCCTTTCCTTTTTTTAAAAAGTATTTTAGGAAATTTCTGTGAAGAGAAAGATAACTAGTTTTCAGACTTGTGTTAGGGCCCCACATGGCTCATACAGTTACACTACATCTAGTGTATTTGAATGTGTACAGTCACTGCCAACAGACAGCAGTGTGGCCTTAAAGAAAAAATACTCCCTATTTTGTCATGGACTCATTTGTTTGGACTTATGTAGAAAAGGTAAATAAATGGTCTTAACTTCCAGAAATAAATATAAATGCATATTTGTATTTTCACGTAGATTGACATTTCCTAACATTTTCCTTAGGCTCACAGTGTAATGCAACCGCATATTAAATTGTTCCATTATGTGTTGGATTGCGGGATTTGCAGTCCCTCTGCTTTCTGCCCTCCACTATGGAAAGCAGAGAGACTTTAAGTCCCAGAATCCATCACTTCACAATGGAACTATAATATATATATATATATATATATATATATATATATATATATATATATGGGATGGGTTGCATTACACTGTGAGCCTAAAGGTCAGAATAACATGGTTTCATTTCAAATTGTTGGAATCGGCCATTTCTGTGTAAAAATACCGTATATACTTGAGTATAAGCCGATCCGAATATAAGCCGAGGTACCTAATTTTACCTAAGAACTGGAAAAAACTTATTGACTCAAGTATAAGCCTAGGGTGGGAAATATATATCAAAATAAATACCAATAAAATTACATAAATTGAGGCATCAGTGGGGTATATGTTTTTCAATATTTATTTCAAAGAAAAACAGTAAACTAGCTCTGTAAGCGGAGAAGAGGGTCAACAAAAACAATATGAGTACTACCCCACGCTCATTGCACATTGGCAAACTGGCAGCAGACCCAGTCCCGGAGGGATGTAAGGGCAAATAAGTATTGCTAGTGGGAGCCTAGGCCAGGGCACTGGAGGGTCTGGTTGCGGGTGGCCTAATTTGCACACAAAGGACAGAGGGTGCTAGTCTAGAGGGACCCATGGCACCCAACTCGAGTATAAGCCGAGGGTGACTTTTTCAGCACATTTTGGGTGCTGAAAAACTAGGCTTATGCTTGAGTATATACAGTAAATACATTCATGTTTATTTGGGATAGTATGTAAGTTCCTTTTCTAGATAAGCACAAATGAATGAGCTCATGTCACAACTGGGTTTCAATTGAGCGAAAACATTTAAGACTTTAGGTTAACTGATTTTGTCCAACCAAATAAATGCCCTGCTAGCGTTGTTCCAATATAGGCTGGAAGTGGAACTGTACTTACTCTATGAGTCTGCCAAAATTACCTCCTTGTGCTGAGAATAGGCATGCAGAACTTCTTTCTGCTCGGGAAGTTTGGCTGATGTACAATGAGATCTTAGTAAATCTTTTGCAAAATGTGCCTTTGACCTTTTTTTTTTTTCTTACTGATACTCTTCGGCAGGGCTCCAGAACTGCATGTTTCCTAGCAAATGCACTTTCCTAATTTAAATATGACCCAAAATGCAAATTGCACTTTGCTGGCAGACTGTTACCCCCTGTGCAGACCATGTTTAAACTATGTTATTGTCAAGTGAGGGGTTAATCAGCTCTTGTAAGAATAAACTCCTTTAAATCATTACAGAAGAACTAAGTAGGTCCTTAATTTATGTGTGAAAGTCAATATAGGACTGTGCTTTGCATTAATGTGTGTGCCTTACAAAGTATGGAAATATATCTGTAAGGTAATGATCCGGATCAAGTTGTCTCCCCTCCCATCTGTATGGCTGCAATTTTAGGTAGATGCTGTGTACTAGATCTTCATAAAACAGACAGTTTGAATTACACTGAAGTGTTGTGCTTTGTATGCAGGAGCTGGATTCTTGCAGCTGTCAGCTACCTGTGTGTACATCTGTTTTTCTAATGACCAAACATTGTTTTTCTTTTAATGTATCTGTTAGTGTTCTGTTCCAGACAGCAGTGAATATATAAATTAGACAGTGGAGTCAGTGCCATAGAATGGCAGCCATAGATCAGTATATTTTATATTTGCTCCCCCTCCAGAGATCGCTTCTTGAATTGTTCTGCAATAACGTCATATGCAGCAGGTCTGTGAATTGAAGAAAAGGATCTTTACAAGATTTTGTTGCATTTGCTGATATATACTTAGGAGTGTTTATGAAACTAAGGCAGATAGTGCTGTTTACCTGCCTTCCTATAAGTGTAGCCTGAGAAACAGCCCCTTTGCTCAAAAGTGAAGTCTAATGTAATGTATCTGCACCTCAAGCTACTGTGTTGGCCCAGATGGAGACACATGGAGTGGATTTCAGTGCTGAATTGTGCTTCTTGTGTCTCCACCAGGGCCAACGCAGTGGCTCTAACTGCAGCCACACAACTGAATGAATGCCCGTGTATTGACTTATTTGAATTTTTCAGATCCAGGGCTAAATTAAGTCTTCGCTATAGCGAAACTGTTCACATAAGGGCTGCAGCTGTTAATTAACCAAATGTATTCTTTTCTAACTGAAACTTGTATGTTACCATATCCGAGACACACTTGTTTGTAGGTTTCTGTTTTAATTCCCATCACACTGTTTATTTTTATCACTCCATTTAATATATATGTGTTTGTAACATGTAGCAACAAAAAAAATTGAAATCCTGATGTGGTTATAGTAAACTTAGCTTATGCCTCATGGAATTCTATGTTTTAGATCTTTTAATCCAATTAGTTGTTTCACTGCAAGGATCCATATCCGCAATATGATCCAATTGCAGGTGGCTAATAGAGTAGCAGCAACAAGAGATTCAGTCTCAGCCAACCAGCTGACCAAGGGTAGAATCCCCATACAACACAGATTGTATGCAACATTTTAATTAGATTTTGCTTTAAAACATGTATTTTGCATAAATAATCAAGTAACACATGTATTTTGCATAAATAATCAAGTATTCACGTGTTCAGTGTTTAAAAAAAAAAAAAAAATAGTCTGCATGGTTTAATATTGCCATCATTTCTGGAAAGGGTAATATTCTGGCTGCTTTTCTGCCAGGTGAAAATCATTGGAACAAAATATGCGCTGTGTACCATGAGTTTGAATACACTCAGTATTTCAATGGACCTTTCACTGTTTGTCTCTTTTGTACCTTGATTCTTTATCTGATATGGTATATATGCATTTGTTATTCCCTATTCATTGTTGTACTGTTCTGTCTGCAATAATTTCTCAATACACAATGCTTGCCTTACCAGCTAACTTTAAAGGATAAGTAAGCCATTGATTTATTTATTTTAAAATCCCCCTAATATTACTCTAAGTAGCCCCTGGAATAACATACCTTTCACAGCATGCATATTTATGTTTTCTTTATTACAAGCAGTTCAACAGCAAATTCTTTTATGGACTTCCTCGTCTAGCATTCTGAGCACACCTTTTCTCTCCCTGACTATGAAGACCTCAGTGAGGTGTCTATTGGGCATGCCTCTGCTCCAATTAAAATAAATTAGTCATGTGCAGTAGTCACCTCTGTGAGGTCATCATAGACAGAGAGAGAAGGAGTGCTCAGAAAGCAAGAAAGGAGTGCTCAGAAAGGGGTGGAGCTTCA
Source organism: Xenopus tropicalis (assembly GCF_000004195.4). Classification (NCBI taxonomy): domain Eukaryota; kingdom Metazoa; phylum Chordata; class Amphibia; order Anura; family Pipidae; genus Xenopus; species Xenopus tropicalis. Next base: position 46,492,294 of record NC_030678.2, on the reverse strand, counting down.
CACTAGACATTTAAAAAGAACTACTGTTCAGCTGCTTGTAAGATTAAAACAATAGACGACCTGTGTGATTTTTAACCACACATGTCTATATATCAATGTTTTGAATAAATATCATGACCAAATTGGTGGTCATTGATCGACCACCCATGCAAGAATTGTGTTCCATGGAATTGTTGATCGTACTCATGACAAGTGTTTTTTTGGATGTGTGCGATTCTTTTACAATGAATTAGCAGACCCTTATATTTGTGCAGTGATTACTTGCTATTTACATCAGTGTAGTTTGTGTGGCTAAATGTATTAACATCTGACCAGAATGGCTGGATGTCCTGTCCTTCTTGGCCCCATAGCATTCGAGTAACAGTGACTGTGGGAAAGCAGGATCTGATTATTTTAGTCGCGTGTACAAACAGGCTCACACAAATCTGTGCTGTTCAGAACGGAAGTGGAAATCCAAAGTTGCTGCAGCCCTCGTTTACTTTCTGTTCTGCTTACTGTAATTAAAAAATGCCTGGATGAACTTAATAACATATGATTCAACTGACAAGCACTAATTGCTCTGTATCAGGCCAAGAGAAGATGAATACTGTCAAAAACCACAAGTCAGACAAACTGATTCTGCCTAAGTCTGACACCGTGTTCCCATGTACAAACCAGTTTTTACTGGAGCTTTTCCAGCGTCAAATGAAAATCCTTGCCTTTATTTTTATTTTCTGTCAAGCTTTGTTATTTTAAATGATGTGCCTTTGATGAGAAAGAAATTATTCATTAAATACATCCAATACTTATTTAATTACTAAAAGACTGAACATTTTATATGTGGTTTCAGGATATGTTTTACTTTTTAGCCTACCTTGCTTCTTGGGTGTATTGAGGACTCATTGCACATTAATCATGTTTTATATTAATAGACAAAGCAATACTCAAGTGCACACACAGACCCCCTACTTTCTAGACAAAAATTGTTTGCTGTGCAAATATAAGAACACTGTGCAATCGGTTATCATTCTGCTGTCTTTTACAAAAGTTAAAAATAAAATATATATGAGAAGTGTTTTACTATCCGCAAATATGCACTTATACATTGTGTTGCATTGTTTGAATTAAAGGTGGAACAGCCTTAGTATTTACAATGCCGTATGCAAGAAAACGCCACCATTACCCTTTTGTCAACCTTTCTGATGTCATACATATTCAAACCTGTATCCTCCTTTTTATGTGTCTTTTACCTGGTTTTCTATCCACACTTTAGCAAACATACAGGCAGGTACAGGGGAAATTGACCTTAGGATGCATTTTGTGATAGAAGCTGTTGTGATTAAATAGAAGGCTCTGTGAAGTTCTGCATAAATGTGTTGGCGTATGTAAAAATAAAGGGCTCCTCTTCTGGCCTGATTCTGCCATGCCATGCAGACACACATCTGGTACAATCGCCATAATCCTACCAGTTATTGATATCTCCTCTTTCATGTCTTACCTATTATGTATATAGCACTGCAAAGATTTACAGCGGTTATTAAACATTTACCTCCCTAGTGAAGTTTACAGTTTTGCTTCCTTACTACTGTCACATACATTAGGGTCACTTTTATAAGAAGCCTACCTAGCAATTATAGTTTTTGGAATCTGGGTTAAAGCTAGATGCACATAAGTGAAGAACATACTGATTTCTTGCAGATAGTATTCTTGGCAGAACAAGCACCAGGTCACTGACACCATGAGACAGATTAGCTGTATCTTCTATCCATACTTTAAACTAATTTATAAAATATGTCCCCTTTCATGTTCCCTTGTGTTAATAACTATAATGCAGTTCTTCAATGAGTTAAAGGTGCTTCTGGAGAATGTTCAAGCAGATGGGAACTCCTGGCCTGGGCTCTCAGCGCCATATTTTACAGTAGCTGCAACAGGGTGTGGGCTCCCAGCATCTTGGATTAATTTAAAACTGGTGAAAATAGAATACAGCTGTGCTCCCAGCATGTTTTGACAGATTTTTGTGGTAGCTTTCAATGGCAACATGTTTTGGAGTTATCAATGAGAACACAAGCTAACTGTATAGTAGAGAGAAGTATGATATATGGATTTTTTCGTCTGCTAGCTAAAGGATATTATTGCTAAAGCAATCTGTTTTTGAACAATATTTAGTGACTAATAATGGGAAAGTAAAGTAAAATTGCACTCCCTATAATGGAAAGGAAAAGCTTACAAAGGAATTACTAAATATACATATCAGCCACTGGCTGTCGTTTGGCAGGTAGTTTGAATGCCATTAAGCCTGTTGGCACATTTTAATGTGGACCGGCAGATATATGGAGGACCTGCTCCTTATAGGAGTAGGAAAGGTAAAAAATAACTAAGCTTTACCAGAAAGGTCTATGTAAATACAGCCATTAGCACTCACAGAAACGCTGCTCTGACTCCTCAGTGAAAAAAAAAATACCACATTTCTTTCCTTTTATTCTGTATACATGACCTTCTGTGTCAGACTTCCTGCTCAGTCTGCTCCTCTCTCCCCTGCCCTTCCTCTTCTCCTTCTTCCCCTTCTCTTTCTTCCCCTTCTTCACCTTCTTCCCCTTCTTCACCTTCTTCCCCTTCTCTTTCTTCCCCTTCTTCACCTTCTTCCCCTCCTATCTCTGCTGTGTAATCTTTAGACCTGTTCCAGGAGCAGTGTGCAGGAAGTAAGACCAAGCTAAAATGGCAGGTGCTATCTTAATCAGGAGGAGCTTCTATGGCTGTTTACTCAGTAATGGTAAACCATTCTGCAGAATAAATATAGTGTTCTTGCTTGCACTATTGTGACTAATCTACTCATAAAAACATGAATGTATGTAAAAATTACCTATAGGTCATGTTGACCATTTTTCACTGATAGGGCTGCTTTTGTAAGTAATTGTTACTTGAAGTTTCTAAACTTGTCTGTTTTGCCAACCTGACTGTCCCTTCTCAGCCTATCAGTTATAGCTTCTAATACTAACGGACTCCTGCTGCACAGATATGGCCACCGCCTCATAGAGAAACTTGGGGGATCAGATAATGTAATATAAAAGCATCAGGCAAATACATTTATGGCAAAATTATAAAGAGCATGCAAACACACTGTTATGACAGTTGTAAAAAGGGTTTAATTTCTGGTGTCAGTATCTCTTTAATGAAAATTTTGAAGCATAAAGCAGGTGCTAAAACCTAATGCTGATCCATATATCTGTCACAGTTTTTCCCCCTCAGGAGTCAGTACAGGGCACCTGATATCTCTCCATCCCAGTCTTGCCTTCATACATTGAACTGCCAGTCTGTGCCCATTAAATTGCGCTGTAATGTTCCATAGACGGAACCTTTTTCTGTCTGTGCATGCTGATAGAATGTCTGTTCTTGATGTATATTTTACGTAGTGTTCTAGAGTTTGTAAAATTTATTGTCTCTATATTTTTGTTCTCAGAAGATGCAGGAGTTTACGGGACAAAATAAATTCTAATACAGGACAAAAAGTGTTTATAAAGTTTTTTTTTTCCCTGTCCCCTTAATCGAGGAGAGTTGGCCTAACCTTTAGGTACCATTTTTATGATCTTGCTGTACCCTTTTTGATGGCAGTTAACAAGCAACGATGCATAGATCAAAGAAAAAGCATACATTTTGCAAAATCAGCAGTCAGGATCACTAATGTTGTCCAATTTGCATTTTATATCATGTCAATTGGTTAAATGCTGATATAGGCTTTATAAAAACAAGCCTCTTTCTTCCCAGCTGCAATTGATACCTCAGGTTTATAGTTAAGGAGGAGTTCATTATAAAGTGGGTTTAACTGATTTATTAAAGGGAAAGTAAAGCAAACATTAAATGTTACAAGATATGGAATCACTATGCTCTGCTTAAGCATGAAAGCCACATTTACATCTTGTTAAATCAGTGAGAGTTAAATACACACACACACACACACACACAAAAAAAAAGTAATTAAACAATACCTTGTACTTGATCCTAACTAAGATATAATTAATCCTTATTGGTGTTTAAATGATTTTTTAGCAGATTTAAGGTATGGAGATCCAAATTACAGAATGATCACTTATCTGAAAAACCCCAGGTCCCAAGCATTCTGGATAACAGGTCCCATATCTGTATATGAGTAACCTTATAGAAACAACATTTTAATAAGAGTATTTTGCTCTTTGGCAAAGTCACATATGGGATGATTTTCGTGGGAAAAGTTTACAATCCAGTTTAGATCTGTGTAAAAGAACCACTTATACAATTTGCATAACTATTGCAAATTCTTTCTTGTATCTTCTTGGGAAGGGAACTTTCCAATACTTGCACTACAAACTAGGCTACCTGCTGCATGCAAAAACTGATGACCCCAAATCCTAAAAACAACACATAAATACGCAGACAATTATTGTACAAAGGTGTACATGTAAATGGTAATAAGGTCTATCTTCAAATCAAAGTCGTTGGTGTAAAATGCAGATTATCACATTGACTTAAAATTGCAAAAGGTGTGGCTCTTATTTGTAAGTCTATTTTCAGTTGTTTCAGCAATGACTCATGGGTGTCATTCAAATGAAATGAAGTATAATTGTAGCTGCAAAGATTAATAAAAGCTTATTGGCTTTGGCAAATGCATACAAAATCCAGGAGTCGTACATGTGTTTTTAGGAGCCAGAGGGCAGGCTACACCCATTTCCTTAATGAATTGAATGGCTTTGTGTGTAGCAGAATGTTTTCAGTTGTTCTATTAACATAGTGGGAAAAAAACTACCTTCGTAGTTGGAATCCTTCAAATGTAACTCAGGTTTATGTCTTAGTACAGGTATGAGATCTGTTATCCAGAATCCTTGGGACCTGGGGTCTTCCGGATAAGGGATCTTTCCGTAGTTTGATCTACATGCTTAAAATTTACTAAGAAATCATTTAAACATTAAATATACCCAATAGGGTTGTTTTCCATCCAATAAGGATTAATTATATCTTAGTTGGGATCAAGTACAAGGCACTGTTTTATTATTACAGAGAAAAAGGAAATCATTTCTAAAAATTAGAATTATTTGTTTAAAATGGAGTCTATGATAGATGGCCTTTCCGTAATTCGGAACTTTCTGTATAATGGGTTTCCAGATAACGGATCCTATACCTGTACTAGTTTTCTTGAAGGAGATCTATATAAAAAAAAAATGATTGCTGGTAACTTACTCAGCATGCTTCTCTCAACTTTTTTTGTTTTTTACATAAATTCTCTTATTTTTAGTAGTTTTTGAGTTCTTAAATATTTTAGACTGATTATAGACTTTTGACTTAAAGCACTAACAGTCAGAGGGGTCAGCAACTCTAGGTTTAACTGACTATACCAGATGTGCATAGGGTAACTTACACTCTAAATTTCATTAGAAATTGATATAAATTCAAAAATCTCTTAGAGGATCAAACTGATCAAGTATGCAAATTTTTACGTCAGTATTTAAGCTTAAATCCCCTTTAATGTTGTCCTGTTAAATATTAGTGTTGTGGGGGAACAGGGACAAGGCCAGGGTGTGCTGGGTGGAGTTGGTTTTTTTCCCCAGGGCTAAATGAATAATGAATCAGCCCCTGGGACTGCATATATATTGCCTGTTTAAAAACTAACCTTTCTGTTTATTTTTGCCTTTAAGTACATACTGTTTAATTTAATCAATGTTGAACCTAATTTGCCAGAGTTCTGCTTTGTCCCCACTTTATTCAAATCTCTCTTCAAACTAAAAACATCCTGCGTGGAACCTAGTTTAGCCCAATGTTATATCATCAGGAAACACAGAGACAGTACTTACTGCCACACTCTAGACAAGGGACAGGTACTCCACTAATGACTTTGGTCCAAGTACTGATCCATATATTACCACTATTGTATATAATCTATTTTGCAGCCAGTTCCCTATCCAAGTGCAAATAGAGTCACTGGGGCCAACATTGCTTTATTTAGTTAGTAACCTTCTCTGCGGTACTGTTTCAAAAACTTTAGTGCAATCTAAGTAAATCACCTCCACTCCATGGTCTAGGTTCCTGCTTAACCCCTAAGAAAGGCAATTATATTTGTCTGGCAGGATCGATTGCACATAAAACCACACTGCACATATTTGTAGTGTTTTGATTTTAAAAGTCTTCCAATATCTTGTGACTTAATATTCTTTCCCAAAGGTTTCCTACCACAGTCTATCTAACAGACCTATGGAACCCTGACCGAGAATGGGATTCTGTTTGAATAATGACACTGCATTAGCAATTCACCAATCTCTTGGTGCAATGCCAAACATGAGAGAATTGCAGAAGATTAAATAAAGTGCTCTGGCAACCGCAGCGCTAAGCTCTTTTAGTACCCCTTGTATGAATACTGTCAAGTTCTTTGACTATTACATGTTGGTCCATTATAAAGGAAGCCTTCATTAACTTGTTTCTCATTGATATAAACAGTTCGCCTATACCCTACTGCTTCAAAATTTGGAATATGTTTTACTCTTCTTAGCAGCGCCCTTTTTATTTTCAGTATTGTGAATTCTGTTTTGCTTTGTCTTTATTTGTTTCTAAGGGGAATATACAGAGGTGTATATTTGACAGCATTTTGAAGACACTCCATTTACTTTGTGTTTGTGGGTATTTAGGGTCTTTCTCACTATTGTCTCTATGAAAAAGTAACATAAGTGAGCATGTTATATTTATTTTTTGCCAAATGCTCATCCAGAGAAGTGCTGAAGATGAATTCATTTGAGTTGAATCCTTGACATAGGGCAGTCAGAGATGATGGGGCCAGTACTACTGTAGGGCCCTCGCCGCCATGACAGCCTATGTTATTAGCTAATTACATAGAATGGACCCTATTTAAAAAATAAAAAAACTTGTTTATACAGCTTGTTGACCACACCTTTTGTTTTCTGCCCATGCCATGCCCAGTTACACCCAAACCCATTTCCACAGGGTTTTCAATTTTCACCCTTCTAATGGAAGCCCTGCCTGAACTATGCAAGATCTGTAACATATTGAGAAATCTCTGCTTTTTATTACTTGGCTAACCCATTGCTGCAGTCAGTGTGTAGATATCTGAAATTGCCTATAATCTGACCTACTAGTTTACTCATTCCCTTATAGCAGACATTGGTGCTTTCAGTCAGCTGATTCTTTGGTATAGTTCCTTCATCAATGGGAAGTGACTTCCATAGACCTTAAAGAGCCCAAAGCCAACTTAGTTTGTGTAAGTGCATGACATAGAATCCAACAATGATAAAACAACCCTTTTTGTGATAGGTCCCCATTAATTATATGTTACTTTCAGGTTTTTGGGGTTTTCTGGGAAGCCAATTGCTTATGTTTCCAAATTTTCTTCTGGCGTTATGTTGTAAGGGTAGTAAATTCACAGCAGGAAATTACTTTAATAGATCAAAGGTAACAAAAAAGGAGCCTGGTTCCCCAGTTGGGAGGAAACCGCACCTGTGTTTCATATAGGGCCACTTTAGTTACACATACACAATTCGATTGGAGCACATGCTGTTTATTTACTAAGGGTAATATTCTACAACAACATGAAACAGTGTTGAATGACAGGCATTAATAAGTTACATTCTACCTCTCCGACTGTATAAATTATGACAGAACCCTTCACTCTCCCCTGATTCTCTCTCTCTGAGCTTAGTGATTTATGCAGTATTGAGAAGGTTTTTATGGCCATCTTGATTTACTGTTTATAGCATATAAAATGAAATTTCCTGTGCATATCAAACACTTTGACAGTCTGAGAATGGCCATCTTGTAACCCTCATTTTCCATGAATGAGCTACAAATTCAAAGTCCGTATGTTATAATTGTGATCAGGTTGTGAAAGGTTGGGTATAGAAATGGAAGGACTGGAATTTGGGCAGAATAGCATTGGACTTGCTTCTGGTTTTGCTTCTTTTGGGTTGGGGTCTTTATTGCAAAAAAAAAAAAAAAAAAAAAGTGACACAAAGTGTGCTGATGTGGAGTATATTGGTTGTTACATTTTATCCAGTAACAGTTCTTTGTAGTGTATTTTCTCATTCTTGTTTGAAACCCTTATTCCAGAGATTAAGGAACAACAAAAAGTGAAGTGAATAGTTTCGACCTGAAGTGGATGAATTCATATGTGCTGTTTTGGGTGCTGTTGGAGTACAGGTAGGGGGTCTGTATTAAGAATGCTTGTGGTCTTTCCTCAATTTGGATCTCTATATCTTAAATGTACTAAAATAATTTAAAAATATTAAACATAAAATAAATGCCATAGGATTGTTTTGCCTCCAATAAAGATTAATTATGTCTTAATTGGGATCAAACACAAGGTAATGTTTTATTATTACAGAGAAAAAGGGAAAGCATTTTTAAAAATTTAATTATTTGATTAAAATTGAGCCTATGAGAGTTTACCTCCGTGAACTTTGGAGATAGCGAGTTTCTGAATAACTGATCCCATACCTGTTCTATCACAGGGTGACTTAAGTGACAATGCTTTATGTTTGTCTTGAGCTATAGTGAATCATGAAGGATTACATGAACTCACAAACTCAGAAATCCTATGTCGTACTCATGAGAGGATTGTGGATTAGCATAGTTATTGTGTTTCCATTAGAAATTGCATTTCTACTTCTATTGCTAGGCAATTCATTTAAGATTTGCAAAGTACAGAAGTATCTTCTTATAAAAACACAAAAAGGGTATGTGGGTCCTGGTGCCCTTATTGGCACTCACATGTGCAGGGCTGAGACCTGCAAGCACAAGTAAAGTTAAATCTTCTGATTTTTATGGGAATTAAGCAGTCTCTTTCACATTTATACAGCAGGCTGCAAACATATGATTTCCAGCGAAGTGCACAGTCTATGCAATGTATATATCTGTATATATCTCCTGAACTAAATGCAGAAAAAACGTGTGTCCAAGGCCTTATGAAATACTGAACATTTAATGTATTAATGCAGATACATTTTCTGTAATGCCTCACCCTGTCGTGTTAAAGGGATACATAATTTCTCCCACAGGATGACTAGGGGCAATAAAGATTAGGGGTATATATTTCTGCATTATCATAAATATACAGCCAGTGTATATTTTCCTGAAGGAACCTGAAACCTATCCTTCCTTTGCCTTGCTATGCAATATCAGATCTGCTAATCGCACGCCTGCCTGCTGACTAAATATGCCTTTGTATTGTATCAAATCTTCTTACTGTTGAACAGAAATCCTGGTGATCTCTGCCGAGTTGGCAGTAATTGGAGCTTAACAGGATGTCCGTTTAGACAGGAAGCAAAGACTCAACTGTTGTCAATAGTCTGTGTTCAGGTCTGTGTCTTCAGATCCTCCCACAACAGGCAGATGAAGGAGTTGAAAAGTGTAAGGAAAACAAACACATCACAGTTCTGACAGAGCTGCCTTCTCCCAAAACTGCCAGTGACAGAGCAAATTAAATCCCTTTAGGAGCGGCAGTGACTGCATGAGGTTTATTTTTCTGGCATATAAAAACACCTACCTACCTACCTACCTACCTACTTACCTTGTTAGTTAAAATTAACTTCTTACACACCAGTCCTCCTATTAGCTTTGTACTGTTCTTGTTGCTGCTAATCATACAATACAGGCAAAATGTAACAGATTTCTAGACAGTGCTGCCCCAAACTATTGTGTGACTACATCTCTCCTGGTATCTACTGAAGCTGAAGGGGGCAGGTGGAAGATGTTGTACAGGAAAAAATATGTTCATAATATAAAGATAATATCTGTAATCAGATGATCCAAATTATGAAAGAATGCCTTTTCTGGGAAACCCCAGGTCCCGAGCATCCTGGATAACAGGTCCCATGCCTGTACTAGGTCTTAAAATCTGATTCACTGATAAACTGATTCACTGAAAGATGCTATAGTGCTGAACACCTTGTCTTTGGCTGAAACTTGTCATGGTGCTCCTATGATGATTGTACAAAAATGAAGAAAATATAGATGCTAACCAGTATCTTAGCCCTCAGGGCCGGAACTAGGGGTAGGCAGAAGAGGCAGCTGCCTAGGGCACAACGATTGGGGGGCACCAGGCAGTGTCCTGTCTACCCTTAGTCCGCGCTCCTTTGTCATTGCCCCCGCCACTTGTCATATCGTAGTGGGGGCAATGACCCATCGCCTAGGGCGCCCGGTCGGCTTGGCCTGTCTCTGTTAACCTTCATACGTACTAGCTAGAATGCTAAAAGACTACACAAAGGGCATTCAGCTAAGAAAAAGAACTTTAGATTTATTGAACTGTGAACATAATGAGGTTTTGCAAATGAAGACTTAGATTAATGAACATAATCATTTAATAGACTTTACATCTGGATTTGCTGTTTGAAGCAGCATTACCTAAAGACCCTCCTTCTGCACTTTCTCCTAGTTATTCGATATATATGTATGTATGCGTGTGTGTCAGGAATTAGACACACAGCTTCAGGGGCACTCCCACAAAATGGCAGCATCATGCTGAAATCATAAATCTCTTTGACTTGTATCATGGTAAGAATACAGCTAATCTCCAAGGCTTTATTACATGCATTAAAGCATCCTTTTTTTATTGTAGGTCTTCAGACTAACTTATTATTCTTGATTTATATGCTGACAACACATTCGCCAATTCTGTCCCTGCTTGGGTTGACCACAATGTTGGTATTTCTTAGCACCAATTTGGCTGCCCACAGAATAACTGTATGCAAAGTTTGGCAGATGCTGTTCAAATCACAGTGCACACAACTTTGAGCCTCTCACACTGCCCAAAGATGGGATTCACACCACCTTCCCTTGTGGTTATGCTTGCCAATCACTTAGCATGCTACCAAACAGTCCCCTCTATCCCTCTCCATGGCTTGCACAGTGGTCTCCAACTGAAGTAACTAGTGTGGGAAGAGAATGCATATTTTGTTTTATTTTATTTATTTTTTTATTAGAAAAGCAATAGCAGGTTGGTTCTACATATTGTAATGTGTGGCATCCTCCTCTTAGTAAACAATTTCCAATAAGGTAAAAAGAAGAAATGTTCCTACTTTTAAAGGAAGTCTGTATAAAAAAAAAAATTAGCTGTCATTGGAAAGTTTTGATTCCCACACCTCATTATACTGACCTTATTGATGCTTTATTTTCTCTGCAGAGAGAACTTGACACAACAGCAACAGTATTGGCAAACAGACAAGATGAAAGTGAGCAATCCAGAAAAAAACTTATTGATCAAAGTCGAGAATTTAAGAAAAACACTCCAGAGGTAAGCTAGTGTGTGACAATTTGTTTATAACTTTATATATATATATATATATATATTTGGATTTTACTTATGGATATATGCCATACTGTTTAACGCAAGTTGTTAACATTTGAATCCAGCAAAACAACGGCCAAACAGATTGACCTGTTCTGCAGATAAAAGCATTTACCAAGACAAGCTGTAGTGAAAATAACATTCTTATGTAATATTCATAGGCAGACAATTAGGGTTTTGTAAATGCAATTAGAATTGCAGCATATATTCTCTGCCATGCTATATTCAGTAAGTCTTGTTTAACCTGTTAAGAACACTGTTTAAAATATTTATTACACTGTTCTGGACCTGGATGACTGTCATTATTCAAGTGTATTGACACCTTTTTTGTAATACCATTGGTGTGCCCTATTTTCTGCATATGATGCTTGTTTTTTCCTGGCCTATTTCACCATGGACACTTGCATAATTTAGGTTCCTGACACTTGCTTAGTGGAAAATCCTGGCCAGCAGCCAGCCTTAGAGCGTTCCTTAATAAGTTGGGCCCAGGAGTCCATTTGGCTGTACCACTTAAAGTCAACCATTTTGAGAAAGTAAAAAACCTTCTTATCCAGTGGTTAGAAAAAAATGTACCAGTATCTCTTTGAGAAAGAGGGGGTAAGCAACATTTGGTATTTTGGAATTCTTTCTTTCAAATACCCAGAAGCTGGGAGCATTTTTACTACCCAAATTGAAACACTAAAGGTTACTGCTCAATTACACAGGAAATACAGTATATGAGGAAAAATATGGTGATTTTTCCGGGTGGGGATTACTGGTAAGAGATTATTACTAAGGGGTGTCTGACAAATCCCGCCCCCCCCTTCAGCGAGTTTACCTTTTCTTCTCCCTTAACCATAGCTCACAACTGTCCCAATGTTCGCAATGACAGCTCAGCCCACAGTCCCGGATTCTTACTGAAAAGTTCCTCATTTCCCTTTAATCTCCTGCACTAAATGCTGAAAATGATACAAATTTAATTAAAAAGTAGCTTTTGGCAGAGGGCCCAGAAATCTTAACAAGCTTCACCTGAACTTAGATACAAATGTTTCTCAAACTTAATTAAAAAGTAGCTTTTGGCAGAGAGCCCAGAAAGTTAACAAGCCACACCTGCACTGAGATGCAATTGTAATTAATAAACTAAACAGGACTTTTTTTAACAAAACTGTAATAACACATATAACAGACCCCAAAACCCCCAGAAAGATGTTCAAACTTTAAATAACCTGCCAAATTTAGTCAAATAGGAGTGGTATTTAGGGGGTGTGGTCACAAAAATGGGGGTGGTCAAAAAAAAATCTTTCTTTTTGTCCCTCTTTCCATTTTCAAAATGTTGGGAGGTATGCCTTAACACTGAGTTTAGGTAACTAGATCTTCTAACAATTTCTTTGTAGTTAAGTCACTGGCGCAGACTTACTGCTCCCACTGTGGTGGGAAATTGCACTAGTGCAGTTGCCCATAGGCACCAACAAGCAGTTTATTATGTTTAGTATGCTACAAATTAGAAAATAAAAGCCAAGATATCATTGGTTGCTATGGGAAATGGAATGTAGAACCTATAATTATAAATTAGCCCAACTGTACTCTGGCCCAGGGCCAAGGTCTGGTTACTAGTGATGACTCCTATGTGAAGTGCTTATGACCTTGGGTAAATCATTTAATATCCCTGCAGCTCAGACAACATAAAAACATAAGCTTGCAGCACAAGGGCCAAGGGCAGAGAGATTCATCTTACTGTCTCTGTAGGAGATCAGCAGTCTGTTAGTGCACGATACCTTCAGCTTACCCTTCTGTATAAGAATCAAGATATTGATGAATTACCCAAATTGTCTTTTGGCCAGAGTATAGAATGCATTTTCTCCCCAGCTATAAGATGGGCCCCATGAAAATACATATTTACATATTATTTTGCATAGATATCAGTGCCATAAAGGTCAGTGACTTTTGCCAGTAGTCATTTAAGTGTTAATGTTTTAAGCATTTTCCAATGTTCCTTTGCCATATCTACTAGATGCTTGTGGGAATCTATTAATACAGGTTGGCAGTGAAAATGTTAATATTATTGGCACCCTTGAGACATTATGCCTTCTGCCCTTGGATGCTCAAACGTTTCAGCTGCAACATCTGGTTTCCTGTTTGTGCTGTTAAACCGATATTTTTTTTTATAGTCTCTGAGCAGTTTTTTTTTTAACTTTCCCATGAAGGCAATAATAACAAAATATGATCATTTAATGCCATAGGTTTTGGACAAATTCCAAAAGAAAAGATACAGTTGGGTTAAAACTCTTATAATTAAGGGAGTATAAGTCTAAAATCTGACAGTTAACATTGATTTTTGGTCAATGAACGCACATGCCTAAGCTATATATGGTTGTATATGTATATAAAAGTGCATGTGTGTTCGTGTATAGAGTGCCCTGCAAAAGTGTACAGTTCTCCCATATTACTGAAAAACAAGTTTTGCTAAACCACCAATCTAGGTCAGGGTCTGAGAAACTTATCCCCCTGTCCCAGGCGAATGATAAAGAAAACAGTCCTGTGTGCTGGCATGGTGCCCTTCTAATTATTATACTGCAGTCATACACTAAAACTTACTACATGTTAAAAGCTGAATGCATGATTTAAAGCCATTAATCGCATTCCTTATTGGTGTAATTAGCCATGTTACTCTGCTCTCATTATGTCTTTTTGTTAATCACAGGGTATTAGAGATCATAAATATTTCTTAACAAAAATGCACAGATTAAAAAAATGCCATCCTTTGTGTCACATAGAGGAATAAACTTGTTACATGGCAAAAATTGCCATTCCCAGTTTTTTTTAAAAATGGCCTGTACTGTTGCCCTGCATGGGTAAAGCTGATGTGTTTGCTTCAAAAACTCTATTATAGTTCTACTTTAGTTCATATAAATAGACTGGTGTGTAGTCATACATAATAGATAACAGATAAGCTGTGTAGAATCCCATTGTATACAACCGAATGTATCTTTTATTAGCTGTTTAACCTGTGCCTTTTCTCCTTTTTCAGCTTTGAATGGCTGTCCCCATGGCTAAACAGCAGCTTTGTTTATATAAACTATAGTAGTGCTCTAAAGCAAACACACTAGTTCTACCACTGTAGAGCAAGAGTACATTATATTTAATGTTATCTTAGATTTGCAGCACTCTGTCTGGGGCACAGGAAGCAGTGTCATACTGACAGGAGACACAGCCAATAGGAGTTAAATCTGCTGCCAGTACTATGCATGATATAAGGAAGTAAAACAGCAACTGTAGTGCTAATAAGGGTCACTGACCCCTCCGAGCACAGGGTCTGTGCAGAAGTGAAGGATCAGTAGTGGCATGTATATCTCTTTAGATCAGGGGTGGGCAAACTTTTTGGCTCACGGGCCACATTTACTCACCCCCGGACCGGGGCAGGGCCAGGCCAGCGTTACGCCCCCTTCGTCTCTTTAATTCCGGCCCGCCAATGACTCCAAGTCTCGCGTGATGAGACTTGGCGTCGTCGGCGGGCCGGATTAAAAAGGCCAAGGGGCCGGATGTGGCCCGCGGGCCGTAGTTTGCCCACCCCTGCTTTAGATGCTCATTTTTTGCTATCAATATGGCAAAGATTGTTCTATTAATGTGAAATGTTAGATTTGTGAATGTTCTACAAATATGAACAACCCGTTTAACAATGGCATGGTAAGAGAAAAGCTTCCATGTGCAGATCTCACATATTCCCAGTTTAACTAGTTTGTAGGGTACACATAACATTGGCAGGAGCTGAATTTCTAAGCATGCACAAAGCAAGGAGCATTTGCTGTGTAGACACTGCTTTTCTAGAAAGCAGTTAGTGCATAGGGGTAAAAAAGAGCAAGGGAAAATATCTTTGGTCAGTCAGCATAATAATAAATAGACACACCTGGGCCTTGGAGATGTACATGCAGTTGTAATCATGAATGTTTCAATTGAAGAATGCATGTTATGGTGCTTATGCCAGTTGAGAATGAAGTTTATGTGTTTCAGGAATTTTTCTTGGTATTAGTGCATTTTAGCAATTAAATATTTGTTTATAGCTTTTGTACTCTGTAGAAAAAATGCTCAATAAAACATAATACTTGGGGTCATGTACTCCCACAGAATCTCGTGTTTATTTTTACATGCCTTAAATACCAGTACATTGTACACTGTCCATTTAGAACAGTATATTCAGTGTGCTTTTTGCCCAATGTGCATTAGAAATTCCTCTTAAGGCTGTGACAGACAGCAGACTAGTTGCCACGCGACTCCCCGAAAATGCCATCTCCCCGAAATGCCATCCCACCGGTGACAATGCAAATCGCCAGTGGGATGGCATACGCGGCGCAGCGATTTGCCGAAGTTGCCATCCCACTGGCGATTTACATTCTAGCCGGTGGGATGGCATTTCGGGGAGATTAGTCGCCCGCGACAAGGGAGATTTGTTGTGCGGCGACTAATCTTCCCATCTGTCACAGCCCTTAAACTCATAAAATAAATGCCTGAATGTGAACCCTAATTCTTGTTGCTGTTCAGGGCCAGAGAAAGATGACAGTCTGCAGGTACTGAGATAATGTAGCATATATTAGCCTGTTGAAGTTCTTCTCTGGCTAAAGCTAATGAATTGAATACATTATCTACTAAATAAAAGTACCTTTTGTTCTTTGATTTGGTAATGGATTCACTTTGATATAACTCTGTGAATCAACTTTGGAGATGTTATTGTCCTTAGATTATGAGAGGGTGTGAAATTAAAAACATTGTGTCACCATTTTTGTGAGTGCAAACCTAGTTTTCAACAATTCTTCTATCTGATGTACAATTACATATAAAAAGTCTGAGTCACTGTCATTAAACTAAAACATTTAATTTGTGGATGAAAGCAATGCATAGCATGGTGTGTAAAGTTGTGTTTTTTTTTTGGTTTTTTTTTTAGAGAAAAATGCACTTCACCTTTGTTTCTGTGTTTGCGTGGCTGAAATTTGAGATTGGTTACTTCCTTCTTGGCACAAATGGCAGCAACCTAATCATGCTTTATGTCTACCATTCTTGATTTAGGCTCAGTAGCAGAGCCAAGAACCATGGCAAGATCAGTTTTTCTAACAGAGAAAATTGAAAAAATTCAAAAAGCTACATGTAATGCATGAGTGTAGTTGTAAAATGCACATTCAGATTAGTAGTAACTATAAAATCCATAAAGAGATGTCTGATAAGACTGGAGGACAATTAACTGTGTATGTTGTAGGAATGTTAGCTGTTGATGAACTACATCATTATACAATTGCTACAGTCTAGGTTTTAGAGCAAAGATTTCTTTAGAGCAGGGTTCCCCAACCTTTTTTACCCATGAGCCACACTCAAATGTAAAAAGAGTTGGGAGTAACACAAGCATGAAAAATGTTCATGAGGGTGCTGAATAAGGGCTGTGATTGGCTATTTCGTAGCTCCTATGTAGACTGGCAGTCTAAACGAGGCTCTGTTTGGCAGAACAACTAGTATTTATGCAACCAAGACTTGCCTTCAATCAAGGAATTCAAAAATAAGCACCTGCTTTGAGGCCACTGGGAGCAACATCCAAGGGGATCAACATGTTGCTCACAAACCACTGGTTGGGGATAACTGCTTTAGAGTATGACACGTGGCTGCTGCTTGCCCTGGACCATTTCTTAATTTGAATGGGTTGGAGCAGACAGTTGGGGGCAAGTAGCAGCATTTTGATCATCGCCACAAAATACTTATGGACCTCTAGAAGAGGATTTTTAGCCATTGTCAGCAGCTAGGTACAAGCAGAAAAAAATCTGAAACATTCCAGTGTATTTGTTTATTTTGCACATTAGATTTAAAAAAAAAAAAAAATATATCCCTTTCTAGCTTATGCTTTAAACACCCCCCCCCCCCCTCGTTTAGTATCAATGTTGTTACTGTTTTATGTAAGTTAACTTTCTTACTGTATACATTTTAGGCATCATTTCTTCAAAATACTAAAGTAGAAAATTGTATCCATAAAGAGGCTTTTTGGTTTTGGGTGCTTTACATTTTATTAATGTTTCCATAAAACAAAATAAGTTTTTTTTTGTTTTTTTTACATTGAGATTCTTTGTGCATTAACACATCCAGAGGGTTGATGAATATATGGAAAAATGGATTTGAGCTTTTACACCGTGTCTACAATGTGACAATAAATCTCTTTTTTTTTCCTTTTAAAATGTCTAGAGGCATGATTTATGATTGCCTAACATATTACTAAACTCCTGGTAGGTGTTTTACTTGGCAGAAACGGCATCAAGCGATTTTGTAAACCTTTTAGTACCACTTTTTTTTGGTATCTAATTCACTTTAAAATATATGGAAAAAAAAATATTGAATAGTGGAGTGGTCCTAATATTATCCCAGCAAAATGTCTTTTTTCTGAGCTTAGTTGAACTATTGACAGGTTTAATAAAGAAAAAATTTGCAAAGTTGTTTATATGTTAATATACAGATATAGGATACATTATTTGGAAACCCATTATCCAGAAAGCTCCCAATTATGGGAAGGCCATCTCCCATAGACTCAATTCTAATCAAATAATCACATTCATTTTTTAAATGAATTTCTTTTTTCTGTAATAATACAACTGTACTTGATCCCAACGGAGGATATAAGCAATCCTTATTGAAGACAAAACAATTAGGGATGCATCCACTATTTTCGGATTCGGCCGAACCCCAAATCCCTCATAAAAGATTTGTCCGATTAACGAACCAAATCCGAATAATAATTTGTATGTAAATTAGGATATGGAAGGGTTAAAGAAAAATTGTCAACTTCCGTGACAAAAAGTCGTGGTTTTAAGCATTCGGATTCTGGCCAGGAGCGTGGATTCGGGCCGTATCTGAATCCGGCTGAAAAAGGCCGAATCTTGGCTGCATGCCGGACCGAATCCTGAATTCGGTGCCTCCCTAAAAACAATCCTATTAGGTTTATTTAATGTGTAAATTATTTTTTAGTAGACTTAAGGTATGGAGATCCAAATTATAAAAACCCCAGGTCCCAAGCATTCCGGATAAATGGTCCCATACCTGTGCTAGTAAACCATCACCTAATATGAGAGGTAAGCCTCCTGTTACTATGGCAGCAGTAATTCCAGTGCTAGAAATCTAGTACTGAAAGTACCTGTGAAACACAGACATGTCCCAGCACGTCCAATGCTTTTAATACTGCTCCCCATCAACATTCTATTTCATACTAATTGCCATTTATGTCTGTCTTCTGCATACCTTTCTTCCTCTTTTTGTTGCTTCATTCGTATTAACGTTACTGACTCCCCACTGATTGGTAGACACCTCCTCCAGTCATTAGACCAGTGTCAGAAGAAATGTATTCACATTTATAATGGTCAGAACAGTGTTAAAGTATCTAATTCTATTTTATTTTAAATATCTCTCTGTAAATATCTGTGTCTTTCTGAGTTAGTTGTTTCAGTACCTTTGGATGCTGCAAACCCTCTTTCACACCACTAATTTTGTCGCAAGTACAAAATGATACAGACAAATGTGAAGTGGATCTGACAACTCACTTGTGTCACTGTTCATTCTGATATTAACGCTGTTAAAGCAGTATACCACAAAAATGTTTTTGTGCAGGCATCTGTACACGATTACAGAATAATGCATATGTATTCAGAAACACTGTTATTGACTTTTATTTTTTTAATGGGACACACTATTGTGTGCATTCTACTATTTATTTTCTGTGGATGTATAAGGGTGCATCATATGGGGAACAATAGCTTCTGTTTAAAAGGACATTACAAGGAGCGATCAGAGCCAACTATCAGAAAATGTTGTCTTATAATACTAAATGGCCCAGCAAAGTTATGCTTTTTGTAAGGGCCACCAGGCCATATATACTGCCTTATCTTCCAGAGAGAGGCTAAAAAAATGTTTACAACCTGGGCTCCCTAAAGTCATATTGGCTTTCCTTTCAAGTGGTGGTCCCGGAAGTGAGTGTTCTTAAAGTTTATCTGCTTCCATCCTACATTCTGACCCAAACGTGCCAGAAATTTTAGTCTGCTACCTGTTGCTAGACTTCCCTGATCTAATCATTTGAACTGCAATACCAACATTAAATTAAATTAGGTACAATTAATACTTTGATCTTACCCAAATAATGATTTATCCCTTTTAGTTTTATTAATTTTTTTCACTGTCTGTAATTTATATAATAGAGGTAAAATATGGGATGGAGCTGCATTTTAAAAGCATTTTCATCAGTTGCTCCCTTGCTAAGCTTCAAATTGCTTATAATTACTGTATCGTACATGAGTGGGCGTAATTTTCTGGTAAACTAACCATTCTGTTCAGTCTCATTATACATAGACCCAGCCGCCTCTAAACAGATTCTGACATCTCTCATCTCAACAGCGATCATTTTGCTGTACTTAACACAAAGGCAAACCCTGCTTTCAGACTTCTTTACACAATCTCAAAACCGCAAAGGTAGCCCCAAATATTGTATCTTGACTCACACTGAAACCAAAAAATTGTGCTGGTACCTGGCTCTGTGTTACCATGGAATAAGCACTTAAGCTTCTTATTCTTTGCACTATTCTCACAGTGTCAGTTGCTGTTTTGTTTCTTGCCCAGTTAATTCTTTCTTTACCATCATTAAAAAAACAAACAAAACCTGTCAAATACCAATGTGGAATTTATAATGCAAAAGTAGTTTTTAGTTATTCTAAAAGGTTACAGGGACTTATTCTGTATTTCTTTGTACAGTCGCGAGATGCAAACTCTTTACAAGAGCATAAATCAGGAAATATGACTATGAAGATTTACATTCATGCAGGTCATGGTATATCTAATATAAGTAAATATTGAGCAGCTCGAATTGCTACGTAATCATTGAAGGAGTGTGCCTTATCTATTAGGTGTAGAATGGCAGCTGAGTGTTGCCCTATAGAGTTAGCCCTCCTATGTTGAGCCATTCACTTGATGAGCAGCTGCTTCGTCTCCCCAGTTTAAAGGTCTGTGCACTTCTCGTTACATTGCACTGCGTATGCCACATTGCTTTGTTTTTCCTTTGGTGTTGGATCCTTCAGGTGTACCAGTTTTTGTCTCAATGTGTGGCAAGGTTTGAAAAGCACAGAAATATGTGGTGTTTGTTAAAAAATCCTATTTACAGGGTAACCCTTTTGAAATAAAAAATAACAAAAGTGGTATAAAGGTGATACCTTTATTGGCTAACTAAGATAACCATAGCAAGAATCAGCTTGAAAAAGGAACTAAAATGTTCTGAAAGCTTGCTATGGTTATCTTAGTTAGCCAATAAAGGTATCACCTTTATACCACTTTTGTTATTTTTTATTTCAAAAGGGTTACCCTGTAAACATTTTTTGACTGGCTAACACGGTGCATCACCTTTTCCTGCATCTACAATTAAAAAATCCTCTGACACTGTTACATTTGGGATGACTATAGGTGTCACCCCTCTGGGTTATCCACTATTTGGAAAGGGCTGTGGTGGACTCCGCTTCTGTTTATAGAATCTGTAGCCTGGATGGGCCCAAAGCAATGTCAACTTCAACTCATATCTAATCAGGGCTTGTACAGGCTTTTTATGTCATCAGGCCAATTTGGCACACTACAAACTACAAAGTTAAACTATTCTTTTCTAGATATATCTTCTCTCAGTTGTTTCAGATTTAGTGGAGCTGTCCAGGCTTTTCCAAGTAGCAGGTGATTATCCAGCATACAGCTCTACATACATAGAGAACTTTTCAGGCCTTTGGAAAATGTCAGGCTCCTGATGGTCCAAGCCGGCAGCTTATTGAAAAGGGTCCTCTAACAGGCCTATCCGACTGATATCTGGCCAAAAATCAGCCAGATGCCGATCTGGCAGGTTTACAAATCCCATGGGGTCGAGGAGCACATTAGCGTGTTGATGTTCTCCTTTGGTGAGGTTGCCAGTCGAGCGGATCTTTCAGTGTATGGGCACCTCAACTTAAAGTAAACAAAGACAGGAGGAGCAGAGTAGCGAGAGAGAGTCTGGTAATGAAAATCTGGTATCCTAAACAATGCTTAGTGATATCAGTATAAGTCTACTGACATCAGCTGTGACGCATGGCTTGTGAAAACTTTAGTATTATATAATATAATATTACAAGTCATCTGAGAATTCCATGGCTGTGATTTGCTTTTGTTAACTTTTTCCCCTTCTGCCTGTCCGCCAACCTCTGACTAGGCCTGGGGACTTAGAAGTAGCTAAAGCTACTATAGCTATAGTTATCCTTTAAAATGTATTGAAAGTTTGATGCTTATATCAGTTAAGGCTTTAAAAAATTAATTCAGCGTGGCTTTTGGAGGCACTTTATAAAGTCAAACAGAGTTTTATGAAAGATATCATTAGAGGCTCTCGGTGAGATTTAAGATATATTTACCAGACAGCTGGTATGGTAGCTCCCACTCTATCAATATTTATAGTCATACTCCCACTCTATTATTGATCTATAACATAAATTAAATCTAAACAAAAAGAACGCATTTTTACTTCATAGCTATCTCGTATGCATTTTTTAAATTCACTGTGTGTTTACATGGATATGAATTGTCTGCTTCATTTTTTTTTCAATCAATATTGTATTACACCCTTTGATAAAATAAAAGCAATAAATATGTTTGCCAAAGCTTATTGGCTGGAGCAATGCATATATATTTTCCTTTGTATTGTTTGACTTCGTTTGCATTAGTTCAGCCTTGTTCTGCTCAGGGTCTTATGTGTATCCCTCACGTGTGAGTGCCCTATATCCCAGGGGCAGAAGGTTCTTTAATGTTCTGATTAAAGCCAGCTCAATCAAGGACAAGTAACCATTACAACCTGTAAATGGAACACAATTAGTAATTGTTAACTAGATTCTCTAAGTACTTATGCTGAGATCTGAAACATTAAAAGTGGACTTTTCTGAGTTTTTCTTGAAAACGTTTCACCACTCATCCGAGTGGCTTCTTCAGTTCAAATGACTGGTAGGGAATTCCCCGGTATTTAAACTCTTGATGGTAGTAGAGTCACAGACATCCAATCACAATGGTTCCATTGAACTTGTTCAGTTAGGTGTTAGCTGAAACTGACAGGTGTAAGAAGGTATGATCCAATCACAATGGTACCAAGATTCTCATTGATGAAGGTGTTAATCTTTCAAAGTACATGACTGGAAGTGTGAACTGTTGTGAAACTGCCGGGGTAAGGATGTCAATGCGCCATTGTATGTTGGTGACAAGCGGTGTCTCAGGCCCCCTCCTCTGTTCAGGGATGGTTTTTCCAGGTTGGCATAAATGGCCTCTTTCACACCTCTTTCAAACCATCTGTCCTCTCGGTCCAAAATATGCACGTTACTGTCCTCAAAAGAGTGACCTTTTTCTTTGAGGTGTAGATAGACCGCTGAGTCTTGTCCTGAGGAGTTTGCCCGCCTATGTTGGGCCATTCTCTTACAGAGAGGTTGTTTTGTCTCCCCAATGTATAAGTCTGAGCACTCTTCACTACACTGGACAGCATAGACCATATTACTTTTCATGTGCTTGGGTGTTGGGTCTTTCGGGTGCACCAGCTTCTGTCTCAGGGTGTGTTCAGGCTGTGTTCCTCCCTTCTGTTTGTAGGTCTGGTCTTTCTGTTGGTCTTTGATTTGGTAGGCACCAAATCAGAAGGGAGGAACACAGCAGGCGAAACAACATAGTCATTCCATATGTTGCTGGAACATCAGAAAAACTTAGGAGAATTTTCAACAAACATAGCATTCCTGTGTTTTTCAATCCCAGCAACACCCTGAGACAGAAGCTGGTGCACCCGAAAGACCCAACACCCAAGCACATGAAAAGTAATGTGGTCTATGCTGTCCAGTGTAGTGAAGAGTGCTCAGACTTATACATTGGGGAGACAAAACAACCTCTCTGTAAGAGAATGGCCCAATATAGGCTGGCAAACTCCTCAGGACAAGACTCAGCGGTCTATCTACACCTCAAAGAAAAAGGTCACTCTTTTGAGGACAGTAACATGCATATTTTGGACCGAGAGGACAGATGGTTTGAAAGAGGTGTGAAAGAGGCCATTTATGCCAACCTGGAAAAACCATCCCTGAACAGAGGAGGGGGCCTGAGACACCGCTTGTCACCAACATACAATGGCGCGTTGACATCCTTACCCCGGCAGTTTCACAACAGTTCACACTTCCAGTCATGTACTTTGAAGGATTAACACCTTCATCAATGAGAATCTTGGTACCATTGTGATTGGATCATACCTTCTTACACCTGTCAGTTTCAGCTAACACCTAACTGAACAAGTTCAATGGAACCATTGTGATTGGATGTCTGTGACTCTACTACCATCAAGAGTTTAAATACCGGGGAATTCCCTACCAGTCATTTGAACTGAAGAAGCCACTCGGATGAGTGGTGAAACGTTTTCAAGAAAAACTCAGAAAAGTCCAGTTGTTTTAGACTTAATTCTACTAGATACTGTATATCATGACCTGGATGAATGAGAATCTTCATAGACATTAAAAGTGGAATAATACCTACACTGGAAAATGTGGAGAACTAGTACTCACCATAGAGTTTAGTGCACAAAGACTTGCTGTAGAACATACAGAGGTCATTACTCAGCTCTGAGAGTGATCAGGTATTAATCCCGTAATTAACTTACATGACAGCTTGTCTGTGTAATTTAAAGCCTTGGTTACAAATCTCCACTTTTTCTTATTGCCTCTGAGATTTCTTTCTGTTAACCCACATTCTTCTAAACACCCATGAACTTTTAAATGTTAAATGATTTAAAACATTTTTTCATCTGCAATAATACTCACTACATTGCATAAAGATATGCCAAGCTTTGAATCCTAGCTTTGAACTATCTTCTATAGAAGAGGTTCCAACTGGAAGCCTCTCAAGGGATTTTTGTGGGCAGTCCTAACCAAGCGCTTCATAAATGTATTTGTGTGAAATCATCATTTATAATCCAGTCCTGAAACACTTAGTACATGTATGGGGTATGTTATCCGGAAGCCAGTTATCTAGAAAGTTCCAAATTACATAAAGGTCATCTCCCATAGAGTCCATTATAAGCAAATAATTCTAATTTTTAAAGAAAATGTCCTTTTTATTTATAATAATAAAACAGTACCTTGTACATATAAGAGCACATCACACCTGTACTGGGAGAACAATGCTAACAATGATTATATAGCTATAAATTATTTTGCACCTGACCACTTGGATTTATTTTTTCTTGCTTAGATGGAAGTAACTCTTTATAATAATACATTTAGGCATATGTTGTTTCTGCAGTTCTTCTTCGCATTCTAATCTCTGCTAGACAAATAAGGCTCTTTGCCACCACTCATAACATTTTATTATACCAACTATTGCATTAGGTATATAGCTGCAATTGAACATAAATTTGGTCTACCTGCCCTTTGTTTGGCTGTGCTTTCATTTGAGTTAATTTTTTGCCCCACCCAGAGTCCCATCTTTTGTGCCTTTTGGCTGTGTATGTACTTGTTTTTTTCTTTATTTAAACTTTGGCTTCTAACTTTCACGCCACTGACACTTTTATTGGCAAATACACGTTCTCCTAAATGACTGCAATAAATATTCCTAGATTAAAACACATCAAGTTGCCAAAAGACACCTAGTTACAAACGATTTATAGACAGAGTAACATTCTTTCAGTATGTTAGCTAAGAAGTAATAATTGGTTATTATCAGTTGTATCCATATGTATTTTGCTTGTGTGTGTGTGTATAACTTTATTTACATAGGGCTATTTTCTATACAAAGCACTTGTTTACAGGGCAGTGGAAGTACATATGGGGGGAGGGACAAACATTGAAGTGTATATGTATATATATACAGTGGCTTGCAAAAGTATTCGGCCCCCTTGAACTTTTCCACATTTTGTCACATTACAGCCACAAACATGAATCAATTTTATTGGAATTCCACGTGAAAGACCAATACAAAGTGGTGTACACGTGAGAAGTGGAACGAAAATCATACATGATTCCAAACATTTTTTACAAATAAATAACTGCAAAGTGGGGTGTGCGTAATTATTCAGCCCCCTGAGTCAATACTTTGTAGAACCACCTTTTGCTGCAATCACAGCTGCCAGTCTTTTAGGGTATGTCTCTACCAGCTTTGCACATCTAGATTTCAGTCTCTAGATGTGCAAAGCTGGTAGAGACATACCCTAAAAGACTGGCAGCTGTGATTGCAGCAAAAGGTGGTTCTACAAAGTATTGACTCAGGGGGCTGAATAATTACACACACCCCACTTTGCAGTTATTTATTTGTAAAAAATGTTTGGAATCATGTATGATTTTCGTTCCACTTCTCACGTGTACACCACTTTGTATTGGTCTTTCACGTGGAATTCCAATAAAATTGATTCATGTTTGTGGCTGTAATGTGACAAAATGTGGAAAAGTTCAAGGGGGCCGAATACTTTTGCAAGCCACTGTGTGTATATATATATATATATATATATATATTATACACAACACACACAGATTGTGTCACATGCTAGGGTATAGAGGAGCTTGTATTATAGTTGCAAAGACTCGAAGAATGATGCTGCTGTGAGCAAGATAAGAAATGAATTTGATATGATTGAAGAGATGCCTGTAGTAGTCATATATAGAGCTGAACTGAAGTGCAATGCTTTAGTCCAGCATCCTCATGGTTAGCCTGGGTGTAGTATTCCGCTGCTTTCCAGAAAGCTGTATGACCTCTTAACTGCGCATTGCAACAGCAGGAGGAATTTTTAAAGGCAGGTGGAACAAAAGGCTGTTTATAGTCACAAGTAGGCCAAGGTAATATTTCATCTATATTCCAAGCTTTTCCCTGTGGGGTGCATTTAAACCTTCCTCAACTCCCATGCAGGATATTTCCCCTGTTGGTGGAACTTCTGGAGGGAATGAGCGAGTGCGGCAGGTCACACAGACAAGACTCTCTGAGCAATATGAAGTACTGTATTTCTTCTAAAATCTTGGTCTGTTGCTTAAATATCTGCCTAAAGCATATTTTTTAAGCTTTATTATGGGTTAAGAGTCTGCATTTTCAAAAGTGTATAATATAAATAAAAACATGTTCACTCACATGAGCCATAAACTAAGTGCTTCCTATTGACAAAACGGAATGTTCCCAAAGGAACATTTTAAATGATCAAACAGCCCTTTGTGTCATTGGCCTTATTTCAAAGACTTATTTGCAGGACTGTTAGCTGCCAGGGCCTGTGATATATTTAATTAGGAAAACAGCATAAATGAGAAGCTGGGATTCATTACTTTAAAGTATCCCTTTAAGTTATTTGCTTGGTTAAGATTGCATTTTAGCTCTCCTTTCCCTTTGGGCATTTACAGGATTCAGAGGTTTGTTTCTGTTGATATCATTGTATAACTGGCGAACGTTTTAATGGTAAGCACGAAAATCTTTCTGACACCTTTCCATATTTTAGCAGCTGAGCTTCTGAACGCAGCCTAGTGTTCAAAATCCTTTGCCAACGTTTCATTTTTTTAAACAATTACTATAACAGCCGCTAATTTTAGAACCTTATCTATAGTTTATTTCTGTAAGTTTACATAGCAAGGATTCTGCAGGCAGTAATGTTCTAGTATAATGGGATTGTATGAAAATGGTAATTCTGTCATGGGAAGTTGGAACCTGCCATTTCAAATTAGTATAAACTGAGAAGTGAGCATTACTGACATTGTGAATATAGTAATTGGGGTTGATTTCTTGGCACAGTGCCGATGCTGACTGACTAGCGTCTCGCAAGTTAATTATAGCACAGTTAACAGAGAGAGGAGGTATTTAACAGTAAGAGAGATAAAATGTGCAAGGGCTCTCTGTAATAATGTAAAGGCTCTTGGTTTTTTTGGGGTTTTTTTTTTTGGGTGGATAATGGTGTCTGATTTCCTAAGCAATAGCTGAAAATGAGCCCCCATTTCTGTGCTTCAATTGGACTGTGATCTTTTATGGCATCAGCCATGTGAGCGTTGTTATTAAAATTTAGTTTAATTTTTTTTTACACTAAGAACTTTTTTTTGTCTCTCTTCACCAAAATATATGGTTCAGTAATGTAAACCTTAGCCTTTTTTTCTACAGAAAGTCATTGCAGATTTTGACTAGGCAAAACCCATTCTATCCTAACAGTCAGAAGTGTTAAGGTCTGCTGAAAATTCATCAACCAAGCAGGCCCAGAAGGTCACAAAGGCCCAGGCCTAGGGGTGGCATGCCGCCCAACCGCATTTATTTTTCCCAGAGCTCTGGGGAAATTGTGAGCAAAAGATTTGTTTAACTCTTCTGCATGCCCATTCCTCAGTGCTCCGGGACCAGAAGATGCGGAGCATGAGCAAAGAGGGGCGGTGGGGAGGACATGAGTAAAGAGCTACTGCACATGTGCAGGGGAGGGGCATGACGTAAGGTGGCCTAGGGGCGCCCAAACCAAAAAATACTAGAATAGAATGATGAATAAGGGAAAATAATTTTTACCTATGACAGTTTCAGTGTGGATTTTTTTTTCTCAAAGTGTTTCAGCAACTGGGAAAAGTCATTATTAGCAATGCCCAATAAGTTTTAGATAGAAGGGGGGTGGGGTGCGACATGGATCAGTTAATACTCAAGCAGAGGAAGAATCTTATCATACTGCTGCACCAAGTCTTTGCTTCAGTATTGAAATTAAAAATTTTAATTTTTGCTAACCATGTTGAAATGTTGAATGTATGACCGTATGGCACTGGTCTTCCATGTGATCGATTACTTTGCTTTGTCTGCTGATATTGTCATATACATGCCCATTATGGTCACTGCTGAACTGGTTTCAGTTAGGAATTGATCTTAATTATGCCCCCACCCCTCCCCAGTATAGGTGAAGGTCTGTTATGTCACTCAAAAATTCCTGGCAAGAAAAGTCCGGGCAAATATTTCTGCCATCTTTATCTGCATCTCTGTAAAATTGTAGTGTCCCTTCAGATCAGGAGAAAACAATCATAATCGTTAAGTGAACTGTAAACTGCAGACTGGAACATGACTTTAGTTATATTTTGGGCACGCCATCAGTGGTGGCATTATTTTTTTCCTCTTTCAGCCTGATTAATAAATCCATTGTTATATTTTTCTTAGAAGCAAATGAGCATTTTCCATTGAATGTCACAAGGGATTTAAAGCCTAATGATTTTCTGGCCTGCAGGTGCTTCCACTGTCGCATCCTGATTCCATGGGCTGTTTGTTTCCCATCGTGCCACATACTCAGTGCACATTATTTTCTCTTGATCATATGAAATGCCTTTCATTTCCTTCATCACAAATTCTTGCTATGATGTCTCCATAAAACTGTCTTGTAATCTTTGAATGCTTTCATAATGATTATTGAAAGAGGCGTAGTGCATTCCTTGTACTCTCATTACATTATTACAAGGAACGCTTCTCGCTTTGGTTTGTCCTGGCTTGATTTTTGGGAGGTGACTTTTTTTTATTAAGAAATTAACAGGAACAGTTTAGCAATTTGATTACATGAATGTTTTTTTCATTCAACAAGATACAACCTGCAAACATATTTTTATTTAAGCTTGGAAACAACACATCTTAATAGCTCTACTGAAATTTCCAGTCTCTGCCTTAGGGGGCCAGCAAACGGCTGCCTAGCGGATCAAGTGGAATTAAAGCTAATTACATAAATGGTCAGCGTGCTGTGTTAGTAGTATGCAGATTATACTTTTTTTCATTGCTGCTCGTTCCCAACATTGCCTCACAGAGCTATGCCGTTCTTAAATAGTCACATCCTTTTCCTGCCTGCACTGTATATAATAACACAGTGCAGGGCACATCTGTGTCTGCAAGTTATAAACATATTGTATGGTAACTTAAATTGGCTATGCACTATAAGATCTAAGATCTGCTTGTTTGCAAGGTCACCAAACAAGCAGATCTTTCCCCCAATATGCCTACCTAAGGGCCAAATTATCGAATTACAATGAGGGGTATAGGACCGAGGACTGCATCAATGAGCAGATGTGGTCCCTGGTCCAACGGGGAAAACAAACCTGCCAGATTGATACCTGGTCCCCATACATGGGCAGATAAGCTGCCAAATCAGTTGGAAGGACTCAAATCGGCACCTTTAATCTGTCCATCTATGGCCACCTTTAGAAAGATGTCCGATGTCAGAGAGGTGGAAAGCAGGCCAGTGTATTTGGTAGTTTTACATAATAAGTTTTTGAAGTATTTGCTTTTCTTGCTTTGTAGCTCTCCTGTTTGGCATTAGCTTGCTCTGGAGTTGGTAGGGCCACTAAAACCCAACAAAGACCCCACAGTTGTTCTAGCAATGAGAGCATGACCATAGCTTCCACTAATTTTTGTTCACACACACAACAATTCCAGCCTTGCTCTAGCTTTCCTATTCTGAGCATAGCAGTTTAATAAATTCTGGATATTGCAGACTGTGCTTTCTTGACCTATTTCTGTGTAGTTTAATAAGCCAGCTTAATAAATGAAACGGCAAAACAACTAATAAAGCCTTGTGTCATTGTGGCCATACCTGATCTTACTAGTTCTAGCAAGGAGTTGACTGTACAGTGCAGGTTCTGCTGTAGGAGACCTGCCTTAAGCTGGTCATACATGGGTAGATTTAAGATTTGGCCCCTTCAGGCAGAGTTTTCAGGGTATCTGCCAGTGTACGGGCCCTGGCAGATGACCGGTGTAATAGATATCTAATGGAATTTTAGCAGGTCAGGTATAAAATCCCGTAGGGACAAGGTCTGCATTAGGTGTATGTCTGGAGGCTTCCTGAGTGCACCTTGGAGTAATTTTGTTATTTGAGTGCAAGTTAAAGTAGACATATTGTGTGGAAAGCGATACTGTGCCAATGAATTGTACTCCTCTAAATATAGAAGGAATGTGCTTTAAAAAGTAGGGATGCACCGAATCCAGGACTATTCTCCCTTTTTCTGGCAGGGTTTGGCCGAACTGAATCTGAATCCTTAAAATTGTGTGACTTTTCATCACATAAACGCAGAAGTTTCTGTTTACATCTTCTATGCCTTAATTTGCATATTCAAATTAGGATTTGATTCGGTATTCACGCAAAACTATTACCAAAATAGTGGATTTGGTGCATCCCTATTTAAAAGTAGTGTTTCTGGCCGATTTATTGAATATTTCTCCAAAAATCCCACTAGCCCCGCCCATCTGTTTCACTTTTTGCTGCCTTCTTTCCCAGGCTGTGCAGGGGAGCCTGCAGCACTGCACTGTAGGATAGGAATCAATCAGTAGCTAGGCTGACCTGATAGGGAACCGAAGCCTGTGTTTCTGCAGGGCTGTGATTGGCCATTTTTCTCCTACTGTGTGTCAGACACAGACGTTAGGACACACCCATCCCTCATTTCAAAAGGACAGGGACCATAGAGGATCTATAGGGAGCTATAGATTTCCCTACAGATTTTTACAGTATTAATTTTTATATCAAATTGAAACCAGCACCATATATTATTCATAATTGCCTACAAAATTACAAGATTTCATTTATCCTGTATGTCTCTTTTAAAAGAGTTAACTGAGAACCTTTATACATAAAGTCTAAAAAAAATGTTATGAAAGAAAAATAACAGCTCTATTAAAACTGGTGTAAAATGAAATGGAATTATAAAAATACTTAATAATTAGGTGATAGTATCCTATATAGAGCATTCATGGGAAGTGTGGCCTATAAAAAAAAAAAAAACTGAAGCCATGAAGCTTATGATACCTTGCTCTTGTACTAATTTGACTTGCACTACAGATGTTAGGAGCCGAAGTCTGCTCTATGTGCCTGCGGCCAGGCCGACGCTGTGGCTCCGGGTGCGGGCACAGAAGAGCACTGATTCAAGCGTAGGAGTGGATTGCAGGCCTGCATTTATCCACAGTCTGTGAAAACATAGTGTGTGGCATAAGCCTTAGTTGAGTTGGACTTACTACTTTACTTTAGAACTCAATTAAAAAATGCAGGATTCCAAACTAAACTGAAGTTTTTCATGACAGTTGTAATCACGCCATGAACCATCTGGGACAATTCTAAATGTACAAAAATGCAAAAGTATCTATTATTTAGAAATTACACACTATTTGAGCTCCCAAACTCTGAGAGAGTAATTATATGGAATGTAATCTCACTGCTGAATCACTGGCTTGTTTAATCTATGCAGGTAATGCCTGCCCACATACTATTGCTCCTCCTATGACTGAAAGGCATGCGTTGCATGGGGGTTATAATGTTTCATTCAGTCACTGAATTGTTGGTAAGTAATTTGTTACAGACTTTCACATCTGTACATTGAATCTGTACTTAATTCTTTATTTTTCTGCTTTTGTTTATGACATTCACAGTATCAAAGTGAAGCTAAGCAGGAAAGAAACATGACAAGAAGCTTTTAAAAATAATTTATATTCACGTTGAGACTCTTTGTAGACTGGCTTAATTGAAGGGTGAGGATTAGTAGCAGTAAAATTAGTCCCAAAGTTCTAACTGTCTAGATGGCTGTGGAAGGATGACTGGGCCTTTTCTAGGGCTGCCAATTGCATGGCGTGTTTGCTAATCTTCTGGCTCCAAGTGTTATGACATCATGGGAATGGAGCAGTGATTGGGGCCGGCTGGAAGTATACAGAACATAAAAAGAATCAGTTAGACATTAGAAACTTTAGTAATCAGATATTGGAAATACAT
The DNA here is from genome assembly GCF_000004195.4 of Xenopus tropicalis. Taxonomy (NCBI): domain Eukaryota; kingdom Metazoa; phylum Chordata; class Amphibia; order Anura; family Pipidae; genus Xenopus; species Xenopus tropicalis. The sequence goes on along the minus strand of NC_030678.2, from coordinate 46,460,291 downwards.
GTGTTTTGCCTTAGACAATTGAGAAGTAGCACACCACATACTAATGAGAATTTATAAATGATTTTCCTACTGTAAGAAAGACTTTTCTTTTTTTTGCTCAAAACATAGCTGCAGATACAGTGCCTATGACTGTGAATTTAAAACTGGAAGCCAGTGTGTCCTCTTCGCTTGCCTGCTACAGCTTTTAGCACTAGCCTTTCAACATTGTTCAGCATATAGTTTGATATATCATGAACATAAAGACACCTGTCTTGATGATATGATAATTTGTAGATGTGATAGGTAGGTTAGAAGGGCCTTGTTCTTAAAAACAGCACATTTTGGTTAGGAAATCATCTTCAGAAAAAAATATTTGTACATGCACAGATATTGATACAACAATATCTGTCCTATATATATATATATATATATATATATATATATATATAATCACTAATACAGCAGGACCAGAAATAGGGGTAGGTGGAAGAGGCACCTGCCTAGGCAACAACAATGGGGGGGGGGTTACCAGGCAGGTACCTCTCCTGCCTACCCCTAATCCACACTCCAGCGGTAGTGCATAATAAGCCTTTCTCTCCTAGGTCAGCCCCCTGATATTCCCAGACTGCAGTATCCATTTAACCCCACCCCATGAAGGTGACCCTGGCTGTTTGCACCCCTAGAAATACATCATTTGTTTGGTCAGTGAGAGTTGCAATAATTTGTATTTACAGTTCCTTCAATGAAACAAGAAGACTGGAATCTGTTTCTGTATGTCATTACAGACATTAATGAAACATTTTTGGTTGGTGGATGCATTTGGTTGGATATATCCAATCTTGCCCACCAGCCCACCAGAAAATCACCTGGCAGGGTTCACTCAAGGAAAAAACCTTAACTAAACCTTAGACCTCTACAATAGCACTATCATTTAGCACTTATTAAATGTAATGTGTGTGAGACTAGATCTTCCATATCAATATCTTGAGTGGGCCTAATTGGATGTAAGCTTTGTCTTGATTTTTTTTTGGTTACAGCCCAACTACCCAAGTGAATATGCGTTTTTCTACCAACCGATAAATTTAATCTATTCTTCCGTAGGGCTTATGTAAGGATACGGGTAGATAAATCTAACCAAATATGCCACTACTGATAACTGTAAAGCATTATTCAAAGGTTTATACACAGTGTTTTGGTCAATATCAGAGCTAGAGTGACTTTGACTTTCTTTGTTTGCATGATGATTTCCTGGTCACCCATGCTGCCTAGGCAAGTATCACGTAATTTGTAATCATTCAGGTATGTGCTCACGCTGGTTCCTTGTTTGATTGCATACATATTTATATTTAGGCATATTTTTATATTTTGTACCACATGACAAACTGCTTATATTTGTTAGATTTCAAATTTTGTTATATTTAGATTGCTTATAATTTCTTAGATTTAATTACCCAACTGATAATTCTTTCTCTGCAATTTACAAGGATACGAAAATTCTGTTTAGAAATCCGTTATCTATTACAAGGAAAAAGGGGCAACGAGAATTGATTTCATTTTAAATGTAGCTCTTTATGACTGTTAAAAAAACAGTGTTGTGTGCATTTACCATACAAAATGGATGTGCTGATTAGATATATTAGCAGGGAATTAGATGACTATTTGAATTCTTAATGAATTTCAGCCTGTTAAAAGATCACCAACAGCTATGTATAAAGCTGAACACTCACATTTCGGCATGATTCTTTTTATGGCATTTCATCACACGCAAGTGTTCTGTGACCCTTGAAAGGAATTTTAGGAGTAGTGCCATTACATTTTATTTAGCTGAGCAATGTTTTTTTTTTTTTTTCTTTAATAGAATCAGACACTGTGATAGCAAAAAAAAAAATCAATGAGGTCATGGTTTTTATTATAAAAACACCTAGAGATTAAGCATTCCTCCCTAAATTGTACAGGCGTTCTCTGGTTTATATAGATTTATATCAGCTCCTGACAACAGGACCCAGACAGGCTTAGGTCAGACACCAAGCTAGTATATCATTTTATGGCCAGTATGTTACTGTTGCATGGTGGTAGATGATAGGTGTCTGGTTCATATGTTAATAGTTCTAATATGTAGTTATTCATTTTCAATTAAGTCTAAAAACTTGGTTTATTATGGGCACAGAACATCCCTTCTCTCCATTTCCATCAAGTTTCTGCTTCCTTTGTATCTGCATTTCCTGAAGGGTGGCTACATTGTCAGTATTAAAATAGTGGAAACTGTTGGTCAAATTGAATCTTATTTTTTTTTTCTATTAAGGCTTGTATATCTGTTAATTTAAGCATAGTTGACAAACTATGTGAACTAATATTTGTCACTTTTCACATGTGAAACAATTTAGAGCCACATGAAATCAAGATCTTGGTTTGGCTAAAAATTTGAACTGGGCAACTATAATGGATTCCCAGCCACATCTTTAATACTGCTGACTTTCAGGAAAGTGTTTTAATTTTGGCATTTGCCACTTCATCAAGATCATATCAACTTTTAATGAAAAACTATACCCCCAAACAGTGTCTCTGTAATATATATTGCATAAAACTCTGTTTCCTTTAAATAAACCATTTTTAGTAGTATGTGCCAGTATATCTCAAATAGAAAATGTACATTTTAAATAAGTAAGGCCCGCCCCCTGGGATCAGACAATGCGCACACACAAACCAAAGGCACACATACATGTTAGGTTGCACAAGCCAATTAATGGACAAAGTTCTGTCTTTTACTCCCACACTACTTCCTGTTACAGTTAGATCTGCATTATTTCCAGTTATCTCTGAGGGAACTCACAAACCATCACAAAATGTTGACTCAAGGTAAAAGGGCAATATCTACTGATATATATATATTTCAGGTTGGTTTTAATAGGTCACGTGATATAAATTGTTGCTTAAGTATTCATTCTTGGGGTATAGTTTTCCTTTAAACACCTGCATAGATGATAAGTCAGTTATTGCTGTGATGCCCACGCTTTCCACCCTGTACCTGAAACCATACTTCACTCAGTTATTGCTGGACTGCAGATGCCGGCATACTTTTATAAAAGGTGCTATTATTGGCTTTTCTGAAGGTGCATGGGTTGTTTTATCGGTGCCAGTGCAGGCAACTTGGGGCTCATGGGGCATTTTGTCCTCCAGTCAGTCAAGCAGAAAACAACTGCAGTAAAAATTCTCTACCCCTGTCACCACTTGCCATATGGGAAACATGTTGCCTAAACTAGACTTGGCTGTGACAGGCAGATCCTAGCTCAGAAAGTCATCTTGAGTATAGGTCTGTCTGTCAATGCCATATCTTACTTTAGTTTTATGTTTAAGTGATGTGGATAGGGGCATTTTGATTAATGTTGTTTTCCATTTGCAGCATTGGGCCAAAACACCTTAACTAAGAGCAGAAATACATTAGTTCAGCGCATTTGCTCCTGTTTCCATTATGCACTGGCTTCAGGGTATCTGTAAGTGAATCACGTGTAGCTGACTGTATCTTACCTGTGCTAGGTCAACATACAGTGTAGGTTTAAAGAAGTTCGGCATGATAAAAAGCAAGGAAAAAGCAATGAAGGAATAAAATTCTCTTATATGGAGAACTGCGACCCCAAGATCTGCACCCATACACCCATCGCAAGTGCTACCCGTAAAATACCCACTTTTCTGTGGGTACCTGACCCGATGCAGGATTCTAATACAGTGTAATATAATGATCTTGTTGCTGTTGGTTATATGTTGAATACTGTATTTTTAATTGTTTCATGGGAAGTCAACATGATTGCCATGTAGGGCATCTTTATGTAAAAGGTTAGTTAGTCCTACTGTACATCTAGCCTTTATTTAATGTGTAGGGCATCTAGGCTTTATATTATAGGAGGCTAACACTTACAATAAATGAAATATTGCAACGTTCCCTGACATTTATGCCCTTGGATTCCAATAAAGAATTTAAATTATGAATAGTTGATGGTTTAAATTGATGTTTTATGTTGAATGCTGGCTGTAATTTCCCCTCTGAGGATTGTTATACCGAGAAACAGATGGTTTTCCAGAGTAACAAATTACTTGAATATATATAGAGAAAAAGAGAGAGACAGACAGAAAGCCAGAATTGAAATACTTTGTAAAATAAATTTTAGACATATATATATATAAATAATTTTTAGATATAAAATAATATCAACATGTAGAACCCTCTACACTCATGGGGCTTAAATTATGTGCACAAATTTAATGGTGTAAGTCAATGTTTCGGTCCTACACAGAGGACCTTTATCAAGACATCACAAACAGTTCCCCAAACAGAGTTATATTTATATTTATACACATCCACAATACAATCCGCACTCTGAATTTCTGATCAAACTTTATTCAGTGGTGCCTGGGTGCAGCTTGGGAAGTTTGACGCATTCAAAAAATGTCATAAGCGCATTCCAAGGACTTTCATAAAAATTCACACTGGAACAAGGACAGCACTCCTAGGATTTAAAGAATTGTAAACAAAATGTAAATGCAAAAATAGAAAGGTTTATTACTCAATAATTATTAAGTATTATTACTCAATAGAAAGGTTTATTACTCAACGTGTCGGTCTCACACAGAAACCTTCATCTTGAGTGAAAAACAAAAAACATATATATTTTGTACATACATACAATCTAAGTTTCCATGAGCCTTATATCTATGCCAGTTATGGTTTGGCAAGTCTAAAATGTATATATGTTGAAAAACAGGATTGGGGCAGGGTCCTTAAAGGATTTTCATGTGGGGCTCAGTAAATTCTAGTTATGTAATTGGTTTCATGGAAAGAAGCCACTGAAGGTGTTAGGGTGTGAGGTACCAGAATCGGAACTAGTGGTTGATAAAAAAGGGCACGTACCTAGGGAGCAATAGTGGTAGTGGGAGTGGGCGCTAGGGCCTTCCCTCTTCTGCATGCCTATACCTCACTCTAGCCCTTTTGCAACTCTTTGCAACCCTTTTGAGCAGGTTGGAGAAAGTAGGTGTATTTGTCACTGGCAAGTTGGGGGTGGGGGTGTAGCACTTCTAGGACATTGTTATACTTTGATCCAGCACTGTTGGGTACAAATTCTTTAAATCAGGTACTCATCAACTATGGGGCCCATAAATACATTGTAATACCTAGGGCAAGGGCACACTAAGCGGATTCACTACTTTCCTCCACAGCCGGTGCAGAAGAAAGCGGATTAGTTTTTATGCCCACACCTCTGTAGCACCAGTGACAGGCCTGGCATGGGCCTGTGTGTCGTCTATAAAAACCGCCTGTGGAGGAAAGGGGTCAATCTGCTTAGTGTGCCCTTGTCCTAAGGAGTGGCATAAAGTGGAACATCATTATCTCTTTTAAACTTATACCTACACTAGCAAATGATAATTAAAGTGTGGTGCTGAACTTGTTCCAAACCAATTTTGTAGTGTCACAAAGCTGATTCTGTCATTTAATTCTTGTCCCCTGAGAGGAAAGGTTAAGAAACACTGTATTAAGTGTTTATCAGTGAAGGCAGCTGGTGTCAAGGCCCTGCTTGTGTAATGTACACAGATCTGACATCTACAGAATATATGACCAAATATGGTCAGCTTTAAAATGTTTATTGAATGCAAGGGTCTGTATGTATTGCTAATATCCCTTCACTACCCATATGTTTTAAAGTGGTAAGATATATATAAATTGCAAGATTTTGGATTGTGCCATACATGGTGTTCACATAGTTGCCTGGGTTTTGTTTTTCCCTTGTAGCTTCAGGACCAGGTACATAGCAATTTGGTATGAATTAGGATGAAGCAGAAAAACCCATGGGAATGGGATTGAGATAAATTTAGTGATTCGCTGAATTATACTGTATTTTTCCATCCCAGATCATTTTGACCGGGGGACATTTAGCAATCACTTGAATTGTTTCTATGTATAGCTTTCAGATAAATCTTTTATGTACCGTTCTTTCCTTTTTTTTAATTTGGTAACATCTAAAGATGCATATTTATGTAGAATGTTTATATAGAATGTCACACTACACTAGTTTGTATTAAGGAGTAACAACCCTATAGATTTGAATTTAAAGCACACCTAGTACCTTCCTGGTTCCCCCATCTTTCTATTATTCTTGGGGGTTGTAAAGCATTCTGTGCTCAGGGTTTACTTTACTACTGAACATGCCCATTAGGAAATTCTGTACTCTTGCGTATGCCCCAAGCTTGGAGAAAGAGTACTGCACCAGAGAAAGCTGGAAATTTAGTCTCACTTTAAGTGCTGTTTGTTGTTTTATCTTATGTTTAACACAAATATATTGGTCATTATCTGTAACCTGTATAATTCATACTGAAACAAATGGGAGGTAAAATTGGAATTATTTTCTTAAAGGAACAGTAACACCAAAAAAAAACAAAGTGTATAACATTTATTACAATATAATGTACTGTTGCCCTACACTGGTAAAAGTTGTGTGTTTGCCTTAGAAAGACTACTATAGTTTATGTAAATAAGCTGCTGTGTACCCATGGGGACAGCCATTCAAAGGAAAAGGCACAGGTTACATAGCAGATAACAGATAAAACACCATTATATTCTACAAAGCTTATCTTTTATCTGCTATGCCTTTTCTCCTTTTTTCCAGCTTTAATGGCTGCCCCCGTGGTTATATAAACTATAGCAGTCTTTCTTTAGCAAACACACAACCTTTAAGGGCTCTGGCACACGGAGGGGATTAGTCGCCCGCAACAAATCTCCCTGTTCGCGGGCGACTAATCTCCCCGATATGCCATCCCACCAGCGAAAATGTAAATCGCCGGTGGGATGGCATACGCGGCAGCGCGATTTCACTGAAATCGCAGAATTTGCCTCGAGACACAGTAACAGTGTTACTGTTCCTCTAAAATGGAAGTTGGCCTTCCTTTAATTCGGAGCTTTCTGGATAATTTGTGCCAAGATAAGAGATATCATGTGCTTTGTATCTTTGCATGCTAAGGCGTCTGGCACACAGGAAGATTCATTTATAGGAGCAGGGGTATCTCGCATTTATATGATTACTGTTCTAAGCATTTGCAATGGCATATGGTAGCCATACACAGGTAGAATTAAGCTGCCGGTTGAAGTACTTCATACTGATTCAGGGCCAAATCATCAAATTAGCCTGGTATAGCCACCTTTGCTGTGCATCTCAGGAGGAAAGATCTGCTCTTTTTGCAACCTCACCAAACAAGCAGATCTTATAGTGTATGACTACCTTTAGGGCTCTGGCACACGAGGAAGCTTAGTCACTCGCGACAGATCTCCCTTGTTGCTGGCGACTAATCTCCCCGATATGACATACCACTGGCGAAAATGTAAATCGCCGATGGGATGGCATATGCGACGACGTGATCGCCGAAGTTGCCTCTCAAGGCAAATTTGTCGATTTCCGCAAATCGCGCCACCGTGTATGCCATCCCACCGGCGATTTACATTTTCGCTGGTGGGATGTTGTATCGGGGAGTTTAGTCGCCCACAACAAGGGAGATTTGTCGCGGGCGACTAAGCTTCCTCGTGTGCCAGAGCCCTAAAGGTAGTCATACACTATAAGATCTGCTTGTTTGGTGAGGTTGCAAAAAGAGCAGATCTTTCCTCCTGAGATGCACAGCAAAGGTGGCTATACCAGGCTAATTTGATGATTTGGCCCTGAATCAGTATGAAGTACTTCAACCGGCAGCTTAATTCTACCTGTGTATGGCTACCATATGCCATTGCAAATGCTTAGAACAGTAATCATATAAATGCGAGATACCCCTGCTCCTATAAATGAATGTATCACTTGTGTACTGAGTTATCTGTTTATAGCACTTTTAATTCTTTTAAGAGCAGAACATACTGGAAATCTCTTGTGTTATATTCTATTTTCTATTTCTCAGTATCATTAGCGTTATTTGTCTGTGGCATGGTAAGGATTTACATTCATTATCAAATGGGCCTCTGTTAACTTCTTTTTTCCTAGGTTTGCTTTAATCATGCACTTTTCTAACCTTGACCTAAACTGGGTATAAAATGCAACAAATAAAATGAGGCAAGCTGAGTTTTTGGCTTTTTCTAAAAGCTGTTCTGCATAATTTTCCATTGCAAAAATTGAAATGAGATGGGTATATAAAATGACCACACAATACTAACTTTGTCCTTCACCAACCTTCAAACATATCTCTACGTGTTTAGTCATTTTCCAACTTAACATATAGCTGGCCCTCTAAAGTCGGTCTTTGTGCTGTGTATTCCGTAACTCTCTAAAATACTGCAACAAGGGATCACTTGTGCAACATTCGATTTTAGAGAAGATAAAGTCCTATCAATTAAAAGTATGATCTATTCTTCTCCAGCTTGGTTATTACAGATGCACACAGCAACAGACTTAATATCCAGATGGCCCCAAGTAAATGGAATGGGGTTAAACATAAAAACACTCTTGAAGTAACAGTTGCTGGTAACTTGTATCTATATAATGGATTTTCTTTAATTAAGTTTAAAAGCAGTCATTGTTTCCTCTGACATCTTTAATGTCAACTCTGTTGGCTTGCAGCTGTAGTGTACGACATCACCAAGAAATCGATGACAGCACTTTTCATGTGTGATGTCATTATAGCATCACTAACCAGTATGTTGAATATTGCTAGCTCAGTGTTAGTGCAGCCAGATCACTCTAATTGGTAACATGATTCCATTATTATTAAAAGCAGCATTTGGCTTTCATAAAATGACCAGTTTCCATTTTTCATATAGTCATGAATTTCCAAATTGCTTCCATAAAATGCCTGTAAAATAATATATGCCTGCTATTTAAATAGCAAAAGTTTTGTGATTTAATTTGAATATATTTCCAAGATAATGTAAAAGGGTGGATCAGGAATAACTTGGAGCACTAAGAACCCACTACAGCTTTTTGTTGTGCACCTCTCAGGTTTGAAATGTCATCTATTGGGTTTCTACAGCTTTGTTACCCTAGCAACCAAGTACCAGTTTAAAAGCCAAAAAAAAATTTGTCTCAAGGGCCAAACAATTGAATTACACGACAGGAACAGAACCCGTCGGAGCGAGGACTGCATCAATGAGCTGAAGCAGCCCTCAATCCAATGACGAAATCAAACCTGCCCAACCCATATCTGGCCAATTTTAGGCCAGATAATGATCTGGTAGGCCCGTTGGGGGTGCCCATACACGGGCAGATGAGCTGCAGAATTGATCTGATTATCAGGGATCCAGTAATGTCTCCATGAAGATCACAAGGCTGTGTTTTTGCAACAAGAATCATGAAAAAAGGAAAGAACCATAGGTTATTGTAGGCTAGTGCTGAATGAACCTGTTTCTGATGGTAATACAATACATGGTTTATTGATATAATACTTAAGTTAATGAATACGGACAATCACATTGCTCCCAGAGTACCAGGATATTTTTCTCAGGATATCTGGATAAGGTGACTGACTACAGAGTTGTCATAGTCCCAACCCTCCTGTTAAAAAAAAAAAAACATCATCCTTCATAACTTTACAGTCAACTCGGGCAGACTCCTGCATTAATTGTATGCCGACATCTAATAATACTACTCTGTATGAGGGATGCTTCTTATTGGAGACATTACCTGCTTAACTGGGAAACCTGCCTTGTGGCCTTGTAAAAGCTGGCAAAGAAAACGAGGTTTTAAATATCATTTTCTCAGCTATTTTAAAAGGGGGAACATTATATGCATATAGTTTTGGCTCACTGTCACTCACTTTTTGCTTAGTAGGTTCTGGCACTGGTTCTGTTATTCAGCTTCCACCTGTGTCATTCAGAAACAGTATCACAGGTTGCTTGGTGTTATGTTCGCTACCTTCCTTCTACTTACTGTATGTGATCTCCAGCAGCATGTTCTCCCTCACTTGGAAATACCCCTTCCTACATATTGTCTCGCTGCCCGGCCCTGTATGTTTAGTCTTCGTGTTTTTAGTTTTATGAATGGCTGTGTGTTTAGGCTGTCAGATACAAATACAGCTCCCAGCAGGCATGCTGGAAATCGTAGTTCAGTTGCTAGGCTGCAGAGTGAATGTAGTTAATTTCAAACAGTGGTTAAGGATATACAACAGCTGGTGGTAATTTCCATAATTTTGACTGGATAAAAATGTCCAAGTGTTGGCAAAATAAAGGTGTACAACAGATGAGAAAGGGTTTTTTTTTTTTGCAGCACAAAAGTAATAGTTCCTATCTGTATGCAGAGCTGTGTAGGACATGCTTTGCTTACAACTGTTTTCTATGATTACCGCCTTTTAGTAACAACCACGCAATTGCCTGGGAGTTCAAGTACCTGCTACGTTTTTGCCGCCCACCCCCCAGCAATTAAAGATATTTTGTTTAAATAAAAAATGCCCTTCTGTCCGGTCTTGTCTCCGGCAGCAGACAACCTATCAGAAGGGCATTTCAATTAGACCTTGATAAGTGAATGGTATTTGCTAATCTTTGGTGGGTGTGCATAATGGCTCATGTTCAAAGAAGTGAAGAAATGCATCAGGAATCCTGGCTCTGCTGGTTTCCCTTCCACGCTGATTGTCAGGAAATGGCACATTCATTTGTCTGGCTCGGTAATCGGCATCATGTAGATAAAGAAATAACGCTACAGCGCTTCATTATGATAACTCAGTTTAGACATTTTCAAGGAAACAGTCACCTAAATTGGGATTTATGCACAGACTACCATTCTCTAACAGGGCCTAAAGCTTTTTGTACCTGTAACACAACCTTTTTAAAGCTGTGACACAACTGATATTTTGTTTTTTTCCCTTTGACATTAAGGTGTACTTTAAAAAAAAAAGAAAAAAAAAAAGTTTTTAATGTTATTCAGATGTTTCCCAAAACATAGTCACAGTTAAAGGGAAATACTCTCCATTAGCATTCTTTTAATACTGCTGCTATACAACTGATACGTTATATATACTAAAACTGAGTTGAGTGTAGTATAGTATATAAACTAAGCAAATGAGTATAGGTAAGTAGAACTAAATATGAATAGGCCTTACTTTAAAGGAACAATAACGCCAAAAATTTTGAGTTTTAAGTTAATTAAAATAATATGTACAGTTGCCCTATATTGGTAAAACTGGTGTGTTTGCTTCAGAAACACTACTATATTTTATATAAATAAGCTGCTAAGTAGCCATGGGGGCAGCCATTCAAAGCTGAAAAAGGCACAGGTTGCATAGCAGATAATGGAGAAGCTATCACTACTACGGGCGACTAATCTCCCCGAAATTGCCGGTGGGATGGCATAAGCAGCGCTTATTTCTTTTCCTGAAGTCGCCCGACGTTTCCTTGTGAGGCAACTTCGGGTGACTGAAGCAATGCACATACCATCCCACCGGCAATTTACATTCTCTGCTTTACAAGCTGCTAAACATAAGGCAAAATAATTAAAAAAAAAAACATAAAAAATGAAGCCCATTCTACCATTGAAACATTAGTCAGTGGTCCTCCAGCCAATTGCCACAACACCTTGCATGCTTTTGGGATTTTTCATCAGAATTCTGTTAATTATATGAAAGGAATTTAGGGGAATTTTAGCCTTGAAAAAGAGCTAATTAATGCTGTATTATTTCATGGTACATATAGCCAGGACCAACAGTGCAGAAAATAGAAAGGCACATAGAAATAATACTCTCCAGAGTGATTACATTATATTTTTTATGATTTAAGTCCCCTTATGTATCTGTATTTGAAAGGGACCAATGCACTGAGATTATTTTTTGGACATGCTGGGGCTATAGGCCCTATGTCATCTGAAAGGGACTCCTGGGAATTGTAGTTTGCAAATGTCAAAGGACTATTTAAGGTCCAGAGATCCCTTTGAAAAATTTGCAGGACTTCATTTTTATGCCCCCTTAAACATCTTTCTTTTCACAATAACAATAGTTTTCTTAATTCCACCCAAAATTATGACATATGCAGTGTTATGAATATCTATAGAGGCTGACACTGCCTGAAGGCAGAAAAGTGAGAGTCTGTGGGTCTTTAAATCCCAGGGTCCAGTAATATAGGCTTTAGATGCATTAATAAGGCTGTTGCACTATTAAAAAAAAAAAAAAAAAAAACTTTCCGTATTCATGTGTCTTCCTTGGCAGAAGAGTGTAAAATGGATTTCTATTTAATGGATACATTGTGTTGTTATGCCCAGCGATGCTTGGAATTATAATTGCTCTACATCTGAAGGAGGAGATTTAACAAGCAATGCGGGTAGTTTATCATTCGCCTAGCATGGGCAAAGTTATAGGAAATCTAAATTAAATGTAGGTGTTTTGAAGATAGTAATGTCAATAAATGACACCAGGCTGGTGCAAATTTGCAGTCTTTAATTGGCACTTCTATTACCTTTTGAGGGGACTTGTGTAGGAAAGGTCGCTATTGTAATGCAGATTTCTGCATGTACGTCTAGAAAGTCTCTCTAATAAAAATTGTATATGTGATGTCTTGATTATATTTCAAGTTGCAGTTGTATTAGAAAGACAAACACCCGAGAAGAAAGAGATACCTATGCAATCCACTTACACCATGGCATTGCAGCGCTCTCATTGCACACTGTCTGATTTATATCTCCCGCATCAGCCTATATTCACCTGAGCACCCTGAGTTGGCTTACGTGCAATCGCACGATACTTCTGTTTAATCATTGCTCTGAGAAATAGGTCAAGAAGAGTAATCTACATCTCCTGCTAGTGAATAATTAAAGCTAATGGAATTTTCACAAGATCTGTGAACGAGAATTTCAGTAACGCTGCAAGCTTATGCAGTTCAAGGTATTTTTTATTTATCACTCCAGTACACAGAAATGTACCTGGTAAATGCGTTTTAAGGCTACACTTCTATTTTTAAAGGCGGCACTGCTGTTAGGTCAAATGGAGGAAAGAAAATCTGTAGTGATTAATTACAAAGTATAGGAAGAGTTTTGCAGCTTGGCAAAAAGTTTGTTACAGCTGGCGCAGGATGTGCAGTTTCAACTAACTCTCTATTTTCTGAATGACACTTAGATAATATCTATAAGCGAGGTTTCAAATTCCCTAAGCTGATGATTACATCAGGTCATTGGTTCGGGGGGGGGGGGCGGTAAACAATTATAGCAACCTGATTTGGCCCACTTAGGTTCTCTAACTTCATTGTTATAAATAAGCTCCTGTGAACTAATAGTGGATGACTGTCAGTATCAGACAGGAATATATAGTTAAATAATTACATAGGGTTGAAAAAAAGACCAGATCCATCAAGTTCAACCCTTCCAAGTAAACCCAGCACACACAAACCTTTACTGACCTATCTATACACTCACATACATAAACTATATATATACAACTACTAATACTAACTGTAGATATTAGTATCACAATAGCCTTGGATACTGTTTGTCCAAGAACTCATCCAGGCCCCTCTTAAAGGCATTAACAGAATCTGCCATTACAACATCACTAGGAAGGGCATTCCCCAACCTCACTGCCCTCACTGGGAAAAACCACCTACGCTGCTTCAAATGGAAGCTCTGTTCCTCTAATCTAAAGGGGGGGGGCCTCTGGTGCATTGATCATTTTTATGGGGAAAAAAGAACACCCCCTCATCTGCCTATAATCCCCTCTAATGTACTTGTACAGGGTAATCATGTCCTCTCACAAGCGCCCCTTTTCCAGAGAAGAAAACCCCAACCGTGACAGTCTAACCTCATAGTTTAAATCTTCCATCCCCTTTACCAGTTTAGTTGAACGTCTCTGCACTCTCTTTAGGTGCTGGAACAATTGAGGGATATTTTTAAATCCAGCAATTCTTAGTAGCTGCTCGCTAAGGATGTGTATTCAGGGAGGGTTTATGCTGCATTTAGTATTGATTACTGGCATCATTACACAATTGATGCTCCCGTGGGTTCTATTAAATAGTTAATTGGGAGCTTAAATTATGTGTAACTTCATTTGTAGCTGCCAGTTTAGAGTGAGAATCACATGATAGTTGAAGCTATGAACTAGAGAGTCTGCTGGCTGAGCCTGTGTTTGGAACCAGAATAATACGACTGCAGTTAATGCTTTCTCACTATTAGCTATGGCTGTATTATAGTTCTCACCACAATATGACAGCATTTGGCACTGTTGGAGTTGGGGCTCAGCAGCAACTGCAGTCAGAGGCATTTTTGTTTCATTTAAGTTTGACAGATCCCAAAATCTGGTGATCATTTGGGTGTTATACAGATATTGGACCCCTTATCCGGAAACCTATTATCTAGAAAGTTACGATTTACAGAAAGGCCATCTCCCATAGACTCCATTATAAGCAAACAATTCTAATTTTTCAACTTGATTTCCTTTTTCTCTGTGATAATAAAACTGTACCTTGTACTTGATCCTAATTAAGATATAATTAATCCTTATTGGAACCAAAACAATACTATTGGGTTTATTTACAGTTTATTATTTTTTTTAGTAGACTTAAGGTAGGATGTCCAAATTACAGAAAGACCCCTTATCCAAAGCATTCTGGATAACTGGTTCCATACCTTTACTATCTTTCTCCTACATTATACAGTATTAAGGGGGTACATTTATGGAACAATGGAAATGTAAAAAAACTGCAATCTTTGAATACCTGCCCCAACCCCCACCATGCACAGTATTTTTTCCCAGGAGGTTTCATATGCATTAGGTTTACATTTGGTGGCGTAGATGGCTAATATTGCTAAAAGGTCAAGTTAGCAGATTGCAGCCATGGGATTAGGAGTCCGACCCCAATATCGACTGTTTTGGTTGTCCAAGGGATGTACAATTGAACACCACCTAAATATTGATTCCCCCTAGTGACCCTTTAATTGTATATGGCAGGGTGATTGATCTCTTTTGGAAAGTGTTGAGAACTGCAGCATTATAGTACCATTCGTTGTGTGAGGTCTTTATAACCACTGTCGTCTCCTCCGCTCCTCTCAGAGCCTCCGTCTTTTTACACCATCCACACCCACTGCGCTCTCTCGTCTTGAACCTTTCTATCTTGCTGCTCCTTACCTCTGGAACTCTATCCCTGAATCCCTCCGTAGGTAACACTCACCCATTCTCTTTAAGAAAAAGCTCAGCTGTTACCTTCTGGAGCACTAAAACATTATTTTGCCCAGTCCTGCGCTTCAGGGCAAATGCCCATACCTGGTGCACTCTTACCTTCCAGTTTGTGCCTGTATTTTACCCAACCACTTAGAATGTAAGCTCTATGGGGCAGGGACCTCCTTCCTACTGTGTCTCATACCACATGACACTTATATATATATATATATATATATATATATATATATATATATATTTATTGTATTTATTTATTATATCACTTGTCCTCCCTGTGTGTAATTTTGTATTCTGTAAGATTGTACAGTGCTGGGTACCCTTGTGGCGCTTTATAAATAAAGTTATACATACATACATACTGTCACAGGTTGCAAGAATTAAAGAAAGCTTGTCTTGTTTCATTGTTTAATTCTCTGGTTTAGCATCTGGAAACTTGTGATCTTAAATTAGCTAATCCAAAAACGTTAAATTTGTGCCACTTTGCAAAATCTATGGTATTGACACTCAATTATAATCTATGGCACGCAAAGGAAGGAGATGATTCTGGCAGCAAAATTCCCTGCGGTGCCATGCTTGGCTGCAGATGTTAACAGAAGACTGCTAAACCTTTAGGGTGAAGACACATAGAGCTACTAGTAGCAGCTACTTTTTCATGGCTCAACACTCATAGAGACAATTATTAGTAAATGATCAGCATTGTCTATTTTAGTAGGCGTGACAAGTAGCTGCCACTAGTACCTTTATGTATCTGCACCCTAATGAAAATTTTACCTGTTTCATCCTCAAAGACCAGGCACTATATACAGCATAATAGAATTATTCAAGAGGATTAAATCAACAAATTCATTTTTCACAACCAGACTTAAAGCATAGAAAGCAGGATGGGCAGCCTCCATGCAGCCATCTTCAATGTGAGCTTTTCTGCATTTGTAAAGGTTTTACAGACTCTCATTGAACATTGTTACCCTGCCAGAAGGGAGAAAAAATTCCATTTGGCTGGAGCTCTACTTTAAAATAGAACTGGAAATGAAGGACTGCCCTGTGAGAATTAAAGCTGCCAAGGTCTAAACATGGCCTGCTATTTTACAGTTTGACTGGATTAGTAACAAAAGTAATTTTACTGCCATCAGCCTTACTGTTTGAGGGATGTTTTGAATCACTTCTCCTATGACATCTATAGTATGCATGTATTGGATATACTGGCACGCAGGCTATTTCTGTAAATGCAAGTAACTTTTATGGGCTGTGGAAAAACATATATAGAAGTCAATGCGATACGTTCATAGCTGTTCTTTTCTTCAGTTGCTTCTATCTCACAGTATAGTATGTGTAAGAGCCAATGTGATTTGCTTGCTTAACCGCTCTCATTATCTCTTCTCTTTGTTACAGGACTTGCGCAAACAGGTAGCTCCGTTATTAAAGAGTTTCCAAGCAGAGGTAAGAAAATCTATTAATTTCTTAAACCTTTGAAGAGTGTTTTAACCCTTAAACCGCTAACTATTTAGGTACTGTCTCTTCAGGAGGGAATGTAACATCCTGTAAAAAACATAGTACTGGTATAGCATCCCTTATCTGGAAACCCATTATCCAGAAGGCTCCAAATTACAGGAAGGCTGTTACAAGAAATTCAATTTTTTTTTTAAAAATGATTTCCTTTTCCTCTGTAGTAATGAAACAGTGCCTTGTGCTTGATTTAAGCTAAGATATAATCTATCCTTATTGGAGGCAATTGGGTTTATTTAATGTTTAAATGATTTAGTAGACTCAAGGTATGGTGATCTAAATTACAGAAAGATCCCTTATCCAGAAACCCCCAAGTCTCGAACATTCTATATAAGAGGTTCCAAATCTGTACCTACATATCCAGGTTTATGGTTACGCTTTTGGATGAACACATTTCCTAGCAAAATACTTCCTTTTAGTGCAATTAAACCCTGATAAACTCTGGCAGTGAAAGGTTTAATGCCAAGCCTGTGGTAAACTAACCGTACAGATACCAAAATTATTTGTACCGTTTTTGGTACATTTATTTTGGGGCAGATGATCTTATCTTACCTATAAGCAATTGGCTTGTGCAGGCCTCGGGATCCAATTTTTAGCAGTGGTGTCAACCTAGAGAACATATGATCATTTAAACTTCAAGGAGATTTTATCGGATGGTGTTGGATCAACTAAGTGCATCCTATAAGTTTGATGTAGTTGCATGGGTCAAAATATAATATACGAAAATCTGATGTGTAAACTACATGAAAGGATCCAGCACGCACCTGTTGGAAGGGAACGCTGCATGCTAGTTACGTCTGCATCCAACATGTCTGCCAGACTTTTTTTCTCTCATTGATATACATTGACTGTCGGATGTAGATGCAGGAACAAATCACACCAGTTGACTTTATCTGATCCAACTACATTACAGCCTATGGAGATCAGGTTTTGTAGGATCCTACACAATCTCAAGGTGTTGTTTGCCGTTGCAGAACAAGATTTGACCCACAAAATTAGATCAAAATCTCCCATGGATTTTAGCCCTAAGGGCTCTGGCACACGGGGAGACTAGTCGCCCGTGACAAATCTCCCTTTTCACGGGCGACTAATCTCCCCGAATGCCATCCCACCGGCGAGAATGTAAATCGAAATCGCGGAAGTTGCCTTGAGAGGAAACTTCCGCGATCATGGGGGAAAACGCGGCGCCGCGTATACGTGAATGGGATTACAGGTACAACTGAAAACATTGCCTTTACTTAAAGGGGTAACAGCAACCAAAAGAGAAAATTCTTTAAAACCATATCTATTTGTTCAGCGTCCGCAAATAAAAGCATATCTAGGCAAAGCCAATCTGACTGGCCCCCAGCACAGTGACCCAGAACCTCTAATCTATGGTAACCCAATCCTTCTGCACTCTCTAGGCTATGGTCCTTTTGGTCACTGGACAGAGCAGAGTGTACACTGGGTGGTGGGTTGCACAGAAACACAGAAAGTTAAAACTCTGGAATTTGGTAACTTCACCCCATGTATTTGGATGTAGTTTATCAAATCTCACAGCATCCTGTCCCACTTGAACCACTGACCATGCTTCCGAAACATATATTTATTGCAATGAGGAATTATTTACTAATAGACTGTTGAGCAGCTACCAATAAATTACTCTGGTTGAGCAGTTACTTAGTAGTAGGACTGTAACCCCCATATGTAATAAAATGCAGAAACTTTGCCCTGGTGCAATAATCCACAGCAACAAATCATATATTTGCATTTTAATAGACGGCCAGCAGAAAATGTTAGATATCTACCAAACACATTACACATTTACACAACCTATTGTGAAGCACAGAAAATTAGAATAATGCAAAGGAACAAGTGCTCCTGTATTACTGTAGGACATACAGTGCTTTCCAATCCAAACACAATTTTTTATCATTTTGATTCGTATTTATCAAATAGTAGTATTTATAGAAGCATCCATATTTGTCGCTGTCTATTTTGTGTTCTCCCTAAATCCTCCATATGTAGACCAGAAGTACTTGTCGATATAATGAGCTGTAGAATGGCTTGTTGTGGCCTTGTGTGTAGACAGTGTACATGCAGCTACAGTCATAGGAGGGAAACCCTCACACCCTGTATTGTGTATACACTCATGAAAAACATAAATCCTTATAATCAAAATGTTTGCAGTGTCTGTAAATTGAGGCCAAATCCACCCACAGGTAAAAGTCTGTATCAGCTGTTCTAGTCTTCTGGCTTGCATTCCCAATATACCTAGCATAGTGGATATGTACTTACCCCTAACTTTGCTTCTTTAATGTAGGGAGAACCTCTAATGTTCACTGTTTCTTTTCAGAATCATGCAACCCGTTAAGGATCAATAATCTCATATAACTCTGCACTATACATTGGTGCCTATCTTGATGTGAATATTTATATTTTTGAATCAATTTTTTTTATTAGCCCCTCTTTTTAATGTCAATGGTTTATCCAGCTGAGGAAGCTTGTCGGTTAGCTTCCTGTGATATAAAGGTGTAGCTTGCCAGGTACAACGCGCTTGCTCTATCAAAGGTTCCCTGTGTAAGGCTAAACACCCAATTAATAGGATTTGTCTAGCAGGTTCACTCAATGATAGCTCTATTAAGGACTCTCTCAGATCTACCATTCTGTTTTCAGGCCAACTCCATAATTGAAAACATATTTTCTTCTCCTGAGCTGCAGCTGGTTTGGTTCTGCTCATGCAGAAAAGGATATAACCTTGCATAACATAGGAAATGAACGGTTGAGAGAGAAGCCAAATTCAATTTCAGTCAGATATTTTGAGGATAAGTCCATGATCTATGGAAGCAGGGGAATGAAAAGTGTGTGTGTGCGTGGAAAGGAGCGTATTCAGCAGTCTATTAATCACGGCTGGCCTCAACTCGGCTTTGTGCTCTCACATTAGTAGGGATTCTTCTACAAAGGCTGGAGAGGCGCCAGCTCCTCGAGAGTTAACCTCTTCTAGATCATCTGCTGTTTGCAACTCCATGGATATTATGCTGTAGAGGGGAATATATTTGCTGCTGCCAGACCCTTGAAGAGATGTTTTTTCACAACCATTACACATAAGCACATGGAATTCAGTAGCTGGGTTCTAAGTGTGAAACTGAGTGCATACGACACGGGTGGGGGTTGGATTTTCATGTTTCGCTATGGAAACCAAAAGAATAATGTCATGTTATTTATTTCATCATGCTGTTATAATTTTTCTTATTCAACTAATTTTCTGGGACTCTGCTTTATTAAGAGATTTGGGGTCACCATAGAAGTGGCAGGGACTAAGAATCAAATGGTTGACTTAACATGGGGGGAGGGGGGCTTGGATGCAAATAATTAGAGATAGCACAGCACTAAGGTTTCCCAGCCTGAAGGAGGAGGAGGAGGAACATCATTTTGCACAGTTTTGCTGAAAGCTGTGGGGTGAGTTAAGGACAGGAGAGGCGAAGTGGTATTCGTAGGCTGAATCTAGCTGCTTTCTCCACAATATATATGTCATTTAAGAGACAGTAAGGTGAACTGTTTGGGCTGTAATAATAGAAGCTAGAGCGGTGGTACCTGAAGCTTGGGAAGCAAGATTTACATTATTCTAATCTAGTAAAAGCCTTGCTAGCTAGTGTTTGTGTTGGTTTCCCATGGAGCCACAGGGGGCTCTAATTTGTCACTGCTTTGGTAGACACAAATGAATGTGGCTGTGGGCAGTTTCCTTTCTTTTATAGTTGCTGCCTTCTAGCATAAGGAAGAAAGGGGCTTATTTTATTGACTAATAATTATATTGTCTGTGGTTTTGTTTTGCATATATTTTACAAAGTTGGGTTATTCTGGAGGTTGATGCAGGTTGTTCTACAAAGAGCACTTTATTTAATGGCATATATTAATGTAATAATAAGCGTGAAAGCTGTAACACAACTTGCTTTGTGGAGGAAAAGTAGTATAACAAGTAGACAGAAAACTAACCCCATATACTAATGCTATCCAGAAAGCTCAACATTATGGGAAGGTCATCTTCCATTTTAAGCAATTACTTCAAATTTTTTTTTTAATGATTTCCCTTTTTTCTGTATTAATAAAACAGTGCTATTTACTAGAGGATAACTAAATCCATATTGATGCCAAAACAATCATTTTTGGTTTATTTAATGTTTAAATGGTTTCTGGCAGACTTAGGGTTTGATTCATGTTATAAAAGATCCCTTATCCAAAAAATCCCAACTCCCAAGCATTCTTTATAACAGATGCTGTACCTGTACAATATTCCTCTAGGTTGTGCACGAGTGCTCACACACAAATGGTTTTATATTTTTTCTGACCCACCAACTTCACTGTATTCGGTTTTTAAAAGTGTGCACAAAAAACAAAAAACCAACAATGGCCCTGTAACCATGTTATAACAAATGGTTAAAATGCTGACTTAGCTTTACTGAGCAAAAATGTTCAAATAAAAACTCGCAGACATAGGAGGTCACTTGCCATTTTAGTTTTATTGCCTTTAAATTCCCCAATTGTCAGTACAATATTGTTTTAAGGAGTATTTTTAGCCTGTTCCTTAACTCCTACACATCTGTATTTTACCTGCAGTTTTTGAACGCCAGGCTTTACTACAGAACATAGAAAGTGTGATCCTAGCTACGTGGCATACGCATAAGCTGAGTGCATATAAATGAAGAGCGGATGAGTAAGCCAGGGCTATTTGAACTGCACATAGCTCTCAGACATGTGTTTATACAAGATAAGTTTGCACAGACAAATGTGTAAGTCTATATGTAAGCTGGTATATCTAGGGTGAGAGCGGTAATATTTCACTTTGAGGGCTGTGTACAGATCACAAGGGGTCAGATTGAAATATGATGCCTGCACTAATTGAATCTCATTAAGTGTGCTCTCTTCAAACTGCTTTCAAGCTTTCTTTTTTCAGATTACAAATTGTAAACCTTTCTTAGGTTTAAAGTCATATATCATCACTTCCATACAGTTTCTCTTCCTGCAGTTTTACATAGGATTTAAAGGAAGATTAACACTAAAAAAAGGTCACTAATAGATGTGAATGCTTTCATAGTAACGTGGAAGATTCTCTTAAAAAGGTAAACACTGTCATGTAAGGCTTGGGTAACTAAAACTTAAGATGACCGTAAAAGGGTAGTATATAGCTATATACACAGTTGCTTAATTTTAGTTGCACAATGTGCAGGACTTGTGTTACAAAGTCTTCTGCCTGCATTTTTAATGAAATAAAATATATTTACATTTTTATTTTCTTTGTAAACATTACTGGACAAATGTTTTGTTTGTTCCTAAAGTCAATCACTCTTTCCCCCTGTAAACAGAGTAATTTGAATTATTGAACAACAAAGACTCAGCTTCAGCCTTTGTTGGGTTTCAAAATAAGGATCAACCCATTATAGAGAGGACTTTTTGATGGACTGGTCATTTGTATTGCTCACTTCTTCTCTGAAGACAGTGACTTTCTAGAACCTAAAGTGCTGAAGTAAAGGTGGTCTTTTTTTGTCTAGTGCAAGAAATAACGAAAAACAAAGATTATTCTTACTTAACACAATAGATAAAAATTATATTTGTAGCAAGCCTATTCATTGAGCTCTTGTTAAAAAAAAAAAGTAAAGAAGAATCCTGCACCCTAAGCTAACTTCTATCGGGTATAAAATAACACACATTTGTTATACATTAGGAACAATGTAAGAGTGGGTGACAACCACTTGGCCACATAGCACTGTTCCATTTATTTGATCTAATGACCCAAGCAAGATCTAAGCCGATAGGGGGTGGATCTTTGGCTACTCTCATTTTCTCATCTGCCAATGTCCCATCCACCCGCCCAGCTGATGACATTTTCTAATAGGGTCACAGCCCTGTCTATTAAAACTTTTCCCTTGAGTATGTCTAGACAGTCAGGCAGTGTGGTTAAAAAAAAAAAAAAAAACAGACAAACTTCTCAACCAAATCTGGGCAAGTATGGGCAGCTCAAGCCAGGCTGCACTTTAAGAAACAGGTAAAATCAGGGTTGTAAGAGCCGTCTTCCTGCTACTCCCCAAAAAACAGGATGTTAATTGCATTGCCATACATTTTGGTAACATAAGGTGACCTTCCTCAGGGACAGAAGAAACACTGGACTTTCAATAAAAACACTTTTGTTTTGATGCCAAGACCTCAACTCATATCGATATTGATATACCTTGCTGATATATATATATATATATAGAGCTTTATAAATAAAGATATACATACATATATATATGTTTATCTATAGAGAGAGGGAGAGAGATGTGTATATATAGATATATTTCTTTGTTTTCAGTAATATTTAACCTTTAGACCCCTTTTCTAAGCTTTTTTACAAACCATTATTAGTTGCCAATAAATATAGCACATATGGATCCCCACACTCCCCACACATGTGCACTGATCTTCTCCTGTCCAGCTGATTACTGCACATGAAAACAGTGCTATGGGGGTTGAGACAGATACATCTTGAGACTTTTTTTGTACTGGATGAGAAGTACGATATATTGTAAAAATGATCCACCACCAAATCAACATGCTAGTCTGTATATCATAAGTACAAGAAAGTGAAAGGTAAAGTCAGCCCTGAATTGAAGGCAAATATCCCCTGCTAACCCTGCTAATATAAATTTATAGGTGCATGTTTACTTAGGGGTAAAAAATAAAATTTAATCTGAAAATTCTCTTAAAGAATTCTTAACATAGGCTTTTGAAGTACTTTTTGGAGAATTTTGTGCAGAGCTGTCTCTAAATATCCATGTAATGATATCACGGGGGCAGGGTGAACAAACACTTCCATTCCTTCCTATACCATCACCTGTAAGATCAGCACATTGATTTTGAATACACCGGTTAAAATGTATGTTAAAGTCAAAATTATATAGTATAGTATGATTGTATCTCTTTAAAAGCAAGATCCAATTGAAATAAATCTGCATGCTGTAATTAGTACACTGAAACATCTTAAGAAACCAGAGTGAATCACTTTCCTAAAACACAGACTCCGGGCAGCCGCAAAACCTTGAATAGGCAAGTACTATTTAATAGTTACTGTAACGATGGAAGGCTTATGTTTGTGTGCTTAATCTACATTATTTGCTACTCTATGACTTTTTTCACGGTAGCAATGCTATTGCCAAAATCATTGCTTTTTTTCTATTTGAAAATACAAGATTTTGTCCCAGTATTTCCATGGTCATTTGTTTTAAGGGCAAAGTATTTAAAATTTTTAGATCATGTGCATTATATATTTAGTATGCTGCCTCTTTTCAATACCATATTTATTCTACTTTGTTTTTCTATGAAATTCAATAATGCTGGTAAAGGTATATCTTAGGTCAGAGTGCCTCATTTGGGATTTTTATTATGAGACAGAACTCTGACCAGGAATGCACTCAGCTGGACTGGAAATGCCAACTCAGGTCTAGGTTTTTCCATCTTGTTTAGTCCTATAGAAGCCACAAACATCCATAAATCTAGCTAAAGATGAAGTATTTTTTCCTGCAGTACATTCTTTGCCAGCCAACTTGTTTATATTAGAAAATTCTATGCTTAACAGCAGTGTGTGTCTGATAAAATCTTTTATGATATCAGTGTTTGGCAAACCATTTAAAATTGTTGCAGAGCGACACCTCTATGTTAAAGGACTTCTGAATCTAAGATATATAGATCTAAATATATTTTATGTATCTAAATATATTTTATAACATTGTCAAGGCATATGTAAATGTTCCCAAAACATGAAAGCTGATGTTGTAAGTCTTGTGTTATAAGCTATGTTCAGAGGACACTGCTGTGTTCTTCAGTAAGGCTTAACGCGATACCTTAAAAACTACACTTCGAAATATTAATGTACATTAACAGTTACCTAGATTTTGTTGATGATTTCTCACTTATAGTGCTGCTTTTCTAAGTAATTGTTAATTAAAGTTCCTAAACCTGACTGTTCCTTCTCAACCTGTCAGTTACAGCTTCTAATGCTAACGGCTTACTGCTGCATAAATATGGCAGCCCCCTTATAGAGGAACATGGGGGATCAGATAGGTAATTTAAAAGCATCAGGCAAATACTTGTATGGCTTAATTATAAATCTCATGTGAAGACAATGTTATAATAGATGTAAAAAGGTTTCATTTCTGGTGTGAGTATCTCTTTAAGGTTGGGACGTATGTGGCAGATTTATTCATACTCCTCCTTTCTGTGCAAAACAACAAGTGTTCTAGGGTAAAAGTTTGCAGACTTTATCCTCCCATAGTAAAACATTGTGTAAAGCAGGCAGTGACCTGACTTCTGTGCTCTGTACTGACTGGGGCCTAGCAGTTTGTCAGGTGGGATGGCATGGGCTCTCAAATACTCTCAAAATTCTGTAATTGTCCTTTTCATTTTAAGTATTAAAAAAGAAAATAGAATGTAAAAAACAGTTGTGAGACAAGTAACCGAGTTTTGTATTTTGTGTTATATTTAGATTGATGCATTAAGTAAAAGAAGCAAAGAAGCAGAGGCTGCCTTCCTGAACGTTTATAAAAGATTAATTGATGTCCCAGGTAAAAAAATGTTTTCTTTGTGTTAAATATAATTGCTGATCTTTGGGGAGCAGGATAACTCTGCTGCTGAATTGCTATCATAGTATAGTAGTGCTATAATAATTGTTTGAGTGACAGCTGGACCTAAACTTTGTTTCTACACAAAAAAATATATAAATAATAATAATGAAATAAGTTTTAAAAATCTTCTGGTATTTGTTCAAATGAATATAGGTGCATATAGGTTTGGTGCATCCTTGTTTGAATGAATACACACTTTATTTCACTAATGTTTGTGAGCTATACCCTCTGCCGTAGGCAAATCATGCTTATCTGTGACCATCATGGTTCTCCCTGAATGTACACAGAAGTCGCATGTGCCATAGGAAAACTCAAATTGTTTATTTGTATGTATGCCCTCTACAAGTTTCAGTTGTACTGTGATTTATTGTATTAAGGTTAGACCACTATATACTCTATTTATTACAATCGATCTATTCAAACTGAAGCAGATTGTACACAGGAAGACCAACATTTTTTTTGGTGTGGTTTTTAAAGAGTGTATCTTTTGTAGGCCAAATTAGGCTGATTTGGGGCATTTACAGATCTAACCACTGAGTGTTTGGCCAATGGCTTTTTCCCTCCTGTTCAAGCATTTATTCATTCTGCGCAAGCAAGTTGCCAATCAATTTGCAGTAATTTATTACAAACGAGGCCTTACAAAAATTTAATAACCAGGGGTTATGGGATCAGAGGGCCCTGCTCATACAAGCTTAGCATCTAATGCTTGATTTTACTTGATCATGTCCTGCTAAGATATTAAACAGGGAGAATTGAAAACTTCATATGGAGGTAAAATGTTCTAAACTGCTTCTGGCACCTCCCGCTTACTTAATAGGGTTTGAGCTGTGGTGGAAAGGTCCAACATAAAGGCCAAGCACTGATATTTACTTTTCTAGATACACTAATGGGCTCTGGCACACGGGAGATTAGTCGCCCGCGACAAATCTCCCTGTTCGCGGGCGACTAATCTTACCGAGTTGCCATCACCTGCCATCCCACCGGCGAAAGTGTAAGTCGCCGGTGGGATGGCACACACGGCGGCGCAATTTCAGCAAATCGCCGAAGTTGCCTCGCCGATTTCCCGAAATCACGCCGCCGCGTGTGCCATCCCACAATTTGGAGGTGCGCTGTGACTGAATGCTACCCTGATGTTATCCTGTAACTCTGTCCGTGTTATTAGGTAAGGGAGACCCTGACAAGGTTTAGACCAATTCTTGACTATAGCATTAGAAAAATACAGCTTTGTTGTAAACTTGAATTATGTTCTGAAGAGAAGGCATTTTCATGTACTTACTGTAAAGTAGCCTTATAAAATCCAGGCAAGGAAAACCGTACCCACCACGATATATATATATATATATATATATATATATATTGACTGGATCTTTTGGGAACTCAGTTAAAAGTAAGAGGTTTTTCCTCCATAACCCAGGTTTCATTTTAATTATCGTTATATACCAGGTGTGGCTTTTACAGTTCCTAGCAAAGCGACAAGCTTTATTTTTTCTCTCAGTCTAAATATAAATTCAGCCTAAACCTCTTGCGGCTGTAATGACTAATACAATAATATGATTCTTGTTTAATTTTAATAAAATGTTTTTCCTGGACCCATTGCTAGTTGGCATGTTATTGTTATTGTGGTACCACACCTTAAAATATGAAGACTGGCATATATGACTGTGGCCGTATTTTATAACAAGTTTACAAACTACATGAGAAATGTAACATAGTAAGTTAGGTTGAAAATCCATCATGTTCAACCATAATGCCTATATATAACCTGCCTAACTGCTAGTTGATACAGAGAAAGGCAAAAAAACCCCATCTGATGCCTCTCTAATTTGCTCCAGAGGGGAAAAAATTCCTTCCTGTAATAGAAAATAGAGGAAATAAGAAAAAAAAAGCATCCCTGTTACATAAGGTTGAATGTTACCAAAGAGACCGAATGAAGTATTTAATGTATCATCAATGTATATCATCATAACATTATTTGTTATAATACACTAGTGGCTATGAGCTATGTTTACTAAACAGTTCCTCTATGCAGTTGTGTAATATATATGACATTTTGTTGCAGTCATCTAGGCAGATTTTCTCTAAGTGTTTGTACACTTCAGTTTTTAAGCAGTTCTCATTTTTTGGGGGTCCAAAAAATAAATAAAAAGCTGGCCAAACATGCTAAGATCCGCTTGATTGGCAAGGTTGCCAAGCATGCGGATCTTCTCCCGATATCCCCACCTACAGGTGGGTGATATCGGGCTGATTTGGATCAAATCAGAACAATGCGTATAGGCGTCCGTCGGTTCGGGGACCTCATCAACAAGCCGATGTGGTCCTCGATCCAACTAATTTTTAAACCTGCCTGAACGAGATCTGCCCGATTCCAGGCCAGATGTCAATCAGGCAGGCCCATCGTTAGTGCCCATACAGGGGCCGATAAGCTGCCAAATCAGTCTAAGGGACTGATATTGGCAGCTAGAATCGGCCCGTGTATGGCCAACTTTACTCCCTGAGCACTAGGGGAGCAGTAGTAGGGGTACCAGGCATGTACCTCTGCTTCTCCCCCCCACCCTTTAATTCATAGTTGAAGCTGACGGAAGGAAGGGGAGATAATGGGTGATCACTGATGGGGCTTTACCTTAGCCCAAATGTAAATTGGCTTCTCCTGCATTTACATTTAAATGTTTCACCACCGGTGATTCACGCTGACACCAGTGCAAAGGTATGTTCTTGCGTTTTGTTGCTCATGCTTGAGAGGATTACCTACAGGTGATAACGCATCACGTGCCCCTAAAAGACTGAAACCTGCAAAAGCTGCTTCTACAAACACCATGTATCAGTGTGGGGTGGGGGGGTTGTCTTAAGGGGAATATAAACCCCCCAAAATGTGCAGATATTTCTATTTACTCATAATGTGGACTTTGGATTTTGTATTTACTTGTTGTTTTTTTAAATTCTCAATTGAATTTTTGTTTTTCTCTGTCATTGCTTATAAACAAATATAAAATTATTTTGTATTTTTTGTTAAAAAACCGGGATCTCCAATCTAAAACCCATAGCTTAGTGTTAAGAAGTAAAAAAATATTTTCACCTGAATGCTGTTAAATAATGATTTGTAATTCTGTAAGTTGAGTGATCCCTTTTTCTGAAAGGAAACCATTCCTTTGAAAAGTTTTGCAAACCTATTTGTTTTTCCATTTTTTATTCTTTTGTTCCCATTCAGACAACTGACTCTTTCAGGTGAAGCAGACTGGAAGAAAGTAGATGGACCCGTTTGTCAGATCATTTAGACAGAGATCTCATTCATGATACAAGCAGTTTTCTGGCCCAAACCAACACTTTATGATGGTGTGCTTGTTAGTAAATAGTCAGACAAGCTATATGTTGTATAAAGGGAATTTCAAATAAAACGTGTCTAAAGGCCCAATTATGTCTATCCTAAGACATAATACGTGTTTTTCTCCCACAGGGTAAAGCCACATATGCATCTTTATTGCTTTAGGAAAATGCAAATAAAATGAATAATCCTCTGTGAGAGTTAAACCATTGGTGGCAGAATATGGTTGTTCTCCCTCTTAAGGTGGCCATACACAGATTGGCATGTTGATGTAGTCCTCAGACGACTGGACTGAAGGCCCCCGTGTATGATCCGATTGCCATCGATCAATTAGCCCAGTTTGACCACTTATGTATATGACCAAATCAGGCCCAGATCTGCTCATTTGAAGTGGAAATGCTGGGTTATATGTTTTGTCTTTACAGTACTAAGCTACATGAGATAGGCTGAAAGATTGGCCATGTTAAACAAGTCTTAATTTGAAAAATTAGATATAAAAGATTTTATAAGCTTCCTGGCTCTGTAACTTTTGTGTGCTCCACCCCCTTTGAACTCCACTTCAATAACAAGCTGCATATTTAAGTATGTTTGTTTTTTTACTGAAAACCTTGTCAAATTTGAAAATGTACTAGTAATTTTTCCACTGCAGAGTGTCGTTTTTCCACATAAAATGCATAGTAATATAAAGCCGACAGCCAAGTGATGGAGACTACCTCTTATGGCTTGTGAGCAGTTATAAATGGATTTGGTTGCCTTTCCTGGTGACAGTGATATAGTACATAGAAGCCAGGCCTAGAAAGGATTTGCCTTTTCATGGTGAATCTCATTCATTTAGTTTTCCAATTCATTACTTACACAATGTTAAGGCATGTGTTAACGATGGTAAGAATAGAATTCAGCAGGTTAAAGTGGTGGTTTCTCAAGCAAAACCCATTTCCAGAATGGTCATTAAAATAATTGTTTTTGTGTATTTTCTTCTTGTTTTATCCACACTGTTATAAATGCTACTTATTTTGGGAAACTGTAACTGCTGACAGATCTTGTTTTGGCACAAGGTAGTATGGAGCACTTCTAGGCTAATATTAATATTATGCAACTGCTGCTGATCTGTTGCAAGCAAACACCCAGGCAGATGGCCTATGCTTTTCCCTTGCGCCATGTTTTATTAGTCATATACACCAAAAGTGCATACATTTATAAAGCAGAAGGGATCTAGTTACAAACAGCTTAGATATTATAATCACCTTTAAGCACTAGTAGTAGGTCTATAAAGATCAGGCATGTAAAATAACTTTTTAGTTTTCCTTTGGTGTAATCCTATATGTAAAATTTCTGGTAATGTCTGTATATAAAAGGGAATATGCCAGCTGATGTTGTGAAAAGCAGTGCTGGATTTGTGTTACTACATCATTTTATAAATATGCCCCTGTATCTCACTGGCTTATTGTCAGAACACCCACAGATGACACCTTACAAGGAGAGCATTCTTATATTTTTGATCGGAGGCATATACTGAACCCTTAAGCATGGATAACTTAAAGGAACAGTAACACCAAAACTAATATAAGTAATTAAGATATAATGTACTTTTGCCCTGCACTGGTAAACTGGGGAAACCTGTCTCCTTCAGAAATATTATTATTGTGTTTTTATAAGAGCATATAACATATGCTCTGTAGAACACTATTGTATTCTACAGAGCTTATCTACTATGTACTTTTCCCTTTGAATGGCTGCTCCCATGGCCACACAGCTGCTTATCTATACTATTATCTAACAATGATATAGTTACAGTGGTAAAACTTAGCAGAGCAACAGTACATTATATTTGTATTACTTTAAAACATTTGTTCCTTTAATAAAATTTAAGGTATTATATATTTTGTCACCTGTCAGCCATGTGGAGCACAAAATGCATGACTACTATGTGAGAATAAATTTTTTACACATCAGTCCTTGGAGTAGTCAGTTTTCTCATACACATGTTCTGCTCCTATTGCTAAAGAATCCTGGGCCTCCCTTTGGTGAGTTTTACTAATTGTCTGCTGCAAACTTTATATATATATATATATATATATATATATATAAGCTTTGTTTCATTTTCTGAAGTTGCTAGATTATTTCCTCCTGCAGGAAACCTTGTGCGACTTCAGAAACTTGAAGACATGCATATGCCTTTCCACTGGCGATTCACTTTATTGATGGTGGAAGGCATTTTGAGGAGATTAGTTGCCCACAGTTGCTGAGATTAACGGTGGGCAGCTAACCCACGGTGGGCAGCTGTCCCTGTGGGACATCACCCTAACTAGTAAATAGAACTGATTTACTACAATAATAAAAGCCAGGAGTTGCCTGGTCAAATAGTATGTCAGATATATATTCCTTACTTACAAGTAAAGTTTAAATATATATTTTTTTTTCCTATCAGTGGAGCTTTGTGTGTGACTCCTGCCTTATTTTTGTTTTATTTAGAGTAAATTGCTTATACGTCTTGAAGCAAGGCCCAGTGTTTGTGTATTGAAAAGGAAGTCGACCCCTTGTGTTCTTTATTTTCAGAGAGGCTGTCAGGACAGAGCAGCAGCTTGTGCTGGGCTGTTATTTGCTAAATAAATGCCCTGCATATTTCCTCTCTTTATTTTTAAGGCTGTTTTTTTCTCAGGAGACCTCTTTGCTTGGTTCTTCTATTTCCTGATAAGCTTCCCGATAATTTGCCAGGGAGCAGCCTCCTGTGCATTGGCCGTGTTTAGCTTTGCACAGAATCCAGAGCGCATGTGACTGACCTCTTTGTGTGTCCTTGTTTTCATTGTAAAATTAGATCAGGTTGCTCTGTTGTGGACTGACGCAGGAAGCCGATGGCTTGATTGAGCAGATCGCCTTTCAGTGTGGGGCTTGAGGTAATAAAACAGAAAACATAGCCGAGTCTGAATCAGACGGCGTTTGTCCAGGCATCCATTTCTCTATTACCATTTGCTTATTTCTGCCCACTAAATAACTGGGTGGTCTTGACACACTGGAAAGCCAGGCAGCTTTTCATCAGTTGCTCATCAGCATGCTAATTGCTGTATGACTAATTAGGCCCTGAATTCCAGTTGATTTTCTATAATGAGACAGCTGGTTTAATTATGTAATCTTATGATTATATTAGCCCTAAGTGCCCTGGCAAAAAAGTAACGTATGCAGGAATGTGGTGCCATAGCATGAACTGAACACACAAGGGGTTCATTCATCTCCATTCTAATGCAGCGAAAAGGCAGGATTAACTTGTACTGTTCTTTGTGTGAATGGCAGAGTAAAACTAGATTAGCTTGTGGCTAGCACAGTCAGATATTAAAGGGACACTAATATTACATCGCTTCTTGCTCAGTTATGAGAGACCTTTTACTACATTACACTGGTCCTTGGATAGAACTGCAAGCAGTTTTTCTTTTTTATCAAACCATTATTGCTAGTCTCCTTAAAAGCATCAGTTAATGTATGTACCTGTAATAGAAATTAGTGCGTGATACAAAATACTTTACTTTAACTATGGTTATATTGTAATTTTGGGTTGAGAAAAAAAAACAAAAGTCCACCAGGTCCTCCTTGAAATGGCCCTCAGTGCATATATACATATACCTACAACCTATCAGTACACTAAAAGGCAGTTTTCTCAGTCTTGCAACGAGGCAGTGGTTTGAATGAGTGACTCGAATATGAATGGGAGAGGGACTAAATAGTAAGATAAGTAATAAGAAGTAACAATAATAATACAATTGTAAGTTCACAGATCAATCTATTTTCTGTTGCTGGGGTCAGTGACTCCCATTTTAAAGCTAGAATGTTTTGTATATGATAATGATGGTGATGACCAATTGCAAAGTTGCTAGGAATAGGACATTCTATAACCTACTAAAAGTTAACGTAAAGGTGAAACATCCCTTTAATATAGTTTAAGTATTCCACAGATGTCCAGGCTGTAGTTTTATTCAGATAATGACTCGCAAAACTTTCTTCTTTTTATTTTTTGTTGTGCAGGTATAAGATACAATAACTTGTGTCCTTAGATACAAGATTCATTGAGTAAAAGTTTCCAGTTCCGTTGTAACTCAAGCACTCGCTTGTATGAGAATCTCAGATATTGGTCTACTGTCTTTGCTTAATTATTACCATAGTTAAAGGGTCATTTTTTCCCTTTTACTTCTGTTCTTTTGATAGAAGTTCCTTATTTTATCATGAATCCTCGCACTTCCGGATATAATAACTACTGTCATTACCTAATAATTACCCCAGCAACCAGGCTTTTACTGATCTCCTAACTAGTATTTAGATGGCTCGACTGTCTGTCTCCTTTCTAATATGAGATACTGTCTATTTGCGAGAGCTGGGTCCAGTCCAAATTATATGTGAATGAAATACAATAACTCTTTGTTTAACCTATTCAATACAGGGTTGTGGTAGCTGGAACATTTTCCCATAAAACAAGTCTGATCATGCAGAGAGCCCAATAGTGTCATAGTCCTATCAGCTCTCCAGCTCTGGTCGGACTGCTGAGAAAAACCATGTGTCCATGCCTAATGTGTTAACGGATATACAGTATGTTCTTTCAGACTGAGGGTGGTCCAAAAAATGAGTGACTGTTGTTTTGAAGTTAAATGAGCTAGCTAATGTACACTGTTGTTGATCCATTTAGTTTGATGTTTAGCATTCCTCGGCATGAGACTAAATCCTTGCTGCCTTTTTACCATTAAACCTGGCGCCCTCATTAGACATGTATTCAATAATCTTATGAAAGTCTGCTCTTCTCAAGCACCCTGCTATCATGTGTTTCCCAAAGAATTCAGCTGAGCCGCTAATTTAATATTGGAAATCAATGTGTGGTGGCCATTTCAGCTATATAAAGGAAATTGGTAAGCAGCTTGTGGAAGATAAGGGGTGAAAATAACTTCATGTGACCCTTTTCAGTATATTTTTTTTAAAGTTATTTTAAATTGAATTTTAAAATGAATTTAACTTTGATGGTGTAATGCAGTAGTTGCTAAGTTTCTCAGCAGTAGCTTTAGGTTAGCCCCTTGGAACTTTACCTTCACTTTTATCTGTTACAGAGAAATTATTACTTTATATTAATATACTATATTTTCTGGCATTGTAGTTTAGGCAATCAGCAACCTGGCTTACATAGCTTTATATGAGCGTTTAAAGAATGGATCAAATTCATTTTAAAAGTCATTATTTTTGGAATATGAGACAAGGTTGGTTTGTAATGAGGCTCCAGCAGAGGCACAATTTATCTCCTGTGTGCCCTGTCCCCAGTACTCCAGCACTAATGCAGCTAAGCAGCATTCCACCCTAGGCTCAGGCTTCTGGGGCTTTCCCACAAATCTGGGCCTGATGGAAGGTGTAATATCCATCTATGATGTTGCATCTTCCAGCATGAGCAGTGACTGTGAAGTTGGCATACCCTCAGCCTGCACAAGCATTGGCAGTACTTATCTACACAAGGCCCTAACTACCCTTAACCATTTACAGTCATCCCTGGAACTAACCAGAAATAATTACAAAACCACTTTGCTTTATTTGTAACAGCATTAAAATGCAAAACTCCTCTGTAATGCTTATTAGTACAAAGCTCCTTTTTTTTTAGATGGATGTGATGCTATCGTCATGTTTTGCCATATGTTGGTGGAACCAGCTAGTATGCAGCTCTAAAAGTTGGCATGGAACTCACATCAGACTATATAACTCTATTTTAATAGTTTGCCTTCCATGATGTCCTAAAAGTGATTCAACACAATTACTTAAATGCACACATTTTCAAGCTTTGGAAAGCTTTGAAAAGTCGGCAGATTTTGATTTATTTTTACCTGTATTGGCATATTTCAGGATGCAGGAAAAGGTGATGTACCGTGTTAGCCAGTCAAAATGTTTATAGGGTAACCCTTTTGAAATAAAAAATAACAAAAGTGGTATAAAGGTGATACCTTTATTGGCTAAGATAACCATAGCAAGCTTTCAGAACATTCTAGTTCCTTTTTCAAGCTTGAAAAAGGAACTAAAATGTTCTGAAAGCTTGCTATGGTTATCTTAGTTAGCCAATAAAGGTATCACCTTTATACCACTTTTGTTATTTTTTATTTCAAAAGGGTTACCCTGTAAACATATTTCAGGACTAACATCCTAGCATGTCTGCACTTCACTGAGTTAAATTATTGTCTTTTTTTGTAGATCCAGTACCCGCTTTGGATCTGGGACAGCAACTCCAGCTGAAAGTTCAACGTATGCATGATATAGAGACAGAGAATCAGAAGCTCCGAGAAACATTAGATGAATATAACAAAGAGTTTGCTGAAGTAAAAAATCAAGGTAAAAATTACATAAAAGGAGATTTCTTCAGTATTAAACTTGGGATTTCCAGCAGTTTAGCCTTTTTTTCTATACAGGTATGGGACCTGTTATCCAGAATGCTCAGGACCTGGGGTCCGTAATTTGGATCTCCATACTTAAAGGAACAGTAACGCCAAAAATGAAAGTGTATTAAAGTATTTAAAATATAATGTACTGTTACCCTGCACAGGTAAAGTTGTGTATTTGCTAAAGTAACAGTACTATAGCTTATATAAGTAAGCTGCTGTGTAGCCATGGGGGCAGCCATTCAACCTGGAAAAAAGGAAAAAAGGCACAGGTTACAGAGCAGATAACAGATAAGCTCTGTAGAATATAATGGGGCTTTATCTGTTATCTGCTATGTGCCTGTGCCTTTTCTCCTTTGAATGGCTGCCCCCATGGGCAAAATATCATAATTATTTTTATACACTTTCATTTTTTGGTGTTACTGTTCCTTTAAAGTATACTAAATAATCAAGAAATAAACCCAATAGGATTGTTTTGCCTCCAATAAGTATTAATTATATCTTAGTTGGGATTAAGTACAGGT
The DNA here is from genome assembly GCF_000004195.4 of Xenopus tropicalis. Lineage (NCBI taxonomy): Eukaryota > Metazoa > Chordata > Amphibia > Anura > Pipidae > Xenopus > Xenopus tropicalis. The sequence continues at coordinate 46,424,848 of NC_030678.2, read as the reverse complement.
ACTGTTTTATTAATACAGAGAAAATGTAAATCAATTTTAAAAATTGTAATTATGGAGTCTATGGGAGATGGCCTTCCTGTAATTCTGGATAACTAGTTTCCCAATAATGGAAGAGTCTTTAAAGTATTGAAGTGCATCAAAGCAGTGTTCAGCTGCCATTCATTTTCTATAAGTTTTGTTTTGTGTAAAGTAATATTTTAGTAGATAAAGTTACAAACTTTAAAAGGGATATTGACGTTTTCAGGTTTTTGTAGGAATGTGTCACCTATACCTATATAAACACATTGTTCTGTTTTCCTTTAAGTGACAGCCATCTTTCACCAGTCTACTGGTTATTAACCCATGTTGATCCCTGAAGTAGAACCAGTTTGCTAAATGACGCTGTGGTAAAGCAAGCCTCTAACAGGCTGGTGGACAAATGTAAATAGTGCCTTAGCCTATCAGAACATTGTCATGTGCTCTAACATAACTGTCACTCATAAAGTTACTGGGGGTTATTTAGTGTTCATACACACAGATGTTTTGCCATGTGTTCCCCTGCAGTGAAATTCTCTTGCATTTCACCACAGGGGAGCGCTACACAAAACACATTCCGTTCTTCCTTATCAGCCTTAACTGACACAGGCACATGTAAGCGTCTTCCATTTACATGCCACAAATGCTTATATGCACCTGTGTCAGTACTGGCCAGTAAGAAAGAAGGGGCTGCTTTTCATTCTGCACCCCCTTGAAATGAAATAAGGATAGTAGGAAAATTAGTTTGGAGAGTGGGCTTGTGGTCTAGGAAAAATGATAGTATGTAAAGAGAAGAGACTTGGAGGATAAAGAAGTTAAATTAAGAGATTAGGAAAAGTAGTTGGTGAGTGGGCTTGTGTCTAGGGTTTTCTGGTGGACCCCTGTCACCTGCATCTAATACTCTCAGCATATTAGTCAAAACTAATGTTTTGACTAAAATAAACATAATGTTTGGGACAAAGGCACATTTTTCTTTGATTTACCCCTCTGCTCCTCAGTGTAAAATTTTAAATAAACAATTCAGACATGACTGAAGTGTGCATTCCAGACATTAATTTAAAGTTATTTGCATACATTTCAGTTTCACAGTGTAGAAATTACAACACTTTATATATAGTCCCCCCTCATTTCAGGACACCATAATGTATAGGACAATTTGTGATTACTCAGGTGTGTTGCATTGTTTCATTAGCGCACTTCTTGCACGGTTTGCTTCTACATTTTGGAGTCTATAGTTGCCAACATGAGGAGAAAAGCTGTGCCAACGAAAGTCAAGGAAACTATTATGAGGCTAAAAAATAAAAATAAAACCATTAGAGACATCAGTCAAACCTTAGGATTACCAAAATAAACTGTCTGGAATAACATTAAGAAGAACACATGCACTGGTGAGCTCTGTATGTATGTATGTATGAATGGTAGGCCAAGGAAGACCTTCACTACTGATGACAGAAGATCAGAAGCACACTTCAGGAGGCGAGTGCAACTTTATCAGACTACTATCTGCAGAAGGCTTCATGAACAGAAATACAGAGGCTACACTGCAAGATGCAAACCACTAGTTAGTGACAAAAACGCCCAGATTGCAGTTTGTGAAACGTACTTAAAAGAGCCTGCAGAATTCTGGAAAAAGGGTTATGGACAGACGTGACCAAGATTAACCTGTATCAGAGTGATAGCAAGAGGAAAGTGTGGAGACCAAAAGGAACTGCCCAAGATCCAATGGACCAGCTCATCTGTTCAACGTGGTGGTGGGGCTGTTATGGCTTGGACATGTATGGCTGTCACAGGTACTGGCACACTCCTTGAATATGTAATTGCTGATGGTGTATATAAATATCTTATCTGCTTAAGGTCAAGTAAATGCATCCAAAATCATTGGATGGTGCTTCATTCTGCAACAAGATAATGATCCCAACACAGGAATTTCTCAGAGCTAAAAATGGAAAATTCTTGAATGGTCAAGCCAGTTACCTGATTTAAATACAATTGACCATGCCTTCCATTTGCTGAAGTAGAAACTTGAATTGACAAGGCCCCGGAACAAAAGGAGTCAAAGGTTGCTGCAGTAGAGGTTTAGCAGAGGATCACCAGAGACAATACTTAGCACCTGGTGATATCTAGAAATCACAGACTTCAAGCAGGCATTGCATTCTAGGGAAATGCAGCAATGTACTAATCATGACTGCTTTAATATACCTACCATTTCTTTGTCCCAAACCTTATGGTACCCTGAAATGAGGGGGTATATATATAAAGTGTTGTAATTTGTACATGGTGAAACTTAAATGTATGCAAATGACAATTTAGTGTCACTTTAATGGCTAAGTCTCTTTTCTGTTTTAGCGGTTATGTGGCTGAGAACTGCTAGAAAGTTCTTGCTTCCTTGATGGTAGAAATATGTTTATCCTATAGTCCTTCTTAATGATATTATTTTGGCTAATTGCACCAGTGAAACCGCAGGAACAATAAGTACCACACCTGAGATAACAATGTAAGGCAGCCTGTCTCCACTCTTGCTGCAATGGCTGCCACACACCAGTAAATAAGAGAGGCACCAAAGAGATTTGAATGGCTGCCAACATCTGGAAGAAAACCTGATAAATCCAATAACAAGCGTGATCTCATCAAAATGTTTATAGTGCTCAAAGCTCACAGTGATTAAATTCTTGTTTATACAGAAGCTTAAATAATCACTGGGAACGTTCAAGCAAGCAAACATTTTCAGTTTCGATTGACAGCCAATGGCAGCGCATTCTTTTGTATCTCACTGTGTATTTGGAAGAAAGGGCCTTTTGCTTGGAGAATGAGCAGCTTGCTCTCCTATCTGGAACCCATTCATGTACAGTGTGCTGGGTAGGAGAGGGAAAGTGAATATAGGAATTTATCAACTTTCTCTTCTCTACTGATACTTTTGTTTCCACTTCTTGCATCCTTGTTTTAAAATTTAGAGATGAAATGTTTAGTTAGGTGACCTGTCATGATGTTCTGAGGACTTTCCACCAACTGTTCTCATTGTTGTGTCGTGGTGGGGGCACTAGTTGTATTTTGTACTTGTACATGTATTTTTATACATTGTTGCAAACCTTTTGACCATCTCCTAGCGTTTCCCTGTTTTTGTAATTATGTTTTACAAGAAACCAAAATGTGGTTTATTCTATTTATATTGTATAATCTGTTAACAATCCATTTAAAGGGGTGCACTGAATCAGCCGAATATCAAATTTAGACGGATTTAGACAAGCAGCAACAAATACAAAGCCAGATTTACATATTCAAATTTAAGGGGAAAAAAATCATTTGTGAATAAAAAGTTGGAATGTCCAGTTAACTGAACATTTGAAGTACTGTGAATTGAAAGATTTTGATTCAAGTTGGCTGGATTTGGTGCATGCATACGATTAGTAATAGTGTTACTGTCGTTTATTTATATAAAGTGGAGCTTACACTCTAAGGGCTCTGGCACACGGGGAGATTAGTCGCCCGCTAAAAAACTCCCTGTTCGCTGGCGACTAATCTCCCTGAGTTGCCATTACCTGCCATCCCACGGTGAAAATGTAAGTCGCCGGTGGGATGGCACACGCGACGGCGCGATTTCGGCAAATCGCTGAAGTTGCCTCGCGAGGAGTCTTTGGCGATTTGCCGAAATCGCGCCGCCACGTGTGCCATCCCACCGGCGACTTACATTTTCGCTGGTGGGATGGCAGGTGATGGCAACTCGGGGAGATTAGTCGCCCGCGAACAGGGAGATTTGTCACGGGCGACTAATCTCCCGTGTGCCAGAGCCCTAAGGCATCAACTGTAGATAGTATCATCATTTAGAACCTTATCTTTTAGTCACCTAAGTTTGTTGGTTTTATGCTAAGTCAATGTTGTATAACAGTTTTTCAGAGTTTTTTTTTTTTTTTTTTATAACTGAACAATTAAAAAGTTTCAGAAACATATCAAAATGAAAGAACACAAAATTATGTTTGGGTCCTTTAATTAGATATAGTAGAGTGTAGAACACTTACACATTCAGTTACCACAGAAGACCGGGGCTTAAAACACTGGTAAATACAATATAGTTTTTCTTTATAAAATTTATGGTACAGTTCTGAGCCTGAGTTTAGGAATGGCTTTTCCTTATTAACGTGTGTTGATAACTCAACAGCTGACAGCTTTAAACTACTGATATCCATTATCCTATAACAAAGACCTTGGGCTCCATAACATGTTCACTAGAGTGGCTGATGGTCTTGTTCTGCATAACAAAATATATAAAGTGTTGAATAAAATTAGTAGTGGTAAGATGGTAGTAAATTAGTAATGATTATTTGTGCTCTATATCTCCGTTATGGGAATACCTTTTTTGCCGACATGTAACAGCAAGGAAATACGCTTTTTTTTTTTTTTTTTTACTACAGATGGCAGGGCTGGAAACATATTTAATATACCAAAAACTCCTCTAATCATATGCAGAGCTTTCTAGGCGAGGGCAAGATAGGAACGACTGCCCTGGGCTCCACACATTGGGGTGGGAGGGAAACAGAGTAGCAGTTGTAGTTAAAGAAACAGTAACACCAAGAATTAAAATGTATCAAAGTAATTCAAACAAAATATCTAGCATTGCCCTGCACTGGTAAAACCGGTGTGTTTGCTTCAGAAACACTACTATAGTTTATATAAATAAGCTGTTAAGTAGCCATGGGGCAGCCATTCAAGCTGGAAAAAAGGAGAAAAGGCACAGATTACATATAAAATTCCATTGTATTCTACAGAGTTTATCTGTTATCTGCTATATAACCTGTGCATGTTTGTCCTTTTTTTCCAGCTGGAGTTGCTACACAGCTGCTTATTTATATAAACTGTAGTAGAATATCTAAAGCAAACTCACCTGTTTTACCAGTGCAGGGCAAAACACATTATATTATTATTACTTTAAAACACTTTAGTTTTTTGGTGTCCCTGTTCCTTTAAGAATATTGGTGGGGCTGGCAGTAGTGACACTTCAAATCAGCATTACCCTACCTGCAGCAGTTCAGCTGTTAGTCACTTCTAAAGCAGGTCCTGAAGCTATTTCACATTTTGTACTGTAAATATTACTATATGGGTTTAGTGCTTCAGCGACTTGTATTCTTAGTTAGACTTTTTATATGGATGCTAAAGCAAAGAGTAGAGATATTTAAAGCAGAAGCAGTAAATTCAACATCTTTCATATGGGAAATTAGATTTTGATGTTCTAATCTGCAACAAAACAAATAAACTGTTCTGCATGTAAATTCATACTTTAACCCACACTGAGACTTTATTAATCCCAGCTCAACAGAGAGATAATTTGAAACTGTTCGATAAGGTGATATTATGTTTTACGATTGATTTTTCTTTTCAGGCATGTTGCAGAAACCCTGGCTCTGTTTCCCAGCAAAATCCATTGATCCTTCTCAACTGAAACGTTTAAAGTTCAATTTAACATTTAGGGAGTAAAAGGTCTCCAAAGGGACTCATATCTATTGATTTTGTGTCAGAGTTGAAGAGCTGGAGTTTAAAACACAGTGATCCTACAGGGTAAAGAAAGCCTTGTATTATATAACCACATGAAGCTATGTAAACACATTTTCTCCCAATTGTTTTTCTACAGAGGTTACAATAAAAGCACTTAAAGAGAAAATCCGGGAATATGAACAGACCCTGAAGAACCAAGCGGAAAATCTAGCTCTTGAGAAAGAACAAAAGTTGCAAAATGACTTTGCTGAAAAGGAGAGGTTAGTAGCAGAAAATGTATTAAACCTACAGATGTTAGGCCATCTTTTTCTGGTCCCCTAAAAAATGTAAAATCGGGGTTCTACAGTACTGTGTTCAGAATAACATATGCTGATGTTTTACGCAATGATTATAAAAATGTGGATTATACAAAACCTTTTTTAAACAGGATATAGTTCTTTAAAGTGGTAAGATTTCGTCTTAATCTTTTTCTTGTAACTCTTTCCAGCTTTAAAGGGGGGCACTGGCCCCTGTAGCCACTAAACGATTGCTCTGTGATACTATCATTTTATTGTTATTTATTTATTTATTCATTTATTTTTTTACACGTATTTTTCTATTCAGGTCTCCCCCTATTCATAGTCTGTTCTTTTATTCACACCACTGCTTGGTTTCTAGGATAATTTGGACCCTAGCAACCAAAGTGCTGCTGAAATTCCAAACTGGAGAGTACCTACATCAATTAGGTACACTTGTGTTTGTCACAGCATTTGTATTTGTGACAGTGCTCTTTTGCCAGTAATGGTCTCATAGCTTTAGAGAAAGTTGTAAGGCAGCCAGAAAGACTTGGCTAATTTTAGGTTCAGACATTGCTATGTGTATAGGGGGCAAACACAAGCAGTCAAACCGATCCAATTTGACCACTTCTGTTCTAGAAGAATAACTTTTTAGTTCATGTTACATTGAAAAAATACTAGTCATGTTTATTTCTGATTGCTCATAATATACACAGAGATTTCAATTTATTTATGTTTCCTTTTCAGAAAGTTGCAAGAGACACAAATGTTCACGTCTTCCAAGCTTGAAGAAACTGAACAGAAAGTTCAATTTCTGCAGACAGGTTTGATTACTAATATAAGTTGCCTATGATTTTTTTGTTTTGGAACAACTGCATCTTTCTTACTCTGTACTGTTGGAGGGGTTAATGGTGGACTTAATCCACACCATTGCATAATGATCACTCCCAGGACACGGTGGGGTATATTTATCATAATGTGTAAAAAGTGGAGTTAAGCATTAATGGTAATGTTTCCCAGGGCGACCAATCAGCAATTATATTTCAACAGTTAGAAAACCAAAGCAAAGCATCTGATTGGCTGCTATAAGCAACATCACCAGTAATGTTTTACTCCACTTTTTACACAACATGATAAACATACCCAAAGTGTTTCATGGTGTATCCATTCTCCCATCAATTCCCCCAGAACTATTTGAGATATTATTCTTAATATAGGTTTTTATTATGCAAATTTAGTCCCTTTTTCCATTAACAGTTTTGTAGAGAACTAGAACTTAAGGTGACCATACACTGTAAGGTCTGTTCGATTGGCGAGGTCTAAAGGACAGATATCGGCAGCTAAAAATGGCCCTTGTATGGCCACCTTTACTGTTATTTTGCATGGCATGTAGGCGTGTGCATTATTCTACTCATCCCTGTGAAGAAAGCCTTTAAAGCCATTGAAAATAACATTTACTTCCATGTATTTTATATTTAAATACAAAAAATAGTGTAGGATAAATAAAACTTGGTGGAAGTATTATCCCAAAGGCTTGGCTATCTTTGCTCAAGTAAAAACCTAAACAGGCATGTCCTCCATGGCATCTCTTTCATTTAGAGTGTGTCAGCATAAGGTTTTGTATAATAATCAATCATCTGTGCCTTTGGCTAATCTGTTTCTTACATTTTTAGCCTTGGACAAGTCTCAGGCAGCTTTATTTGACCTGAAAGCAAAATATGATGAAGATACATCAGCAAAGTAAGTCCAGATATGTTTTATCTTATGTTGTTGGCTGTATTTGTTTTGACTGCACAAAGCTTGTGTCTTTTCTGCTGATTCAGCTGCCATTTGAACAAGAATCACAGACGTTACAGAATCTCTTGGTGTAAAAGTGCCCATTCATGGGCTTATGTTTAGACAGCACATTCAGCCTATAGACCAAAATGGTGGTTTAACCATGTCAATGTTTGGCCAACTATCATTGATATGCTTCTTTAGCATAACTTAGTCATATTAGAAGTGGTAAGCAGGTGTTGCCTCTATCAATTCTTGATGTTTTGATTCTTCTTATTCATGCAGATTGCAGAGCAGTTTCTGTTGGGATAGGCAGACAGCAATATAAATAAATAACAGCATCATGTGTCTTCTGTTAGGTCCAAACATGCAATAGTGGTTTAGCAGTAAGGCTGAAACTGGACATGTGCCTGACAGTATTGTTGCTTAAATGGCCAACGTCAGCCATGGTTTGCAAACATATTTGTTTTTAAAAATAAATAACTCACCAAGTTATTCAGTTCATATAATCAGGTTCTCTATCGGGATCAGTATTCTGTATTGAAATGTCTGATGTACCATCAGTAAAAAGTTTTGTCATTAAGGTCTGTCCTTCTTTTCTTTAGCTTCAGTACCAATATTATTGTTTCTGTGAGCAATGAAACGCTCTCATTGAATAAATGCTGGTGTTTTCACTGGAATCTATTAGCTTCTATTTTTTGAATGAGCTGGATGCACTCTCTGCCATCACATGGATGAGTAGGGTTTAGTTCTATAGCTTGCTGTGATTCATACCCACTGCAGCCAATGCTTTGCAGGCCCTGTTACTGCAACATTCTTTTCTCCTCTTTTTAAGACATTTCAGAGCTATTTTCTTTTCCATAGAGCAGGGTTGTCCATCACAAGTCCAGTACACATTGACATTTTAAGTATGGACACCCATATGGTCACACTCTTACTTGGACTGTACCATAAGCTTTTAGGGCAAACACACAAACAGAGCGATAAGTTGCCGCAACTTTTAAAGACTCTGTCGTGGGGACTATTTTTGGCAATTTATCTGCCATAGGTTAATATACGAGGCACTGTGACTTTTTAAAAAAGTTGTGCCGCCTAATCAGCCTGTGTGTCTAGGCAGGGGAAGGAACCCACCACCCTGAGTCGTGACTTTACTGCCTTAGGCCTAGGCCTTTAAGGCCTTTTTACAAATCCCAGCTGGCTTGAAATGGTGTGGTGAATTGCCTTCAGCTTTTCTAAGCACCAGCCCATGATTGTTACATTTAGATGCATACGAGGCAGATCATGAATAGGTAGCTTGTTGCTCTAAAGCCTGCTTGACTGTGTTGGGAGTTGTAGTTACCATTACCTGGAAAGCAACACAAATGGCAATTCTCAAGGGATTCATAAAGCAAGCAAACCTGATGTTCGATAATGGTGTGAGTGATGCATGACTCCCAGAAGTAAAGATTCCTCTGTAGCTTTCCTTATGCTCTGTCTATAAAAGATAGACCCCTGCTTTTGTTCTCTTTTGTCCCCTATTCCTCAGCCTCTTCCCTGGAGCTCTGTGAAATCTCTGGTCATGGTGTAATGCACACTAGAATTTTCTCATTATCTGTGGTGTTTTGAAAGATACTATTTGCGCAGATCCTCTAACCCCAGGGCACATAAATATAAAATAAAATGTATATGTACAGTTTAAATAACCCAGCAGCAATAACAAAAATGTATTGACCTTTATTAAGAGTGCATACATTTAGTGCAAGAGAGGTTTTTATTTACAAGCTATGGCGCATGTAATAGAAAGAAATCATCTTTGTATTATACTGTAGTAAATTCATAGAAAATGTCACTAAAACCATCATCCCAACTGGCAAGTAATAATAAAAGTAATACATTGTGTTTTCAAGATTGCCGTTATCACTAGCAGTAAAAATCCTGCGTTTTTATCATATTCGGCAATATGGAATTAATGTAGAGGAGAGGGAGAGGTGATCAGACATCGCCTGCAAGTGATATATTTAGATCAGCCTCTATAATATCATGGCACATGTCAGTGGTTTGTCACCAAATCTTTTCTTTGGAACATGCAGAAATTCTTCTGTTTCTTATGTTATGGACAAATAGAAATGGTGCATTCATATATACATAAGAAATGTGTGCATCCATTCTTATATTGGTTTACTTCTTGCCACTATAAAATCGGCTGTCGGTAAGTTTTTTTGAATGCAGTCACCATTTATATTGGGAGCAATAGAACCTGCATGATTAGTGGCCAAGGTAAAGGAAAGAGCAGCCAGTCATCCATGGAGCCATTGCCTGCAGGTCAGTCAGTGCTCACTGAATCTTAACCAGTGACAGGCAAGTGCTCTGGACAGGCCCATAAGAAATGTCTTGTTTCAGAAACTTTAAATGGTACAGTCCAGTGGAGAACTTAATTCCTACTTTTAATTTAGAAAAGATTGCAGAGGCTGGATATCCCGTTCGCGACACTTTTAAGGCCTGTAGGAATTAGTTAAACAGGCAACAAGATCACTGATTTGAAAAGGTGGTTTGGTTTTTCTAAAACTGCTATTGGCTGACATGGCATTTACCAAAAGATTGCATTGAATAATAGCATAAGAACAGATCTGAACAAAATGTTTTGAAAATCCTGTCAGCCAAAGACCTTTCAGGGGCCAGTCCTGTGGGGGGCCCAAACAAATGCATACCTCCCAACTGCAGACCCGGGTTTGCCTTGGACTTGATGGATGTGTTTGTAACAAGGCATGGCTTTGAGGGGTCATGGGTGTGATGTGTTTTTTTTTTTTTTATTATTAGATATACATTTTACCAGAACCCAATTCCCAGTGAGTTTATAAGCTAGGACCACTGGTCCGAATAGTCACATCTGCATTGCATGGCTATTCACATCCATGGCCATACTGCACACATTTTCCTGCTCTAAGCCTTGCCTAAAATCAAATAGCATTTTAAAAAGCGTATTCTCCTTTTAAAAATTAAGTAGTAAATATTGTAACAAGTCTGTGCAGTAGCTTTGTGCTGAGAATAAGAAATGTTACCCATTTAGTATAAAATAGTGCTAAAATATATTCCTCTAGTACTAGGGCAGCTTGCATGTGACTGTTGAGTGAAATTACACATTTTAGAAGATTGGTGCCTAATTGACATAATGGCCTTAGCTGGCAGGGCTTTTCTTAGGATAGGCCTTTTGGGTAAAGTTGATTTTCATAAATATGGGTAGCCCACAGGCATATTTCTATTAATACCCTAGGCTCCAAAATGTTTCTTTGCCCTTCTTGAGTAATGGAGGAATTAACTATTCTTCTGCTGGAAAGGCAGTAATTAAAATGAACTATGCAAGGTCTGAGATTAAGGTTTCTTCTGCTGTTTAAAGTCTCCCAAGATTATTTATAGCTGTACAAACCTTTTTGTTTTGAAAAATGTATTTCTTGACCTGAAAATCAATCAATCTTTAAAAGATGAGTGAAATTATTAAATAGCTGTAATTGTCAATTCATATGGTTTAAAATATTTGAAACCGTATCAGTGAATTGTGCCATAATTACAAAAAAATATGAAAAAAAGACTTTAAGTGCAGGTAAAACATGGCATGGAAAGTGTTACTAATCCCAAGATTATTTTTTTCTTTCTATCGTTCTACGCAATATTGCCAGTGTGTCGGATGGAATATCAGAAAGCCACTTATAGCAACCGTAAAGTTTTCCATGTGTAGGCTCAAAATAAAATGTAATTAGCCTTTATGCTTAGAACAAGGATCCATTGATGAATACAGCTGGTCTTTGTTTTATTCTGTCTTTGCGAGTGGGAGGTAAAAGTGTTCTTCATGTTTATTAATGTAGAAGGATTTTTTTTCCTTCTTATTTTCAAAACAAATGCCGAACTGATTTTCTTATCGCTTGTGTATGATGCGGTTTTCAGATTTGCTAATATTGAGCACTGTAAGGAAGTGTTTTTCCATTTTGGGTTGTGCTTTTCAAGTAACTTTTAAAGGTAGCGTCTTGAATCTCGACATAGAAAACTTACATGAAGGCACAGAATCATAGGTACACTATGCGTCCCCCAACACACTGATAAATTGTTGCGTTGCGGTAACCATGGCTCTGCTTTAAGGAATGCTTGGTTCTTCTGTTTGATTCTTATATCTGCATTGTTGGAATTCTAAACGTGTGGCAAAAAAAGGCAATGTGGCAATTGCAAGCAGTGTACCAGCTCTTGTGTGCTCATCTGCAAGAAACATGTAACATTTCTTTTGTGGCACAACCCTTCCTCAGACATGAAAAGAGGTGCCCCAGTTGGTAGGACTTGCAGCACAAGTTGACTGCTGAAGAAACAGACTTTGTGTAAATGTGGTAAGGGCTTTAGATTTGTAAGCTCCATTGGAGTAGGGACGGATATAAATAATGTATAACCTCCATAAAGCATTGCCAAAACATGTCCGTGCTATATAAATACAAGGAAATAAATAAAATTAACGAGAGAACTTACATTATTATATGTAGTCATCCTGATAGCTGTACCGCTGTACTCGGTAACCCATGGCAACCAGTCAGAAATGGTCATTAGTATGTTGGAGGTCTCCAAGGCCACCAAAAGAAAACCATTTGGCTTTGTATAAGTAGGGCATTTGTGCCTCTATCACTTCCTTAAGGTGCCATATATGGGCAAATTTCAGCTTCCTGTTTGGGTCTTTCAGATCGATAGGGCAGTTTTTAATCCCATGTATGGGGCCCTGCAATGGGCCTCCCCTACCTATACCTGGCCAAAAATCAGCTAGATTTCGATCAGACAAGCTTAAATTTCCTATCTGGTAAAAAACAGCATCAGCTCATTAATGCAGCCTTTGCTCCAATGGCTTCTATACCTGTTGTTGTAATTCAATCAAATTAGCATGATATCACCCACCTTAGTTGAGCATATAGGGAGAAAGATGCGCTTGTTTAGCGACCTTGTCGAACATGCAAATCTTATGGTGTATGGCCACCTTTACTTACTTTATGTTTCTTGCTATGGCTCTGGGAATAATGCAGTGCCCTCTAATATCATCCCTGTGCAATTTATTTAATTGTTGCAGTAATGATTATAGTTAAAGAAAAATCACCTGTCTGGCCATCCTTTATATTTGTAACATCATAAATTAGCACAAGATTTTGTTTAGTAACTAATGTAGAATGCTGAAAATATCCAACATCCTGTTTTAGGGAGCATTAGCAAAAAAAAAAACCATTTCTATGCATTGTTTTCCTTGCATGCCATTTTATGAATTTACCCTGAACATTCCATTTTTTTTCTTGCCTTTGGTGCTAAAGAATCATCCAAAAAGAAAACAGAACCAATATTTTTGTTGTGCACGCTTATTCTGAACTGGTGACTGCATTCCTGGAACGAGTATAAAAGACAGTGGTTTTATGGTTGTTACATGTGGTATTATGCTGAATCTATAATAAAAGTTAATTTGTAATTAAAGTTTCCGATTTCCTGTTCACTTAATGAGTCATGAACATCTATAGCATGTGTTTAGAACTCTAAAGTAACTTGCAATTACAGTAAGAACAGGCTTTACAAATGAGAATATTTTTATTTAAAACAGGAGAGGCTGCTGCACAAATTGAAAGCATGCTGCATTCACATTGGGGAGACTCAGTTTTAATGGTACATTACCTTTATAATGACCTGATATGCGTGTGTTTGCAGATATCTTGCTGCCAGTCTCGGTGATGATGATACCTGCTGTGTATGCATTCACAAACATCCCTCTGCCGCTTTGGTTTGTTGTTTGTTAATCACTGCTGAATAATGTGCTTTGGCAGGACAATAAAATGCTGCCAAATAAGCTCTTTTGCAACATTTGCAACATTTATGGCATTGGCGTAACACTGCCTATATACAATGTAGGTAGCACTGCATATATGTTTCATGCATAATACCACTAGGCACCGATTATAACGGATGACATTACCATGCAACTGGCAACATTTCAGAATGCTTTCCAGGGACACATTGGCACTGGGCCTTTTGCTTTATGAGAAGGAAATGGCATATCTGTTCATTTTTATTGTTAAATGATTGCAAAGTCAGTTTGTTCAAGTACATCACCTTTATCTTAATATACTGTTTGAATGAAGATCAAATATTGATATATTCACATGTTCAAAAAGAAAGAACATCACGAGGTGGAATTTTTCACATGACTTGTATGCTTTTCCAGTTAGCCTTTCCATTTTCTTGCTATTGCAGTGTCCTTTTACAAAGCTTAAGGGCAGTCTGTTAAGGATGCCGGCATTAACCTAGAGAAGAACTCTTTGCTTTCTCACAGCCAAGTTTGTGTAGCATGTTTAAACTGGAAATATGTTATATTTGTTTGCTTTTCTTTTAAAAGCTAAAAATATAATTTGGCTCTACTGTAAAAAGTCTGCAATACAGAGTGTTTGAACGAATTTGCAGGCCCCTGGCTGCAGGTAAATTTCATGTTACCACATCATTGATTTGGACATAGTATGTAGCAATGCTATTCAGGAACCATGCTCTTAACATCTGCCTCAAGCATCATTTTTATTGGCAATGTGGCAACCCTACCTTCCCCACCTGCATCCAGCTGCATATTCTGCAAAGGCCCAGAGAGTGAAATCCTTCCATATTTTAAAAATATTAAGGAGAACTGAGTCACTTGGCCAACCACATTCAAGCATTTCTGTGTAACCGTAATGTTAGCATGGAATTCACTTGTTTCTTATATATGCAGATCCTAAACTTTCTTATGCATGCAGGATTTCATTTCACAGCTAAAGCACCAAACAAAGCTTGTGCGCAGTTTTGCCACTTTTTATTTGTTGGTGGTTTCTTTAATGCTAGCCAGTAAGGGCTCTGGCACACGGGGAGACTAGTCGCCCCAACAAATCTCCCTTGTCGCAGGCGACTACTCTTCCCGAAAATGCCACCCCACCAGCGAGAATGTAAATCGCCGGTGGGATGGCATACGCGGCACCGCATTGCCTTGAGAGGAAACTTCCACAATTTCGGGGAAATCACGGCGCCGCGTATGCCATCTCTCCGGCGATTTACATTCTCACCGGTGGGATGGCATTTCGGGGAGATTAGCCGCCTGCGACAAGGGTGATTTGTCCCGGGCGACTAGTCTCCCCATATGCCAGAGCCCTAATAGGGACTTTAGAAGTGATAATGGTGTGAGCTCACAGAGATAACAGCTTTCTGAACAGGGAAATAGTGGTTACTTATCTCAGTCCTGGTAATGCTTTCAACCCTTGTTTATTAAACCATGGATATACTTGAATAAAATCTATCTTTATTGTGCACAGACCCAGCTTCTTTGCATTTCAGGAAAGTGCAGTTAAAAATATATTTTTGGCATAGTCAGTGATGATGAACCTTTAATGAAAAAAACACACAAATGACGGATTTAACATCATTTAGGAAAAAAACAGATTGCGTCTCCTCTGGAGTTCCTAAGTGAAATTCCGCTTAGTGTGGCTGCAGCAGGTCTGATGCCGTAGGTAGAATTGCTGTAAGGCTGATGTCTCATGGAAATGCCTTTTCACCAGCAACAATACGAATTGCACACAACTACAGACAACCAAAGCAATGCATAGGCCGTTTACCAGCGATTCATATTGTTTCCGGTGGAAAGGCATTTTGGAAAGATTAGTCGCCCACTGTAGCAGAGATCTATCGTGGGTGACTAAAACTCCCCATAGGACATAAGTCTTAGGGCAGTGGCACACAAGGAGATTAGCTGCCCTCAATAAAACTTTGTGATTTTACAGTTTTTCCTTAATCAAGCTTTATTCTTTACTATACAAAAACATGATCTGGAACTTGGATGGCTATACACTGCCATGTGCAGGGCCAAATCAGACTGATCTGATTGGATTGGAACATATATCCGGGCCTATGCAAGCCCATTAGGAGAGGACTATATAAACGCAATCTGATATTCAAATCTGATTTTCAACTGCCTGATAGATATCTGGGCAATTTTCAGCCAGATATGTGTCAGGGAAGGTTTATTGGCAGATAGGGTTTTTTTTTTTTTTATTTAAAAAAAAAAAAATATATATATATATATATATATATATATTCATAAGCTTTACAAATAGGATAGGAATTTAAACACACAAAATCAGTGTAGCTGCCTGTTTTATTGCTTGCCATGTGGTGTATTATTTGGAGTGAAGCTAAAAAATTTGTAACAGTAAGGGGCAGATTTATCAAAATGTGAATTTAAAGCTTAATACATAAAAACTCACCCTCAGTGGGTAACTTTTACCCACTGATAAATACACTTCTAAAAATCCAATAGGATTTGTATTAAGCTCTATACTCTTATTTTGATAATTATGATATTTTATTTATGTTCCACTTACTCTGTAAAGTAACATGGCACCCAGTTTATTTAGAAGAATAAATAGATAGATATAGATATGATTTTTTTTATTTTTTTTTTAGTGTACATTTTGTCACTTTATTTAGTGTTACCATTGTTGCAATACTGCTTGAGTACGTCATTTTTATGTTGCCAGGTATTGAATGCTTTGTTTTGGGAGACTTTCTGCCTGCACCCATGATAGGTTACTTACATCTTTATATATATTAAGGCAGGATAAAAATTCAAATGATTGCCCTCTCTATCTACTAAATTCTTTTTTCTGCTGTTTTTACCTATCACTCGTGTTTCTGGGCAGCCTGTAGGCTTCCTGCAGGGAGACTGGGGAATGGGAGGGGGATAGTTGAACACAACAACACTGTATCCCCATACACACACAATGCGATTCCTTGCCATGGTGTGGCATTCCGATGGCCAGGGTCTTCATGACTGAAGCAGTCTTAAAAAAAAATAAAAATTGACAAAACAGACTAAAAATCAAAAGTTACCTTTTCCGAAAGAGAGATAATTGAACTCATTGATTTGTTTCACGGTTTGTTTGCCCTTTCGTTCCCTTCCTGAGGTGCTGTTTGCTGAGGAATGTTTCCAATCGCCAGAAAGACAGTGGGGTGTGTAATATTTTCCCCGCCAGCTCTCCATTCAGCCAGACAAGGGGACTGTGGCGAGCCTGCACTATGAATTTTTAATGCAGAACTTCATAACACAGGCCTTGCAGCTCCACTGCTCTGTTCTCTTGAGCTTTCAGATTTAATGCTCTGATGAGCAGAGCTCAGGCCTGGGGCATTCTACATCATTCAGGGTTAACCCCTAGAACACCAATCAGAAACCTTTATATCCATGCCAGCTTGGCTGAAGGGTACTAATAGAACTTAGTACTCACTTTCCATTCAAAACTTCCTATCTGGTTTTCAGTTTATACACAAACATTTCTACAACACCATTTCTTAAACAATGAATCCTTAATTTGTGGCTGTTTTGCATTCTCTCTCTACCTTTCACTTGATAGTAACTAAGCTAGCATGAATCCATTCAGATGGCAATCTTGTTTGGTTTATTTTTAACCTCTTGTATTACACATAAGTAAAATCAACAGCACCATCTGTCAAGTACCTGACCAGCAGCACCATAGATTCTATTAGGTTTGGTATAAAGGGTACTACATTGGCCTAGTTGCAGTATAGCAACCAATCAGGAAGTAACATAATACTGGTCACCTGTTTAAAAGCAAACATCTTATTGGTTGTTGTTATTTGCTAGACCCAGGCAAACTAAACCCCATATGTAATAATAACTGTGTCCAGGTGCCATAACCCCTATGAAATGGTAAATACTTTTGGTTGCTATAGGTGATTAGACCAGCAACAACTTTGCACCTTTTAGTACATTTCTCCATTAGTGTCTTTTATTGCATATATTAATGTAGGATACGTAAACATTAAAATGATTGAGCTATTGCTTATCATTTTTATCTGCTGTATCAACAATTGATTTTAATAGGGCCTGCTTCCTTCCACTGAACTGTCAAACAGGCATTGTGGCACTTTGGGGCAGCCAGATATCTATCAGTTAACAAGCATCGGTGTATTAGGGATAGTTCCATTTACTCTCACTATCCTGACTAACAGATTGCTCATGCTTTCTTCAAGTATTGCTGGTTTATGTATTTAGCTCTCTTGCATTGTTTTTTGCTATACCCGCTGGTACTGAGTAGCTGTGTCATTGCTAAATTATAATAGTAGGCAAAATATATGGCACCAGGGGGTTTTCCATCATCATGGAGACTATAATCTGATTTAACAAGCAGGAGGCCAAGTTACTGCAGGAAAAACACTTTTGGTATCTTTTCTTTCTTTTGTCCTGGAAGGAGCTAAAGAGTGCATGGCGGCTTACTCTGTCCTTTTACTACATATATTTATATAAACGTTGTCCGATGTCCAGTATATTAGGCCCTATTTGATTCATAGTTTATTAGAGCATAGGATTTACATAGGCTTGTATTTATGTGATTTCTTTTATTTATAGTTTTAAATACATTAAGGATTTGTTGTGTTTGTGTCGTAGCTGCAGTTAAAACATCCATCTTCATGTACACTCACTGTATTCCATACTAAGGTTTAATTACTCCAAATTCAATCAGTGATCATCCTTAAAGTGATACTGACATGAAAATACTACTTTTAATAGTATTAATGTACGTTAAGGTCATGCTGATTGGTTCACTTTTGGTAATAATTGTTACTTGAAGTTTCTAAACCTGGCTGTTTTACCAACCTGACTGTCCCTCTCAACCTGTCAGTTGAAGCTTTTATACTAGCAGACTAATGCTGCACAAATATGGCAGCCCCCTTATATAGAAATGTGAGGATCTGATTGGTAGTTTAAAAAAAATTATAAAGCTTAAGGCAATGTTATGATATATTTAAAAAACAGTTTGATTTCAGATTTTTTGGTATCTTTCTCTAAAGGTTTTACACATGCAGCTAGTTATAAAATTATAAATAATGGATTTCTGCCTACAGATTGTATGTTGTTTGTTATTTACTTAAAAAGTATATCAGTAGTTCAAGGACAGTGCTACATACTGTATATATTACCGTTAGATTTAATCCAAATCCATTGCAAATCATCCTTTTGTTGTTATTGAGTTACTTTACTGTTTTTCTATTTTAAACACCAATGTTGTATCTGCAGTGTATTTTCTAGCCTGTAGCCTTGATCTGTAGCTGCTATTGGTGAAACAGAATAAATGTGGCCATACACTGTAAGATCCACTCATTTGTGGAGGTCGCCAAACAAACGGATCTTCTCCCGATATGCCCACCTAGGGCCAAATGATGAAATTAAACCAGCAGGTGTAGGCGCCGTCGGTTCAGGGACCATTACGAGTGAGTACCCGCTTTGAAAAAGGTTTCCCCTGGCACCAATAGAAGTCAGCGGTGGAAAGCCCTTCGCATTGCTTCGGTTTCCTCCTGCAGGCAACTTGGCGAAACTTTGATCTATCGCTGGCGAGTAAGTTGCTCCATAGGTGCTTGCCCTAAAGGACCCGAATTGCAGCTAAAATCTGCCTCTGTATGGCCACCTTAACAGTTGGTATCTCTACAGCTGTGTGTTGGTGCACACTCCTCACAGATGTTATCCCACACCAATGCTTTCCAGAGTAAATATCCACAAAAAATGTTTGCTGGAAGGTATTAACTCCCTGCTTTTAGCTTGGCATAAACACAATGCCTTGTGTATGGGGAGATCTCCACCTTTAGCATTGTGTTTATTGTAGAATATACACATGAGATGTGCTCCCTGTAGATCTTAAGTTCAAAACTGAAGAAATAGTACAGGTATGGGATCCGTTATCCGGAAACCCAATATCCAGAAAGCTCTGAATTACGGAAAGCATAGACTCTATTTTAACCAAATAATTTAGATTTTTAAAATTGATTTCCTTTTTCTCTGTAAAAATAAAACAGTGCTTTGTACTTGATCCCAAATAAGATATAATTAATCCTTATTGGGTGTAAAATATTCCTATTGGGTTTAATTCATGTTTTATTGATTTTTTTTTCGCTTTTTAAGTTCAGGTAGATGTGCTGACCTGGAACCATCATCTACTTGCTAGTGTGGGGAATAAGACATCAACCTTTGTTAATAAATTTTAGTGTTTAAGGGTTGACCCTTGGAAATAACCCAGTATTTTTTATATCAGCACAGTGGTGTTGATTGTACCATTAAATCTGCACTATCATGCAGTTCATAAACTATTTGAGCTTAGGATACAATTGGCTAGCGATTTAAACTGCTGTGGGAATGTATCAGTTTTTGATTCTAGAGTAATAAAGACTGCTATCAAGTTATAGCATAATTAACTAGAGATTGAATATGGCGCTGATGAGGTTTCAGTTATCACCTTCAAGGGCTATTCTAAAATCATAATCAGATAAACTTCTTAGTTAATTTTAAAATAGAGCATTAATCTATAAAAGAATGTCTAGAAGTTCTGTATTTTATACACTACATTTGTTTTGCCAGCCCACAGTGTTAGCAGCTGCATAACAGTAAGGCTAATGGCACCCCCAGTGTCAACAGGGTTAAAATTCTAGTATCCCTGTAAGCAGATTCTTCTTCAGTACCTGAGGTACACCCTATCAGTTACTAACAAATGACCCCTGTGTAGTAACCCAGAGCAACCAATATTAATGTATGAAAAAAGCAGGAAGCTGTAGGTTAAACAATGAAAGCAAACAACTGATTGGTTGCCATGGGCCACAGCCCAGATGCAGATTTGCCCAGTGTTTATAAATTAGCCCCTTAGAGGGCTCATCATACCTTGTCTGACCTCTTGTATAATAAACCCACTACTTGAGAAAATTAGACAGACTTGACTTTTAAACTGCATACTTTTTGTGGTGCTCAGAGCCAGTGAACCACAATGTTGGTTAGTGTTGTTTAGTTGCCAGCAGAGTATTTGTTTGAAAATAAACCTGAGGTATTGCCAGTTTATGTTGATTAATAAACAGCTCTGCAAGCCCATGTAATTATTAACAATAGTTTAACCTTATACTTATGCACTGCGGGTATTCCTATTATAAGGTTCTTTGAGATTTTTTAATTTAGTAGTCATGTACAGGTAACAGATTAATTTGCCTGCAGCATTGTGTCCAAATAACCAGGGGTTGTGCAAGGTAAAATTAACAGGGAAGGGAAAATTGCACCATGTTAACATAACTACAACCCTTCAAATTGTAGGAAAAAAAAAAACATAGAGTGACAATTTTTTCATCCATAATTCAGCTGATTCAGGGATTTGAAAATCTAATTTTCCATTGTTTTCTGCCAGTAGTTATTGGTAGGATACAACTTTTAATGTTATACTAGGTTGATGCTAACAGCATGAGTCTACAGATTTACCACTCTTAAAGCTGTTAGCTTAAAGGAACAGTAACACCAAAAAAATGAAAGAGCTTTAAAGTAATAAAAATATAATGCACTGTTGCCCTGCACTGGTAAAACTGGTGTATTTGCTACAGTAACACTACTATAAGTTATATAATAAGCTGCTGTGTAGCCATGGGGGCAGCCATTCAGGCTGGAAAAAAGGAGAAAAGGCACAGGTTACATAGCAAATAACAGATGAGTTCTGTATAATACAATAGTGTTTTATCTGTTATCTGCTATGTACCTGTGCCTTTTCTCCTTAGAATGGCTGCCTCCATGGCTACATAGCAGCTTATTTATATAAATTATAGTAGACTTTCTGAAGTAAACACACAACTTTTACCAGTGCAGGGCAGCAGCACATTATATTTTAGTTACTTTTATACACTTTCATTTTTTGGTATTACTGTTCCTTTAACTAATGGAAACTCTGTTTCTCACCCCTCACCTAGATTAACCAGCTATATGTGTATTTATGTAATGGCTTATCAATTTCCATAATGTTCAAGGACAAAGTCTCCTAAATTTTATAGGGAAAGCCCTTATGCATCTCATATTTGTTTGTGCCACCTCATTTACAAAAAGGTTAATTTTACATAATATTTGTACATGATCATACTATCGCCTAATCCTGTAAGTGGAGTAAATTCAGTGCAAGTCTGCGGGGGCCTTGGGCATTCTTAAAAACATGCACCTGATAGGGCTCCATGTGCCATTATACAGTGTTTCATCAAGCAAGAGATCAGTCGTCAGTCAAGGCAAGGCAGTCATTAGTCTAGGTATTTCCAAGCTTCTTTTCATAGTTAATCAATACCAGGCCAAATCCACTTTTATACATCTTTTTCACTCCAATACTCGTGCGAATACAATGATGAAACCCTTGCTCTTGTGCAAGTCTTATACTGAATACCAACTCAGATACAATTTTGCTGTTAAAGATGATGTGCACCTCCAATTTGCCCAGCACACCATGTTCTGGCAATACAATTACTTGGAGCCTCCCTTCTAAACAAAAAGTAGGCCATTTCTTTCTTCTGATCAGGTTCTGTTGATGTGACAAGATTTAAAAAAAAATTATTTATGTAATTTAAATTACCTTTATTTTAAAACTTTTTTTTTTATATAGGTTGCTTTTTAATGTATGTGTTTTTAGTTGTTTGAATGGTAAGTTGTGTTAAGGACAAAATTAATGTTAAGGTAGTCTTTATTATGATACCATGGTGATAAACAATAATGTAATTTCTTGAGTAAGCATTAACAAACTATTTAGCCCCAGAAGGCAAATATTTACTCCAGACAGGCAGACTATTGCTTAAATTCAGTAGACAAAGTGTCCTGATGAACATTTTAGTCATCGCTGCATCGGCATGCCTTTCCATTACAATGAAGCACATTAAACAAGTCCCTGTTTGGTTACACAGAGCCGTTCATCAGAGTCATTGTCAATGAGATCAAGAGCAGACCCTGCCACCCTTGAAACAACCTTGAACCGTGAAACACACGGGGCTAGCAGTGTTACAGGTCTTTTGTGTGACCCCTTTCCCAGCCCATTTTCAATTTTGGCCTTATGTTTCTTATACCTTTTTTCACTATGAGTAACTCACTTTGGGACTTACACCTGGGCATCTTAAAGAACAGATTATTGTGTACAGTCAGGTCTCTAGCAGTCATTTATAAGTGCCAGAAAATTACACGGCACTCTACATTAATTTATCTTAAAATAATTTAACAAAAAATGGCTTACAGATTAAGAATAGGACCAGAGGGCCAATCTAAAGGGTTAGGGTACATTTAAACAAAAGGAATATAGAAACAGATTGATTTTTGAAACATAAATACATTTCTGATCGATCAAGATACATTGAATATGCTCCCTTTGCAAGAAAGGGGAGAGTCTGATGGCTCGATGCCGAGAGTTCCAGAGGCAGGCAGAAGCCTGGGAAAAGTCTTGCAGTTGGCAATGGGATGATGCGATGAGTGGAGAAGGGAGACCAAAGTCAGAAGCAGACTGTAGGCTGTATGAAGGAGTGTATTTTTAAGTCAGAGCTGAAATATAGGGAGGGGGCTTCTGTGGTAAGTGCCTTAAATATGAATTTAGATTAGATTATTAGATTAGATTCAACTTTATTGTCATTACACATGTAATACATTGCAATATTTGAGTTTTGTGCAGCATGGTTTTACACATAACATTTTGCCAGGGTGTGTCATTCTGTGGCTACTAAAGCAAATAAATTAACTCAAGGGATGAAAATATAACTTTGCCTCTTTTATAGGTCCCTTGTAAGGCCTCACCTTTGCAGTGCAGTTCTGGGCTCCAGTCCATAAGAAAGATATTAATGAGCTGGACAGAGTTAGATGTCATGGTTGGGTTTGTTTTCTCTGGCAAAACAAGCGTTTGCGAGGGGCCATGATTACTTTGTACAAGCACATTAGATGGGATTATAGACAGATAGGGGTTGTTCTTTTTCCCATAAAAACGATCAGTGCACCAGAGGCCCCCCCTTTAGATTAGAGGACCGGAACTTGTGTAGGTTTTTTTTTTTACAGTGAGGGCAGTGTGGTTGGGGAATGCCCTTCCTAGTGATGTTGTGAATGCAGATTCTGTTAATGCCTTTAAGAGGGGCCTGGATGAGTTGTTGAACAAGCACAGTATCCAAGTTTATTGCGATACTAAAATCTACAATTAGTATTGATGTTGGTATATGTAGTTTATGTATGTGAGTGTGTAGATGGGTCAGTATGGGTCTATGTGTGTGCGCTGGGGTTCGCTTGGAAGGGTTGATGAACTTTGGTCATTTTTCAACCCAACTTAACTATGTAACCACATGTAATAAGTTGGATGCTGATTTAAATGAAATTCCAATATAATCAACACTGTTATGTATGCAGTGTATACGTTGTTTAGCTGTTTTGCTACTGCCTTAACAATATTGGCTGCTGTCCAATAAAATAAAAACTATAGTAAAGCCCCTGCCCTGGTCCACACCTCTGTCAGGTGTCCCACACTAGGGTTGTCACCTTTTGCTCCAGTGCATTCCAGACATAGAGTGGGTTTGGTGCCATTAGGGGATGTGTCAGTGAAGTTTGGGACAGGTACACATCACATTTAGGGGCAGGTTCTGATGCACTGGCCTGTGATTGCTTGCATTTCACATCAATCAGGACAATCTTGATTCTGGTTCAAAACCAGACAGGTGGCAACCCTAGTCCACTTTCCAACATGATGATATATAAGACCTTGCTGAAAGTTTATTTGCCCTTCAAATATTCTGCATAAATGCATTGTTTATTGTAGAATTTAGGGGAGGTGTAATCCCCACAGTGCACATCTGTGCGCTACACTGTGACCAGACTTGAAATTAAGTCATATGGCAAACTGAAACACAAACTAACTTACATTACAGATGTTACGTGAGCCTGTGTTAGAAAAGTATTTGGATGCCTACAATAAGCCCATTAGCCAAAAGTAGTAGAGCCTACCACACAACCTGGCTCCAGTCTCTGTGTGCACTTTTTCTGGCTCTGTTAACAGGTGCTGTATATGTGCTGGAAGGGTTTTTGGGAGTTTGCACACTGTGTCCTCTATTAAGGTATATCCATTTTCTTACACTGCTTCAGTATTTTTGGTACCCAGCCACAATTATCAGCAGATATTCCTGGAATCCACATTTACAGGTTTAAGTAGTACTTCAATATTTTCAGCCTTACATCTAATTGTCCCAAGTTCTCAGAAATCCTTCTCCATTTCAGTCATGGGAATCTGAACGTGACCCAGGATGGCTGTGCTAGACAAAAGCTTCTGTAGGGGAAAGCTTCTGCCCATAGGGGGTCACAGTGTCAGAAATGTTATCTGTCATGCTGTAGCAAGGAATCAGCTACAATTAAAAGATATAAGTCCTTTTCAGACAGTATAATTGCTGTACGTGTATAATGGACATTTGCTTTCTCTGTTTTTGCCCATGTGTCAAATGGAGCTGTCATACTGCTTCCATTATGTTAGGAATTTTCCATACTTCTCAGTAGTACCACACCATATGTTTCTGTTCTATTGATGACATATTGGTAGTGTGCTTTACTCAGTGACGAGATGTTATTCCTATTTTCCTTTGTAGGAAATATAAATAATTCTGCCCTGTGTGTGGACACAGAAAACAATCTTTAGCATTATTTGGCAATGTTAATATATTTTATGTATATTTTTGTCTGAAAGAGACTTCATAATACATAACGCATTTGTTTCCTCCATGCACAGATAAAATAAGCGCTCTCTGTTGCTCTGACTGCGATGACTAAAGTAGAAGCCATTGAGAATAAATTTAATTTTTAACAATTATTGTTGATAAAATTGTGTTTCATGGGTATTAAACTAATCTATTGCAGAAGAGCCTTTAATGCTTCGCAAAGCACAGTACATTCTCACATGGTTCCTTTCATAGATACAGAATGAATCATGAAGTACACTTAATTCTCTGAGCCACAGCTGTTCAATTTGTCCCGCACTGGAACGACTGAACCTTGAGTGACAGTTACAGGCAATGTCTGATTGCTTACTGGGTCACATGCCAAGCTCTGACCTGCATTTCAGATGCTGGCTGCATGAGGTTACTCATCATTTTTCCCACCTCCTCCACACACCTAAGATATTTGGAAGCCTTGTGGGGCCACCAGAGGCCAATTTTTGTGCAGTCACCTACATCTGTAGTTTTCTTTATAACAGGGAACATTTCACCTCAGCTGTGGAGCAACATTACCATGATAGCAAAATAGGAGGTTGAAGTTTGAGTACAGATTTAGTTAGCTATATATGTAATGGATGTAAAGTGGTGGATATTGTCTTATGTTTATAAATCTGTAAGGAACGTGTTCTATTTATTAGTGCATTTCATTCTGCAATTAGTTTAGTTTGTTTATCTTGTTTTCTGGAACACTTGAAAATTGGGTTTTTCCAAAATGTTTCTATAATTTGAATCTCCATGCCTGAAGGCTACTAAACGTTAAACAACATTAAACAAACCAAATAGGATTGTTTTGCCACTGATATGGATTCATGTAGCTTAGTTTAAAGTGAACTGCATAGGAGATTACTTTCCTGTAACTCTGAGCTTTATGGATCTCTGGTTTCCTAATAAGGTTTCCCATACACATACCTACAAAACTATAACATATTGTTCTAAGCTGAATAAGTAAAAGTACAATTAAAGAGGTTATGTATTAAAAGGTACTAAGTTTGCCCAGGAGCAGTAATCCATAGCAACCAATCATTAGGTAGCATTTACTGGCCACCTGTTTAAAAGCAAACATCTTATTGGTTGTTATGGGTTACTGTTCCTGGGCAAACTTAGTGCATGTTATTGTATATTGTGAATAGGCTTTTCATTTTTGATGTACAAAAGAGAAAAAACTTCCTGCCTGCAAATTCAGCCTCTGTGAATGCCATTAAATACATTTTACAAAAATTGGGGTGTTAGTAGCACATTTGGGCCAAAATATGAAAACCCGTGTGACATGTTAAGGCCCCTCTTTTAAAGCAAGCCCTGCACTGACTACTGTGTGCTTAATATTAAAGTGCATTTTAAAACATTTGAAAATTGTAAACCCCCTGCAACAATGTGTATTATATGTGACTAAGTGGTAGAAAGGTGTCCATCTATCCTATAAGTGTTTTTCTGCTTGATTATTCAGTCAACCCTTAAGCTTAGCGTCTCAACAGCTGCCAAGATCACACTGAGCATGTGCAGTGTCACTGACACTCTTAACAAAATCCAAGATGGTGAGCTCACGTGCACAAACTTAAAGGCTTGAATCATTACTGTTACAGAGATGCTGAAACTTTAAGATGGTGCAGTAAGTTCAGTATATAAATATGGCATTTGTAACCATATTAATTTTTAGGCTTTAGTTTTGCTTTATTGGTTGTAGATGATTAGAAACCAGTTTACTTTTTTCCCTATTCAGCATGTTGCCCTCCACCCATTTTCCTGCCTTAAACGAAATACTGAGATTCATTATGCGGCGACCATAATAGGGTAGAAATATGGGCTGATATCTGCCAGTTAAAATATTTATTGTTAATTCATTTAAAATACCATCCCCAAAACCACACAGTTCTTGTTTAAACAAACAGTGCATAAAAATATTTATGCATGCTGGGATAAGAATTAATTAATATTTACAGAACCAATCTATAATTAGGTGTTCATCTTTAGCAGAAGTGCCTTTCTGGAACAAAAAGAACTGGAATGTAAATAGTTACACTGGTACATTACAGAAAGATATATCCGAGTAAAATCCGTTTCTTTCCTTAGTGCTGTAGGCCGTCTTAAGTGTCAAAAAGAGTGTTAGGTTCTGATTTACCGCACATTGATTATGAGAAATTATGTGGTTTTAGAATGTAATGTGTAAAAAAATGCCAAAGGTTTACGTGTAAATTAATTTAGATACAGTGTGATTCATTAAAATGTGCAAATTATATACAGATAACTTCAAATTAATTTGGAAAGTTTAAAAAAAAAAAAGCAGTATAGAAATTGTAGAAAATATTTTTTAATTTACATTTTTTTTTAATATGGTACAAGAATATAAAATCCTATTTATTCTATAAGGAAGGTATTTCCAACATTCCGCTCTACTATTGAGTTATAGCTTCCCCTGCCAACTTTTTACTTTTGGTGGAACTAGATGTTGCTGCTCTACACCAGCTAATTGCCCATCCACAGACAAGCAGAAGTCCATTGTGCAGGGGGTTATCTATTTCACAAGGGCCCTGCATGGAGTAGCTTTATAACTCCAAACATTTGAAAAATGTAAAGAGGGACAAATGCTGCGGTAGTGTGGCAAAAAATTTTGGTCACGCCTGTTTTGTGACCACATCCCCTAAATGCCACTCCCATTTTACAAAGTTTGGCAGGTTAAATAAAGTTTGAACACATTTCTGGGGGTTTTGGGTGTAATTACAGTATTGCTAATGCAGGTGAAATTGCCCTTTAAGCTGCAAGTCTCGGTTCCCCCAAGAGTGCAGGTGTTGAGTATTCTGGGCTCTTGCATTGCTTCAGCTTTCCAAAGTCACACAAAGTTTCCTTGTGAGGCAAATTTGAATGACTTTGGAAAGCCGAAGCAACGCATATGTTTTCCCACCGGCATTTTACATTATCATGGGTGGGAAGGCATTTTGAGGAGATCAGTCACCCGTGGTACAGGAGATTTATTGTTGGTTACTAAATTCCTTGTCTGTTTCTCTGCCTGCCTTGTCTACAGGCAGAGAAAAGTGGATCCTTTCTCCAGCACAGCTTCATGTAGTTGTACTGACTGTAGTTGTACTGCACAGTTGGCTTGAGTGCAGCTACACAGAGCAGAGATCAGCGTGAAAAATGCAAAAGCATGTATGATCTACGCTCTGTGTAGCTGCATTCAGGCCAATGCTGTGCCTGTCAGTACAACTACATGAAGCTGCATTTGTGAGCATAACCACTGCTTTGTACCTGCCTACAAAACGCAAGCAGAGAGAAGCAGATGGTACACTACGTGTAACTCGCAGACCCCACCCCCCTGCTTGCACACACCTCCCAGTTGCAGCATTGTTGGCACTAGTTCATATATGGCCACTGGATGACATGCCGCCCCAAGATCTTTGCTGACCTAGGTACAGGCCTTTCTGACCTGCCCACAAATCCAGGCCTGTATATATATGCTGTATATTGTAAGTCAGTCCAAAGCTGAGTTAACTAACATAGTTACATAGGGTTGAAAAAAGACCATTGTCCATCAAGTTCAACCCATCCGAGTAAACCCAGCACACAACCTATACTAACAGCAGTCTGGATGTGAGTTGAGAATCAGGAGAAAAGAAGATGAGAGCCTACTGGGGGGGATTTTTACTACTAAATGGCTGTTGTGGCCTTTGGCTATTATAGAATCTTAATAAATAATGGGCAGCATTTCTAGGATAATTCTTTGCTGTACTTTAGTACTCATGAAACTTCAAATTTAAGTACCTGAATTAAGTTTGTTTTGGCTGTTTGTCCTCTATATAGTTATTATTAGTGAAATAAAGTGGTTTAAAATACTAACCAGATGTATACTATGCAATGTTTCTGTCTGTAAATAGTAAATCCTAATTAGTCTGCACGTCATACAGCCATGCACAATCACTTATTACTTGAGGTTGTGCATCTGACTGTCAGAGAGGTCTTGCACCTGCCCCCATGGCTTAGCATTAATGCTTCACTGCGTTACCTTTGTCATTAAAACAATAAATATTGTATTTAAAAAAAAAACAAAACAAAAAAAAACTGACTTGTGCTCATATCATTTAAGTACTTGAAAAATACGTTTGTTTTACATTTTTCCAGGTTTTACACATTTTAAATGAGGATTTTAGTGTAACTCTAATGCACTCCTGAGACATATAAGGACAAATTTATCATAGTGTATAATCAATATCAATGGTGATGTTGCCCATAGCAACTAATTAGCATTAAATTTGAATGGTTAGAAAACTAAAGCATAGATCTGATTTGGTTGCTATGAGCAAAATCACCAGTGATGTTGGCTTCCACGCTATAATAAATATGTCCCATAATCTTCATGACACTGCTTTGCAACAACCCATTACATGACACTGTTAAGCTTTAATTTAATGCAACTCAAACATTAATACAACTCCAGCAGTTCCCCTTTACCATTTACATATACGAGAGAACCCAAAGCAAACTGTTTGACCTGTAACCCTTACAAACAATTACACAGTGCTTTACATTTCAGTTCTTCTTTCAGTTCTTTTATAATTGCATAGGATCATAATGGGTGTAATGAAAGGGTAACGGATATAAATGTGAAAGCAGAAAGACACAGATCTATGAGAAATTGGACTTTCCATAACATGGAGCACCACATTTAACATCTAATAAAACACATTTAAGTATTAACTGAACATTATATTATAGGCTTGTTGCAGGTAAAACCCATATGTGTAACTTAATCACTGCTGTTTCATTTATTGCATATGTGATCACGAGTATAGAAGACTGGGATATTTTGTGTTGGAGCAGTCTAATACATGTGTAAGATGTTTCACTACATGAGCATTCTTGTAGACTACATGGGCTTCTTCTCCAGATACTAATAAACCAGAAAATACAGATGTTTCTGATATTATTTGACAAACCTTTAGTATGTACCTTCAAAAGCTCATGTAATTGTCCATCTTTATATGTTAGTCCATTAAACCGTCGTAAACATTAGTATTGTTTGACTCCACATAGCATGACACTGCATTCTCAAATATGGCAGTAAATTTGTATAGATGGCATTAACATAAAGGCCAATTGTTAAAATACGATTTTTATATTTAATTTGATTCTTGATTTTATTGTGCTTCTGTTTTATTAATGTTCATGATTTTTGTTTTCTTTAGGGCAGATGAGATTGAGATGATCATGACTGACCTTGAAAGAGCAAATCAGGTAGATTTTCTTAATTACAGGTTATGTGAAGTGGTGTTTTCTTGTGGTATAGGCCCCCTATAATGAGGTACAAGTTCGGATCATCTACTTAAAAAGTGCCTTTAATCTGTAATCCAGGTTTTCCATAATTTGGAACATTGTGCTTAAAAGATACAAAATATAAACAAATCCAGGATGGTTTCAATCAGGATTAATGCTGGCTTAATGAATGAATACAATGTACTGTCTAATTATTACAGATAAAAAAAAATCAGTAAAAATGAAGAATTGCTGGTTTAGATAGGATTGTACGGGAAATGCCAATGCTGTAAAATTAAAATGAATGGCGTAGTTATACAGATCTGTTGTTCCTCTGTGTAAATTAACACTGTGCATCCCTACCAAGGAACTAATCTATTTAAAAAAAAAAAAAAAGAAAACTAATCTGCTTATTTATAAAGGAGTGTGTGCTTATTATTATAGTTAAGTTAAAGCACACATTTATCAAGACATTTGTTTTTATAACCTGAATTAAAAGGGTAATCTAATGAAACTATTAGTAAGCAGTGCTGGCATGTTGTGTACTAGTGGTCACCGGCATGAGATGGGGCACCTCTGTTTTACACCGAACAACCATTAAAGCCAGTGGGTAAAAGAGGCTTTTTTTTTTTTTATCCTATTTTTTTTATTCCAGAATTTTACACCTGCGCTTTTCTACACTTCTTTATGAATATACTCCCTAATTTCAAATCAAATTTTCGAGCCACTCGAATATTAGAATTTAGTTTCCCTTCAGCCTGAAGAAATAGAGAAACAAAAGCCATAAGTGCAAACTTTCGGTCATAGTCCTTCAAAATAAGATTTCTGAACCCACCACCGTAGACTTTTTTCTTTGCTGTAGCATTGCTATTACCTTCTGGATAAGGAATAATAACTATGGTATATGCAAGCAGCAGGACACTGTCTAACCTATGTTGAAATGGCAGTAGTGTTTATTTACCTTTTTTTCGATTTGCACCTTCTTGCTAACATTTAAATAATATAGCTTTAATTACTTTTTATATTTTTGACCACAAATAAAATAACCTTGTTTCATCTCACATAATAACCAGAAATTCACATTAATACAGGCCCATTATGAGCATCATTTTTATAATTAACCAGTTTAACATGCACTTTAATGCTCCTAACACATACTACTAATTAAAGTTCTTAACATGTTTATAATTAGCAGTTAAAATAATCATGCACTTTGCACCTTTTAATAAAATTTGTAATTGTATGATCTATGTTTAAAGGAGAAGGAAAGGCTAAGTCACTTGGGGGTGCTAAAATGTTAAGCACCCCCAAGTGACTTTAATCGTTTACCTCGTAACCCGGGCTGGTGCCCCTGTTAGGAGAAAACAGCACCAGCCCGGGGTACCTGGAGCGATGCGCTTCCTCCTTCCTCCTGCGTTACGTGAAGACTAACACAATAGGCGCATGCGCAGTAGAGTGAAAAACCAACTTCTCTGTTAAAGTTTGGCTTTTCACCCTACTGCGCGCGCGCGCGAGCGATACAGGAAGGAGGAAGCGCTCTGCTACAGGTACCCCGGGCTGGTGCTGTTCTCTCTCCGTACAGGGGCACCAGCCCGGGGTACAAGGTAAGCGATTCAAGTCACTTGGGGATGCCTAACATTTTGGCACCACCAAGTGACTTTGCCTTTCCTTCTCCTTTAAATGTAATGGCATGTTATGTGCAGTAAGAAAACATGGATATGTATTTTAAAATCATTTTGCAACTAGATAAAAAGCGATTGCAAGTACCACTAAATACATTTTTTATTTGGTAATGTTCTGTTTATATATTGAATCTTTGCTCCCAAGGTGTATTGTGTTCAGAATGGTATTAACATTACTTGAGTGGTGATGCTGTTTCCTTGCTGGACCGGCAGCTATAGGAGAAGTATGCAAGTTAGAGTTTGGTTTCATTTTGGATGTGTCCAAATGTATTTTGGAGTCTTTAGTATTCAGCCCAATCGAAAAAAAATGGCTTATTTTGCATACCTAGCTTTTAACACTCTCTTGAGAATTTAGGGTCAAGGCATCCACACTATAGAATAGGCACTTTTTGCCTTTTTTTAAAACCCTGTATTCTAAGTGCAAAACATTCCCATTTACCAGTGGGGAATCCAGACTGCCTTGGCTTCACAGGTTTGACTGTCAGAGCTGTTAGACGCTTTATTGCTGATCCCTGCAACAATGTTTGATATGCCTGGGGGCTCACGCATACACATCAGCTGAGTGCCCAGTCTAGCAGAATCAATAAGCTGACTGGGGATTTCTGCTGATATATGCATGTGCAAAGTCCTCATTTCCATGCAGGTGTCCTGCCCCAGCAGCTTCAACGTCAAAGCCTGCAAAGCTAAAGCAGTTTGGGTCTAACTGATTTTGGAGATTTTTCTTTTTTTTTTTTCATCAGAACTTGGGCCTTATTTTAGATCTTAATTATCAAGGTGAAATGACACCATTAAAAGTGACAGTGAGTCAGTGGTCTCCATAGTAAATTATGAGAAATAGTTACTGCATCTCATAGAGCAAAAGCTACTTGCCTCTGTTTTGGCACAGAGGAACTCTGTTTCTTATCCAACAAACATTTGTAATTTTAACAAAGGAAAGTTGGCAGACGATTGCTCTGCATGACTTTTTGATTAAGCACATCTTTTGGGTTTGTCAGATCTTGTTAAAATGTACGTGAATTTTAGTCTATGGTTTAAAGATTTATGTATGCAGTTATATCTAGTTAACATTCCCTCATTTCTATCCGCTGAGCTTTCCATTCTCTGACTTCACTTTGATCCCCCCCTTTTTACTTAACTACCTGTATTCCCAACTTTTCATGTCCTCTTCTTCTCCCCATACCCCACATCATCTTTATGTAACTCTTGCTTTCTTGCATTCTTCCCTTGACTTTACGGACTTTACTGTTGGTATTAATGTTGTCCAAGAGACGTAATGCCTGTTCTTGGCAGTATTGAATTGTACAAATATGTTTTTCTTGTTTTTCCATTAAAGTATGTTTTTATGGTTTTTATCTTAAATATGCAGCATACTACCTGGTGTTTAAGCCTTTGTATCTGTAGGCCCTATTTTCTCTTACTTGCTCCAAATATAAGGGTAATTTGTAGGGCAATTTTGCCATCTTTATTGCAGCCTTTCATTTCCACAAGAGGCGCCCCTCCATCTTGCCCACACTGGCAAATTTCAAAACATGATGTAGAATACCATTGTTGTGTATTGATAGGGAGCAGTCTGCAATGTTACCAAATATTTAAAGGAGTGCGGTGATTGTATTTTGTATGTCAGAACACATTAACCCTTTCCCATCCTTGCTCATAACTGGAAACTGTGTCTTCATAAAAATCAGATATCTCCATATTCAGAAATGAAATGTTCAACCGGCATTACTTATTATGACTCATTTTCATTTCTAAAATGAAAACGTTCTCGGCATGAATATAGAAATAAATTGAATAAAAAGATTCCATTTCTCCTTATATTTATTCAGCCTGATAAATTCAGTGGGCTGCAGCATTAGCAGCAGCAGGGGATTCCTTGCTCCTAGCGTTAAATTACTGTCATAATCGCTCAATTATTTCTTCCTTGTACTGTTTAAAATAAAAATCCATCACTTTCCACGTTTTTTCCCCCTAACATTTATTAGGTTGAGTGTTTAGGAAAATCAATTATAGTCAGCCAGGCATGAATTGATGAATGTTCTCAGATTAATTGTCAGTTGTTAAAATGAATGTACTTTCTCTTTCTCTTCACCTTTTTTATTTCCTTTAGAGAGCAGAGGTGGCTCAGAGAGAGGCAGAGGCCTTGAAGGAGCAGCTTGCAACACTTAACAAATCTCTCCAGCATGTTTCCCAGTCACAGAAAGCACCTGATACGGTGAGGAATAAAAATCCCAGGCACTTACAAATTCAATTCACACGGCTCAAATCACCCCTATAGTACTGTGTTTTGAATGTTAGGAGCATTGATCTTTGCCAGGACAGTGTTCAGCCTAATTTATTGTTAGTACTAATAAATAATTTTCTTATTGAGCCTTGCAGTATAAACACTTCATTTTTTATTCTGTATTAGAAGAATAAATCATTCTACCATTATTGACTGGAGTTTTAAAGGGTCAGTAGCATTTAAAGAAAAGCTGTTTATATACATCCAGTTAATAAGTATTTTTAGCTTTCAGCAAAAACTTAACATGGGTTTGCTTCAGAAGATCACCTTTACTTTTTTGTGTTACTTTTTTTGTGTTACTGAATTAGGCTAGAGGGGTCATCCGGTCACAAATTAAACAACTTTTCAACAGTTACTGTTTCAATGGAATTTACAGCCATTATGAAGCACCGTCCCACTTACAAATTATGCAAGTTCAACTAACAGTTGATGACTGAAATGCTCCTTGGCAAGAGGTTCTCAGGGACTCAGAAATATGTGTGAGGTTTTCTAGGAGGGATTGTGCCTTAGTATTGTGTATTTTTACTTTTCAAATATCAGGACTGAACACAGGACAAAGTATGATATTTATCATTAAATATTGAAACGACAGAAGACTGTTCCAAAGGATTAAACCCTGGCATATTCCAAAAATACACCACTATGGCATTTTATTTTACTTTCTTCAGTGGGTTCCTTATATATGGCTTGTGTTAAAGAAGAAAATGTCCAGGGCAGTATAGCAAGGCTTGGTATTTTTAAAAATCTGAAATGTTCATTGTGCCAGGGCAGAAAGCTGCAGGGCAATTTAAGAATTTAACTTTCTTCAGACTACAACAGACCCCTTTACACTTTCAATATAATCTCCAGAGGTATATTTGCTCTCTAGTGTGCCTTTAGTTTTGCCTACTGTATATGCCTCAGCTCTGTTTTCTAGCCTAACAGCCTGGGGCATTGGCTAAAACACACAAATAGTGATGGAGTCCTCTTAGATCAACACTAGAGCATTGCTTGTCCAGGCATCTACAGATCTCTGTGGTCAGCTCAACACCCATATATTATGTATATTGGGTTTGCTGACTCTTTGAGGAAGGCATTTACTGTCCCTTACTGTACTGGTGGCCCTCTGACCACACTGAGAATTTTGAATTTCCTGTGATATTTTCACTATAAAGAGAATCTGTGGTTAGAGTACAAGCAGCTGCAACATTAGAGTCATTTTGTAGCTGACCTGTTGAAAAGCAGTTACAAACCACAGTAGTTACTACTTACAATTTGATTCTGTTAGGGCAAGGAAAATATTTCATTTTTGCAGTGCCATGTGTACAGGTATGGAATCAGTTATATGGAAACCCATTATCCAGAAAGCTCTGAATTACGAGAAAGCCGTCTTTTATAGAGTCTATTTTAATTATATAATTCCAATTTTTAAACATTATTTTTATTTCCTAATAATTACCTTGTGCTTGATCCCAACAAAGATCTAAATAATCCTTACTGGAGGTGGAAAGGCCTATTGGGTTTATTTAATGTTTAAATGATTTTGTAGTAGACTTTAAGTATGGAGATCCAAATTACAGAAAAAAACCCTTAGAAAACCTCAGGTCCTAAGCTTTCTTCATAATAGATCCCGTAACTGCATTACAAAATCAACTTTGTCAGTCCTTTATACATATTGAATTGTGGCTATTGTGAATTCTTCTCTGTTTTAAGGGAAATTAAAAAATACTAGTCCAGGGCGAACCCAAGTCAAAAGGCCACTTAAAATGTTCCCAATGTGCTCTACTTTTCCTTTCTTGTACCATAGACTTCTGTAGAAAATATACTTTTAGTTAACTATTCAAACACAGACTTTGTTGAACTTTGTTACAGGAGCAGTCAACAGAAGCAGTGTCTCACTCTAGCATGGAGGTTGAACTTACCGCAAAAGAGCGAGAAATTGCTCAGTTGGTGGAAGATGTGCAAAGGTTACAGGCCAGTCTTACTAAGCTTCGTGAGAACTCTGCCACTCAGATCTCTCAGCTTGAACAGCAGCTAAATACCAAGAACAGCAGTCTCAAAGTAGGTATCCTCTGTTCTCCTGGAGGACAATCCAGATCTGACCCACTTACCGTGGTTTGAATAAGAAAAAAAAAAAAAGCAGTTCACATCAATTCAGTATAAGGGAAGAATGGGCAATAACAAATGAACAAGGCATGATTTATTTTGTGAAAAGAATTTGTTACATATGCTGTGGTGGCATCTGTTGAAACAATGAAACAGCCCTCTAGTGGTACTTAAAAATTCCAATACCTGTGTCTGCTTTGTATGGCAGTGTCTATTCATATCTGTAAAAATTATATAAAGTTGCACCTGTTAGCTTAACGGCATCTTTATTTAAAGGGAAATTGATGGAAGAAATACACTATTTGGAAAAAGTATACATTTTGTTTTTATTTTCCTTAAAAAAAAAGCTTCTAAAAACTGCATTTTATTATATGATGCTTTGGTTACTACTAATTATACATTAAGCCTGATAAGCCCTGCTGATTATATTGGCAGTGACAGTGGATTTACAGATTTTGGCGAAGAAGAAATGGTCTTTGCACGCAATAAGTTAAGGGCTCTGAGCTTTAAGTAGAACAGAGTAAAAAGAAAATAGTTTATTACTCTATAATAGTAATATTTTAGTTGTACGATTACTGGCAAGTAAATCATTGGGCGACCAATGTCTGAGCATACAGGGAAGTGATACACATCCATACGAAGAATATATTTTGCCCACTTATCTAGCCTGTGGGTTTTTATGATTGCAGAATGCTTTGCCATTATGTTTTCTCTTCCTTTGGTTCATGTGGCACACAAGTAGTCATTTGACCAAGGTGCCAAGCTACAACTACAAACAAGCAGATCAGTTATCTCCACTGTTTCGTGGGGCTGATGTCAATTGAATAACTGATATTAATCTCTACTGGGAAACATGATTCTTGTGTGAGAACTGATACCAACCTGTACAGGAACATGCTGATCACTGGGAAGCTGCCATTTACCTCTAAAATCATGTAGCACCCTGGAAGTACACAGTCTGACAAGTCATATTTATGGCATGTATCACAAATATTTTCCGACTTCATCAAATTGTGCTCAGTGAGTCCTTTATAATAGACTGTGCTTTTTGTATGCACAGATAAAAGCAAATCCTCTTGATCTCAAGTCATTTATTATTTCTGACATGCCTTGCTTCTCCCAGCTTTGCATGTGTCCACTACCTTTGATAAATTAAATTTGTCTGGTGTAGAAAACATTAAAATAAATAGTTGCTATGACATTGCAACATAATTGCAGAAACACCAGTGCCACACTTTTTGAAATGTGTAAAGGGAGTACTCATAAAAGCACAACATAGATATGTATCTGCTTGTGTAAATATGTATGTATGTATATGTACGTATATCTTTATTTATAAAGCGCTACTTATGTACACAGCGCTGTACAGAAAAATCCATTAATACAAACAGGGGGTTATTAAAAAATAGATAAATACAAAGTATTACAATAAACACAACTGGGTATTCTCACCAGTTCTCAACATTAGCACAGACTTATTTTAAATTAAGAAATTGTCACTAAACATTTTCTACAGTTAAATATGTAATGTTATTATAAAAATAAGAGGTAATTCTAGTTTCTATACATAATGCCTATGCTGTGGCTCCCGTGATCATATCGTTTAAGACTGAATGGTAAGAAATTGTGAGGTAGTAACAGTTTGTTGTTAGAAGCCCAGTTGGGGTCATAGTTGTGAAAATTCAAAATTTAAGTGGCTGGTGTGACTTCATAAACAGATGGTCATAAATTACTTGTGGTGTAATTGGGTTATTTACAATTTTGAGATGTATAGTTTGGCTCTGTTTTGTTACTGTGCTGCACAGTTCATTGACCTTATTATTCTGCCAGAAAAATTGGCTATTTAGTATTTACATTATCGCTTGTATACATTTTTTTTTTTATATGTGTATATTTGTTTTCATTTTATAAATGTCTCTATATGAGGGCATCTCAACACAAGACTACAATGTTTATTGAAACAATAAAAATTAATGAATACAATAAATCAATTAAAAAAAATTGGGCCCATCTGTAGCATTGTCACTGTATGTCAAGCAGATCTCAAAGAAGACTTTGGGGTATATTTATCATGCTGTGTAAAAAGTGGATTGAGGCATTACCAGTGATGTTGCTCATAGCAGCCAATCAGATGCTTTGCTTTGGTTTCTAACTGTTAAAATCTAATTGCTGATTGGCTGCTATGAGCAACATCACCGGTAATGCTTCACTCCACATTTTACACAGCATGATAAATATACCCCTACATGTCATTGTCATTGGTGCTATTAACGCTTTGTAGTAATGTATAGTATTTAGTTTTCAAGTAATAAATAAAATTAAACCAAATTTATTTTGCAGCAACTTGAAGAAAAACTGAAGGTTCAGGCTGACTATGAAGAAATTAAAAAGGAGCTTAAGTAAGTAAAATGGAAGGTGCATATATTATGCCCTGTGTGAGGCATTTTTAAGCAAAGAACATTTAGTATTCTCACAATGTCCACCATGTACAGCAACATTTGTATTTATAGCAGCCCATCAAAAATGGGGTGAGGAAGTTCCATATCAACCCAAATAATGTTTAGCGACCCAATTTTCAGTGGCATGTAAAACACCTGCTTATAAGGCTGTTGGTGCTTTCAAACACACAACTTAATCAACATGACTAGTCTAGCTGCTGTAGTTACCAATGCTGGAAACCTGAAGGCCTAATATTACGTGCTCTTTAAATACTTGGAACTATTTTTGACATATTTATTTCAGATAATGCCAGGCTTGGACTGCGATTTAAAATAGACCCTGGCATTTTAGTTATGCAGAGGTCCAAACAGCCCCCACCAGCCCCTCTAAATAGGGACTGTCTATAAGCAGTCCACAGATTGTCATTCCAGACATGGATAATGCCTTGTCTTCTTTGACCACCTGTAAAACAGTCACATAAATACTACAATGGTGTATAAAAGATGGCATGAGTATCTTTTTGCAATATTCTCAACCAAACATTTTATTTCCAGCTGCCAACAACTCAATCACTTCCAGATGCTACCTATTTGAGAGAGAGAATTCAGCATCCACTGCATATCAGTTAATATCAGTTACAGTTTCCCTATAATGCACTCATAACCTGAATCAACAGAATGGTACTTAATGCCAGGGTACAAATGCAGGGATTTATTGTTGATGTTTAAAGAAAAGTAGTATTACACCACTTCACACTAATTCTGATTGTTGGAATAGATCAAGTCAAAAACTCTTCATAAAATGCTTTTTAATATATTAAAAACCCAGCTGAAGCATTTATGCAGAAATTATTTGCCACCCTCTTCTTAAGTGTACCTTTAAACGCTATGATTATTGCAATGATCTTTCAAACTATTATGCTAATGTAAGTTGCTCCCAGCTTCACTAACAAATGTATACACTTCTTGACAACCTCAAATGTTACATCCTTATTAACATTTAATATTATTCTGTGATGTGGCCTGGTGGGGAAAAAGCAATATTTAAATGACCCGTAAGAGTTATGTTATGTTCTAAGGACCTGCATTTAGAGATTTTAGTTGGGGGAGTGTTGGGAAAGAGCGCTATTCCTTATAGAGCCTCTGAAATGTAGAAAATGAAGTGGCAGATACCTGCTTGCAGACAGCTTAAGAATGAGCAGTCATCAAACAATTCTTTCTTGTTCTTTATAGTATCCTGAAATCCATGGAGTTTGCCCCTTCAGAAGGATCTGGTGTGCAGGTACAGGTTATGTTTCATTACTGATTGTTTTGGTAGAGAGGGGGGGGGGGGATGTGGCGAATTGTAGGTCAACAACAGCATAATTCCTGCTGATAGAACAGCCACATGCAAGAGAATTTGTAACTTTCAGTTATATCTGGTGTGCTTCAGAGAGTCCTTTTTCACTGAGGGGTTAAGCTCATGTAAATGTCTTTACACCAGAGACCTGTAACACCCAAGGGCTTTTACACTGCAGTAAGTGAGAATTCATCAATGGAAAAAAGTCACTTATATTCTACTAGAAATCTAGGGCATATATATGCACTCTGATTTATTATTATTAATTTGTATTGCATTCACCAAGCATTAAAGATGGTTACTACTTTAAAACAAAATCCTTGACACACTTTTTCCTGACTGTCAGGAAAGTGTTAATAGTTTGCAAAAAATCAAACTTTTAGTTAGGAGAAATCTGTCTTCTGGAAGAAAACCAGAAGTAGACCTAAATAACTGCATATTTTCGTGGTAAATATATTATTCACCTTTCTGTTCTGCTATTCTCCAACTGAAATGACTAATATGTAAGTTTAGGACCCAGAACACAAGCAAGAAATGCAGATTTGTATTACTATTTTTATTTTATTACTTCTCTATTACTATGGCCGCCTTGTTTAGGCCTTTAAGCCTATTATTTTAACTTCTGGTTTTTGGGCCAGGTGTTTCAAACAACCATATAAGTGTTTAAATGCCAAACTGGAGAGCTGTACAATAAAAAACGAAATACCTACATGGGTAAAGAGAAACTGCAACATTTTACCTTTAAATTCGGCTTTTATTTATTGCCTTTTTCATCTTAAAAAGGAAATGTAATAATTTGGAGGCTTAGGGCTTCTATATAGTCTCTTATTATCATTGTTATCCTTTAATCAGTCACATTAGTCCTGTAAACAACCCTATTATGTTACATTAATAGCCCCTTGTCTTCTCCCCATATAACCCTTGTAAGTCCCATGACCCCACCTTCCTCAGGTCTTTGCTGGCCCATACATACATGTACAAGTAGCATGCCAGCCATACGCCTTACAGCATGTACATTTGCCTGTATAATGCAAGTTCTGAGAGAGAACAAGTACTTAAGCCACTTTGGACTGCTTTCCATGGAAATTGGTACAGGAACACTACACCCAATGACAAAATGAAAAATTCTGTGGACCTTTACTTGCTCTTTGAAAATATTGATGGTATTCTGCCCTTTAATATTATAAAATGTTTAAAAACAGTTTGAAAAGCCATTGCCCAATACAGTTTCTCCACTAGAAGGATAACAGAATTTAGCAACCTTAAGTGCTATAGCTGTAAGATTTCTTCCAGCAAGTAAGCAGCTGCAGCATTGTAATGGATCGAGAACAGAAAGTTTTCTATCCCTGAGTGACAATGGAATGAAACTATAAGGCCAGGTGTATGTTTTCCTTATTTAAGCCCAACCTATGTGTAATTCAGGATGCCTCAAAGCCACTGGAAGTGCTGCTACTGGAGAAGAACCGTTCTTTGCAGTCAGAAAATGCCACATTGCGCATCACAAACAGCGAGCTGAGTGGTAAGTTTGCTTTGCTTCTGTTAGCGAGTAAATAAAATTAGAGGAAGCGAGATGAGCACAGTCCAAGCCTGAGCTAAAGACAAATGACAGTAAGATTAATGAACAACAGGATCTGTGAATATTGTTTGACTTGATAGGAGTGCAAGCTAAATAATAGAATGCATCTCTAGAACCTCAGTGACACTGCTTAAAAAAGAGTAATTACCTGAGAAAATGGCAGATTTGTAGGCTATTATGGTAAATTGTTATGAGCTTGTTTTTGCCTCTTCCTCCATAATACAGCACATTACATGGAAAGGAGACAAGAGGTAAAGGAAATAGTTTGGCCTCAGTGCAATCTCATAGTTGTTGCTTCCTGCTTAATTAATTGCTGGAGCTTCTTATGCTTTACATAGTACTAGCTGTGTCCTATGGATATTGGTAGATACGACTGGAGAGTCT
The DNA here is from genome assembly GCF_000004195.4 of Xenopus tropicalis. Classification (NCBI taxonomy): domain Eukaryota; kingdom Metazoa; phylum Chordata; class Amphibia; order Anura; family Pipidae; genus Xenopus; species Xenopus tropicalis. The sequence goes on along the minus strand of NC_030678.2, from coordinate 46,382,704 downwards.
CAGGTTGGTTATCTCTGATATAATTTCTTAAAAATATCTAACAATAACAACACAGTGTAATTTTGCAAAGAGGACTTATTAGGCTGCAGGCCCCAAAGTACCTTCCTTCAGTATTTGGTCAGTATCTTGATTCATTTCCTAACTATAAAGCCAGTTCTCATGTGTTGTGTAGGACTCTAAGTGTTGCGCTGAAATGTTCTAGCCTAAGACATCCTGTCATGTTAACTTTTTTGTTTGTTCAGAACTTATGGATATGATTTGTAAATTATTAGTTAAATGAACCTTATTTCAAATACCCAATGATCAATGTGTTTGAGTATTTTGCACCTGGTTGCACTCAAATGTAAATGTTTGCTGTGGGGCACCTGGGAATTCACTTGCTGTTGTGTTGTAAATGCTAAATGATATCTTCTACTTATACTTTAATGCATACATTAGATAAAGTGCAATTGTATGTAATATGTGTTCTCCAGGCTGTAACAAACTGTACAAGAAAGGTACAAACATGAAATGCATGTTGGTTGTTTTGGGGGCCTCTTTGGCTTACTGAAAATTCAATTTAAAAACCTAATTGGCCCTTGTTTAAAAAAAAAAAATGCACTTTTTGAGTTTGTGGGGCAAACTTTGCGTTTTTATCTTGGTTTTTCCCTTTTAATCCCCCATAATGCATTATGTTTGACCTTTCTTGTAGGGTCAGCCAGGAGAAAAGGGAAAGACCAGCCTGAGATTCAGCGTCCTGCAACCTTGCCAGCCTCCCCTCCCTCTCAGTTGCTCCGCAATGCAGGGGAGCAGGCTTCCAATACTAATGGTACACACCAGTTTTCACCAACGGGTTTAAACCAAGACTTTTTCAGCTCATCCATTGCAAGCCCTTCTTTACCCCTGGCCTCCACGGGAAAATTTGCACTAAATTCACTTCTCCAGCGACAGCTCATGCAGTCCTTCTACTCCAAGGCAATGCAGGAAGCAGGAAGCACAAGCATGATTTTTTCAGCAGGTCCCTTCAGCACAAACTCCATATCTTCCCAAAGTCCATTACAACAGCCAAGCCCTGATGTTAATGGTATGGCTCCTTCTCCCAGCCAATCAGAGAGTGCTGGCAGTGTCTCAGAGGGTGAAGATATAGACACTGCGGAAATTGCACGCCAAGTGAAAGAGCAGTTGATCAAGCACAATATTGGACAGCGTATTTTTGGACATTATGTCCTGGGACTGTCACAGGGTTCTGTGAGTGAGATACTGGCAAGGCCCAAGCCATGGAATAAACTGACTGTACGAGGAAAAGAACCTTTCCACAAGATGAAACAGTTTCTTTCCGATGAGCAGAATATCCTTGCACTGCGCAGCATACAAGGCCGACAAAGAGGTGAGACATTATTGTGTCTGTTATCATATTCATTTCATGCAAAATACCTGCACAACCATTGTAACTGTTATTTTTCCTCCTCCGAAAGGCTTAATGCAAGGGCTATGCATTTCAGATACATAGTCAAGAATCATCATTGTAAAGATTAAAGTAAATTAAGTCTTACACGATTAACATTAAACCCTTCCTGTCCCTAAAAAGAATATCCTGTTCTAAAGCTGACTTAGTTTAGCCACCTTACATGTGTTCTTTGCGTTCTAAACTGCAATAGGTACTTACTGGGCATGTGCACATGGTGATCAGCTGGTACTGAGAAAGCGTGCTGCCATTGCCCTTAGTAGATCAAGGAAGCTTGTTCCCCCTTGAACACTTAGTTCATGGCGAAACAATTTAGAAAGATGCTTTCTTTACTATGGACCTTCACGTCATTCATTGTCCTCCATCCCTGCAAGCTGGCAACATAGTTTAGTATTTAGACACTACCCATCTGGAACATGAAACTCATTAGATGATCCACAGTTTATTTTTCATGTGATTTTGCTCATGACATCAGATTAACATTTCCCAGATTGTTTTGTTCTTACCAAACTTGTTTTTCAACAGAAAATCCAGGCCAGAACCTGAACAGACTATTTCAGGAAGTACCGAAAAGAAGAAATGGGTCAGAAGGTATGTTATGAGTAGGTGTTTTTATGTTTGCAGCTGACTGTTGGAATCGTAATGCACCCACTGTAATTACAAAACAAATTGCACTTAATTCTGGCCTGGAATCTGATGAAAAAACAGATATAGTAAGTATAAAACAAACCATGGGCTTGCACCTAGATACGTTAAAGATCAATTAAATTCATGGTTATCCTGCCTCCCTTTAAATTAATAGCTTGTACGTTATCTGTATATCTGTAGTATAAAACCCTTCCTTAAAACCACAATAGACACTACTTTTCATATTGAATGTATATTGAACAGTCTCTTTGGTATGGTTATATCTATGCATTGCATGTCTAATACAGTACATGTGTTGTGCTTATGCATACAAAGGCTACACTTGAGTTCTCTATGAGAGACTTTGTTTATGAATAACTAACATTTCTAAACTGTATTCATTTTGTTTATTAAAGTATATTACTTATTAAAATAAAAAGGTACATCTAAATAGGTTAACCTGCACTTTTTTATTTTTTATTTTCCCTTCCTATTGATTAAATGATTATATTAAGGGAGGAATGCATACTTATATTTCCTGTGGAAGGATTTTTCATACTTCTGATTTGTCAAATAGACCATAGTTTTATGCTGTCTTAAACATTCTTGTCTACAAAGTCCTCCTGTCAGGCTAAGCCTAGTGTCATTATTCTGCCATTACCTTGCGGGCATGGGCTAATAGGTTAAGGAATTGTCTTGCATTTTTGCAGGGGTGACCAAATGTGAAGGAAACAGTAATGCAAGAAAGCAGTGAAAAAGAAGCACATACCAAAGCCCTCATATTTGCCCCATGAGTTGTGTGCAGAGAAAGAAAATAAAGCTATGTGTTGGATATGCATATCTGCTGGAATAGGCAAAAACATGTTAGGGTGGTTTTAAAGGCATGTTGTCACCATTAGTTTACTTTTTAACCCCATTGTTAAGTTATAGATTTTAAGCTTATGGCACATGGGGCATACTATCAGCTGGGCAAAAAACATCCAAATCCTGTAGGGCAGCCTGACTTTAGGTTAAATGGAAACTGCCTTTCACCAGCATTTAAAAAACTCCAACACAGACTACATGATGTAGTTGTTACCCCCTACGTGTGCTTGAGTAATCAAATGCTCCCTCCCTCTGCAGGGAGATTAATTACAGCAAGCTGGGCACTTATTCTGATTAACAGAGTAGGGGATACAGGAAGGAACAGACAGAGAGTCATGGAATTAAATTTGTTCTGGTTAGGAACAGTGAAGAGCAAATACACAGGCTGTGTCATTAGTTACACATAACCTGTTTTATTACTTCTCCCGGAATGCAATGGTTGGGTGGTTTTTGCACCAAGAGAACCCTGTACATGTTATTGATTTACAGGCAAAAAGACACTGTATTGTAAAATAAGGATAAAAGTGCTTTACTGCCTGTATCCACCCCCATTCAAAACATTTAGAAATGAGACTTTATGAATAAATGGTACTCTAAACCAGTTGCAATATTGCTGCAGCATTTATTTCCCCAGAACATAAGCGCCATATGAAATTGTGGAGCAATGAGGTCTATGCGGTTTATTTCATGAGTTTCTGGGTATGGCATATTGTTACATATTACACCGGTACTGTGAGCAAGCAGTTTTGTTTTTCCAAGAGATCCTTCTCTGTGTAGATAGCAGGTTGTTCTTTGTTTTTGCATTTGAATTATATATTACTGGTACTTTTCCATTATTGCTCAGTGAACTCGTGTGGAGTTGCTGTAAGAAAAACAGTTTTCTAAATGGATGTTATTTACCTGAGCACCATGTATTAGACAGCTGTACAAAAGCATATTATTGCCTGCTCCAGCAAATTGTGTAATGATTGTACTACTCTGGAGAATTTTTTCATACCACCTCTGAAGCTACTTTATCTGTTAACTGGATATATAACTAAACAACATTATTACAATTATGGGATCCATTATCCGGAAACCTTTTATCCAGAAATCTCCAAATTATGGGAAGACCATCTCCCATAGACTCCATTCTAATAAAACAATTCACATTTTTAAAAGTAGTATCCTTTTTCTCTGTAATAATAAAACAGTACCTTGTTCTTGATCCCAACTTATGTATAATTAATCCTTTTTGGAGGCAAACAATCCTGTTGGGTTTAATTAATTTTAAAAGATTTTTTAGTAGATTTAAGGTATGGAGATCCTAATTATGGAAAGACCCCAGCATTTTGGATAACAGGTCCTATACCTGTATTACTATCAGTAACATATATTTATGAAGCACCAACATATCCAGAAGCTTTATACATTAGAAGAATGTGCACATCAAACATATAGATTACAACAGGTCCAGACTGAGAATCAAAATAGGACTTAAATAGTGACTGTCTACAGACTGGTTATCTACAGATTGCCAGTCTGGGCCTGGATTACAAATTCTGACCTAAGGTTGCCATGCACGGGCTAATAAAAGCTGCTGGCAGACTGCATCGGCAGCTTATTAGCCCATGTATGGGACCTTCTGATGGGCCTAACTGACAGATATGGGCAAAAATCAGCCAGATGTTGATGAGGCAGATTTAAAAATCTCTTTGGGGTGAGGAGTGCATCGCCTTGTTGATGCATGCTTGCCCTGACGGCCTGAATCCCATCATTGTGAATGGCCAGCTTAATATTGGAGGTAAAGAGGAATATCAGTGAAGATGTTGTGTGACTGTAATTAAAAAAGAGATGCCTGTATATTTCATCTGTTGTTTTTCTTCAATACATGGGCTAGTAATTTCTACATGTAGTCCTCTGTAGAAAGCTACTTGGAAATATCTGTTGGCTTCCCCAGTTTTTGCAGCAATTCTTATACACCAGTCCAGTTGGTTTCAACAGTAAATACCAATGCTTTGTGAACAGTCACAAACTAATTTTAGCATTTTCCTGTTGTGCTTTCCCTAGAGCCCTGCTATCAACAGCTTTGGGTTGAACAATAAAAAAAGAACACCATACATCAAGATAGAATTTTGTCCTTCCCAGTTCAGCATGTACCAAAATATTCTTTGTGCAACATAAGTTTGCGCAGCCCTTCTTATTTAATTCAGCCCTTTGTAACTATCTCTCCATTATTACACTTCTGCCAAGATGATATACAGTTACAGCTCATTAGCCTTTCCAACAGAAAGCTGAGTTTAAATCAGTCCTTTCTAAAAATAGTTTTACTTGATCGAAACTTGGCATCCATCTTTTGCCGTCTGGCCAAATATCCTGCGTTTGTTGATTCATATAATATCCTGTTTCCAAAAAAAAAAAGTTGAGTTTCTAAAGGTACAAGGCACTGAAAATGATGGTTAGATTCTTTGACAGACAATTGTTTTTGCATGTGAATATTTCTGTGCAATTCTCTTTTCTGCGTAGAGTGTGAGGTTATCATTAGTAACATTTCTTTCAAACTCTTCCCAAAATCCACAACATAGTTATGTTTGCTATAACAAATCTATCACATAAGGCACTATGCTTTATGCCTGTGTTGATGAAGCAAGGTTGTGCCCATAATTAAACACACATCCTGAATAACGTCTTTTTATTATTTCAGGAAATATTACCACCAGAATTCGAAGCTCAGAGACTGGTTCAGATGATGCTATTAAGTCTATTCTAGAACAAGCCAAAAGAGAGTTGCAGGTGCAGAAAACCGGTAAGTAACTTACTTATTACCTTGCCTATAATGTGTGTTCCTCTGTGTTAAGTGGTGGAAAGCTCCCCTACAGTAAGCAAGCTGTCAGCAACAGCATCTTTTCTCAGAGGTGCTATATACTTTTTGATATCCACTCAGCCCATCAGAATGAAGACACTTACTTTTCATCTCTAGATCTCCTTGCCAAACTACATAATATACTAGGGAAAGTTATATACTGTGGCATCCGAGGGCTTCCCCAACATCCCAAGAAGCTCAGATTAGTACAGATGAATAATGACAAGAATAGGAAGCTGTCAATATTATATGGATGTATGCAGCAGCATAGAGTCTATTATAAACTGGATGTTAAGCCCCTAGTAAAAATCCAATGACTCATGCATCATTTTCTGACACGTTTTATACTGGTACTTCTTATACACCAGTCCAGTCTGCTTAAATTGTAATTACCAATTTGCTGACACGCTTTATACTGGTACTTATATAAATCGTGTTCTTTGTTCCTAGTGTAGTGGAAAGATTACTTTTTCTTTAGAAAAAGAGTAGAGATCACTTACAAGGCAAAAATCATTAGACTAATGGTGTCAAACTCCCAGCCTCCAGCTGTTGTTGAAGTTGCACTACAAATGCTCTAATGCTGGGATTTAGAGTTCAGCAACAGCTGGAGGCCACAGGATTGATATATCATCTGCATTACAGTGACATATTCAAATTTGCTTTCAGATAGGGTGGAAGAAAACATTAATATGTGCAGTACAAACCCTCTGGCAGCAGGGAGTGAAAATATGTTTTGCTCTTGTAGGATAATGTAAGGGTACACATTTAATCTACCTCTTTATTGAATTTATTGGTGAGGCACGTGAGAAATGGAACAAGTGTAAAGTTATTCACACCAGGCCTTCCTGACTGTGTCTGGATCTAATGGCTCAACTAAGGCTGTTGGAAAGTGTCAGTCTCCTGTTTTTTCGAGTTAGTTCTCTCTTTTTAATAGATCTTCTGATCTTTTTACAAGAATAACATTTTGCCTAGTGAATAGAATTTCCAATATACATTTATTACATATACATTTTCCAGTGCTTTTTTGGCAGTCTTCTAAAAACACCTCACATATTTGCTTGTTGTGTCTTACAGCTGAGCCGGCTCAGCCCACTTCAGCATCCAATAGTGGTAATTCTGATGATGCTATCCGGTCCATTCTTCAGCAAGCAAGGCGTGAAATGGAAGCACAGCAGGCTGTCTTTGAACCTGTCTTAAAATCTGCATCATTATCTCAAGCAGATCTTACCATCATTTCTCCCAAACTTATCCCCACATCTGCAGTTTCTTCACTTTCTAGTTACTCCCCTGTTACTTTGTCCTTAAAAAAACATACATCTGTCTTGGACTCTGGTATTTCAACTTTGCAAAACCTTTCCGGTGTAAAAAAAGAGTCCCAAGAGACACCAGTATTAGATCTCCATAGCATCGCAGATTCAACTCATGGCATGATCCGGCATGTGAAAAGTGAGCTAGGACGGAGTAGTGTTTGGAAAGACCATTGGTGGAATACTGTTCAGCATGACAGGAGAAACGCAGTGTCATCTGAGGATACAAAGACTGAGGAAACTGTTTGTGGGAAAGAGAAGCTATCCACACAAAACAGAACGGAGAGAAATCAGCTTCAGGGGCCTTCGTCTTCTGAGTACTGGAAAGAGTGGCCCAATGCCGAGTCTCCATATTCTCAGAGCTCAGAAATTAGCATGACTGGAGCTAGCCGAAGTGAAACACCGCAGAACAGCCCCCTGCCATCCTCTCCAGTTGTGTCCATGTCCAAACCAACCAAACCATCTGTCCCTCCTCTAACCCCTGAGCAATACGAGATGTACATGTACCAAGAGGTGGACACTATTGAGCTGACACGCCAAGTAAAAGAGAAGCTAGCAAAAAATGGAATTTGCCAAAGGATATTTGGGGAAAAGGTAAACATATTTATCGTTATAAGTTAGGTTTAGATTTACAAAGCATTTTTATTGGATTTAGCTTTCCAAGAAAAACTCTAGTATTATTGTCAGTTCCAGGCATTGCTAAATATATAACCATTCTTGGGTAAATCAACATGAGGGTATAATTCAATAACATGCACATTAGCAACCTAACCAAGGATGAGTATTTGGTTTATACACTTTGGAAACATGTCTTTTACACAAATGTGATAAGTGTAAATGTTGGTTGGCACATATACATGGTTGCCTTTACAAAGCAATATATATAAATTTAGATGCCATTGCCTCTCTTCAGTTTGCATAAGGTTGAAATGAACTCAAATCTCAATAGGCTCAATTCCAAATTGAAGACCATGAAAACCATGGCTAGCATAGGAAATGACTCCCTCCTTCCACCACTTTGGCCAGCACCACCCCAAGCTTGCAGGCAGACATCTGTGTCTCACTAGATGGGGACAGCATGGGCTGCATAGGCCTTTAAACCATGTTTTATAAAAAAAAATAATGTGATGCCTGCTCATATTGAAATTTGTCCACCTCAGTAAATTTGTATCTAACTTTCACAGTTTATGGGATGGCTATATTTTGTAAGTTTTGTAAGTTGATTCTTTAAACGTAGCCTTGTTGTGTATTTTGTAACTTACAGTCAGAATCCAGTGTACCGGGTACAGGGAGTTTTGCTTGATCTAGGGAGATACCTGTGTTTTGCAGACAACCACAGGGCATAGAATGTTTAATAGTTTGTGACTAGTTTTAATGTGAGAAAAAAAATACTAGTTGGAAGAATAAGGGTTGAATGAATTTAGTGTTGGTAAGGCTACTGCATATTTCTAAAATCATAAATATACTCTTATTGTTCCCTCGTAGGTATTGGGTTTGTCACAGGGAAGTGTCAGTGATATGCTGTCAAGACCAAAACCTTGGAGTAAACTGACTCAGAAAGGCCGAGAACCATTTATTAGAATGCAGCTTTGGCTGAATGGGGAACTTGGCCAGAGTGTATTGCATTCACAAGGACAGCAGCAAGGACAAGGTAATATTAATATTCTTTATCATTACATATTTATTTATATCCAATATATCCTGTGGTGTTGTATGAGAGAGGAGAGCTATAAATAAAAAAAAAGTCACTTACCATATTTACTAAGTGGCGTGCCTTGATTTGCTTTCAATCTACCCTGAAAATGACCTTGCATGATTCCCACAGAAATGACAAGAGACTTGTAGTTGTTGAGCTCTTGTCATTTACTTGTGTAGAAAACTGGATTTGTTCTGCATTTCATAGGTATTGTATACTGTGTGGTTTAGTGCCCTATGGCAAAGTGCTGATATTTAAGGTTTCCTGGTGTTCCTGTCTTTGCCACATCCTTTGCTGATTTACTTTTTATTTTCATTTTTAGCTCTTCAATCTGCAACAGCTCAGCAGGATTCTCTACAAGAAGGGTTTCCAAGTTCAGGTATTTTATACTTACTGATATAAGAATGTCTAGAGGTCATTTGCTTTATAAGTAAAGTATTTTTGTACATTTTTGGCATGGTATCATGCAATAAAAGCCATTATATAGCTTTATTTATTCTTTGCACCACACTGCTCTAAGCTGGATCTGACCCCATCTACTATATAGGTCTAAAAAAAGCCAGAGCTGTTGATGGCTTTTTCTTTTAAACCTGAATAACTGTTTCAGGGGAAACATTTTGCATTTATTCTGATCTATGCACACAGGTTTAAAATGTATGCATAATAGAATTTTTTTGCACACGTAGCCAAGAAGGAATTAGAGGGAACATTGAATAGGCCCAGTGTATACTTGTGTAAGTAATGTTAGCCATGTACAACAGAATGTACTTAAAATTAACACCATGAATAATTTCTGGCAGCAGCTTTGTAGAAAGTTCTGTCATTTTAATTAGCAGGCAAGATAGAATTTAATTCCTGTAGAAGCATGTTATATGTAGTTCCCTGACTTTAGTGGCCACATATCAAGGTCACGTTTCCTTTTGTGTCCAACAGCAGACAAAGGATACACAAAACACTAAGCAACATCAATCATTGCTAGCCATATAAACTGAAAAGTCCCAACATTTTCACCTTTAAAGGAAAAGGAAAGGTGAAATCACCTAAGATTGCTTGCCTGATACCCCAGGCTGGATCTTCTATTAGCAGAAAACCGCACCAACCCGGGCTACATGCAGCTTCTTTTTACTCTACTGCACATGTGCAGCCGATGTAAAGGAAGAAAATAGCTGGCCTGCATGTACCACCGATGCGTTTTTTTTGCTAACCGGATCACCAGCCCGGGGTATCGTGTAAGTGAATGCAATCTCTGGGGTTGCCTAACATTTTGGGACCCCCCAGTGATTCCACCTTTCCCTCTCCTTTAATGGGGGCGTGACAGTCTTCTAGGCAATAATAAATAAATAAAAATGATATTATCTTTAAAAATGACTCTTTATTGGTCCCTGTATCATATAAGGGGTGGGTGTTAGTGATGTGCAGGCCTGCCCTATACCCATGGGACCCGCAGGTTTACTGACCTTGGCACATTACTTGTGGGTCGCAGGTTGAGCTCTCCCTGCCCACGACCTAACACTGCCGGCTGCCTCTTCTGGCTTCTGTATTTATATATGCGGGTCTATAAGTACGGGGCTGAAGCCGCGTTGGGAGCGGGCAGGTTAGGGTTGGGTGCGGGCCAATCACAGCCCTGTGGTCACACAAGCAGAGCAAGGCTTCAGTTCTCTATTAGTCCACCCAACTGTGGGAGCTGTCATCTAGGAACATCAGGGTTGTATTCGTAAAGAACTATTGCACAATAAAACTTTTTCAGAACTTAAGCCCAAATCTGCACACCCAGCAACTGCATTAAAATGCAAAAAATCCTCCAATGAGAATCCCAGCTGATCTGTATAAATCTGCCTCCACATTCTTAGTTTATGCAATTTGAGTTGGCAGAATTAAGCACAGTTTCCCAGTCTGTCCTTTATCCCCATGTCTGATTCAATGTCATCTAATGAATCTAAAGAAAAAAAAATTGCATAATGATCTCTATATGCAAGATAACAACAGGATGCCTGACATATTGCTGGGAATCAGCGTTCTCATTGGTCATTGAACTTTCCTGCATCTATAATTAAATTTTTTGGCACCTTCTATAGCAAAACTAGGGAGTGCAGTGGGACAGCATCATGGCTGGCTTTACAACCCCTTTAAGGTGGCCATACAGCAGATTTAAGTCTAGTCCTTCAGACCTATTTGGCAGCTCATCTGGCCCGTGTATGGGGGACCCCTGAAGTTTCTACCCGACCAATATCTGGCTGAAAATTGGGCAGATGTTGATCAGGCAGGTATGATTGTCCTGTTGGATCGAAGCCACATCGGCTTATTGATGTGGTCCTCGTTCCAACAGCTGCTATTCCTGTTGTCATAATCCGATCAATTTGCCTGAGGGCCAAATGATCAGTTTACTCAAATATTTCCCACCTTAGGTGGGCATGTTGAGGGAAATATCTGCTCGTTTGGCTACCTTGTCAAATGAGCAAATGTTACCATGTATGGCCAGCTTTAGAACCAGTTTCTATGCTTACCTTTTCTCCTTTATTCTCAACTGTTATTTTGAGAAATCTAGAGATTTCTTCCCTTTAGAAGGCTTAATTCAGAAATATAAAATAGCATGACAGAATAAAGAGGCTGAATGGAATATGTTCCAACTCTTGAAACAATTACACTGATTCCTAGTGTCAGTGTGCAATTTAGTGGTATGTTACGGCTCTCTAATATACACACACGCATTGAAGCACTACACCATCCCAGTCAAGAGGACCAGTTAATTGCTTTGATTAGTTTCTTTTAAAAAATGTCATAATTCCTAAAAGCCCTCTACATCAGCGGCGCTCCCTTCTGTGATTCAATTACTCGCTCTTTGATGCAACCGCACATAATGCTGCAGAGGATCTCATTTCATAGTGTTGTGACCATGAATTAGATCTTCAGGAATAGCTCATAGTACACTTCACTGAATAGCTGACCAGTGTAAGCTGTAAATCCACACTTGCTATGCTCAAAGCTAGTCCCGCTGGATACTGTGTAATTTGAACAGCGTTTATCTGCTGCCTTTATTAGCTATAAATATCAAGTTTAGTGGGGTGATTATTTTTGTTAGTACCTGCTCATTATTAAACTCGAGATGGAAAACTGCATTTGAAGTTACAGCTGTGGGCAATCCCGAGGGATACTGTCTCTCTTCATTGTTCGTCTGCATTCTGAGCTATCATCCATCACGTCTAACCTCATGCTGCTTAGCAAAAGCCAAACCCATAGGAATAGAAAGAAAGTGGTGCAACAACAAAAGGAGGCAACTAATTAAGGATTGTTTTTTTTTCCCAGCGAGAACATATCTTGCATAATGGTTGATGCTTTTGTGACTTAATGTCCACAATATGTTTGGACATGCTCAAAATAATGTGCAGCACAACAAAAGACTTTTTTGTTAATGGTATTACTAGGTGATTAATCTTCTTGATCCCATAAGTACAGCTGGTGTGGAAAAAGCAATCTGCAGAGATGCTCACCTAGGAAAGGTTGTCATTGTGCACTGGTTAAACATGAAATACATTTAGAACAAGAGTAGGAGGGGTTTTATTCTGAAGTATGATTGGGAAGAAACCATATGACTTGCTAGCTTTTATTATTCAGCATACTGCAAAAAAGCGGTGGAAACAGACTGTGTGCCATTATCTTAAACGTTTATAGTGATCCTTTATTATTGTTATTGCACTATATGGTCAGGTTCATCAGAAGCCTGTGCTGCAAAGCAATATTGCTGACCATTGCATGTACATCTCCCCTATGTTAGCATGGGTTTTGTTGAAGATACCCTGTGTGTTTATATGCTTTATCATTTGTATGCTATTAGTGACTCTTGAGGACTGGATTTATTTGTGGCCTAAAGGACCATTAGAATTGATGCCTGGTGCATGAGAAAGCATTAGTGATCTTCAAAGCATTTTAACAGAATGTTTAAATTTTAAATGGGTTTAAAGTGGTATCCTTACCTTTTTAATTCTTGTGCATGATAAGTACAAACCAGTACCTAGCCTCTTCATGTAGGGCAGCCATGTATATAATAACTGAGATGTTATAACAAGTTAAAAAATAACTATTAACAGAGCATCTATTTTCTTTTCTTCCATTTTGGGAGTAGCCATCTCATGTTAGCTTATGAGTAAATTGCAATTTGCATAGCGAAGTATATTTCCTGGTTCTTCTGTGACTGTGTTCATCCTCCTGTGCATAAAAATAGCAGTCCCCTCAAGCTCTATAACTGAGATTCTTAATATAGATTCAGGACCAGAGCAACATTACCATACGTTTTATGTAAACTGCATATTTCAGTGTATTTCCCTTAATATTATTTTACTAGCATAAAACAGTGTCACATGAAAAACTGATTTTAAGTATTAGTGCTTTGAAATAAACATTTTCTGTGTAGGATTTATGAGTCAGTAACATGAGAAGTTGGTCCAGTGAATAGTGAACAGTGAATTAAACAAGCTTATATTGGTGAGTGAGTTTATATATCACTCATTCCATTGTGATTTAGATTAATAAAACATTGAAAGCAACTCTTCCCAGTGAGTGCAAATTCCATAAGAATCACACCACCAGCAGTATATCATGATTCTATGTCTACTAATAGTAAGAACTCGAGGCTTATGGCTCCAGGTGCTGTATAGGCAAAATTTCCACAGGGACTCTTTGTCAGCCAGCATTTAAAAATATTTTGATAAACTGGGGCTTAATAGGCTCCAGCTATAATATTTTAAATGTATAAGCAGATTTTGCTTAAATATTGCAGATACGTTGTAAGAAACTTTTATAGGGTAGGGTAGATGCCCTGCATGATGGAAAACAGACATATTTTTCAGTGTTTAAGTTATGTTCCTTGACCTTCATTAACATAGTTTTAGCCAGTAAATGTGCCCTTCATATTGTTGTGAACTTTTTCTTGTTGACAGTAACAAATCTTGCCGTTCATTACTAGCTGCCGTGTAACCAACTGTAATACTCATAGGACTCTCCTATATTAAGCCTCCCCGTGGAGCTTCTGCCTATTCGTTACCCTCCAGAGACATGAATCCAGTTCTACATTAATTCCCAGTCCTATCAACATTTCATTCCTGTGTAAGATGCAGGCAGCAAAACATTTTAGAAAACTGCAGATAAGCAGTGCAGCCACAGCTTTTTCAAATACCCCCCTCCTCAATTGTATTGTGGAACAGGCCTGGTTTATCTAATTTGGAAGAATTTGAAGATGGTTGTGCAAGGGGGTGGCTTGAGCAAGTCAGGGTATGGTGTGACCCCTGAGCTGCTTGAAGAGAGTGGAATGGCCCACCTCCCTCCCTGACCCCCAGATGAGGTGCACCCTCAATGTAGTCCCTGGGATTTCATTCTCGTGGCACCCATGTACAATTGCCAGTGTAAGAGGATGACAAACTATTTCACTCCATAGCAGAGGACATCTGTTTTAAGAAGTAATACAGTGGTCACAGATATATATATATATTAATCTCAACCTGTAGTTACCTGTTTAAAATAATTTATAGTCCTACATATTATTAGTGCTTTTGCATTAAACTGTCCGCACAGCTGACAAATTAATATGTTGTGCTTTTTTCATGTTTTTTTAGCGTTTAAACCAAAAAAGAGTTTGACTCTTTGAGAAGTCAGTTTGTGTTTTGCCCAGTGCAAAATGTCACCGCACACACGCACAGTAATTCCTCTGCTTCATGATTGAATCTGAAATGGCTGCTCGAATTCTGAAACTCACAAATATTAAGAAATCTATGGCAAACGCCCTAAGCTGCATTTGTAGTGGGACTCCCCAGGGGCAACAAAAAGATGTTCTAATCAATTACCACATCACAACACTGATGTATGATAATTAGTGAGTGTTCCTCCTGAGAGTGCAGCATTTGGCTGGGATGCAGTCCTTTCATGGTCCACTGCCTGATTAATATGCAAATAATAGGCTGATTGCATGATGAACGCAGAAAATGAGTTCGCTGATAACGTGAGCGGCGAAGCGAGGAGATGATAAATTACTTTTACTGACTGTCCTACATTAAGCACCCTTTCCCAGCACTTTTATCTGAAATTAAATAAAGCAGTATAGATATTACAGGGCTGTGTAAAATAATGTACCTTAATAGCTACTTTAGCATTTCTGCCTATCACAGAGGTGTCATTTCATTCCACTGCTTCCTCTCATATCAGACTTTAAAATGCAATTGATCTTTGTTACATAAAGGTCATATATATATATATATATATATATATATATATATACATATACACAGGTATGGGACCTGTTATCCAGAATGCTTGGGACCTGGGGTTTTCCGGATAAGGGATCTCCATAACTTAAGTCTCCTAAAAATCATTTAAATATTAAATAAACCTAATAGGCTTGTTTTGCCTCCAATAAGGATTAATTATATCTTAGTTGGGATCAAGTACAAGGTACTGTTTTATTACTACAGAGAAAAAGGAAAAAATTTGAATTATTTGCTTATAATGGAGTCTATGGGAGACGGCCTTTCTATAATTTGGAACTTTCTGGATAACAGGTTTCCGGATAAGGGATCCCATACCTGTATTTATTTACAAAAGGGGAGAGGAGAGTCTGTACCTGTGTTGTAACTAGTCATAGTGTTATGTGACCATATAATGGGACAAACCTGAAGGCCAAGTGCATCTAAACAGGTACCAGAATTCTGAAACAGCTTATAATTTCCTTCTATTGTACAATAGTTAATATATTATTTTTTGTTCAGCTATAAAGCTAGTATGTATGTATATGGTGATACTTTGCAAAAATTGCCTGCTAATTTATTTTGCCAATATGAAGAATGGATTTTTTATAATCAGAATAGTAAGGGGATGGATAACTACCAAGGTAACCCCCACAATAACATTTAAACATTGCATTTATATTTATTTTAATGCTGATTAACTAGGTTAGCCCACAAACAACCATTTGGGCACACCAAAGAAAACTAAAAAAATCCTTGCTTAAAGGGATGCTATCATCCAAAAATTTCTTGAACAATCAGAATATCCAAGGCTATTATGATACTAAAAATTGAGACCTCAGTGGTTTTTTTTTAGCCAGAAGAAGCATGATGGAACAAGAATAAAACCAAGCTTCTACACTCACCCGCCTCATATTTAAATTTGGAAAAGTAATATGGAAGTTCTTATTCTCATACCTTACATACCATGTTTTTAATAGTATCATATACCCATCTGATATCAGTTTATCAAGTAATTTATCAGTGATAGATTAGTTTAAGAAATAACAAAATAAGTAATTTTACCAGAGCGTCTCATAGCATTTACTTTCTGCATTTTACCTGGCCTGTTGTTGGAAAGACATGCAGATGCTAGCTTGCCATTTCAGTCATGGGCCAGTGAGGAGCATTGACTTCAGAGGTGCAGTGGGTCAAGTGGCTACTTGAACTGAGCCACCTGGGGATTTAAAAAGTGACTGTCCTAGGGGTTTGTCTGCTGGCCCAGCACCTGCCCTGATACATGTAACCTTGAATGTTCACTGTTTAATAGAGTTAACCATTTATGTTCAATTTGATGCGTCTGTCCCTTGTAAAAACTGTGCTTTATACACTTTGTGAGTTCTTGTGCATGTGTTACAAAGTAAATTAAGAGAAATTAAGACATTCACTTAGTAAATGTACATTACACCAAGGGACTTTAGTTCAAACTGTGCTGAACTACCAGTTTTATGGTATTTTTGTTTAATGCTATTTAAATTAAAAAAAAAATGAAAATGTAATTGAAGAAGTTTCTACCACAGTGTTCCCACACTTATCCTTTACTCTTGCCCTCACTTTGGTGACTGCATTGGTGCTCTTTTGTTAGTAGAATGACGTTACAGATATTTATTGCCTGGTGTATGGCCAGAGGCACAAATAAACTTTGGACACCACATTTTTATGAGAAAAACAATAAGTGGGAAAATGCCAGGAACATGTTTCAAACATTGTCCCATAAGGAATAGGTGGAGTCACTGACCTTGGGGAAAAAGCATTTCTAGGTTTATTTGTTTTTCCTTAATTATCAACATTTTTATCATCTAATTGCAAGAGATTTTCAGATAAATTCAGGCATTTATCTCCATGTTTTCACTGATTCTACTGAGATGGCCATGCAGCAGTTACCCTATACACTTTGTGTATAGCTGATTGCCTTGTTATTCTTTATTTTTTTGATCATCATATAATAAATAAAAACCATAAACATGGATTTTCTAAAAAAAAAAAAAAAAAAAAATATATCAGGCAGTAGTGAACCTGTCCCAGATGGCAGAGGGAAAATATACATGAATGCGCCTCCATTTGTGCTCCATAACAAAACATTGCGTGTCTGATGAAGTGCGCTGGGAAAATCCTTTTTTTGACCTGTTAACCTTCATTTAATGTAGAACTTCATAACTCGTTATGATATCTTTGTTAAAGTAATTCTTTTGTTAGAAAAAAAATAATGCATTCTAGAGTTTTAGTAGCTATCAATCAAAGGAAACATAGCCCGGCTGAAATCCCATGTTTCCTATTCATTACTGAACTCCTTAGCGCAGCATTTTCACTCCGCGTTGCTCATGGCAGTATAATTAACACTGGCCATTGGAGGCTGCAGGGTACCATCTGTGTATCGATTACTGCTTTAAAATATATTTGGCCTGTATTTAAAATAAACTATATATAGTATACATTTCCATAATTTTATGTAATTGTATGAATTTTTTTTAAATTTTTTTTTTTTAAATAAGGGGGTCTGTCGTAATGCTATTAAAAAACATTTAAACGGTGAATAAAACCCAGTAAAATTGGCATCAAGACGATTTAGCTAGCTCAGTTGTCTATGACGGGAGAAAAAGTTCCTTCGCTGATCCAATTCCTTCTGCCCCAAAATTATTGTGCACTGACAGGCACTGTATTGGCCTGCTTTCTCCATGTAGATACGCTAATGGAGAAAATGCCTTTTCTGATATGGCCCTAACTACATAGTATTGTCTTATTACAGGTATGGGATCCCTTATCTGGAAACCCGTTATCCAGAAAGCTCCGAATTACAGAAAGCCCATCTCCCATAGACTCCATTTTAATCAAATAATTCAGAATTTTCAAACTGATTTGCTTTTTCTCTGTAATAATAAAACAGTACCTTGTGCTTGATCCCAACTAAGATATAATTAATCCTTATTGGATGCAAAACAATCCTGATGGGTTTAATCAATGTTTTATTAATTTTTTAGTAGACTTAAGGTATGGAGATCCAAATTACGGAAAGACCCCTTATCCGGAATACCCTTGGTCCCGAGCATTCTGGATAACGGCTCCTATACCTGTATTATAAAAAAAAAAGCAAATTAGTTAAAATGTATATATTTTCTAATTAGAACCCTGTGGAAAACAGAGTATTCTGGATAATTGGTTTCCAGGTAATATATGCCCTGGCTGTATAATACATTCTATAAGATTTGCAAAGATATGTAGACAATTATACTTACAGATGAGCAAACTTTATTTAGACATGACGACTCACTATAATAGCAGCCCATTAAAACATATTCAGTTTTTTCCATTAAAATTAATACTGTGATATATTGTGCCATGGTGTGTTTTATCCGCTGTGCAATGACAAAACATTTGCTAACTCTTTGTATGTAAATACATGTATATATGTGTATGTATGTGTATTTATATGTATATATAGAGGAAGAGAGATGATTTAGGCTTACACATGAACACCCCACAGCACAGTATCCAATTGTCTGTAAACTCCAAGTTTTAGGGTAGGGCGGAGAGGGCATTAACTTTGAGCCCACATCCTTAAAGGGGTAAATTTAAAAACACAGCAACCTGTAATAGTTTTTCTGTATGTGTAGCGCTAATGACAAGTATATTTAACCTGCAGTCCTTAAAGCAATAAATAGATAAATATATTTCAAATGGTAGCAGAAAGCGGAGCATAACACATTCGGAGGTAATGAATCATGTTCGATAAGGTAATTGTCCTCATACAAAAAGTTAGCCTAAGCAATGCTACCTCATGTTTTCTTTTCCCCCAGTGCAGCAGAGTGGAATAGGCAATACAATGGCCCCATTATTTCTAGTTTGTGTTTGGCTGTATTCATTATAGTCATGTGATTATTTTTTTAATTTTTTTTTTGCAAATGCGAAAAATAAAATATATATATAAATATGATTTTGTTACCCCCCCCCCCCCAAAGGAAAAAAAAAATCCTTTATTTACATCACACTCTTTGGCATGTGGGCAACGTAAATTTTTGTGTAACTCTTTCTTCTATAATTGAATGTCATAGTAAAAGAATGACAGTCGGTATTGGTCACGCTTACAGATTTCATATGCATTGCTATTGTGCATTGGCTTAGCATTAAATAAAATGAGGCCATTTCTTTTGTGCCCGAACTGTTGGGGTGTTAAGAAGAGTATCAGACCAGTCCCTGGATAAATAATGTTTGGGTTCTTGTCAAAATGTCACAGAGCACCCTGCCATTTCCTTTCAGCAAGTTGTCCTTCCGAATGCACAGTAAGCCTTATGGCACGCCAGCAGTAAAAATGTCACTTACAATAATTACTTTTTGGTGAAAATGCTTGCTGACTTCCTACCTTCAAGCTGTTTTTTACACAGTGGGGAGATAATAAGAAATGACTTTACCCTGACTGCTCAAATAAACACTAAATGGAATTTCTTTTTTTTTTTTTTTTTCAAAAATAGAGAGCAGTGTTTCATAATGTAAATGGGGTATCACATAAACAGAAGATTTGTTTCTGAAAATTATAGGGCACATGCGTTTTATTTCGTTTATTGTTTTAGCCAAGTTAAAGTGAACAATGATGGTTTTGTTGTTTAATTGCCATTTGAAAGAAAAACGTATTTTTTAAAGCAGGCTGCTCATCATAGCTTCCCTAAGGAAACATGTCTGTGTGCACTTAACCATAGGTCTCTTTAATACTGTGCAATTGTAAACCAGTTTTAACACAAATTAACCAATCAGAGATTTCCTTTCATGATATTATCTGCAGTTAACTGATTGTTCATTAGTTGCCATGGGCTATTGCACAGGTTGTCTGGTTTATCTGGTGTTAAGGTGGCCATACACGCACCGATATTATCGTACGAAACCTCGTTTTGTACGATAATCGGTGCGTGTATGGCATGTCAGCGAGCCGACCGATATCGCAGGAAGTTGCTGAAATCGGTCGGCTCGCCGATCGGCCAAGTTAGAAAATTTTGATCGGGCGCCATAGAAGGCGCCTGACCAAAATTCTCCCTTCAGAGCTGAATCGGCAGAAGGAGGTAGAAATCCTATTGTTTCTACCTCCTTACCTGCCGATTCAGCCCTGAATGGTGTGTGGCGGATCTGACGATGTTTCGTGCGACCGACGGTCGTACGAAACATCGTGAGATCGCCACGTGTATGGCCAGCTTTAGGGACGAGCCCCTCAGGGTCTTTTAAAGATGCTGTATAGACCTAAGCCCAATGAATTTCATTTGGGTTTATATTTAAATGTGCACAGAAAGTATAATTACTTTAAAGGGACAGTAACACCAAAAAATGAAAGTGTATAAAAGTAATTACTACTGTATATAATGTAATGCTGCCCTGTACTGGTACAACTGGTGTGTTTTCCTTAGAAAGACTACTATAGTTTATATAATAAAGCATCTGTGTAGCCATGGGGGCAGCCATTTACAGGAGAAAAGGCACAGGTTACTTAGCAGATAACAGATAAAACCCCATTATATTCTACAAAGCTTATCTGTTATCTGCTATGTGCCTGTGCCTTTTCTCCTTTTTCCCAGCTTCAATGGCTGCCCCCATGTTGACATAGCAGCTCATTTATATAAACTATAGTAGCATTTCTGTTGCTAACTTACCAGTTTTACCAGCGCAGGGCAACTGTACATTATATTTTAATTACTTTAAAACACTTTAATTTTTTGGTGTTACTGTTCCTTTAAGCCACTGCCTAAGTCTGGAGTTTACAGTGTTTGAGGAGAGATCATTTACTCTGATTTTATCTCCCAGCGTAAGAGTTAATAATCTCCAATAATCTTGAATGTTGCTGCCTGAATAGCTTCACCAACTAGTGTTTCATCTGCATATGTGCCTCATATTATAACTGGGTCATTTATGCAAACCACAACCATAGGGGTCACAGCTGCAATGTTGTATGCAATTTGCTGTCTTTTTTTCCCATAGTGCAGCGTTCTCTACCACAATTCAAGCATCATTGTGCGTGGATTTGTACTTGCGGTTGATCTGGTACACTTGCATGTGCCTTTTTTTTTGCCTCACCTATTGCTGCAGATTGTATTGGGAACCATATAATTGCTGCTGTTTTCAGGGCAGTGGTAGCTCCATGGTTCCCGTGTGTCAGTAGGATTATGTGCACAAGGAGTGTGTTTATGTTCAAGTACCTTCATGAATGGTGTCCCTATTTGCAATGGTTGTGTCTGTTTTTTTTTTTTTGTGGCTGCGATGGTAAATTGCCCCTTATGTCATATCATTAAAAGCTAAATAAATATTACATATATATATTTACCTATTTCTCCATGTATTAAGTTTTATATATTTCAATAAAAGCTAATTTTTAAAGGATTCCCAGTGTGCACCGCTATACCTGTGGACTTTATTGAAATTGCTTGAATCGGTAGCACCTGGGTCAATTAGCCATTTG
Organism: Xenopus tropicalis; assembly: GCF_000004195.4. Classification (NCBI taxonomy): domain Eukaryota; kingdom Metazoa; phylum Chordata; class Amphibia; order Anura; family Pipidae; genus Xenopus; species Xenopus tropicalis. Next base: position 46,361,222 of record NC_030678.2, on the reverse strand, counting down.
CTAAGGAGTGCTGAACCCTCGTGGTTTATATATATATATATATATAGTTTATGAATTCACTCGTCTGTGAGGAGAAATGTGATGTAGTTTCAGCTGAACAATAGGAACGGATATCACATTGTCTTCCTACAATGTCTGTCTTTGTTAGCAATGTGCTAAAATATTGCTAAGTGGGACTTCAGTAAAAGCCCTCTTACTGTAACTGATGCGGGTTTATGCCGGGCTGTCCGTTTTGTCTGTTTCCTTCTATTATGTATGACAGAAGGAAAACACAACATTCCAAAGATAACACACGCTAACATGTAAGAAGTCGTTTTTTTCCCCCCTTTTCGCTTAGATCACAAGCAGACACATCATTTGGAAGGCAAATATGCTTCCAAGCTGTTTCTGCTTATTTTTGCATTGCCATGAAGGTAGGCTGCTTTCATCATTTTCCAAATGTTTACATTTTCCGCTTCGTCTGTCACTTTTCTTTCTAATAGGAGCATGTTGGGCAAAAACCTGCACTTTTCTTGTGGTGCGTGGACGCCGTGGCACTGCAATCAATCTTGCCTCTCGGCTGCAAGGTTTATTTAGGCCGATGCAGGGAACAAAATCGGAGTAAACTTAAAGCCAGCTTTGTGCACTTGTGTTAGGCAGGCAGCCATGATGTCGACCTTGCTTCAGGTTAAAGGACGCAGACCTGAGAAGGAGTCTGTTAATCATGTGGGGAATTTATGCCATCCCTGACAGTGTACAGTGAACAAGATAGATGACCTGCCAATTTGCTCCTTCGCTTGGCTGAATCTGGGCATATTTACAGTATGAATTCTCAGCTGCCTGCAACAGAGAAATAACATTTGCTATGTTATATATATATATATATATATATATAATTTATTGCGACCTTATGGTTTACAGGAGAGAAGTAATCGGAATTGGAAAGTGCATCTTACCTTAGAGCAATCCAAAGGCTGCTTATTTTAGGAATGAGCAAGAAAGATGACAGTTTGGCAAAGGGTAAATAAGCAGCACTAGTCATGTGAGATCCAATCAGGATTTAGCCTTTTAGGTATTTGGCAGAAAATGTAACATATGGGAGATTTACATTTTTGCTTTAACTGTGCCTATAATGGTGAAAATGAAAAATGTTGAATAAATTGGCCAAGAATTATATTTTATCTTGGCATTTTCAGTTTTAGTAGTGGCAATATTTTGCCTAGCCACAAGCTGGGTTAGTTAATAGTGTGCCAATATACTCTCCCGCCTGTATGGGTTGTCTAACTGGGTACAAAAGAAAGAGTGCTTCCATGTTTGGGAGAGATCCTTGGAAGGCTATTACTTAAGCTGGCCATACACGCACCGATAATATTGTACAAAACCTACGATATTCGGTGCGTGTATGGCAACTCAGTGAGGCGACCGATAATATCACAGAAGGCTGCAGGTATTGGTCGACTCGCCGATCGGGCAGGTTAAAAGATTTTGATCAATGGCGCCCAAGCAAAATCTATTTTCAGGGCTGAATCGCCAGAAGGAGGTAGAAATCCTGTTGTTTCTACCTCCATATCTGACGATTCAGCCCTGAAAGTCGATTGGAACGATCTTTCGAAAATCGCCACGTGTGGCCAGCTTAAGTAACACAAAGCAGTCATCCTATTTCTTCACGATCATGGGGAAATTCGTTAAAGTGTTTTAATATTTAATTCCATGTAATTACATTAAATAGCATAGAAGTGTCCCATCTTAAAGCTGGCTCCAGAATGGCAGGTTCAGGCTGCAGCATGTTAGGTCCATGAATGGGGCCAAGGCTCTTCACATATTGGAGAGTTCAATAGTCTACGCTGTATTTAGCCATATATGTGGTCTACCCCCTTCTTGTGGCTCACTGGGTTCTTACATATACTACAACTTGTGCAAAGTGCTGAGCAGAAACACATGTGCCTTAAAATACCTGCATTTGCAAGATATATATATATATATTACTTGCATTCTAAAATATATATGATTTCTGTTTTGGGGACAGGTGGGGTGGGGGTGTGAAATGGGGAAAAGGTGACATTTCTATTTTACGATTTTTTTTTTATTTAATAGTTGCATTCCTATTTGAAGTTGAGTTTACCGACTGTTTTTCCCTTAACAGCAAAATGCTTTTGTCACCTTTTATCAATGACAACATAATTGTGTGTACGTATCATTTCACCAGCCTCTTTAAAGTATAACTAGAGACTGTTCTAAAAATAAAGTTTTTAAAGGGTGTTTGAATGTCATCTAGCACTGAAACTTCCTTGCTCAAGGGCCCAAACTAAAAACAATTAGTAACAATAAGGGTAAAATACACTCCATATCCATACTGTCCCAAAGCTAATATGTACATTGGGTTATGATACTAATATGTGTTGCAGTCGCCTTACTGTGGCCTCAATTGAAACCATGCTACATTGGCTAAATACTCGCAAAATGAGTGGTTTATAGGTAGAGAGAAGTGGATCCACTCCTATACGCTCCTGTGCGTAGCTGCAATGACAGGCACAGTACAACTACATGGAGTGGAGATTGGGCCAAAAAACTCGAAAGCGTGCATTTTTGGGCTGATCTCCTTTTCGGATAGCTGCACTCAGCCTGACACTGTGCTTGCACGCAGGAATGTATAGGAACATATCCGCTTCTTTCCTCCAACCTACAAAATGCAGGCAGAGAAAAGCAAACTTATGCCCAGTGTGCTCTCATTTTCTCCATCTTTTGGGCTGATGGCAGTATCCATTTAAATAATAAAGAATAGCTAAAAAAAAAAATGGTTTATATGTCATCAGTTATTTTCTGGCCAATTACCCCCATCTGGGGACCCAGGGTGAATGCTCTCTCTAAAATTGGACCAGCCTACATGTGACTGTAATGGACATTTTCTGGGGTGGGGGCTTAAGAAAGATGCTTACACCATCAACATAGTACTGAAGAGCAGCCAATAATTCTTTAATAGTGAATGATTTGCTGTGAAGTGCAAAAACTCTTTGCCTTTCTAGCCAGAAAGCACTTATAACTATGGCTTGTTAAACAATCAGCACTAATTGATCCTACAGGCAATAATATTGCCTCTTGGGGTCATGGAGGATTTCTTGCTGAATTGGATGCTAGCCTGCTGGGATTTTTGTTTGCATTCCTCTGGATCAGTCAGTAGAGTGTTTAGCCATAAATCCTCATCAGTGATGCTTAACCTCATGTTTCTTTAGCATATAAAAATGTGTACCTGTGCCTCACAAGAAAGTGATACTTTGGCTTCTGCCTCTAAACATTTATATTCATCTTTGTGTGACAGTTTTGCACCTTATGCTTGGTTAAAGTCAATTTTGACATGTAACAAATGTTTTGCAGCATACCCTAAGCACACATCTAATTTAATTAATATGAATACTTTTGTTTTTCACACAGAGAGCACTCCAAAGACCTCAGCTAGCTGCAGTCCCGCTCCAGAATCACCAATGAGTTCCAGTGAGTCCATTAAGAGCCTTACAGAGTTGGTCCAGCAGCCTTGCCCTACAATTGATACCAGCAAAGAAGGTGAAACACAGGAGTCTAGTGAAACCACTTGTGACTCTCAGCCTCCCACACCGCTCCCGTTCCCTGGCCATTCTGCACTGAGCATACAGGAGCTTGTAGCGATGTCTCCTGAACTTGACACTTATGGAATCACCAAGCGTGTGAAAGAAGTTTTGACAGATAATAATTTAGGTAAGATTTCTATTATTTGCACTATTGTTAAAGCAATTGCATTATAAAAGTTTTTCTTGTATAAGCTGTTTTCACTTGCAGTTTTATAGTAATTGACAATTGTTCTAACAGGGCAACGTCTCTTTGGTGAAAGCATTCTGGGGCTTACTCAAGGGTCAGTTTCTGATTTACTGGCTCGCCCGAAACCTTGGCACAAACTGAGCTTAAAGGGAAGAGAGCCATTTGTTCGTATGCAGCTGTGGCTCAATGATCCAAATAATGTAGATAAACTCATGGATATGAAACGAATGGAAAAGAAAGGTAAGTGCCTACTTATAGTGGTTTTGTGGTTAAGGTTTGTGTTTAGACTTTATTTGGAGAACATGGAAGTCAAGTTCTCAGTCAAGTCATAGCCACAGTAAAATTGCTGTAGGGCAGTTCAAGATAAGCAATAATAAGCAATCCTTACAGCTAAGATAAAGTTGGTACTCTAAGTTAGTCTAAGAGTGAGCAACCCCTTCAAGAATGTTGCAAACATAATTGTAATCGAACGTATCCTTTAATAGCAAAATCAACTGGGAGCTAAGAACTTTCTGGATGTTAAGGAAAAAGATTTAAGTAACTGACAAATTTATCAAGAAAAATATGTGTCACATTGCCAGAAGGCTTGAGTAAGGGCCCAGGGGCCCAAAACACTGCCTTTTTGTTTAACTAATTAAAACACGTTTGCACTACGCAAAGAATTGGTATCCTACTAGATTTTTTTTATTACATGTCAGAATGTGAACACCATTTTGCTTTATGAAGTATTAGAGCTCAGCAGTTGTGCAGGACATGAATTCTTTGCCCATGAATTAGGAAGATTCTAGCAATTTTACAACATGTTCCAGCACAGAGAGTGTTAATGAATGATTAATCCGCCTGATCTAAATAATAATACCCCATATCATAAAATTGTAAGACACCTTAGGAGATACAAAATTGCCCGTGGCTGGCACAACACTGGTCAGTCAGGTGGTTGAACAATAAAAATCAGATGGATTTCATTCTTTAATTGGCACAATTAATGGCAGTTTATTGGCACAATTGATGGCAGTCAAATGGCTCACAAAACATAATTAGAATGTCTCTCATTCATAAATAATATTATATTCACTGACATTATTCAATCTGGAATTAAAACTAGCTCTCCCTAATACACCACCTGCCTGCTGATCAAAGAGAGTGGCTAATGTACAGTAAATTACGCTGTTCTACAGACTTCATTTAAGGCTGAACTCAGTGTCATGGAATGCAGATATCTGACCAGACATCTTAATAAACTTTATGAATAAGGGGTGATTTTAGCAACAAATGCCTTATTTATTATGGGTCCGATTATATTAAGACGTAAGAAAACACGTTTCAGCACTTTGAGCATGGACAAGTGTTTCTAGCTCACTATATAACACATAGGGTCCGGGTTCCATATAAACACAAGCAGATAAATAAGATTTTATTTCATTTAACATTTGATGCACAACTGGTCATTTAACAACTGTAAGATAAGGACATATGATATTGGGGAGTCAGTGAAGGTCCAGATCCAGTTAGTTAGTACCAGTTAACTAAAAATTCATTCACAGGTTCTGTCCTTGAGTGAATGCACAAACTTTATTATAATGAAGCCCATTCTGAAGAAGAGCAGTTTATATCATTTGTTTTCCTTATTACTCCAGCTACATTACGTTATGTCATGCAAAAAATTCTCTTGATGCCTTTGGCAGCCCTGGAACCTTGTAGATAAAAAATGAAAGTTGCATAATGTTGGTGTAACCTGCATCCGCAGTAGTTTATTGGAGCAATCAGTGAGGATACAGATTACAAACATTTCAGGGGGCTCCTGCCCCCTTTCTCAAAGTTCCTCTCTTAATTTTTGAACCTCACTATGCAATGTCAGACGTTCAGAATTCAATGTATCCACAGTAAGGCAATCAAGTTAATAGAACATGTATTTAGTATTTGATACTGATCAAGTTGCCAAAGTATCTGTATAAAGTAAAAAAAATTAAGTGTGCACTTAGGAGAATATATAAATAAATAGTTCCTCAATCACAAGTGCACCTCATGAACCAACCCTGTTCATTGATATAACGGTCTTCTTAAAAAGGTTATTTAAACTGCATTGTACAGTATTAAAGCTCCACCTTGTGTTCAGATTCTATTAATACACATTTGTAGACAATAAGCCATATTATAAGGAATGCATTTATGGGTTTCCGGCCCTTCACACCGGGATGAATAAATGCTAAATATAGGGAGTTGCTGGTGCCTTTGCTCTTGCATGTTACTAGTTACTTTATGTATTACCATGGATAGTCTAGGCCTAGTTTAACCTCCTTATGATCTAGTTATGCTTGGGCTTCTTAAGTCTATTAAAGTGGTCTAACTAAATCATATTTGTTGTCAGTACTATGACTACACTATGCCAAACATTAAGTATCATGTGAAGGTGGGTTTTTTGTCACTGTTCCAGTAATGTATTCTGTATCCTATGTTTTGGCTTGTAGCTTACATGAAACGAAGACACAGCTCAGTGAGTGATAGCCAGCCCTGTGAGCCCCTCTCATCTGGCATAGACTACAGCCAAGGAGCAAGTCCACAACCCCAGCATCATCTAAAGAAACCCAGAGTTGTGTTAGCACCAGAAGAGAAGGAAGCTCTGAAAAGGGCTTACCAGCAAAAGCCATACCCTTCACCTAAAACCATTGAAGAACTTGCTACCCAGCTTAACTTAAAAACCAGCACTGTCATTAATTGGTTCCATAATTATAGGTAAGTCCTTAACTGGAAATATGTTTGTATTGAACAAAGAATTAGGGGATTATAAAACTGTTTTCTTCTTGTGGTCATTATCAGCTACATTTATATACAGTATTTCATATCTGAATGCTGCCATTGACGTTTGTGCACTTATATTTTAAGTTTAATTATAAAATCAGGAAAATCCTTGGAGGCAACATAAAAACCAGTGAAAGGGAATATTTCAACTGCACATTAATTTTAATCCATTTTTATAGACACTCGTTGTTATATTTGTTATATAAGAACATTTATAATGAAAATATGTCTCCAGATTAACAGATAATAAGGAAAATATGATTCTCCAGATTACCAGAGCATTTTACTTTTGGGTTATTCTTTTAGTTTTTCTTTGTTTTGGGGTTTTTTTTTTTTACTACCTTTTCTGTCACTACCTAAATACTTGGGATGGTAACAGTAGCCATTCTGCTTGATTAGCTTGGAAAGAATGTAGCTTTAAAATGCTCCCTGTAGTTTCTGCTCGGGCAAATCCATAAGGAAAAAGAAAGAATACATACACAGGGCAGCTGCTGTGGATAAGGCTCATAAAACATATTGGTCAGTATTTTTAGGTAAGAGAGAATCAAAAGCATTAAAATAGGCCAAAATGCCAGGTACAATAAGATTTAGGTAGGCTGGGAAAGACTAGGAATTTTGGCCTTCATTATCAAGCAAACTAGCATTAGAGGGGGGATCAAATTAAATTATATAGACCGCATTGCAAGGAACAGTGAGGGAAAAGAAATGTTATATTAAGACTGTCTGTATCCAGCTATTGGACATGTTTTGCCCTACACTGCATGGTCAGGGTCTAAATTATAATAATATATGATGATGTTATGCTAGGAAGTCAACTGACCTCTTGAGCAGTCTGGGGGTCATAAGAGTCTCTTTGGGGAACCATTTCTGACCCCTGGACCAACAGTTAACAGCCCTGTTTGATATGAAATTGGCTTTTGTTCTACTGCAAGATCATCCCTGTGTTTTACAGTACAGGTATGGAACACGTTATCCATAATGCTCGGGACCTGGGGTTTTCCGGATAAGGGGTCTTTCTGTAATTTGGATCTCCTACCTTAAGTCTGCTTAAAAAATGATTTAAACATTAATTAAACCTAGTGGATTGTTTTGGCTCCAATAAGGAATAAGTATATCATAGCTGGGATCAAGTACAAAGTAATGTTTTATTATTACAGGAGAAAAGGAAACGATTTTTAAAAATGTGAATTATTTGATTAAAATGCAGTCTCTGGGAGATGGCCTTTCTGCAATTTGGAACTTTCTGGATAATGGGTTTCCGGATAAGGGGTCCGATACCTGAATAGGGGTACTCCTTTGTTGGATGCATAAAAGATTTCAGACCTCATCACAAATTTACTACAAAGGCTGTGTATGTTGGGTTGGGTTGCACGTTCTACTGTGGAACCTCATATTTTATACAACAGACCCCAACTATCTAAAGAACAGAATAACCTGTTCTTTACCTTATTAGTAATGACAGAAAGAACAGTTCTCTTAAAGGGGACCTATCACCCACACATAAAAAAGGGCCTGTGATGCCAAAAACATGTTGTGTGGATTGCATTAAGTTGCACTTCAGCAAAAAAAAAAAAAAAACTGCGTTCTTCCTCCAGTATAGTTCAGTATTATAGCTGCTGTCATTGTGTATAAAAACAGTAAAGTTTAATGTCATTGTTAGTAGATCTACCAACAAGTGGTGGATTAACCAGTCAAGGTATGAATTCAGCTGCTTTATGTCTGAGTGTTTGACTGTAACGTAGGCCAATGTATTTGGTGGGCAGAGAATGACTTTGTGTCATTCTCTTCGTGTAAGTTTTGTGAAGGAATGGGGAAACATTGAATTAAGAGACTACATATAAAAAGTGGACAACCTGAAAGAGCAAGTTGCATAACTTAGAAGGTAAACCTAGGCCAAATGAAGCTATGTGACCATCTTGCCAAACCAGGTTTATTAGAGGAATATTGGCCACAAACTGGTTTATCATAATCCTAGAAATATGAGTAAAAATGTCGAGGATAAAATGGGTAAGGCATACTCAGAGATGATTAAGTGGTTGCAGTGTTAGACCGATATAAGTTAAATAACATTAACACAAATAAATTGTGAGAATGAAAGATTGGTAATAAAGGGATAGGGTGGATTTATAAAGTGCATTACAGAATCGGTGGTCAGCCTCCCTTGTTATAAGGGACCGGAAAACTGAAGCCACAGTTGATAAATGAAACCTGAAAATGCCACATTCAGAAAATGGAACAGGATGCAGTTATAGATTGTAGGTGGACAGGATTGGCAAATTAAACATCACAGGGAGCAATGAGATTATATCTTCATTTGTATTGGGTTTATTTTTATTTTTTTTTCTCTTTTGCCAACCCTCAAACGGGGATCCCCAGATAGCTGCTAAAAATTCTAAGCAGGATAGCTTCTGAAAAAATAGCTAAATAATACAAAAAAACATAAAAAAATAAACACTAGCTGCAGAATATCACTGTCAACATCATACTAAAAGTTAATTTAGAGGTGCACTACTACTATCAACATTTGATATTCCTTGTGCATAAGGGCTTACATTACCATCTCAGATATAAAGCTGCTTAGTGACAGGTCCTCCATGTTTGTCCACTCTAGCCCTATGTGTTTCTTTTCGCCCTGTTTTTGAGAGCTGTGGTTTACATGCTCAGGTTATCCTGTGGTGCTTACTAAGTAGTATACTGAGTCACCATACAGCAATGGTTTCCAAACTGTGAGCATGGCCGCCCTATGAGGGGTGCTGGAACAGTAGTGGGAGGCCCAGCCTGAATTATATTTTGGCGGAAATTCTTTGGGAATGCTAATTTGTTTTCCTAGATACCCCTGAAAGTCCAAGTTTTGATTGTCAGTTTGTGGGAGATCTGGGACAAGCACTTATTTTGGTTCTAGATATTGTTATTATGTAATTATGGCTGAATGGCTGGTACATAAATGTTTCCTATATATGTGTTACAAACAAAGTGGGCTCCTGACTAATAACTGGATGTCATCGGTGGGTCTAAACTTACAATGTCTGCTGATAACCACTGTTATACAGGGATAGGGACAGACTGCTGGCACTGTATACCTTTACACAGGATATATAATCACTAACCTTATCCTAACTGAAGAGTCTTCTTCAGTAATAAACTTAGGAAAGACATTGGAGCAAAATATTTATATTTAAGTGTAACATGATTGTATCTTTTGATGTGTTTTAATAAATGTTTAAATTAAGTTATCGTACAATTTGATTTTGCATTTTTTGAATACTATATACTACCTCTTTTGTCTTTTAGATCTCGAATACGGAGAGAATTATTTATTGAGGAGATTCAAGCAGGCAGCCATGGACAGATTGGTTCTAGTGATTCCCCATCAGCCACAAGCAGCAGGGCCGCACACAGCTCTGAGGGAGACAGCTGTGATGGTGTCGATATGGAAAGCACAAGTGAGGGGAAGCACGGAGCTGCCCTTGATCCAGATGAGTACAGCAGTGTAAGCATGAAGTCTCAGGGAGGACAGACTGATTCCGCTTTTGAAGAGAGCGAAGATGCCAGATCTACTGAGATAACAGGATCCACCCGCCCAAGAGCTGAAAGCCCAGACAACACAGATGATGAAGGCCAAAAGATGCTGCTGGGTCAGAGTTCCCTTTCTGGATCAAACTGTTCTGGGGAAGGACTGAGTACAGCAAAATCTGCTACTGAAAAGCTTTCCTCTACCTCAGCTGCCTCAGGCACAGTCTCTGCAAAGGAGAGTACCCACAGATCAGAATCGGAGAAGCTATCGAGCGTGCCAAGTACGAGTTCACAAAAAGGAAATTCTATTCAAAGCTTATTTAGCTTTTCTGAGACATCAAGTTCCAAAAACACACGGGACAACACTTTGAGAAAAAAGAAAGCTGCAAATTTGAACAGCATAATTCACCGCTTAGAGAAAGCCGCTAGCCGAGAGGAACCCATCGAATGGGAGTTTTGAGATTAAATTAACCCTGGTTCCAACAAGCTGGGGAAACAAAACTGGACCTTTCACTGGTTATATCCTGTCGCGCACTTATCGCCCTGCAGGCCACAGGGCAAAAACGCCATAGGCCAAGGTGCATATAGAATACAAAAGGAGCATTAAGCCCATTTTTTTCTTGTGTTTTTGGAGGACAAAAACTGATATCTGTAGTCAAGCTTTTTGTACCCTGAAGTGTTTTTACTATTGCCCTAAGTGATTTTCACACTTTCTGGAATAACTCTTACAGCTTTGCCTTGTGCCCACCTTTTCAGTGTGGGCTTAAAAAATAACAAAAAAAAAAACTTACAAAAAAAAAACAACAAAAGAAAGAAAAAAAATTAATGAACCCACACCATTTATGGGGCTTTTTATCTGCCATGTAATGGCTGCAGAGCGATAATACACTATGTTCTTCTTGTACAAGGAAAAGGAGGAGATTTTTTCAGGAAATTGTTTTATTTTAGATTTTTTTCCTTTTTTTGGTTTTGTAGCTGTTTCAGTTGCCACTAAGAGATTGCACAGTCAACTGACTCTAAACACACTAGTTTGGATTCCTATTTTCAAGAAAAAAAAAGAGAAAAAACCCATGCTTGGAACTTCGAAATAAAACACACATCCACTCCACTTGTTTTCTAACAAAACTCACATCAGGAAAAAAAAAATCTTACTTTGTGGTAGCTGACGTAGTGTTTTCTTGTTAGTGGGATAGAACCTAGTGCACATTGTTTCATAGCTTTAACCAATTCTGGTCTTTTCCTGGCCAGAATTTGTTTATTACACTCCATTTTAGGCCAAATCAGGACAAATGATCTGAATTTAGGTATTTTGTAATCTGCTTTTTAACCTCTAACCACAGAGCACGCTGATCAGACCTCATATTTTGGAGGGTAAGGGGTACAAGTTGGAATGGTTGCCATGGCTCCAATGAGTCAACTTATTTCCTGAAGAAAATATTTGTTGCTCTGCATCACTGAAGGATAAGTAAGAGAAAATAGATTTAATTAGCATAATACACTGCCAGAGGCAGACCCTTACATGTTTTTTTAAGTTACATAAAGGCTTTCTTTGCTCTGATATAATAAAATGTAAATAGACAAATATTAAACCAAAATCACATTAAATACAATTTAATTTGTAGTTTTTCATTTTCTAAGTCAGTTGAAATCCATTCCAATTTGTACCCTTTCCTTCCATGTTGTCGATATGTTTGTGTGAGAGTAACGAAGTGTGAGAATAACCGTGTATGCAATTTTATAAGTCTGTGTATTTTCCTATGTTATTGTGCACACATATGAGTGCATTACTGCCACCTTTTTTCCAATAAGCTGGTTTATCTGTTATGGCTTCTACAAGTTTTGCTGAACTAGACTCCTTTATCGCCATATCTTAAAAACTAACAATAGATGATTTCAGTATATATATATATTTTTTTTGCTTATTTATAGGTGCTGTATTTTATTATCTGATTGTTAGGAAGGGATGAAACAGGGCAAAATATTCTTTAGAGGGATAGACTGCCGGCAGTATTGGGTATAATTTACAAGATGTAGTTGTCATACTGTATATTATTGATTTGAAGATTTTTTTTGACCTTATTGTGTATCATTGAAACATTTTGTCTTAGGTCAGCATCTTTCGATGACGTTATTTGGTGCATTCGTTACTTAAGGTTTAATAATATTACTATTATTTTTGTTTTCCTCTCTCTCATGGAGGAATTGGGGGTATTTTTTTTGTTGTTGTCTTGTTTTTTTGTTTTTTTTTAATCATGCCCCTGTACTAAAACTCAGTGAGCTTATATTATTTAGTAGAACAGTGCAAGGCGCAGAACCACATTTCTTTACAAGGTCGTTGTCAGAATGCTATTCAAATATGTCATTCTTCAGGGTTTCAAAAATTCCATTTTTGAAGAACCAAAAGTTTAAAATAAACAAAAAAAAAGACTCTAGGAGGCAAAAAAAGGCTTTTATAGAATCCTGAAAGGTTATTGCTTAGTTTGATTTTTTGCATTTTACTTTTGTGTTGTGTTTTATTTTTAGGTCTAGAAGAGAACATTTTTAACTGTTGGAAACTATAATTGCCATTCCATGTTCTACATAATTGGTATCAGTTTTAGAGCCAGAAACCTTGTCCATTTCACATATCATTTCATAACTTGGTCAGTTAGGTAGCACTTTCTTTAGAAGTGGGTTAAGGTTTATTCTAATATAAAGCACTGAGGTGTTCCTCTGCAAGCACCATTTAGTTGCAATCAGGCTCAGCTAGGAAAATTACATAGTATTACTACTGAGAACAGTAGGGTTCTTTCTTTTATAGAAAGTGCCTTCTTTTGTTATGGCATAGCACATTATCAGAGGTTATTTTAGTTGGCTGATATCCATCTTCATGTTATCCTCCTTTCACAGTGAGCCCCCAGGCACTTTTATGTTTTCCTGTATCACATGAGTCTATGTGTGGGACCTACAGTTCCCAATCCCACTTGGCTTCTGCCCTTCTTGCAGCATCTTGGACTGCTTGCATACTGATGACTACCCTTACACACTTTACAGTACTTTGTCAAGGTACCAAGGGCACCACTCATTGTTTTTATTTAGGAAGACTGCTTAATGCTGGCACTAGATATAAAATGAAGAATAAAAGCTTAATTGTCATACACACATGGTGTATTACAGCTGGCAGATAACAAACACCCAATAACCCCCATGACACCTGCCATTGGCATAACTTGAAATTAAAAAAAATCTGCCCCTAAGAGGCAACTTCTGTCTTCACCCTTCTTTTGTGCTTAATAAATCTCAAATTAAGGATAAGATGTATGATTCTTTGCTTGAATCTGGGTAAAAACATAAATTCAGAAGTTATAATAAATCTGGCCCTAAGTATGCTATTAGCCTTATAGCCATTTGAACAGACATATATTAAAGATCAGAGTGTGCTATTATTTGTGTGTAGTTATAGTAACAAGTTATAAAAGATAGGTTTTTACTATTCCTTTGTAATCTTGCAACAGAAAAAAGGTCAGTAATAGTTGTTTTGTTTTTTTTGTTTTTGTTTTTTTTTTTTATAAAGTACTTTTCCTTTTAATGTTGGCTTATGCAGTAACATCGGTAAAAATTTGTCCCAGTGCAGTTATCAACCAGACATTTGTTTTCAACATTCTAACACAAAGAGATCAAATAAAATTCCTTATTCTTTCATATTTCACCTTTTAATTTTCCACTTCTCCTGTCTTATGTAAATTATAAACTGTCTAAGAAACTTTTTCTGGTTATCTTTTATGGGAGATCTTTGCCTTATCAAGCTTAATGGTCTTGCCATACAAGCCAAATGTAGCAAGAGACTCAGATTTGTTAATGTAATTAGAAACTGTATTACTAAATAACTTTGTAGAATGAAACATGCAGCTTTGTAGCTGCTACATATCGCTATCTAATACAAGGGCCAGACATGTAGACTTTTAAATATAAATGAAGCAATGGGAAAGTCTTAGCCGAGACGTTCATGGGAGAGGAGTTTGGGCAGCATTTTCTGTGACACTCAGTCACGCTGGGAGAAATTAAAGTCCTTCTGTCCATTGCAGATCTATAGTCTGCCTAGAATATTAAACACGGCCTATTCATGGGAGCCTTCCTGAAATATCAGCAGTGACTTTTGGGGGATTTTACTCCTCCGCCAGCACCAAACCAGAGCTAACTTGGGCAGCACTTTACCAAAAGTATTTGTGGCAATAAAACATTGATAAAATGTTTGAAGACACAAGTGCATTATAATGGCAATTGTATCCCGCAAAATGCAAAGTCCTTTTTCTGGTTTGTGCCTAATAAATGCAGAGAGACACTTGACAAATGTAAATTTTTTTCCTATGGAACAAGCTACATTGGAAATTTTCCATAAATTCAATTTATGCTAATGCCACAGGGAGCTGATTCTCAGCCTGCAGAAAAATGCAGGCTGAGAATCTGCCCATAAGCTAGCATCAGCCTTTTCCTGTACCTGGAACCATTGCGTGGCTCAGGTGCAGATACACAGACTGGATTTTGGTGCAGAAACGTGCAAATATGCATTTTGGAGCTGAAATCCATTCTGTGTTGCTTGCATTTGATGCAATGCAGTGGCTCTGAGTGCCGGCACAAGGAGAGACTAATGCCAGCGTAGGGGCTGACTATCGGCCTGCGTTTATCTGCAGGCCCAGAATCAGCCCTGTATGGCAGTAGCCTTATTCTTTGGGAAAAACACACAACACAATTATAACTGTAACAGTTTTTAAAACTTAACTAAAGTGATACTCGTGACTTTTAAGGAATTTTCCTTAAAAACCCTAATTAAGCAATATATATTCTTTGTTGTAAAAGAGATCAGGTTTTCATATAATAACTTTGGAAGTTCTGTACTCTGTGTTTAATTAAATTATGCCTTTTTGTCTCAATTTATTCTATTGCAGTTTAATACGAAAAGCCATTTACGAGATGTATATGCAAAAATTCCAAAAACTTGACAAAAGTTGGTTGCGTGTAATTGCTATTGAATTTATGTCAAGGTTATTAATCATTTTTTAACCTGGGTATTACCCATATTATCAAAATAAGGAGAAATAAAACAAAAAAAGAGCACCCACAATTGCACCACCCCACTACTAAAGCAAAAATATATAGAGGAAATCCATACTTCTTATTGATCTTATTTCTATTTGGGGTACAGCCCATGCTAGCATTTAACTTTGATTCAGAGAATTTCCCATAGACAACAATTATAACTAAAGTTTTCCTAAAAAGAAAAATTTGCAACTTTTAGATTCTGGATTTTTATAGAATGCTGGAAAACTTGCTGCAGTTTTGCCAAAGATTATACTGATATATGTATAAACACATTCCAGGCATATTTATTTTGAAGGTGTCCGTCCCTTCAGTATAATAGCGTAGAGAGAGAGTAGTACAGCTCTACTACTGTTCCAACCTATATAGTTTGGTTATTATGTTCAGAATTAATGCAAGTTTGTGTAACATTTTGTTTATTATAGTTGAAAGAATATTTAGGCTAATGTAGAAAATTAACAGTTTTGCACCTGGTTCTGTTTGTAAAACACTGACTTACATAACCCCAGTAGTTATCTAATAAATAGTCACTCATTGAGTTCCATAAAAAACGTTACTACATTTTACAGTATATGATATGAGAAAAAGATCAAGTGAGGCCCACCAAGTTTGCACTTTTGTCACACTATTGGCCCAAACCTCTCCACACTCTTGGTAGCAAAAAATCAAATAAAAAAACCTAACACCCAAGGTTTAATGGATCAGCCAAAGTGCTCATTATGAAAAGTGGCATATCAAGGTACTTCCCTGCACCCTATCCAACATCAGCCTAACAGCAGTTGTAGCCAGGCCCATATTACTGACTATTACATAAAAATGTGCCTTAACACATTGTTTCCTAAGACATATCATGTTTTAACACAGTAATGTGTGTTATAACAAAAATTAGACATTTTTGTTTATCTGTCCAAGAACTTAGGCAGGTTGTTAATATCAAATCCTTAGAAGCTATGGGATGTTAAAGTTCAGCAACAGCCTTAAGTCTGCAGACTGGTTTCTAGGGTAAACTTCTCCATCAGCTATAGAATCACCCTTTGTACATCCATGCTCTAAAACAGTGATCCCCAATCTTCACCCCTTTGAAGCTGATCCCAATATCCTCAAAGCAAGTGCTCATTTTTAAATTTCTGACTATTAGGCATACAGACACAAGTTTACCTCCGAAAACAGCCCCAAGTAGTCAGTCACAGTCCTTACTGGGCAACCCCCAGGGAATATTTCCATGCTTATGTGGCTCCTCAACACTTTTGACATTTGAATGCATCTCAAGTATAAAAAAAATGTTTGGGGACCCCTGTTCAAAGCAAACAATCAAATATTAGAGCACTACATCCTCCTTAACATGATATATCCGGCAGTATAATCAGTTATTTATAGATATGTTATACTGGTTTGTACAGTTAGAAACACAAGGATTACTCTGTATATATTGAATATACATTTCATTCTGTAGCTTGTTTGGAAAAGAAAATAATTTATGATTTGCTTTCCCTTGCCTGTTGCCTCCTAGAGTCATTTTTTTAATGAAGTTACTCAGTTTATGTTGTGATTGAAAAGATTTTTATTTCCTGCAGTGTTCATTCTAGAATACTTAGTTACAATTTCAGGGCTGGCATTAACGCAGGTAACAGGAATACGATACAATGTGGATCCTTTTAGAAGAACCTTTACATTTTGTATATTTTGTTAAGGTTTATCAGTAGGAAATAGCACTTGTTTTCTTGATTCCTAGATGTTTTACATTATACAAAGTGTGCATGTACTTTCATTATACCAGTTTTCATTTGTCATAAATGGGGTATCAGTTAAAGAGCCACTGCACCCTCAATTTCTAGCATACTGTGCGGGAATACATAAAATTATGTTATCTCTCTGTTCTGGCTTGAAGAAAACCTAAGGAGTTGTCTTTGTTATGAAGAATGCCATTTTATTGCTCCATTTTGGTTGGCCAGACCCTTGTGATATCATAGAAGGCCCCTAGACTGTTAGGCAGTACCCTTTTTGGCTTCTTGTTATGGGAGTAGAGCACAATAAAAGCCTAAGAAAGGTTATATTGAGCTTGTGGCCAGAGGGACAGAGGCTGATTAGACAAGGTTAAGGTGCAAGCTGAGTCAGCCGGACCCTCACAGAAGCTTGGGGAAAAAGAAGCAAAAGCAATATATACACTATATTTCCATTATGGAAATCCATAGCAAAAATAAACCTAGGGAATAGTGGCCCTTAACAATATCTGCTGGTACTGTGCATAACATCACAGAACAATATGTGTTTCTTTTTTTTTAGTTTTGAAGCAGGATTACATGATTATGCAATGCAAATATACAAAGTTGTACAAACAATGTGCGAGTGTGGGAGACAGAAAGGGTTCAGTTTTATGCAAGAAAGCTGGTGCTGCCTATATACGTGGAGTGCAGCTTTTACCCCTGGTACTGTACACTCCCAACCTAAGGCTCTCAGTCAGTGCTTTGTAGTTCAATAACAGCTGGAGGGTTGAACAATGCCTTTACCCAACATAAATACAAAAACATGCTGTATCTAAATATAACATGTCATTTTTATACTAATTATGCTAAGGGCATTTTCTGTCTATGAGTGATTTTAACTACGGGAACCAAGGGCACAACCCCCCCCCCCCCTCCCCTGCTCTAAATGTAGCCCCCAGGACAGGCTTTCATCAATGCAGATCACCTCTTGGCTATAATTATGTATTCTTATTAGAGGAATCTGCTGTAGAGCTGCCATATTGCTTGTCTTGACCAGGGCATTTTTTGTTGACTGCACTAGCGACAGAACTCCTTCTTGTACATGTTACAAACTGATAGTGGACAGTTTTAAAACATATGGGTCATTTTATTAGCTATTATTTGTTCCCAAGCACTACTGTGCACCGCTCTTAAAAAAAATGTAATTATTTGATCATTTGTATCATCTGTCCCATAGTTTGCTTTACGTTTAGTAAAAAAATCGTGTTACCCATCTGTCTAGCAGACGTTCATTCATGTTACCCCACAACAACACAAAAGTAAGCACTCTGTTATCAAGAGTTTTAAAAGCAACAGCCTATTTTGGAGTGCCATAGAGCAAGACACTGACATATATAGGCATAAATACAATCACCATTTTGCTGAACAAATAGTATGATAATGTCCAGATATACTTAAGGTAGCAATACGCGGGCAGATTTAAATTGACAATTCAGGCCCTTTGGGCCAATTTGGCAGCTTATCGGCCATGTATGGGGCCCTCAGACAGGCCTACCTAACTAACTGGTATCTCGCTGAAAATCTGTGATTTCTGATTCCCTAATGGGCTGTATCCCCATCATTGTGATCTGATTGTTTGGCTCTATGGACCTTAGATGGGCATATCATATATGCTTATTTGGCAACCTCATCAAATGATCGGATCTTAAAATGTATGGCCAGCTTTAGAAATATGCTGATACATAAATACGTCCTATACTGACAGTTTGAAAAATATGAAATGAAATAGAACTTGAATTGAACTCAATTGAATCTATTTATATAGAATATTCTTTTCCTTGCCTCACATAAGGCAAGCATTATGGCAGATTCCCCTACCTTACAATGTAACTATATACTGTCTATAGATTTAAAAATTGGCTACACTGTTTTAATGCAGATGAGAGCTAGTGATTGGCATGAAGCTACTTTTCAGACCCAATATGCACATGGAAGGTACACCCCTTAAAGCTACACAAAGTGCTGTCTCCAGCAGCCATGAGCAAGCTAATATGTGACAAGCATTGCCCATTGGATGAGAGTGGTGTTGCTGAGCCAATCGGAGAACTAGACCACACTATCACACAGCTCCTCCCTCACTGTACTGGGTTCCTTAGTGTCTCCTACAGCTGATGTTTGGGGCCCACCAAATCCAGCCTTGCACCAAATATTGTTTCACAGTATTTCACAGTGCAGCATTTTTAAGGCTGACAGTATCTCATAAGTGAAAATTAAATGCAATATACAATAGCTTTTAAGAAAGCTATATTATGTCTTTGGTTTGTATTTCTGCTTCAAAACTATACAGAACCCCAAGTTGAGTAATTAGAGAACAGTGACATTTTTCCTGTTGTTCTGCTTCCATAAAACCTGGCTCTCCATTCTGTCATTCCTGTAATACAAGCAGTTCTGCTAGGTCAGACTGAAGTTTGCATATCCAAAGACAATGTTTAACCTCTAGTTAGGGGAGAAAAAAAATTACATTTCTTCATGTCCCTGTTTATTTAATATAAAATTAACAAATTATATTTGTGCAATAACTACTTGCCATTAAGATGGGTGCAGCTTTTGAATGCCCTGACTACTAACACAGCACAAGATGAACTTAGACGTGATGTACTCTTTGTTTTTTTTTTTTTCTTTTCATTCTCTTGTTTCCTGAGAAATTTTTGAATAAGCTCAATTTCCCCAATGTATTGTGGTGTCTGACATTTTTAGCAGTATTTTATGTTTTTGCTGTATTGCATTAAGTCTTAGATGTTTATAGAGCTTGTTATTCACAATCACATATTTAAAAGAAAATCCTCACAAAGACCCAACTGACCAAAAAAAAGTGTCATTTTTGTACACGTAGCTTTGAGAAGCCCATGTTGTGTTGCTGTGACTCCTCATTTGTAGCCTTTTCTTTCTTGGTATTTGTTCAAACATATAGTACAAGTTTTATGGCTGACACCAGTGGGAACTGATGTCTCGTCGTCAGCAGAAAGGCATTGTTCTGTCTTTGTTTGGGTAGCCATAATAATGTTTGTTCTCAGCACTGTACAACGGTCCCTATATGATATGGAGAAGCAATATCACTGTATGAATCTCACACAATGTATTATTATTATTATTATTCACTAGCACCCTAGGTGTGATAATTGAAGTAAATATCTTTTATACAAACACAGCGATTGGTGGTTTGTCTTTATTTCTACATTATTTGGGAATTGACTGTTGAAAACAGCAAACATTTACAATTGAGTCTGACAAAATGTTATGGTGTTATGGGTACAGTTTGCTTTTACATTAACCTGTGATGATCTTTCTTATTCCAGTACCAAACTTCAGCTCACAATGTTATTCTCTGTTGGGAGATGCATGCAACATTTGTCTTTTGAAAAATGTGTAGATCTTAGAACAAACCAGTGAATGACTGATGCCAAGTGTTACATGCTTTGGTTTTTATTCACCTGTAAAATTTAATTATTGGCATAGAAACTGTGAATATTGTATTTCAAATGAAATGTCTATTGCAATAATGTTATAATAACAGAGCCTCATGTTTTAAAGAGATCAAAACGCTATGCACAAAATATATGTCTGCCAATTTTCCTCATATTGCAATATTTTTACCAAAGTTTCAAGTGTGAATTCTAGTGTATGTGGCATTGTTGGCAACAAAATTTGCACCCATGCTCCAATTATTGTGAGTCAAAACACTTTAATTATTGCATCTGTTCATCAAATGTTTCGGCCCACATTAGGACCGTTATCAAGAAAAAAGTAAGCACGAGTGAACAAATGTTTTTATACCCAAGCCTCCCCCATTTCATATATATATATATATATATATATATATATATATATATATACACAACACACAAATATAAGATGCATTATCCAGAAAGCTCAGAATTACCGGAATGCCATCTTCCCTTTTAATGAAATGTTAATTAATCCTTATTAGCTTACAAACAGTCCTAGTTAAAATAATGTAGAAATATTTTTTTTTTAGCAGACTTAAGGTATGGTGATCCAAATTACATAAATAACCCTTATCTGGAAAACTGCAGGTCCCAAGCATTCTGGCTAACCTGTACATGTCCCTCAACTGTGTTATGCTTTGGAGGTGAAATGGCACAAACGGAGTTCATTTTTCTCCTCGTCAATGGCAGGTGTACATATACAGAGCTTTCTTTCTATAGAAAGGAAAAAGCTAGAAAAAATGCTATATCTTATCTTATTCCACAGAAGTCATTGATAGGATAAATGTAGTAACACCTTTTTATGGTTTTAAGTATGTGATTCTCTTTTAATTTATTCAACCAGTTTTGATTGAGAAATGTTGTTTCTCATCCTTGTGTATTGTGTCGGTGGGCACTACACTGAACATGGGGAGAAGAAAGAAAAGGAGGGAACTGGGAATGGTGCTTTGTTTTCACAATCTGAAGAGAGTCAGTAAGAAAGCATGGAAATTCTCAAGGCTGCAGGTTCATGTAAACAGACCCTAATGTTCCTGTGTTCTCTGTATGCAATTCTATCAAGAAGTTGAAGGCCCATGGCACTGTAGCCAGTCTTCCTGGACTTGGACTCAAGAGAAAAATGTATCTGCGGAGAAGTATTGTTTAAATTGTGGTGGTAGAACCTGCCAGGCATATTCAAACTGGTCTTGTGACTAAAGGTACAACAGTTTCAGCTTGCACTCTCCATTAGCAACTCAGTGTGGTGGAAGAACCAGGAAGAGACCCAACTGCTGGCAGAGAAACATAAGAAAGCCTGACTAGAGTAAGCCAAAACATACCCAAGCAAGCCAAAATCCTTCTGGGAGAATGACCTGTCGACAGAATAAATGAAAGTTGAGCTCTTTGGTAAAACACAACATCTCACACCATCCCTACAGTCAAACATGGAGGAGTTTTGCTGTTTTATGGGGGGTTGCTTTTATGCCTCTGGAACTGAGGTGGCTTGAGTCTGTGCACAGCATCATGAATTTAGGAGAATAGCAAGGTATTCTGCACCAAAATATTAAACCCATTGTCATAAAGCTGGGTTTCCATTGAAGATTATGGGTCTTCCTGCTGGATTTTGACCATTGACGAAATCCTGGACTGTCTTGAAGTGGTCAGCAATGAGTGCATATCTTAATCCCATTGAACAATTGTGGAGAGATAGGAAAACTGCAGCAGATAGTAGGCAGCCTTTAAATCTGAGAACCAAAGCATTTTGCCAAATAAGAGATGTACAAAGCTCATTCATGACTATAGGAAGCACTTGCTTTCACTTGTTTCCAAGAGGTGCGGGTGCCAATCATTTTGTGTCATATTGGTTCTGATCTAAAAGGAAATGTTCAGTTTTGAAAGGAATACCATGGTTCTGTAATATGAATATGAAACTTTAAACTTTACCTTGCATTA
Source organism: Xenopus tropicalis (assembly GCF_000004195.4). Taxonomy (NCBI): domain Eukaryota; kingdom Metazoa; phylum Chordata; class Amphibia; order Anura; family Pipidae; genus Xenopus; species Xenopus tropicalis. Next base: position 46,338,928 of record NC_030678.2, on the reverse strand, counting down.
GATCAATGTAAGTAATCATTTTTCATATAATATATTTTTGAACAAGTGTAAATAACACACTTTTGTTTTGCAATGGAATGTAGCAAACTTGCATAGATATGATAAATGCAACCTTCTCCTTGACATACGCTTCTCCAATGCTCATATTGCACACTGTCGCTGCATTATGAAAATATTGTTGAATGAGTACACAATTGCACGTGGATCGCTACAAGGACAGCATCTTGTATTGTGCAGGCCAAGCTAGTATCTTCCTTAGCTGCTGTGTGAACTGTCCCAAGGGCTGTAAATACAGGTCTGTATCAAGTAGTAGGGCTAGAGGCTAATCTGGAGGACTTCATGTGATGCTATAATTGAAAACATTACTGCATTTTTGCTTTTATTTCACTTTATGCCATGAGCTGACAACCCTGAATATTTACTTTTCTTGCATTTTAAGTCAAGTTTGCATGAGTCATGTGGCTCATTGCATCACTAAGTGCCATTTATAAGAATATAATTATACAATTATATATTATGCCATTATTAATTCAACAAATTGGGTCTTTTCCTGGTAAAATCTGTGCATTGGGGCAATTTTACAAGGATACAAGAAAGTCATTCCTGTAAATAAAAAAAAAAAATTCTCCGCATGTGTGCTGCAGAAACACAGATTGGATTTAAGGCTTCTTTTTATGGAAACAATGCGAAGATTGATGATAATGTTCCTGCTTTCATCTTTAGACTGTGGGCACATATATCAACTATAGGTAAACAAGGAGCAATGGGTATCCAACTCAGTGTCTGTGGGTGGTCCCTAACAATGCGCTGTTTATCCGTTTCCAGTCTGTTTACGTTTCAGTGTTGCCAGGTACGAATTTAGGAAGATTGCAGGCTTTATACAGCTTTCCCAGCACCACATAGCATTTCGTCACAGTGATCATATGTGACTCTAGCAGTGTTGCATGAATGTACCGATGTGACTCATGCTTTTCATTTAGTGAGTTATTATGCAGCCAAGGGCTTATCCACATAAGCAGACAGATAAATAATAATCCATTCAGATGCTACTCATTTGGAAATGGTTGATTCTGCTCACTTATTAGCTTATTACCAGAAACATTAATAGGACTGAGGGCGAGGACAAGGGCACTGTGTTTTAACTGCATATTTTTAAAAACACGAGTGTGTACACAGTGGCATAAGTACACACGGAGAAACCCACAGTGCTGTTCATGTGCATTTTTTAGGCAGGCATATTTGCACACCAAAGATGCACATTACACCACTCAAAATCCCACCTCCGAAAAGCTGCCTAGTTACATCCACACTTGAAGACATCATTACATAGTAGTAAGCCAAATATAGCAAGGTAAAGTAGCCCAGAGCCATTGTGTAATGTAGTTACGGCAAAGGAGCCACATCACATCTCAATAGTTTTGCCACCATCTTGTAAATTGCAAATTACGGAAAGATCCCTTATCTGGAAAACCCCAGGTCTGGAGCATTCTGAATAACAGGTCCCATACCTGGATTTTTAATCTTGGATAAAGTGCTCAGAGAAGCATAAATAATCTTCTATCCCAGATCAAAGATTTCCGTCTAATGCCTTGCAAATTTATTAGGATCATTTTTCTATTTACCATCACTACAAAGAGAGCCAGAACAGGTGCTCTAAGTACACCCATTCTTGATTTAAATCAGCAATAATAGAGGAAGCACCCAAGAACTAAGTCCTGCAGTCTGGAATTGAATCCAGGTCTTTGGTTTCTTTTTTTAGCTTTAATTTGTAGCCAAGCAGCAACCACCTAGGCTGTGGGAACATGGGATGATGATGATGATGATGATGCTGCTGCTGTTGCTGTTACATCCATGAGCACCTCTATTTTGGACTAAGCGAACCTAGAATGGATCCACAATATATATACAACTGCACCACCACCTACCCACTGCATTTTGTGTGCTGGAACATTACTACAGAGTTCCACACTATTTATAAGTAAAGGCATGATGAGCACTCGCCACATGGATGTGACATTAACATGTCTTGCATCTTCCTACGTCAACATGTCCGCAAAATGACTTCCTCTCATGGGTGACATTTCTCCTTAGCATCTTCTGCAGCATTTTTCATTTATTAGACCATTGATTATTTATTTTAAGGACACATTACAGTATAAAGAAGATGTTCAACTCATTGTCTGAATTTCTTTACAGACATTCCTAAAGGAAAACTCTCCTCAATGCTTTGGTCTTATGATTTAGTCATTCTTATTTCTTATGTATCTATAACCTTCTATTTTGGAAGGTAGGATAATAGATAATAAATCCAAAAGACTTTGATTTCTGAGCTAAGGGATTGTTACCCATTCAGGTGATACACCCCTTTTCAACATGAACTCAATAAAAAGAGCTTGTGCTAAACATAATTTTTGTCTATCTATGGTTTCTGTCATTTCCTGTCACGTCCTGATCTCAAATGAGGTGATAAAACTAATTGCCTGTCCACCAAAAAGCCCTTGGTAATGAGCTGCTCAAAGACTGCTGATGAGAGATGGGAGAGGTTTGTGTGTTATGATTGGATGCCTGTGTCTGTACTACCCTTAAGGGTTTAAAGGCCAGGGAATTCCCTACCACTCATTTGAAACGTTTTCAAGAAAAAACTCAGAAAAGTCCAGTTGTTTTAGACTTACAGTCATGGCCAAAATTGTTGGCACCCCAGAAATTTTTCCAGAAAAGCAAGTATTTCTCACAGAAAAGTATTGCAGTAACACGTGTTTTGCTATACACGAGTTTATTCCCTTTGTGTGTATTGGAACAGAACAAAAAAGGGAGGAAAAAATGCAAATTGGACATAATGTCACACAAAACTCCAAAAATGGGCTGGACAAAATTATTGGCACCCTTTCAAAATTGTGGTTAAATAAGATTGTTTCAAACATGTGATGCTCCTTTAAACTCACCTGGGGCAAGTTACAGGTGTGGGCAATATAAAAATCCCACCTGAAAGCAGATAAAAAGGAGAGAAGTTCACTTAGTCTTTGCATTGTGTGTCTGTGTGTGCCACACTAAGCATGGACAGCAGATAGAGCAGAAGAGAACTGTCTGAGGACTTGAGAACCAAAATTGTGGAAAAATATCAGCAATCTCAAGGTTACAAGTCCATCTCCAGAGATCTAGATTTGCCTTTGTCCACAGTGTGCAACATTATCAAGAAGTTTGTAACCCATGGCACTGTAGATAATCTTCCTGGGTGTGGACGGAAGAGAAAAATTGATGAAAGGTTGCAACGCAGGATAGTTCGGATGGTGGATAAGCAGCCCCAAACAAGTTCCAAAGAAATTCAAGCTGTCCTGCAGGCTCAGGGAGCATCAATGTCAGCGCAAACTATCTGTTGACATTTAAATTAAATTAATCGCTATGGCAGGAGACCCAGGAGGACCCCACTGCTGACACAGAGACATAAAAAAGCAAGAATACAGTAAGCCACAATCCTTCTGGGAAAACGTCTTGTGGACAGATGAGACCAAGATAGAGCTTTTTGGTATAGCACATCATTCTACTGTTTACCGAAAATGGAATGAGGCCTACAAAGAAAAGAACACAGTACCTACAGTGAAATATGGTGGAGGTTCAATGATGTTTTTTGGGGTTGTTTTGCTGCCTCTGGTGTGCAAGGCATCATGAAATATGATGATTACCAAAGGATTTTGGGTCGCACTGTAGAGCCCAGTGTCAGAAAGCTGGGTTTGCATCCAAGATCTTGGGTCTTCCAGCAGGACAATGACCCCAACATACGTCGAAAAGCACCCAGAAATGGATGGCAACAAAGCACTGGAGAGTTCTGAAGTGGCCAGCAATGAGTCCAGATCTAAATCCCATTGAACATCTGTGGAGAGATCTTTAAGATGCTGTTGGGAAAAGGCGCCCTTCCAATAAGAGAGACCTGGAGGAGTTTGCAAAGGAAGAGTGGTCCAAAATTCCCGGTGAGAGGTGTAAGAAGCTTATTGATGGTTATAGAAAGCAACTGATTTCAGTTATTTTTTCCAAAGGGTGTGCAACCAAATATTAAGTTAAGGGTGCCAATAATTTTGTCCATCCCATTTTTGGAGTTTAGTGTGACATTATGTACAATTTGCTTTTTTTCCTCTTCCTTTTTTTGTTCTGTTCCAATACACACAAAGGGAATAAACATGTGTATAACAAAACATGTGTTACCTGCAATACTTTTCTGTGAGAAACACTTCATTTTCTGAAAAAATATCTGGGGTGCCAACAATTTCAGCCATGACTGTATTTCTACTAGATACTGTATATCATGACCTAGATGAATAAGAGTCTTCATAGACATTTTATAGACAGGGACTTATTTACCATATAAGCACCCATGGGCTTGTGTCTAGGGCATAAAAACATTGCTGTATCACCTATCCAACCTGTCCCAGGACCTTCCAGAAGTATCCAGAAGAGAGAAATACCATTTTCCTTTACTGTGTCACTAAATGGCTGAGTCTCCAATACCTTGCACTGGTTCCCACCACCATTGTGTGGCAAGTCCCACAGTTTGGAAACAAGTGCTCTACAGGGATTTCAATGGAACAAGCAAACTATTTAAGAAAAACTACATTTTAAAACAAGAATCGAATGTCATGGAGTCTGGTTATGCTCTAGCAAATTGAAGCTCGATGATCTAGGAGGATTACAGGCAATCCTGGCTACTACAGGCTACACAATTTGTATATTCCAGATACAAAGAAGTCAGGTTTTCTTAATGAGGATTAACATTACTGTTGGTGGGAAGACAACTAATAATGTTTTGTTGCTCTGATAAATCTGCTTTCCCCATCAATAGGCAGTGTAAATCAGGGGCTGTATAGCATGGACACATTTCTGGATAACAGATCCCATACATGTATTAACATATAAGGTCTGTACTATACAATGGTTTTAGTATCTAGCCATAGGGATACAGAGACCAAATGCTGTTTATGGCTATAACATTTCTATGCTGACATCACCTGATCTAAAAGAGCATAAATGGCAATTTTTTCTAGACATTTTTGGGAAGCTTTGTCAAGTTTTACCTGAATTAGTTTCCTGTTATCATTAGTTGGATTCCCAGTGCATGTCACACAAGCTGATGACTATCATTCAAAAGCTAAGAACCCCATAGGTTGGTAGTATAATGCAATGAAAGTTTCTGGTGCTATGTCAATTCATTAACAAACAGCTAAAGCAATTCAAAAGACTGAATGCAATGTATCTTTTCCCCAGGTCGCTCTGCAGAACTCCAAGTGCAGATCTCTGAAGCTGTGACAACAATGTCTGAACAGAAAGATCTCATAATCAAGTTGGAACATGATGTCAGCACCATTCAGTCCCTGTCTAATGTACAACGCCCTGATGCTGAGGTATAACCCAAACAATGGCTTTAACAGTAGAAGTGGGCATTAAGAAATATTTCAACCAATTAATCTAACATATAGATTAATCACTATGGGAAGCTATTGGAGGTACAGTATATTTGCTGAAGGTGTGATGTATTGCGGGATCATTGGTGTAGGTATGGAATTCTTTATGGGAAGCTGGATAAGTAGCTGTTAGAGGTACAACATACAGAATAGGGACTTATATATATGGCACAATGTAAGCGTAGCAGTCACAGGTATGCCATGCTTTATAAGAAAGTATTTAAGTTTAAACATAGTGCCTGCGTAATTGTTGGAGATAGAACATACTGAATGAAGAGTTGGTTCCCAGAATAACAAGTTTTCACCAATATGAGGAACTGGTAAAGGTATCCAATGTTATATGGCAGTGGTGTTCAAACTGCAGGGCTGGCCCCAGGGGGCCTTGAAGCCATGGCTAAAAAGACTCCAGTTAGGGCAGGGGGCTCAAACTCAATTTACCTGGGGGCCGCAGGAGGCAAAGTCAGGATGAGGCTGGGCCGCATAAGAGATTTCACAAAAAATTGGCTTTCAAGGGATAATGCAAAGCACGGCGGGCGGGAGCTGCTGATAGCGGAAATGACGTTATGTCATCATAACAGTTATTATGGGAAGACGTTCTGTGTGCACAATTAGCTCCTTAGCAGCTAATTGTGCACACAGAACGTCTTCCCATAATAACTGTTATGATGGCATAACGTCATTTCCGCAAACAGCAGCTCCTGCCCGCCGTGCCTTGCATTATCCCTTGAATCGCAATAAAAATCGCGATCCATTCATTGCTTTTGAGAAGGCGTTGGTGCGGGCCAAAAAATACTGTACCGAGGGCCGCAAATGGCCCGCGGGCCGCGAGTTTGAGACCCCTGAGTTAGGGTAAGATTGGAGCTCAGTCAGAGTGAAATTTGGGGTGAAAACATATTTGGTGTCTTGGATATTCTTAGATTTTTGTCTGAATGGCCTATACACCTGTATATACTTGTAACCATGTTATAAGTTAAGGGTGGCCCTGACCCAAGAGAAGATGTCCAAGGGGGACTTGCCCAAAAATATTAATTCCAACAACCACCGCTGTGTGGTGAACTACTGGATAATATGGCATTATAGTGCATAGGGATATTGTTATAGGTATGGTATGCTTATACTGATATGATCTTAGGAACTTAGTAGTAGCAAATGCATATTGCAAGTAAATGGTAACATTTGTGTTATTTTTGCCATACACCAGGCATTAAACTTCTTTCTGTTTGTGTTGAGCAGGGTGCGGATATTGTCACTATGGAGAAGATCCCAGAGCCCATCAAAGAAGCAACTGCTCTGTTTTATGGTAAAGAAGATGATACATTGAGTATGGGAGGTGGCTGGTCAATGGGTATTAAGTGTATTGGCAGTTTTCTGAGGAGCTACTTTCATGACTTCCAGTATGATACATAATATACATAAGATGCTTCTTGCTAGCAAATCATGGAGCATCCTACTGTGAAGTATGTGAAAGCTCTTTTCCTGGGCTTCTCATGTACCAGATTTGTCAATATTCCAGTTAGTTATACTGGCAGCCCTAAGGGTAAAGCCCCATGAAGTGGATTGTCGGTGTATAAGCGCAGGGTGACAATCCGCCGTATGCTTGAAAAATCTTGTTGTGCCTACACCCGGAAGAACTGAATCTGCCCCGGTGCAGGCACACGCCACCTATATCCGCTAACTAACTCGACATTTGGTGTTAAGTGGCGGATATCGTCTGAGTGTGCCTGGCAAAACTATTGCTGGCAAATTCATTGCTCCTGGTCTTGGCACAATTAGAAGTGTCAGAAGCCTTGATGCAGATTGACACCTCCAGTTATTTGTGTTTGTATGCATGGATCTAACGCTACACTCTGCCTATATATGAAGATATATGCTAAAGGCTAAAGGGATAGACTTTAAACACAGCTAATGTCTTGCCAGCCCTGCTCAGTGCATGCAGTATATAGAAACCCATACATGTTTAGGTTTATATATACTCTGGTATAGGGAATGAGAGACTTTGCACTTCTTAATGATCTTGTCATTTTAGGTTATCCTGCAAACACTGCAAGTGCTCCACTTCCTGAAGGCCAAATGGACTCTCTTCTGTCCATCATATCCAGTCAAAGGGAGCGATTCAGGGCCAGAAACCAGGAGCTGGAAGCGGTAGGCTGGCACTGGTGTTTTTTTCAGTCTGTCCAACTAATCCGTGTGTTTCTTTTGATTTGTTTCTCTTGGGTCACATTCATTTCGGCCCACGCTGTCTCTGCCTGTTTCCAATTTCCTTTAGTGTATAATATGACTTTGGCCATGTCTCCTGTTTCCAGTGTAAACACATTTCATTCTGTCCCTCCGAGTTTCCACCTAGAAGAACGTTATTTGACGGGAAACATGGTAAAGGGCTGAGATTTAAATTGTGCTGCTCTGGGGGAAGAAATAGGCAGCATCTGAATGGGAAAAGTAAAAGGCATAGTTATACTCAATACAAGTTGCACATAAATGAGTCTCCTTCTTTTTACATTGTTATATAAGAAGTGACTGGATCCATGCTACTTATAAATGTACTATATTTACTTTGAAAAGCACAACATTCTTTATTTTTCTATGGATTTGTCTGATATTAAGAGTTTAATATCTATGTTTGACTATATATGGGCCAAAACAATGGCCCCTTATCATTATTCTTGTTTTTAATGTTATGTTTCAGTTTAGGCCTTCTACTATTTTTCCATTCACTGCTACCTGGTTGCTATGGTAAATAAGACAACCATAGGCATCTCCATGCAGCTGTGTAGTAAATGTAAATAAGGCTTTCAGGTAAAGGGTAATTGATCCTACGCTTAGTCTTTAAAAGCACTTACAGTGATCCTGATTTTCTCTGCCATAAAACAAGACATTTATCTAAACTGCTAAATCACAATTTAATATATAGTAAAATATCTTTAATTATATTAATATATATTTAATATAATAGATTGATATAACACATTACTAACTCCTGTTCTTCTTTCAAGATAAGTAAAACTGAAATGTGTTTCTATATATTAATTTTTTAGGAGAACAGAATGATGCATCATACAATGAGAGCCCTTCAGACTGAGTTGGATAACTTGAGAGCAGACAACATTAAGCTGTATGAGAAAATTAAGTTCCTGCAGAGCTACCCAGGGAGGGTGAGTTGCATGGTGTTCCCCCCAGTCTCTCCAAGTGAACCTGACACACACTCCACCCTCTGTATTTCCAGTCAAGCAACATATGGCTCTATCTTGTGAGTTGCCACATATACACATGCCCGAGAGCCACAGTGCCTTTGTAGATATTTGCACATGAAAAGAAACTAATAGATGCAAAATATAGTGTTTTTGAATCAATATCATAATTTGTGCTATTATTGCTAAAAATTAGGCCAGGCACTCAGAGAGTCAGAAACCCTAGGGTTACTGACTATACAGGCATTCCAACCTTCAAAAAAGAGCTTTTAAACCAAAACTCCGCTGTCTAAAACTTTGGTGTTTTTGGTTCCCAATGTGTCCAGTCTAGAGTTCTCTATCTGAGTTGAAAGTTCCAGAATCTTTAGCTGAAGGGTTGCAAGCTTGAGATTATTGGGACTTTAAACCCCCAGACAAGGTCCCAACCTTTATACGTTGCCTTGTATTCTGGCTCTAACCATATTGTGGGAACTTTAAAATGTCCACTCATATTTGTGCTTATTATTAGTGTCAACATGACATATTTCATTCTACCAGCAGATGTCACTGTGTTCCTGTTTGTAGAACAAAATGACTTGCTCATTCCATTGTGTAGTGTTTTTTCTGTTTGTAATTCCAAACAGGGAATGTGCCTTATCTGTCTATTTTATTACCTGTAATAGCTGTAGTTTATTTGTTGATAATAAATGTAATTATTGGCTTTCTTTCAGGGTAGCAAAAGTGATGATACTGAGCTACGTTATTCTTCCCAGTATGAAGAACGACTTGACCCATTCACATCATTTAGCAGAAAGGTAAAGCCCTTTTAGCATCTGAAGCCCAACGGCAACTCTGTGTTTTTACATGTAAAGGCATGTGTTTATAAATTTTTATGTAAGGCTTTAGCCCTATGTGCCAAGGTCAGACCAATGAGGAGTATTCCATGTGTATGGAACTCAGTAAATGAGCATTAGCTGTGGCAGGGCTAGGTGGAATAGGCAGTGAGGGCTAGGGAAGGATTTGTTAGTGAGGTTAGTAAACCAGATTAGTAAGTAGTGTTGAGTTGGGGGAAAGGTATATTCCTCTGAAGTTTGCATTTGTACCCCAAATAAAAAACACTGCCTATATATTTTCAGAGTACTCTACTCATCTGATAGATCAGTTATTGATATGGTATTGTATTGATATAAAACTGCACCGACTGCCAGTTGATAAGTAATTTATTGTTGGTTCAGAAATAATTACACACAATGTATCTTTGTATTAAGCTGTTGGGTGGAGCTGGCAATTGTAGTTCAGCAACTTGGGCGGGGTGGGGGGGCAGGCAGAACCATGATTATGCATCTCCCCCCTAAGATTGGGACAGCTGCCTTTCTACATTGCTCAGTGCCTCCCTGCTCCAGCTTCAGCCCAGCTAAATAGTTCACATTCCCAATGTTTAGGGGATGAAGGGCCAGTTAACTAGTAACTCCTAAGTACACCTCTGTCTGTTTGTAAGTTGTTTATAAGCTGTCAAACTACTCTTTTATATACTCTATATGAACCTATGTGTTTGTGGATGAGGAAGATTCCTCTGTTTGACAGACATTCAGTCTCCATTCCCCTCTGTCAGCCTGTCTCTGAAAACTGTAGGTCCCTAACAGCTGCAACTGTTATTTTGGGAGCTACAGACTTGTTAATAACAAGTACAAGTTCTTGTACCTATCTATGTTATTTAAATGTAATTTTAGCGTCTCCTAAAAGCACTCTTCTGCTAGGCATGGAAATTCCCATGCTGATTGGTTACAGCCACCCAAACACTTGCTAACCAGTACTCCAGCCTACCTTGCCAACCAGTTGGCCTGGGACCTTCCATGTAGCGTAGCATATAACACTGCTGTTTGAGCTTTCCAGTCTTACTTTACGAGAGACCTAGGTGAATTCATTTGGTTGTATTGAGCTGAACACCCAAGCCAGTAGTTTTGCTTAATTGAAATCTGTGATGGAAAGGATTGGTTGCAGTGAATTGTTGGGCTAGAGCAAAAGCCCTGAAGTCAACTTGCTGTACTACTCCATAGAGAATCAGAGCCTTCTGCGACCCATGTGCCTCTTTGGGTAGCCAATCATCACAGCCACCATGGGGGAGTACTAGTGTGGGCTAAAATAGTTCTTCCCAGTACAAAGTGCGTGCTTCATTGTTCCAGTTTGTACCACTTATTTGTAATGAAGGGGCAGATTTGGTGAGCCAAACACAGTATATCAACTCATGCTAGATCTGGTTCCCCTGACTTCTGCCTCAGATTCACATTCCTGACTGAGCTCCTTGCTTCTGTCCAGACAAAGTTACTTAAGGATTTAGCAACTGCATTTCTGGAAAAACAAAAGCAGAAAGAAGCACTTTGTCAGCATTTCAGGATGATTAATGAGTGGGCCGTGTACCTCTTCCTGTGCAACCAGAACACCCCCACTCCCTTTGCATCTCACTGGTATTCCTGTTTGTGTAACTGATTTACCAGCTCTTTTACCAAGTCACGGTCAGTGGTCTCGTCTCCAATCTAAATATCACACACAACAACATTTTGCTTTAGGATTTGTTATTTAGTAAAATGAGAGAATCAAATACTTCATACTGCATGATTGCCTACATTTTATTTCTCCTTTCCCAACTTTCCCCCCTTCCTCCCATTACTTTTATTAGAGGGGGACAAAAATACACTACATTTTAGAAACAGTTTGTTTTCTATTAAGGAGCCACAATACCTTTCTATGTTTCAGCAGAGTTGTGCTTAGTACAGAGGAGTACCGGAGCTAGGCTAGACTTAAGGTGCAGGCTATAAGAAAATCCATGAAAACCCTTGTTCCACTAACCACACCCAGTGATGCCAGAACACACCCCTTTGACAGTCAGGGCCATAAACAGGCTGACACTATATCCATGTATGTCACTAGGATTGCCATTCTTCCTAAAAATTTTTTTTTATTTACTATGAACAACATTGGCATCAAACAACATTTTTTCTTGTCAGGCAGCTAAATTACCAGTCCAGAGATGATTTCCAGGCTGGTGCATTTATTTCTAAAGAGGAATGCTGACCAAGGGAAAGAAGTTAGCAATTTAATTCCCTGGGGGTTGCCTAGCATATTGATAACCCCAGTCAATGTGTCTTTCCTTGTCTTTTAATTGCCACAAGGGGGCATTTCTGACCAATAGTGCAGTGGGGAAGTGCAATTTTAAGCACAGTCGCCATGTTTTTTTACTCTAAATGCAGTGGATTTTCCCACAATAATGCGTCCGATGCACTGAAAAAGGCTTGGTTAGTGTAATTTGCAGCATTCAATATGAATGTGACTTGTGTGCCCTATTCTTGCAGCGCCAATTGACACTGTGGAAACCCCAAAGCTACCCCCTGGTAGTAGTTTCAGAGTTCCCCTGTGTCAGTAAGCACAAAATTCAGGAGGCAGGAGGAATGCAAAGGGAAGCAATTTCCCCCAATGAAGCCTGATCGCTGCAAGTAATATCTTCTTTATCTTACACCAATCCTAATGTTATACTATGGCAAGTCATTTTCTAGAGATTTGTCACGTGCCATTGTACAGATATAACTGTTGCTGACAAGTCGTACTGTCTGCCATTCTCCTCAATGAATGGGATCTTTTGTCAGGGAAAATAATGCTGATGAACCAACATCCATTACAGAGTATGGGATGGCACTGCCTATGGCACACAGGTGTGACCCTCACAAAGTGGCTGTCCTTGTTCTATATATTGTCTCCCCTGTGTATGTGTCTCCTATAACAGAGGCTGGAGTGCAAGAAGCAAAAGCAGGGCTGAGGGTTAAGTAAGGGTTAGGAGAACCTTAAAGGAAAAAAAACCATTGGGCCCTTTTGTATGCTGTCATTTATAGAAATCTTTCTGTTTTACTTAAGTACAGTATTGCATTTCAGTGAGTGTTTATGATGTGAAAAAAGAGACTGTTTGTTTTTGGAGTTTACATAAGGACATGCCATACTGTGTTCATTCAGCCCCGTGTGTACCCACCAACTAGATAATAAAATTGATTGTTAATATTTGATGTTTGCTGGCAGAGGCCAAATCATAAAATGTACACCAGGGTTTATAGATCTTTTATGTTGAAATCAACCTCCATATTTACTTTGTGGTCTTGATATTACTTACCTAAAACCACATGACGCTTCCTAAAACTACTAGGCGGAATGCACTTAGTAAGGCAGATATGGATAACATCAGTTTCATTGCTATATAGAATTGTTATTTATTTGTTTTCTTGGTCAGCCCAAGAATTGACCTGCCATTCACCAAGACTATACCATTGCCTTGAGCTTTACATGTAGTGTTTATTAAAGCCACCTCCTGGGATTCATCTGATATTGTTGCAAAAACAAAACTAGTCGTTGAAGGAGTCAAACCATTAGGAAGATCAGGATGGTGCTATTTTTGTTACATCTATTCCACTTAGCGCTGCAATTTGCACTGATTCCACTGCTCAACCCCATATTTTTAGGCATCTATGACCGTTATGTAGTCAAAGCCCTCTCTTCCCCCAGCTGCAGCCTGGTAGGCTTTTAGATAAAGAGCAGCTAACTATACAGATGCTTCCTGGACTGGTGATTTGCTTTGATTGTGCTCATCTGGAACAGGAAGTAGAATGTGACTTTTAATTTCAGATTTTGACATAAAGAAATAAAAAATACATATTTCTTATTAAAACAATAGGCACAAGCCCTATCTGTTGCACTTATGTTGAACAAGGTGGAATACTGCCCCTTTAAGCACTAAACAACCAGTGCTGGATTAAGGGTCAAATAGACTGAAGCTGGGTATTATGATTGGGCTGTATTTAAAAAATGAAGTGGAGTTTGGGCCCCTAGGTTGTGCCTAAATGACATTGTGGGTAACTCTGTCCAATCTATCGTCTGTTCCCTTCTTGGCATTTTATTGTGCCCCCTTTTGGTTTGTGGGAGGTACAGCAAGTAAGGGAGCAAGCAGTAATTTCTCTTGGCTTGTTAGGTATAGTACATCTTTGTGGGTAACATGTTTTAGAAATAACTGTTCGTTTATTGCATCAAAAAATGCATCTTTAAAACGATTTGTACTTTTTAAAGCGATGCCTTTATATTTGTGCTGTCTCACTGTATTCATGTAATCAGATATTCTGCAAACGTCTGAAAGCATTGTGTTTGGATTTCAGGAACGTCAGAGGAAGTATCTGAGTCTCAGTCCATGGGATAAGGCGACGCTCAGCATGGTAGCTTATGGCCCATTGCTCTTAATGCATCAATAACTGCTCCTTCGCACTCTTTTATTTCCAGCATTTTAGTATTATGGGGCATTTCTTTTGTGCCCAGATGTTTTTTTTATTGCATTGTTACATAAATGACTTGAAAAATCTATGAATTTATGAAGGTACATAGCTTATTATAGCAATCCTTAAATTGTGGGCAGCCCTGGCAATCTAGTATTTTACTTTCCTCAGTTCTTCCTTATGAGCCTGTACTGTGCTGAACCACAAAAGGAAGTGAGAAGTTCACAGTTCTATTGCTTCCCCATATCTACTAAAATAGCTAATGCAACTCTTCACATTCTTTTTGTAAAATAGATTGTAGCTCCAATGACAAGCTGACTTTTACTATATAGAGAAAATCCTATGTGATTCATTTTTACTCAATGCCTTCAACTACATTTTTTTGAGGATTGAGTTTAAATGGCTAATTGATTATAGTGAAGACAGTGCAAAATGTGGATGCAATCTGCCATTTTTTGGTTAATTGCCTTCCTTTCTCTGCAGGGATTAGTTTGGCAGTGCTGTATTCATTTAGATGTCATCTACTGCTTTCTAGGGCCATTACTTTGGGAGCACCTACACATGGTGTGAATGTGATGCACTATGGAACTGTGTGCCCAGCGTAGCATCTTGATGTTCCAAACCCCACTGATTTCTTAATCCCATCCCCTCTGTCCACTATTATCACTCAGTAGCTACACGTGGCTTTATATACAGGTCCTTAGTTTCCAGGGATGAGTATGGGCACAACCCCAGCATCCCATATAGTTACATCCCTAATATTACGGAGCTTTACAGTTGGTTAGATGATTACATTTACAATTGTGCAAGCTAGTAAGGTGGGGTACAGCTTTGAGCACTAAATATTTCAGCTATGTTTTAGAACAAAGATTTAATTTACATTTAAGTAATGTAAAATGGTTTTACTTTTCTAGGGAAAGCTCATCCTTTCTAACAAAATGGCTCGGACTATTGCCTTTTTCTACACCCTTTTCCTGCATTCTCTGGTCTTTTTGGTAAGTAGCTTTGTGTAAATAAATACATTTTCCTCCAAAAGCTTGTATTTCACTGCAGTAACCCATGAATAGCATAGAGATATGATCAATGGCAGTCAATAAAAAAAAAATCATAGCCTATTACATAAAACTAAAATATAAAGATTCTTTTAGATCTAGTACAAGTCCCTTTAGGTTGGGGCCAAACAGGCCACTTGGTCACTCAGTTAGTAGCTGTATCAGGGATTTGCTCCTTTCCTGTTGGCTGGTAGGGAAGAGAAGCTCCCTGATGAGAGCTAAAGGCTCAGAGTGATTAGTGTTACATTACAATCTGCATAATGTACAGCAATTTCCCATGTAACTGGCAAGTGTCGCTGGGGAACAGCTGCCTGCAGCATTCTCTGGTGGTGTCTCTGGTGACTCTGGCCTATCTGCCTGCAGCATTCTCTGGTGGTGTCTCTGGTGACGCTGGCCTATCTGCCTGCAGCATTCTCTGGTGTTGTCTCTGGTGACGCTGGCCTATCTGCCTGCAGCATTCTCTGGTGGTGTCTCTGGTGACGCTGGCCTATCTGCCTGCAGCATTCTCTGGTGGTGTCTCTGGTGACTCTGGCCTATCTGCCTGCAGCATTCTCTGGTGGTGTCTCTGGTGACGCTGGCCTATCTGCCTGCAGCATTCTCTGGTGGTGTCTCTGGTGACGCTGGCCTATCTGCCTGCAGCATTCTCTGGTGGTGTCTCTGGTGACTCTGGCCTATCTGCCTGCAGCATTCTCTGGTGGTGTCTCTGGTGACTCTGGCCTATCTGCCTGCAGCATTCTCTGGTGGTGTCTCTGGTGACTCTGGCCTATCTGCCTGCAGCATTCTCTGGTGGTGTCTCTGGTGACGCTGGCCTATCTGCCTATCTATCAGAGGAATACTGCAGGGCATACTAGAGAATCACATCCAGTGCTAATTGAAAGCGCTTCATCCAGTTTGCTTCGGACTTACATATGCAGCCACTGACATTTTAAAAAGAATTTATCTTTAGTCATCTCCTAGGTATGGGAACATTAAAAGGGCTGTTCAACTTTAACCGTTAACTTTTAGTATTTAATAGAATGCCAATTCTAAGCAGCTTTTCAATTGGTCTTCATTATTTATTGATTATAGGTTTTTAATTATTTGCCATCTTTTTCTAACTCCTTGCAGCTTTTAAATGGGGGTCACTGACCCCAGCAACCAGAAAATTATTGTTGCGTGAGGCTACAGTTTTATTGTTATTGTTACTTTTTACACCTTATTTTTTCAACTTATATCCTCTGCTGTTCATATACCAGTCTCTCATTCAAATCACTCCCTGGTTGCTAAGGTAATTTGGACCCTAGAAACCAGATAGCTGCTAAAACTGGAGAGCTGCTAAACAAAAATTTGAAATCATTAAAAAACTACAAATAATAAAAAATTAAGACCAATTGCAAACTGTCTCAGAATATTACTCTCTACTGCATTATAGTAAAAGTTAACTTAAAAGTAAACAACCCCTTTAAATTATTTTTTAGTATGATGTAGAGAGTGATATTCTGAGACAATTTGCAATTGGTCTTCATTTTCTTATTATTTGTGGTTATTGACTTATTCCAGTTTGGAATTTCAGCAGCTATCTGGTTGCTAGGGTCCAAACTACCGTAGCAACCAGCATTACTTTGAAAGAGAGACTGGGAGATGGCCTGAATAGAAAGGTAAGCAATAATAATAATAAAATTGTAGCCTCACAGAGCAATAAAGGACCCCAATTTGAAGAAGAAGGCTTATCATTCAAAAACTATACAAAATAAAAAATGAAGACCAATTGAAAAGTTGCATAGAAGGAGCCATTCTATAACTTACTAAAAGTTAGGAATCAATATCTAGGTTAACAAGCTGGCCATGCACACTAAGATCTGATCCTCTATAAAGATCACAATCAAGCAAATATTTGCAACATTTGTCCAGAATCATTCTAAATAGATTGTCCCCTGGACCAGTGAGTAGTGATGAGCGAATCTGTTCCGTTTCGCTTCGCCGAAAAATTTGCGAATCTTTGAAAAGATCCGCGAAACGGCGAAAAATTCGCGAAACGGCGAAAATGTCGTGCGACAAAAAAAAATTGTCGCCCGCGGCTATTGTTTTGTCGCACGCTATTATTTTGTCGCCCGCGGCTATTATTTTGTCGCACGGCTATTGTTTTGTCGCCCGCGGCTATTGTTTTGTCGCCCGCGGCTATTGTTTCGTCGCCCGCGGCTCTTGTTTCGTCGCGCGGCTCTTGTTTCGTCGCCCGCGGCTATTATTTTGTCGCGCGCTATTGTTTCGTCGCCCGCGGCTATTATTTTGTCGCCCGCGACTATTCTTTTTTGACGCCGGCGACAATTTTTGGACGTGCGGCGAAATTTTTAATCCGTTTCGCGAAACAATCCACCAATGGCGAAACGCGGACATTCGCCGCGAATCCATGCCTGGCGAAACTTTTCGCCCATCACTACCAGTGAGATGACTGCATCTCCCTGTAATCCTTGTCCAACAGGATTATAGAGCCAGCCCAATGTTTAAATGGAGAAGGCTGTTGTTTTAGCTGCATACATGGGCCAGTCGTCCAAAGTGGTACAATATTGTCCTGTGTATGGTCAGATTAATGGAGATGTAAAGTGAAGCCCCTGCCTGGATGCTTTACTTCTGGCCCCTGATCACCAAACAGGATATGTGAGCTGAAAGCTGTTCCTGGTCCTGGCATCAAGGTCACGTGCTCCCACTCAGCATTTAGTACCAGGGGTCGGACATGATGGCTGCCAACCCCTGCGCTGCTCTGCCACTAGACGTGAGGTACAAAGTCTCGTGTTTTTTGGCGGATATCAGCTACATGTGCCTGCACCCAACCGTATTCAATGTTTTCAAGTGAAGGCACAAGTAGGGGGATTTTTAAGCATAGGGGTGTATTCCCGGCAAGTAATTTTGGCTTGCCAAGAATACCCTAATGTGGCATTAGCCTAAGAGATGGCTATATATTCTGCTATCAAGTAGCTTGCATACATATAAAGAGTGACTACAATTTTATTGGACAAATAGTAGCACAAGTTATTGTTCCAACATTTATTTATTTACAAGTTATACAAAGGGTAAATTGTAGTTTTACAGGAATAAAATGCCCTAAAGTTATTGTTTAGCTACAACTCCCAGCATCCCCTGCCAGCTCACTTGACATGTATGTTTCAAATTGCTGAGCCTATGTGCTAAATAATTTGATTGCTGCTTAAAAAAGCAAGTGATATGCGGCTCCTTTCATGTCTTTTCTCATAAATTACAAAAAAATAAAGTGCTAGATTTGTTAGTGACAAGACAATGAGAGAAGACAATGCAGTGTCAGGTCAATGTAAGGGGAAATTAGGTTGAATTTTTTGGACCTTTTTTAAAGTGTTTTCCAGGTTCTCAGATAGGAAAGATAGGCAGGTGGGGGTTAAACTTGTCAAGTCAAGAATGGTTGGACCCTCCCACTCCACTTTGATTGGAACATAAGCTGCCTGTCAGTACTGAGCCAAGTTGAGCAGGTTCCCATTCATGATAGTTCCCCTTTAGCTCTGGCACACGGGGAGATTAGTCGCCCGCGACAAAACTCCATGTTCGCGGGCGACTAATCTCCCCGAGTTGTCATGACCCGCCATCCCACCAGCGAACATGTAAGTCGCCGGCGGGATGGCACACGCAGCGGCACGATTTCCCGAAATCGCGCGCGCCGCCTGTGCCATCCTACCGGTGACTTACATGTTCGCCGGTGGGATGGCGGGTCATGGCAACTCGGGGAGATTAGTCGCCCGTGACAAGGGAGATTTGTCGCGGGCGACTAATCTCCCCGTGTGCCAAAGCCCTTAATAGTCTGGATGGTGCAATTAGGGAGAAGGAACTCTGCAGTGGTCCTGTGTCTTAAAATTCAATTTTCTTTAAAGACTGACTATGTGATCATTGGTTAGAAAAACATAATGTAGCTCGCTGCACCTGAATAATAATTAGTAAAATTACTACAAATATATAAATGTTTGTGTGTATATATATATATATATATATATATATATATACTGTATATATATATATATATATACACACACACACACACACACACACAAACAACCTTTCCATTTCTGAACGCTGCTCCCACCACTCCGCCACCAGATGAACCTTTAAAACATGTCACGCACGTTACATATGGTTCCGTATGCCTTGCTGTGTGCAGATACACTGGGGCTCATTGCCTAGTTTCTGTATCAGTTTAGCAGTGCAGGTACCTGGCAGGTTGCAGTTGCAGAACTGGGAATGAGCTGCCCACAGTTACCACTCAGATTCTCACTCTTTATATTTGGATTGGGGCTTTTTAGAGTCCTCTGGGAGCCATTATGCGACACAAGTGGGTGTTTTCTAAGCCAAGGGACTTCTGCACTGTGGGTGTTTTATGTACAGACAGAGTACTGTTTTCACCACATAAATCAATTCCTCTTTTTTGTATGCCAAGAGTTTCCTAGTGGGTCTGTCTATCCTTGTAACATCTTTAAAAAGTTTTCTGTGTAAGATAAGGGAAGATTGAGTGACATGATCAAGGCAAATAGCAGTTGCCAGCAGGATTCAAGCCCATGTCTTTCTGGGGCTGATCTTTGAGTTCTGCAGGGTAAGCAATGGTTTCCTTGCCTTGAGAGTAGCACTTTGTCCTTTAGAGAGCATACCATTTTGCATTTCATTTCCCATGGACTACAATAGAGGAGTACTAACTATTAATAATTGCTGAAATCTGTATAGAATGACTCCATTAAAGAAGAACTGCACCCCCCAGTTATTAAAACCCCTTTAACTAGCCTGCCTCGACCCCTCTCACCTCACCCTTATCGCATAGTCTCTAACTTTAAAAACTGTCCCTATCGCTAACCCCAACTTAAAAGAGCAGAGTATCGCAGCTGCGTACCTGGCCGACATCTTCCTTTCAAGCAAACAGTCTTCATGTCTCACCAACAACGTGGACCCTGCAGGAAATTAGCTTAAACTGTGCATGCGCAAGCAGGGTTTGTATCGGTGATGAGACCCGAAGACTGTTCGCTTGAAGGGAAAAAAAGTTTTGGGGAGCAACACAAGCATGAAAAAAGTCCCCGGGGGTGCCAATAAGAGCTTCAAATCTACATGGCCCTGTGTGAAAAAGTGATTGCCCCCCTTGTTAAAAATAACTTAACCTGTGGTTTATCAATTTCAATTTTCAATTTCCAATATCAATTTCTGTAGTCACCCCCAGGCCTGATTACTGCCACACCTGTTTCAATCAAGAAATCACTTAAATAGGAGCTACCTGACACAGAGAAGTAGACCAAAAGCACCTCAAAAGCTAGACATCATGCCAAGATCCAAAGAAATCCAGGAACAAATGAGAACAAAAGTAATTGAGATCTATCAGTCTGGTAAAGATTATAAAGCCATTTCTAAAGCTTTGGGACTCCAGCGAACCACAGTGAGAGCCATTATCCACAAATGGCAAAAACATGGAACAGTGGTGAACCTTCCCAGGAGTGGCCGGCCGACCAAAATTACCCCAAGAGTGCAGAGACGACTCATCCGAGAGGCCACAAAGACCCCAGGACAACATCTAAAGAACTGCAGGCCTCACTTGCCTTAATTAAGGTCAGTGTTCACGACTCCACCATAAGAAAGAGACTGGGCAAAAACGGCCTGCATGGCAGATTTCCAAGGCGCAAACCACTTTTAAGCAAAAGAACATTATGGCTCGTCTCAATTTTGCTAAAAAACATCTCAATGATTGCCAAGACTTTTGGGAAAATATCTTGTGGACCGACGAGACAAAAGTTGAACTTTTTGGAAGGTGCGTGTCCTGTTACATCTGGCGTAAAAGTAACACAGCATTTCAGAAAAAGAACATCATACCAACAGTAAAATATGGTGGCGGTAGTGTGATGGTCTGGGGTTGTTTTGCTGCTTCAGGACCTGGAAGGCTTGCTGTGATAGATGGAACCATGAATTCTACTGTCTACCAAAAAATCCTGAAGGAGAATGTCCGGCCATCTGTTCGTCAACTCAAGCTGAAGCGATCTTGGGTGCTGCAGCAGGACATTGACCCAAAACACACCAGCAAATCCACCTCTGAATGGCTGAAGAAAAACAAAATGAAGACTTTGGAGTGGCCTAGTCAAAGTCCTGACCTGAATCCTATTGAGATGTTGTGGCATGACCTTAAAAAGGCGGTTCATGCTAGAAAAACCCTCAAATAAAGCTGAATTACAACAATTCTGCAAAGATGAGTGGGCCAAAATTCCTCCAGAGCGCTGTAAAAGACTCGTTGCAAGTTATCGCAAACACTTGATTGCAGTTATTGCTGCTAAGGGTGGCCAACCAATTATTAGGTTCAGGGGGCAATTACTTTTTCACAGGCCATGTAGGTTTGGATTTTTTTTCTCCCTAAATAATAAAAACCCTCATTTAAAAACTGCATTTGTGTTTGTGTTATCTTTGACTAATAGTTAATGTTGATATATAAAATTTTGTGCAAACATGCAAAAGAATAAGAAAAGGAAGGGGGCAAATAGTTTTTCACACCACTGTATAACTGGCAACTTAATAGGCAGCCTACAGAAGGCTCTGTCTGGCATTATACTTGGTTTTTATGCAACCAAAACTTGCCTCCTTACCAGAAATTCAAAAATAAGCATCTTCTTTGAAGCCACTGGGAGCAACATCCAAGGGGTTGGGGAGCAACATGTTGCTCAGGAGCCACTGGTTGGGGAACACCGGTCTAAGGCATAAATGTTTTATAATATATTAACCTCACATGACCCCTTGCAGTGAAATTGTGGCTAATATGGCAAAACTGCAGGCAGTAACAGTGTCCAGTATTAAGTGCATTATCTTCCTTTTTTTTCAACAGGTATTGTACAAGACGGCCTGGAGTGAAAGTGTGGAGAGAGACTGTGCTGCTTACTGCGCTAAAAAGTATGTGAATGGCTAGAGTAATAGTACGTGGGGGTACCTCTGGCAGGACTCTATATCAATTAGTGGCCTCCATTGGGGGCCTGGATTGGCATTTTTGACACATTAGTCTGATTGGGTGGAAACATGAAAGTTATATAGCAAGTGGAGCTCACAGGCCATATAGGTTGGGTCTGGTTAAAGAGAATGAGTTGCCAGCTGTCCTTAACCAGAGGCCCCAATCTTCCCTCTGTTTTCAGGAATTTAGTTTACTCGAAAACTATAAACACTATAGAACTAACCAGTAGTTCGAGCATATGTCAGCATTCCGATGTCCAGAAGCCAATTTCCAGCACCTGCCTTTGCTGTAAAGCCCATAGCTACTAAAAAAGGAAGGCTTAAAACAAAGTAGCATTTTACCAGTGGTGCTAATTTGTCTATAAGTCTATAGGGCAGCCACTGTGCACTATGGTTCCTTTAAGAGCAACTCTATACAGCTCTACAAATTAACTTTTTGCTACTTTCACCCCGTGGTGTCTCCACCTGTACAGCACAGCTGAGTGCACCAGGGAAAAGCCTATATGTAAGTGTTGGCTTTGTGACAATTAAGTGGCAAGTAAACGATTGTGCTTCCCATGGTCCCCCATTCCCACCATCTCCATAAACAACTTCCTCTCATCTCCCTAGAGCCTGCAAACCCAAGGATATCACTTTCCGTAGAAAGCACTTTCTCCCGGGAAGCATTGAATGCCTAATGGGAAAAGGACTAAAATCTGTCTGTGCTGCACATATGTGGCCAGGGAAGGAAGCGATTCATAAGATAAGGATTCCTTTCAGGGACATGAAATTCAGCTGAAGTGCAGTGGGATTCCTGTGTCCCATTGGTTGCTGCTATGTTATTGGATGTCATGGCATTAGAGTTATGGTTGAGCCATAGCTGGATGGCCGTCAATATACTGCATGAAAATTGATTTTACCTAGTTAATAATTTACTCCAATTACAAACCATTCTCTTACTATTGTAGCAATTTCTGTGTAACAGATCCCCTACATTTATGCAGAAATATATATATTTATGCAATACATGCTCCCTTGGTCTATGACTTTCTTAAAAAGAAAATGCAGCATTATAAAGAGAGTGGAATGTAATTAAGTTAATATGATTTAATGTACATTTGTTAAAAGAATGTGCCCTGCACTAATGGAAAAGTGGTGCTGTATAAAGAATGCTTGGGGTGCCCTGGAAGAAGCAGCAGGATGCTGGGGGGAGCTGAAGAATGCTTGGGGGGGCCTGGGGGAAGGAGGAGGATGCTTGGGGGGGGGCCTGAAGGAAGCAGCAGGATGCTGGGGGGAGCTGAAGAATGCTTGGGGTGCCCTGGAAGAAGCAGGAGGATGCTGGGTGGGGTGAGCGGGAAGAAGCAGTAAGGAAGCAGCGGAGAGCGGGCCATTGTATGGGGACACTGGGGGAGGACCACCAATGTTTTAGGGGTCCCTGGGCTGGCTAGCAATGTTTTAGTGGGTCCCTGCCCTGGCACCAATGCAAAATGTAACCCTTGGCCACAAATGTTTTAGGGGGGCCCTGGCTACCAATGTTTTAGGGGGCCCTCGCTACCAATGCCTGTGTGTCCCTTGTATTGATGGGAGGGGCCATTGGGGGCGTGGGAGGGTGGGGCCCAGAAAATTTTGTTGTGAGGGGCCCCGCGATTTCTGATGGCGGCCCTGTAAACAGGCAATGCTCTAATTATATTAATATAATAGGAGCAATGTAAAATCTATCCTGATAAGCAATTCTAAGCTGGACCCTAAAGTCATGTGACTATAAAGCTCTAGACAACTGCATGAGACTATTTTGTTTGTTCACAGTTGATAAAATTGTTTTGTCATATTTGTAAGTTTCAGATTCAATTTAGTATTGATAGGCTGATTTTTTTGTGGAGGATTTGAGGATTCTGGTATTTGGCCAAATCCAAAAATTAATGTTTGTGCGATCTTTTATTTTTATAATCGGTGACTAGTAATGCCACATATCATAGTGATATCTCTAGTCATTAAGAATTGTGTTGTATAAAAGTTGAATGAAAGCATCCGGCCTGATCATGGGACACCTTAGCAACATAGAGTGCACTATTCTCTATGTCATGGCTCCCAGTTGTCCTGTTTTTGTAGAATAGTCTTTGGACTTACTAGAGTGGGCACATTATAAGTATTGGCTATGTGTGGTATATATATATATATGATATGAAAGATATGTAATACCAAAACAAGTGCCACAGTAAGAGACCCAACAGCCACTGGACAGCTAAATTTGTTGGTGGAGCAGAGGGGGGTACTGGGCTCTTCACAGTCAGCGCACATGCATTTAAGTAGGATTGTCTGTGCATGCAACCTAGGCTGGGGGATTTTATTTTTTGTGCACTTTTATGTACCATATAGGCACCTGGGGGTTGTCCCATAAACAACTGCCACCCTAGGAGTGAGAGCTCAGATGCAAATATGGTAAATATGGCCCTGCCACAAATAAAATTTGACCCAGAAGTAAAAATTGGTGGTACACAAAGCCCCACAATCTCCTCCTGGTGGCAGTGCCTATGGTACTATATAAAGTATAGTAATAACAGTACTATGTATAAAAATAAAATAAGATTTATTATATGCAGTGGTATGTTATGATAGCGGTAGCCAAGCATGATTTTCTCTTGCTCTGTTCCATACAGGTATGCTGATCACTTGCACAAGTTCCATGAGAATGGAGAGAACCCAGCCATGTGGCAATAGGGAATGAGAGGGGGCATCTTCCGCCGCCTGTGGCCCGGACGAGAGCAAATGAGCGGATGTGTCTCTGATATATACATTTGGCACGGCTACATGACCCAGACTCGCTGATCTTTTCAATTCTACAAAGCAACAGACACAGGAGCTGAGAAAATGGATTTCTTATACATTTTTAAATAGGCAGATATCCATTTAGGCTGGACATTGACCCGCCACTTTCAGGTCAACAGCACAGCTGAGTGGGCAGCTCAGTCCTTCCATAATGTCTGTTTCCTGTACTTCTTAAAAGAGAGCAAAGCCAAACCTAAAGCTATAATATTAACACATAAAAGGGGGATGGGGGAAAAACAGTGTAGGGATGTCTAGCCATCACTTTATATATTAAATTAGTGCTCGTGAATTCTGTGCAGTGCTAATGACTAGCAATGCTGACTAGCCACTGAGCATGCAGATTTGATATGTGCTGGTTTTAAAGTGTTGAGATGGAATCACTTTAAAATCACTATAATGGCAATTGCAGGTGACATTTTAGAGGAATTCCAACAACGCCCCTTTATTGGGCTGCCTGAAATCCCTGTGTCCTAATTCCCTTACTGCACAGGTCTTGGGTTTGCGAAGGCTTGAGAAGGACCTTCAAGATAATGGTCCAGTCCTGACTTTTTTAAACCCTTCCTTTGTTACCCTGACAGCATGGGTTTAGTTGACATCGCTGTACTGGGGTAGGTGTATCTCCAGGGTATAGATGTCCAAGCTTTTTCAGGAAGTTTCATTTTTAGTACAGTCTCTTGTAGGAAACATCTCCTTGTCCCAAACCTTTCACCCTTACAGAAAGCTGGGAGTCTTAAGTGTAACATGAGCTCAAGTAATCCTAATTACTGTTCTGGCCTTTCCCATGGCAACAAACTCCAAAATGTCTGTTAATGACACCATTTATGGTTTATCAGGCACCTGCTCTCTTTTAAGTATCAGTACATTAGTGGTTTTATGTTGGGTTAATGAGGGAAGTCTATGGCAGAAATCAATCGCAGGTGAAGCATGGAAGATAACTCAGTAGTCACATGTTTTGCTGATAGAATGGGTTAATAGAACTGCAGAAGAATGATTTCCTTCTGTGGATTTTGGGTGGCAGGGTACAAGTTTATTTAAGAAGTGGTTCCTATATTTATCAGGGTGCATTAATAAGGATTGGGGCTGCAGGGGTGGTTTCTCATAGCAGTGCCTATTGTACTGACATGAGCTTCATACACAAGTATTCACCTAAAGGGGAAGTTCAGATTATGTGCAATATTGTTACTGAGATTAGTCCCACTTATATCCATCCTTCTTTGTAACATTCCAAAAAAATACCCTAAAAACAAAGTAGCAGTTCAAATTTAAAGTAACCTGCAGATATTCTCATAATACTATCATATGCACATTGTGTTATAGGCACTTTTCAGATGTATGCACGCAATGACACAAATCTCAGCCTGGATCTTAGTGCCAAAAACACCAACAATGCAAGGGGTTAACATTTATTACATCTGCTGAATATGTGTGATGGCAAGAGCAGAGCTACCATAGCAAGCGCACCGGTACAGCAAGGGAAAGGATATCACAAGCATTTTACCGGACGTCTCATAACGATTATACATTAGATGCCAACCATATATATATTTAGTGGATCGGATTTGCTTGTTGCCAGAATCAATGGCAAGGTGCTGACAAACTCCATTCTGGAAATTAAACAACATTATATTGCCCAAAATATTGCTGCTTTTAATCCCTGCAGCTATTGATTAGCATTTCCCGAGGCCCCATCCATCAGTCTGTTAGCCTGTGACTGGAGATAACCAACATTCTGGGTCACTTTCTGGAATGCTTTGCTTTACTTATCTGGAACCTACTGGTAATGCCTGTGCATGTTGCACTCAATATACAGGGAGGAGCTGGGTATTACTCCATTCCCATTTGGCATTGTTTATTAGTCAGACAATCTGAATTCGGAATGCCATATTCAATTTCTAAGTTTTTGTGAGAAGGATTACAGAATATTTAGGGACTTTGGGTTTTTGCTGTTAGTGATCTGTTTTGCACATGTATTTAATAGATGGCTTTTACGTTGATTGTAGTGGGTATAATTTGGAGCTATGCAAATACTTTAATAAAGTCTGGGTGTGCAAACTGACTCTGGCTAAGGGTCCTTTGTGTTGCTCTGATCATGTGACACATGTCACAGCTCCTATCAAAACCATGTGCTGTGTAAGATCCATCCTTGTAACTAAAAAGGCATTTTAAACTAGAACTAGTGTTCTTTATTCCGTACCCATTTAGGAACACAGAGCTATGCCATATATTATATAGGACTTATCACCTTATTTTCCCCACTGCACGGACCTCTAATGCCATGGAAGGGGATTTATAGTACCCCAGCTTTCATAAGATATACAATGCACTAAAATTCCCTTGGTCTTTGTTTAGTAGTGTACATGGTATAAACACCTTCTTAATGAGATGCTTTTTTGCTTCCCCACATAAATATGGGTTATTTATTAATGCAATTAGCTTATATGACTGTGTAAACCAGGTTTTCAGTGAAGTCTGTTCAGTTTGGACACACTCGTCTCCGAGCCTTACTTATGTTTCCAGTTTCTCTAACCTGTTCGAGACCCAATTCTTTCTGAATCATGATCACTGTATCCTGATGCCTATTTAATAGTCGTAGGCCAGTCAGATCCTTGCTCTTCGTTTCTCCCACCTTGATCCTGCCCCTGTTCACCTTTCCCAACCAGATCCTGTGTGCAAACTTGCCCTTCTCTAGACATACATGAAATCACCAAGATTCTGCCAACAGGGCTTTTTGTAGGAGAATTGACTTAGTTCTGGGTTCCAGTAAACCTTTCAAATATAACTTCTGACCTTAAACAGTGTTTAGAGGTTTCCTTCTCAGCAGAAGTAGCAGCTCTTTAATCAGCACTATTTACCTTCTTACGTGCACCCTGAGGTCAGTAGCAGCAGTAACTTTGCATCATAGGCAGTTACATTAGCATTCCCAAATATCCCAAGCTGCTCTGGCCATTTAATTTTTTACCACCTAAAGAAAAATATGAGGAACCCAAGGAATATCTCTTCATGGTGCCCAACACTACTCACTACCTTGCTTTAACACTTTTGGTTATAGAGGCATGCTGTCTAAAATCATCCAGTATACCACATTTTCAGAGGCCTTTGCCACTCTGGTCCTTTTGCTTGCATGACTGCCTCCCAGAGAAACAGGTGTATTCCTGTCCTTCTCAGCCATAGACAGTGGCAAAACCCACACATCATTTCCTGCCATAGAGTTTAGCACATACTATAAGGAGACATTAGATCATACAAGAGGGATGGTACTTATTACAAATAATTTTATTGCAGTACATTTACCCACTAACTAAAACGGTCAACCTTCCACCATGACGTACATCTTCTCACTACATGAAGCCTTTCACTCTCCTCAGCAATGCTTATCACATCTGGTAGATTGCAAGCAAAGAGGAGGCACCAGCAACTTTCAATATTTCAGAAATATATGCTTACAGTAAATGATCAATGAAGGAGTTAGTAGCGCACCAACAGGTCACAGAGCTTCAAAAAAGCTGCTAAAAGAAGCACTGCAGCGCTACCTTTATCAAATGTAACACTTGACTTGTGTGTATGTTCTCACTACTCTGTGTCCCTAAGGGTGCAATTGTGGTGAGCATTTGGGGAGTCTATAGTCATTATGTGTCAATTATCATTGTGGATGTATAAGTTTAAATATACTAAAGATTTTAGTGAACAAAACTGCCCTACGTATATGTTTCTCAATACCTGTCTTGAACTTCAAGTCTTATTGCATAGAGTAAGATATGTCCTAGTCTTTCCATATAAAGATAATTACTGTAGCACTCCATGAATGATTACTCATTGAGTTCTTTGTGGAGTATCACCCACAATTAACCTGATATCCCTTGGCAAAAGGATTATTGACTGCCTGGCATTGGAGCAATTATCATACACTGGCTTGGCACTCCAGAGTAAACTACAAATGAATCACTGGGCATGTATCACAAGGACTGCTGAAGCTTCTGTCTATCTCACCTTTTCCTGGCTAAAGAGAATGCAGCCTCTCTAATAACCCCTGTCTGAGGAAGCTTAACATATGTACAAGGTACATGTTCTTTGCATCTGTTTTTCTAAATCACCAAATAAGAACATGCAATGGAAGAACTTTAGCCTCCTTGATAATATCAGATAAGGAATTTTCTTCACTTTCTATCTGAATCCTTTGCAATGGCAAATATATGGTGCTAGTCTATGTCACTTTGAGTTTTTACTTCTGTCTGCAACACACTCAACTGACAGCTGAACTTTATCTCCCAAGAAACAGGCATTTGTACATTGCCTCCTCCCCACAGTTCATCTTTTGGTCTCTCCTCTTTCAGTTTTAAGGAAACATTTCATTTAGCAACACATCCTATATATTTTTCATGCACTAATCACTAACCTACTTATCACAAATTTGCCTTCCACTGCTTCAGGTCATCATAAGCTGGAGGTGACTGTAGATTCTACTAACCATGTCCCGTCTGTAAAAGGTAAATAGGATAATTAAACAGTGCAACAAACAGCCAAGTGCTCAGCGGCTTTCCACTCACAACCATTACCGTTTATAATGCAAACTATTGTGAAAGAACCAACTGGAACCAGTTTGTATGGATCAGATAGAAGCACCGAACTAAGTGATGTCAATGTGCATACAGTAGCTCTGAATAGGAAACAATTTAACATTCACTAAGGCCTATATAAATTTCTAAATTGATGCAGGTAAAGGGAAGCAATGAAGTTCATTCCCATGACAACACATACATTCATTTTCAATATTTCCACATATCTATCGATGCACAAAAAGAACTGAGTCAGGCTTGCTTTTGTTAGCAGTGGTATTAACAGCATTACACCATCTGCCAGAGGAAATGGCGGCACTTTATTCATTTGTTTGGAAACAAACTAGAGATAATGCAGACTGGGTGCCTGTTTTTGTTTGTTATTACATTTATTTAAAATATGCTAGGACTAAAGATGGCCATACACATTAAGCTCTGTTTGGCGAGGTGGCAGATCTTTCTCCTGCTATGCCCACCTAAGGTCCCCCAGACTAGATAGGCCCTAGGGCCAAATGACCGAATTATACAACGGGTATAGAGGCCATCAATGAGCCGATGCAGTCCCTAAAGGGTAAAATCAAACCTGTCCGATCAATACTTGGCCATTTTGGCCAGATATAGGTCAGGAAGGCTAACTGGGGGTCTCCATACATAGGCAGATGAGCTGCTGATTCAGTCTGAAGGACTCAAAATGGCAGCTTAAATCTGCCCATGTATTGCCACCTTAATTTGTGAATTGGAAGTGTCATGCTGTTTGAGGACTCTCTAGGGTTACGTAAAGAGAGTGAGATTGGAACTAAGCTCTGTGACCGGGCTCCAACATGAATAGGTACTTGGAGAACTGGATTTGATAACAAGCTCCCTAAGCTGTTCTTCATCGTACAACAGTTCTGGAGCCACACATAATTATGCCTACACGGAATAGCTAGAACACTAAGATTTAATGGATGATATTTCTGAATGATGGCAGAAAACGTTGCGTATGGCACTATACAAAAAACTCTCTAATTGATTCATTGGATTAAAATAATATTATATATAATCGCAGCAGCAATGGTCCTCTGGTTTTCATGGTCTTATACCATTCACCATTGGTGTATTATTTGAATGAAATATTCAGTGCCTTTTAAAGAGGAATTCTTCTTTGAGGTGACTCAAATGAGTTTATACTTATTGGCATAATGTGGGTAGTGCATTTATGCTGCTGCTCCTGTTCTAGGTTGCCCTGAAACAATGTTGCCCTTATTACAAATACACATTTTCCTGCCATTGATTTGTGGGTCACCTTGGGCCCCAAATTATGCAGCTGCTCGTCTGCCTGACTCCACTGTCCGAAACAGTTTTCTTATATGGGATTTATCTAGAGAGGACAAGACTTTTGTTTAGGAGAACATGGCCGTCTTTCATCCTTCTGTGAGAGATTCAGCTGAATGGAGGGAGAGACAAGTGGCAGGGGCATTTTTCATGTCCAAGTGTGGGTAAGGCAATGCTTTGAATCAACTTTTGCATGAGTTTACTGGCACTTTTCAGTATAGGTGGTTTCAGATCAGATCAGAAAAAAGCCTCTTTTTCAGTTGCTCTCTATTTTTATATTCTTGACCAGTTTTCTAATTTTTAAGTTTAACATTTGATATTTCACATTCTCATGTCTCCCTGAAGCATCTCTTTGGGGACAGGGGGCACTGATTCTGTAGCTGTTCTGATTTGATACATTAGTTAATACATTTCTTACCTTTGGCCCTGCTAAGTATAACACTTGAGTTTCATTACAGGCAGCGGTGATAATTGATACAATAATTGCTAATGCTCCACAGATGCTGCATACTCATGTAGCAAATACTGTACCAGTTCAGTGTGCACCTGGATTACTGAGCTGCCAGTCTGAAACATTAACATTTAGACTTCAATTTAAGGAAAAAAAGGACACAAATGAAAAATGGGTTTAATTTCTGGTGTACTAAATGGAACCAACTAAACAGAAAAATGTGCTTGGTGAACAACCCCTATAATACAGTGCGCCTAATCCATTTTCTGCAGTGATCCTACTGTCTTGTCTGGATCATTAGGACTAAAGGGAATGACAAAGGGGTTGTGGTATTGCTGAAAAATATCAGAATGCTACATGTGCACTTGGGGCTCTACATTTTATATGTGCCTTTGGTCCTATATTTTGTTGAGAAGGCCCCTCGGCCTGGTCACAAATACTGTATAACCCTGAATACTGTGTCAATGGGATGAAGAGGAATGGAAGACTAAAGTAGAGATTTAGAGGTATTAGTACCCTATGTTTGCCACATTTACTGCAGCCATTTCTGTTTAAAGGAATAAATCTAACCTATGTTCTGTCAGAAACCTACAAAGCTAAAGAAATTACACTTGAATGTTACAAATACTTCTGCAAGTAAGCAAGTATAGTTGCCGGTACTAACTATGTTCTTCAGGCAAACAACAAACTAAGCACTTATATACTCTATGACACTTTTTATTAAAGTTAGTTAGCTTCAAGAAGAGGTTGGATGGCTTTTTAGCATGTGAGGACATTTAGGGTTATGGAAGATAGTACATAGTACAAGTTGATCCAGGGACTGGTCCGATTTGCCATCTTGGTGTCAGGAAGGAATTTTCCCCTCTTTGTGCCAAATTGGAGAGGCTTATTATTGGTTAGGAAGATTATATAGGCATAAAAGGTTGAACTTGATGGACTTATGCCTTTTTTCAACCTAAATTGCCATGTTTCTAAGTAAAGGGGCCGTTCTCCTTCACAAAACTTATAGCAAATGACAAATAATGGCTTTATTCAATATATATTTTTTTTTTTTTAGAAAACAAACGTGTTCCTTCCACCCCTGTATCCAGGTTGTTTACTCTCTAACCCAGTGGTTCTCTGGCTTTTTCATTTCAGCCCTTGCTTAGAGCACTGACACTGCAAAGGAGAAAAATGAAAATTATTTATCTTAAATATTTTTTGAATAAATGGTAATTTGGCATTTTAATTATTTGTTCCGCACTATTTGAAAACAATAGACATTTTGAAGGTAAACTGCCTTTGTAGTTGGAGGTCTCCAATCTTTTTTTACCCGTTAGTCTCATTTAATTGTAAATAAAGTTGGGGAGCAACACAAGCATGAAACATGTTGGTGGTGCCTAAAAAGGACTGTGATTGGCTATTTATGTGGACTGGCAGCTTACATGAGGCTCTGTTTGCCGGTACACCTGTTTCTTATGCACTCAAAATGTACATCCAAGACAAGAATTCAAAAGTAATCACTTGCTTTAAGGCCACCAGGAGCAACATCCAAGGGGTTGGAAAGGGAGTACCAAGATTTTGACCCAAAACAATGTGCTTTGAGTATGACTTGAAGCTTGTCATTCATCCAGGTCAAGTTATATCTAGTATAAGTAAATCTAAAGCAACTGGACTTGTTAGGTAAGCATTGAAGACATTTCACTACTCATCCGAGCATCCCACAGCAGTAACTCCACAGCCTTCACACCTTTGTGAGTTTCAGCTTTCCCCTCTTTGAAGAGTTACAAAGTGCCATTGTGATTGGATTAGTGGAATAGTATACTGTATATGCTGAGGACTGTTGAACTGAAGAAGCTGCTCGGATGAGTAGTGAAACTTCTCAATGATTACTTAGCAAGTCCAGTTGCTCTAGATTTATTTATACTAGATAATGTGCTTTGGGTATATTCTATATTTGTTCCTGACTAAGTTGTTGTTGAACCCGGCCCCACACATACAGGAGATAAACATAAAGCCGTACAGTATGCCTATGAAACATCACTTTAAATAAACAAACAGCAGCATAAAAGGCAATGAGACAAAAGCAATAATAAAAACCCCACCATACATTTACTGTGAATATATATGGAATAAAATGAGAGGCTCTGCAGGGTACCTGGAAGCTACAAAGCAGGCTGTCTGATCAAATTATAAAAGGGAAGTTGCACAGACGACTGTTACATTTAATCAACCATCTGTGAAATGTATTATTAACACTTCCTTACATTTTCTTATGCATGTTTTTAACCGTAGCTTATTCTGAATACCTGAATCTGCATTCAGGAAAAAGCCTACAGGGCTATATTGTCTGTTGTCAATATGACAGCAAGTTCCCCTTGGCGACTAAAAGAATGGACAAAAACACAAGATGAGTATTTATTAACAAAGAAACAAAATAGCCTGTTGTGTTGTACAGTAAATTCAGCTGTTTAGAGCTTTTTGTTACGAAAGGTTTAAAATTTCAATGGTGTCATTGACTATTGGTGCAATTATGGACTACTGATCAAATGGGAATCCTCTGGTTCTTTAAAAAAATAAAGTGGAAGGTATATTCAGGCCAAGAGGTACTGGTGCTCAAGGCAAGTCCCCACCCCCAGAACTAGTAGCCGGGATGTATCATGCAGTCTTTCTTTTATTTTTTTCAAATTGGCCACCCACCATGTTGTGGTCTAGGCAGCTGTCTCTCTTGCCTACACCTAGTGGCCCTGTTCTGCTTCCATATAAACCATGTTCATTGATGTTTAGATTTCATCTTAGTCCTCAGATGCTCATTTCTCAGTCTCTTCAGTAGCCTTAATGGGGACTCATCTCAGGAGCATCTCAGGAGTCTTTAGGCCTGGGTGCCTGAATGGCTCTGTATCCTTTAGGTGAAGATTTGGAGTAAAGGTGGCCACACACGTGGCGATTTCCGATCTTTCATGCGACCATCGGTCGCACGAAAGATCGTACACTAACTGTTTTAACTAACTGTTTTAACCTGGCTGATTGGCGAGTCGACAGATATCAGCAGCCTCCTGCGATACCGGTCGACTCACTGACTTGCCATACACGCACCGAATATTGTACGAAACGAGGTTCTGTATGATATTATCGGTGCATGTATGGCCAGCTTTACACTGTTGATAGATGTTTGTTGAACATTAAGCTCAGCCTCCCAGCCACTCAGAAGATGACCTTCTCCTGCTGGCCCATAAACTAGAACTTCTCTTGTAGCAAAGCAAGTGAAGATTCTTCTGTTTTTGTTGGTGGCCTTGGGTTGGTGACCACTGCTCCTCTTTCCTGATGTGTTTTATTCTAGTTTGTCATACACTATCATGCTTTTTGACATAGCCCCTCACCCTTCACACCTTAAAAGGGAAGGTTCAACTACAGACAATAGTCCAAATGTGAATAGCCCCTGTCAGGCTTCAGAATCAGCGCTGCTAAAACTCTCATGGATCTGCTCTCTGCTCTCTCTGTAGGATTTCCCAGACCAGTACTTGGCAGGAAGACAAATAAAAAAGTTCACACTGACCTGGTTCTGCACATGCCTTCCCTCTCCTGCTTCATCTGCGTATCTTTGATGAATCACAAAAATGTTTTTCTGACAGCAGCTCTTCAAATTCAGAACATCCCCTTTAAATAATTTAGCAGGTTCTGTAAGTGATGTTCCTGCAATACAGACACCAACTTTTCAACTTCTTTCTCATATTTGTTACAAATGTGCATATGGATAGTCCTAATTTTATATAAAAATCACTAGTATTAGCAGTATGAAATGTGTTAGAGACGTTAGTGTGTGGATCACTCTTGTTGGCTGCTGTACATAATAGGCAGAAAAGTGCACTGACTGCATTTGGATATAAATTGTAGGAAGATGATAAGCCTTTAACTGTTTTCTACCTTTTTCTGGTTCTGCTTGTGTTTTTTACATATTACCAGCAGGGACAAACATAGGAAAGAGTTAGTTTTGGAGTCTGTGATGGGCTCAGGAAATCACTGGCCAAATTTATTGCCCCAAATAAGCAGGAGAATTCAGGGAGGCTGGTAAATGTATAGGGCTGCCAGCCAGGGTGAGTTTCTCAGAAAGAATTTGCACAGTGTAAACTAAAGAGCAAGAGCTAATAGATCTAGTAGAGGGATGGAGAGTTCCAGCCTGCACGCTGCCTGTGCTATCCTATACAGTCTGTCTGTATCCACTGCATTGCGCGGTGCTCTTACTCAGCTTGTGTGCAATTATACAACAAACAGAATGCACAGGAGATCACAGCTGTCCACACAAAATTAGCCCAGAATGTGTCTATTTGGAAGCTGCCATGTTGGTTGCTGTGATATCTCTCTGTATTAAATAATTTCCATAAACTTCAGTGAACTGGCACCTAGCGAGCAAATAGTTTTGGAAAACAGTGCCTTCTTAGCTATATTGTACAGATAGATTTGAACAGTAAATCTTTCCAATTTGGGAATACAACAAACAGAACACACAGAATTAGCACTGAATGTGACTTTTTTAAGCTTCCACACTAGTTGCTGTGAGATCTCTATGTATTTAATGTTTACTTTAGTGAACTGGAACTCCCCTGGGGGAGAGGCAGCCCCTGTGGGCCCTACATGCTCCAGTCTAACCTGTGTAAATATAATACCAACTAAAGATACAGCACAAGCCAATAACTTACAAGCCACAAATACCCAGGAAAAACCAGGCAAGACCTAAAAATGCAGATACAATATGGCTTATAAAATGCAGCTACTATGTCAAGGTTAAGACAGCAATGTAAGTATCGAGACAAGAGATCAGCTCTTCAGATATTGAACCATCCCTGCCCCATACCAAATCAGCATCTGGCAATATTTTGCATTTGCAGTTATTTGCACTGGAATATTTTTAACGCAATAATACATGGCAATAAAAAGAAATCATTCAGGTTGTTATCAGAGAGCCTCGATGTAAACCAACCAAATACAATAAAACAAACCATATAAGCCTATGAATTTACACTAATAAAATCCATAATAACAAGAAGAAATCAGGTCCTGGCTGGTTTGTTTGCCTTGTGCAACATTGGGAGATTTCATTCCCAGAGCCGTTATGTCTGTGACATTTCCTCCACTTGTTTAAATCATCACAAACTCTTTCTGTTCCTCATTGTTCCACAGAAGGGGGTTGCTGATCTAGGCTACTCTCCTGCTCCAAGTTCTGCGTTGCCGTGTGGAAACCAAATGTTTAACTATAGAATGGAAATGCAAGCCAGGGCAGAGTCATTACTGGGCTATTATAGGATCAGACTGTATTTGCACAGCATGGCAAGGCACCCTTGAAGTAAAACAAAGATTAAAGGGCAAACATAATTTATATTGTGTCACCGTTAATGTTGAACCCTCCAGCTGTTGTTAACCTTCAAGTCCTAGCATCCCTGTGTAGGGTGTTGGGAGTTATATTGTAACATCATCTGGAGAGCTGCATGTTGGCCATCTTTGATTTTTGTAATATATTTCTGTTCTCAGAATGGGGCCCCAGCACTCACTACTGAATTGTTTTACTGGAGCAGGTACTTGTAATCATTATACTGCAGGGATTTATATACTAAGGTATCCGTAGAACCCATACATAATCCCACTAACAGCTACTGATCCAACTGGATTTTTCCCATGATTCCCTCTGCTTTGAGGTGAGGGTCTCTTCACTTGAAATGCTTTTCATGTTATTCCCACTATTGCTAACACTTTAATGTCCCACATAAATGTTATAAACATAGGGGGGAGGTCCCACAGAGTGCACCCTCCCCCCCCCCCCACACACACACACACACACACACACACACACATACACACACAACCTAACTTGCATGTCATTCAGATGTCCAAGTTTGTGAGCACCTGTGGCCACAGGCCACAATGGCAACCTATATATACCATCTGCCCTATGGTAGGAGATAAGGACAGGGCTGTGCTTGCCTCCCAATGCTGCACTCTGCACCTTCTGCCAGATTTCTTATCCAAGCACTATCTGTATGAGTATCTCTCTTGCACATCCCTCTCCAGAGTCTAACAGGGAGATTTACTAATCCACGAACGGTCCGAAGGCGTCCGAATGCATTTATTCATAATGATCGGTTTTTGCTACTCTTTTCTCGGCATCGCAACTTTTTCGTATGTCCCACAATTTTTTCCGCGACTTTTTTGTCGCCGTCACGAAAAAGTCGGATTGGTTTTTCCGCCATTTACTATCGCTCAATACGAAAAAATCGCGACGGCGACGAAATAGTCATGCAAAATACAATAAAGTCGCAATGGCAACGAAAAAGTTGCGCCAAATACAAAAAAATCACAAAATTTTCGTTTCCAATACGATTTTTTCCCTTTCGGGATTCGGATTCGTGGATTAGTAAATCTGCCTCTAAGTGAATGACCTCTATTGTCTTTTTATAGAGCCAAATACATTTTTAAGAAAACCACGAACAAATGCCATGAAGAGTTAAATTTAATAAGATTGGACTGGATGTGATATTGTCTATTTGTATGAGTGGCCTGGGGATACATAGAAGTGTTCTGCAGGACTAGCTACCTACCAGGTTGGGAAATTCAGGGGGAATAGTCCATCCTACATAACTCCTAAAGGATTTTTCCCTGAACTAATGTTATATGGCTTATCATCTTCTAAGAAAAAAAAAATATTTAAGAATGGAAGGGGGATGTTATATAAGTTTTTTATGTAAAAAAATATTCTGTGGATGTAATAAATCCCTTTTACTGAAAAAGTCTTTGTTTCTGATATTCTCAGACTCTCTTTCATCAGGTATGGTACCTAGGGATTGGAAGAAGGCGAATGTCACTCCCATATTTAAAAAGGGAGTAAGATCTCAGCCTGGCAATTATAGGCCTGTAAGTTTGACATCCGTGGTGGGCAAGTTATTTGAAGGCTTGTTAAGGGATCACATTCAAAATTATGTAGTGGAGAATGGCATTATGAGCAGTAATCAGCATGGCTTTATGAAGGACAGGTCATGTCAGAATAATTTAATTGCTTTTTATGATGAGGTAAGTAAGAAGCTGGACAGTGGGGATGCAGTAGATATAATCTATTTGGATTTTGCCAAAGCATTTGATACCGTTCCCCACAAACGACTGCTTTCTAAGCTAAGGTCTATTGGTCTTAGTGAAGTCGTTTGCACATGGATAGAAAACTGGCTACAGGATCGGGTACAGAGGGTGGTTGTTAATGGTACATTCTCTACTTGGAGTAAGGTTCTCAGTGGGGTCCCTCAGGGTTCTGTACTGGGTCCACTTTTGTTTAATTTGTTCATAAATGACTTAGGGGAGGGTATTATGAGTAATGTATCAGTGTTTGCAGATGACACAAAACTCTGCAGACCAGTCAATTCTATCCAGGATGTGACATCCCTGCAGCAGGATCTTGACCAACTGGCAATCTGGGCAGCTAAGTGGCAGATGAGATTTAATGTGGATAAATGTAAAGTCATGCACCTGGGATGTAAAAATATGCAAGCCACTTATACCCTTAATGGGACTGCACTAGGCAAATCCATAATGGAGAAGGACCTTGGAGTCCTTGTAGATAATAAACTTGACTGTAGCAAGCAATGCCAGGCAGCAGCTGCAAGGGCAAACAAGGTTTTGAGCTGTATTAAAAGGGGTATAGATTCACGGGAGGAGGGGGTTATTCTTCCCCTTTACAGAGCGCTGGTAAGGCCCCATCTAGAATATGCTGTTCAGTTTTGGTCTCCAGTGCTCAAACGGGACATTATTGAGTTAGAGAGGGTCCAGAGAAGGGCAACTAAGCTGGTAAAGGGTATGGAAAGTCTCAGTTATGAAGAAAGACTGGCCAAGTTGGGTCTGTTTCCACTGGAGAAGAGGCGCTTAAGAGGTGACATGATAACTATGTATAAATATATAAAGGGATCATATAATAACCTTTCTAATGTTTTATTTACCAGTAGGTCCTTCCAATGGACACGAGGGCACCCACTCCGTTTAGAAGAAGGGAGGTTCCATTTAAACATTCGGAAAGGATTTTTTATAGTGAGAGCTGTGAAGTTGTGGAATTCCCTCCCCGAATCAGTCGTACTGGCTGATACATTATATAGCTTTAAGAAGGGGCTGGATGGATTCTTAGCAAATGAGGGAATACAGGGTTATGGGAGATAGCTCTTAGTACAAGTGAGGGAATACAGGGGTATGGGGGATAGCTCTCAGTACAAGTGAGGGAATACAGGGTATGGGGGATAGCTCTCAGTACAAGTGAGGGAATACAGGGGTATGGGAGATAGCTCTCAGTACAAGTGAGGGAATACAGGGGTATGGGAGATAGCTCTCAGTACAAGTGAGGGAATACAGGGGTATGGGAGATAGCTCTCAGTACAAGTGAGGGAATACAGGGTATGGGGCCAGGGGAAGGGGGATAGCTCTCAGTACAAGTGAGGGAATACAGGGGTATGGGGGATAGCTCTCAGTACAAGTGAGGGAATACAGGGGTATGGGAGATAGCTCTCAGTACAAGTGAGGGAATACAGGGTTATGGGTGATAGCTCTCAGTACAAGTGAGGGAATAAGGGGTATGGGAGATAGCTCTCAGTACAAGTGAGGGAATACAGGGGTATGGGAGATAGCTCTCAGTACAAGTGAGGGAATACAGGGTTATGGGAGATAGCTCTTAGTACAAGTGAGGGAATACAGGGGTATGGGAGATAGCTCTCAGTACAAGTGAGGGAATACAGGGTAATGGGAGATAGCTCTCAGTACAAGTGAGGGAATACAGGGTTATGGGAGATAGCTCTCAGTACAAGTGAGGGAATACAGGGTTATGGGAGATAGCTCTCAGTACAAGTGAGGGAATACAGGGTATGGGAGATAGCTCTCAGTACAAGTGAGGGAATACAGGGTTATGGGTGATAGCTCTCAGTACAAGTGAGGGAATACAGGGTATGGGAGATAGCTCTCAGTACAAGTGAGGGAATACAGGGTAATGGGAGATAGCTCTCAGTACAAGTGAGGGAATACAGGGTTATGGGGAAATAGCTCTCAGTACAAGTGAGGGAATACAGGGTTATGGGTGATAGCTCTTAGTACAAGTGAGGGAATACAGGGGTATGGGAGATAGCTCTCAGTACAAGTGAGGGAATACAGGGTAATGGGAGATAGCTCTCAGTACAAGTGAGGGAATACAGGGTTATGGGAGATAGCTCTCAGTACAAGTGAGGGAATACAGGGGTATGGGAGATAGCTCTCAGTACAAGTGAGGGAATACAGGGTAATGGGAGATAGCTCTCAGTACAAGTGAGGGAATACAGGGTTATGGGAGATAGCTCTCAGTACAAGTGAGGGAATACAGGGGTATGGGGGATAGCTCTCAGTACAAGTGAGGGAATACAGGGTATGGGAGATAGCTCTCAGTACAAGTGAGGGAATACAGGGGTATGGGAGATAGCTCTCAGTACAAGTGAGGGAATACAGGGTTATGGGAGATAGCTCTCAGTACAAGTGAGGGAATACAGGGGTATGGGAGATAGCTCTCAGTACAAGTGAGGGAATACAGGGTTATGGGAGATAGCTCTCAGTACAAGTGAGGGAATACAGGGTTATGGGAGATAGCTCTCAGTACAAGTGAGGGAATACAGGGTTATGGGAGATAGCTCTCAGTACAAGTGAGGGAATACAGGGTTAGGGAGATAGCTCTCAGTACAAGTGAGGGAATACAGGGTTATGGGAGATAGCTCTCAGTACAAGTGAGGGAATACAGGGTTATGGGAGATAGCTCTCAGTACAAGTGAGGGAATACAGGGGTAGGGGAGATAGCTCTCAGTACAAGTGAGGGAATACAGGGGTAGGGGAGATAGCTCTTAGTACAAGTGAGGGAATACAGGGGTATGGGGGATAGCTCTCAGTACAAGTGAGGGAATACAGGGTTATGGGAGATAGCTCTCAGTACAAGTGAGGGAATACACGGTTATGGGAGATAGCTCTTAGTACAAGTTGATCCAGGGACTGGTCCGATTGCCATCTTGGAGTCAGGAAGGAATTTTTTCCCCTCTGCGGCAAATTAGAGAGGCTTCAGATGGGGTTTTTTTTGCCTTCCTCTGGATCAACTAGTAGTTAGGCAGGTTATATATAGGCATTATGGTTGAACTTGATGGACGTATGTCTTTTTTCAACCCAACTTACTATGTTACTATGTCTTCTCCTTTATGCATGCCTTAAAAAAAGTGCTATGCACAATTACATTTCACCATGTAATAATTGCCTAATGTAGAATGTTACATTGTGAAATGCAGATTTTTTTTCTTATTTATGTACTTTTATTACATTATTTCAAAAGCATTTTGGTACTGTGACAAATAAATGTAAAATGCTGTTTATGGATGGCATTAGCAAAACTATGGTGCAACTTGTTTATTAATTCATTTATTTAAAGTCTCATGTTGCAGTTTTTTCTTGAATATATGTACTGAAACTAAGACGTTTTTTAAGACTAAGTGGAGGAAACACCTGTCACCGGTTCAGGCCAACAAGCACCAAAGGTATATTTAATTGTGTATACTCCCTATTTAAGGTAAAGCAGACTACAAAAAACTGTTTCATGTAAGCTGTTTAATAGGTTCTAACAAGGACTGCTGCAAATGTGCATAATAAGTGGTACCATGAAGTGAGACATTCAGTACAGTCTATCTAAACCAAGACCCAACTAGAATAAATACAATTTGGTCATTTGTATTCTCCAGAGAATTTGCCAATGTGTTTTTCAGAAATGTGTGGTTTCTGAGATTTGACTATGGCAGCAATGCGAGTACAAATGTACCCAGCAGAGAATACAGCTGGCAAGCTCACCCAGGCACAATAATATACAAGCAGAATGAATTACTAGTTCCCACTATGTTAACCCTTGCTATGAAGGTTTTTGTCTTTATTTTATTATTCTTTATATACATAACAGCAACATGTATGGCACAGTGCTTTAACAGGCTTTAACAGCAGTTTAATTTTTCCTAAGCCATATCTGCCCATATTATAAAATATTTTCAATGGAACTGAGTGTTTTCCTAGATTTTATGTCTTTGCCAAGGTTACAAATAGTAAATTCTAATTACCTGGACAGGCCTATAACAACACTTAGGGGCACATTTACTAACCCACGAACGGGCCGAATGCGTCCGATTGCGTTTTTTTCGTAATGATCGGTAATTTTGCTATTTTTTCA
This sequence comes from Xenopus tropicalis, assembly GCF_000004195.4. NCBI lineage: Eukaryota > Metazoa > Chordata > Amphibia > Anura > Pipidae > Xenopus > Xenopus tropicalis. Next base: position 46,296,667 of record NC_030678.2, on the reverse strand, counting down.
GCGTCTTTACGATTTTTGCGTAAAAACGCGATTTTTTTCGGCGTCTTTACGATTTTTGCGTAAAAACGCGAGTTTTTCGTAGCCATTACGAAAGTTGCGCAAAGTAGCGATTTTTTCGTAGCGTTAAAACTTGCGCGAAACGTTGCGCCTTTTAAGTTTTAACACTATGAAAAAGGCGCGACTTTGCGCGCAAGTGTTAACGCTACGAAAAAATCGCGACTTTGCGCAACTTTCGTAATGGCTACGAAAAACTTGCGTTTTTACGCAAAAAACGTAAAGACGCTGAAAAATTCGCAAAAAATACGAAAAAGTCGCAAAATGTTCGTTTCCAATCCAGGTATCCAGTTATGGATTAGTAGTGAATTTCCGCATTTTGTTATTGGCGAATAGTTTTACGAAACTTCCTCTGCAAAATTCGTCACACATAAAAAAAATAGGCGCGGACATGGCAAAAATAAGACGCGCAACAAAAAAAGACATGGGCAACAAAAAAATGTACGTGTTTCCACCATTTTGCGAATTTTTCGGCTAAGCAAAACGGGACAGATTCGCTCATCACTAGTGACAGCCTGTGCTAAATTCCCAGCGTCTGGTGGCCTTTCAATTGAGGGGTTAAGAGGCATATGGGAAAAAAATGACCCACTACTTAAGGCATATATACAAGATTACCTTCCCTTATTCTTCTATTCATACTGATTTGAGAAAGAGGGCAAGGATCCAGATCTTTGTGCATCATACCAGGTGCTAGCCACGTGGCTAAGATCTAATGTCACACAAATAATCTACTGAGAGCAAGTATATTTTAAAATGCAAGGACCCCATAACAACCCAGGGAATAGGGTAAGAGTTACCTTTAAGAAATTCTGTACAATGGCAATTATCTACAAGAAATTTAGCTTTGTCAATCACTTTATTAAGTGGATACAACTGATATAATAATCCCACTGCCCAAATTAAGGTAAGTGGTATGATCAAATCTACGTTTGGGAAGGGGAGCTTGTTTTCTGCTGAAGAAACAATACTGCTTTATACAGAAAACGCACTTCTACTCTATTAGAAATTTTCAGATACTTTGAAAGTTTCACTAAAAAGCTTATGTAAAAATTGATCCAAATACAGATTTTTTTCCATTTGATCAATCATCCAAATGATGTGGCAGATCCCCAAATTCAAAGAGTATCTCTTCTGGTACCTGGGAATGCAATTCTCTCCAATACTTAACAATTGGTATGCTGGAATACACTTCCTATTACTCAGAAATTGAAAGCATCTAAAGCCATATTGAACAGTCCATCTGTTACTGAATGGGGCAGAGTAAACCTATTTATCCCTAATATGTATATGTTCTAAATAATGCCCCAGTAGTAGTCCCCTAGGAGATACACTACCCCATGCAGGAAAAGTTAACACTCTTTCTTTGGAATATGACATCCCATGGGGTAATAGTTACCTTAGAGAAATTATCTTGTGTCAAAGCAAATTTGACACAGAGGCCATACTGCAAACAGACTGACAGTCTGACATATTCTTGGCTTTGTTCCTGTGCCTTTCTGACATCCCTTATGCTTGCTTTGGTAACTGACCTCAGATTGACTCTTGACCTTGCCTTCTGATTGCCCCTTGCTACTTAGCTCAGACTTTGATCTGATTACTGGTTCTGACCCCTTCCTGTATCCTGACCCTCCTTTATTTGCCTTGGTGAGTCCTTCACCACCCGACAGAAGTCTATCTCATACTATTATCTGCAAAAATGTCCCCTTCTCCCCATATAAAACATCCACCTCTGCCTTAATAGAGCAGAAAAACATGGTTTCACTACATCTGGGATAAATAAATCTAAAGCAACTGGACTTGTTAAGTAATCAGTGAAGACGTTTCACTACTCAATCGAGCAGCTTCTTCAGTTGTGACTGAAGAAGCTAATTGGATGAGTAGTGAAACGTCTTCAATGATTACTAAACAAGTCCAGTTGCTTTAGATTTATTTATACTAGATATACCATGGCCTGGATGAATGAAAATCTTCATAGTCATGGTTTCCCTATGTTACCCAAGCCAATCGATGCTATTAGAGCCCAGAAAACATCTTACCCATGTAATGCAGATTAGGTGGAAGATTACCACCTGCTAGGGTGTATATTGGGGTGCTGGTTAGCTTCTTATACATTCATTAAAATCCTGATTCAAGAAATATAGGATGAGCTTTTAGCACAATAGCAGTATAAATGACATAACAATGTATTCCTGTATTTTAAGCCTAGTTTTAAGGTGAGGCGAGCACTGATCAAATGTTGTTCCACAAGGGCAACTTATACTTCAAAAGTCTGAAAACCTCTGCTCTATATCAACTATCAATCTATATCAACTAGAAGCTAGTTAGGACTAATCTAAAGGTCTCAAGGCAATTTTTCAAATTCAATATATTACTATGTTTGGATATAAACTCTCCACGTTTGGAATGCTGTGGGTGTTTATAAATGTTTTGGGCTCCCTGGGGACCCATCACCCGTACTCTATGCAGAGGGTGGAAGCTTCTTATAACTGCAGAGGTGAATAATACCTTAAATCCCCTCAACTTTCCTGTATAATGCAGGTCCCTAGGGACCCACAAATCTTTTAACAAGTGGCACTGAGAAAAGAGTTCTTCATTTTCTGATGAGCTAGGACTCTTTATGTTGTGGTAAGTTTTATTTGTATCTGTCTGTCTAGATACGTATTCACAAGATATACCAGCACTCATGTAGCAAAGGGCTGCAGTTCAGCTTAAAAAATGTATCCAAACAAACTACAAATGTAGTTTTGAGAATTCTGATATACCAGTGAGGACAACTATTATACTACATGCTTGTTGATGTCACTTGTGTCTCGTAAATCAACAAAACTTGTGTATTCTGATAATATGATTAGATGTTTACTTTCAATCAGGTGACCATTAATTGCTCCTTGCTGATTGGTGGCTTGGGTTACTAGACCAGTAGTATATATATTAAATGGTTAGCTTGCATAAAACACTGGGCCTGTGAGCTCTAATATCCTTATATTTTTTATCAGGGGTGCATTATTGTTATGCATACATGTAAAAGATTCTGTATGCTGTATATCTGTGTAGAAAGGGATAAAACAAGAAGTTTCCATGTATATGAAGTATATGAAATTAACATGCATGTAGTGAAAGCTTAAGGGTGAAGACACATGGAGTTACTTTGTAGCAGCTACTGAAATAGACGATGCTGATCATTTTCTGATAATTGTCTCTATGTGTGCGTAGCAGAGGCAATTCTCACTATTGTCTATGGCAGGTTATTTCCTGGCATTTAGTAGCCATGACAAGTAGCTACTAAGCAGCTCCATGTGTCTTCACCCTAATACAACAGAAAACACCAGCGCTCTCCCTGTTCTTAGCACTTTCCTCTTGATAAATTAAATACCTTGGAGCAAATTGCATGAATGAGTTGCTCAGGCTTAGGGCTCTGGTACACGGGGAGATTAGTCGCCCGCGGCAAAACTCCCTGCTCGCGGGCAACTAATCTCCCCGAGTTGCCTTCCCCCTGCCATCCCACCGGCGGCGCGATTTCGCGCAAATCGCCGAAAAAGACTCGCGAGTCTTTTTCGGCGATTTCCCGAAATTGCCCCGCCGCGTCTGCCATCCCGCCGGCGACTTACATGTTCGCCGGTGGGATGGCAGGGGGAAGGCAACTCGGGGAGATTAGTCGCCCGTGAGCAGGGAGTTTTGCCGCGGGCGACTAATCTCCCCTTGTACCAGAGCCCTTATGGCACACATTGCAATTTGTCTTTTATCAACTGCAGTTCTGCCACTTTCAGAGAGAAGCCTCTTTTTCTCTCCTTTCTACTGTAGCCTCTTGCATCCCAATCACCATTCAAGACAGCCATCTGCACAGGTCATTATCCTCTAACCACCCAACTTGCGCTGATCTTTGATCTTTGAAGAGTCTTCAAACTGGTTCGTTTAGAAAAACTTAAGTAAACTGATTAAATTAAATTGATGTTGTGATTATTCCAGTATTCCAGCCTTTGCTTTCTCTTTAAAATAGAATATACATTTCCCCCACAACAGGCAAGGTTTCAAGAACTAATTCTGCAAAATGATTTTGATGCTTATCCTATTGGCATCAATAAGGAAATGGCAGGTGATTTTTTTCGTTTGACAACAGGCTTTAAGTGTTAAACATATTCAGTGAGCAAAGCTACCCAATACAGTGTGTGTCCTATTGAAAAAATGTTTTGTTTTCTCTAAAAATGACTTGCCATAGTATAACATTATAACATTAATATTGATGAATAAATTAATATTTATTTGCGGCAAATTTAATTTTTTACTATGTCCTTTTCAGGAAACAATTCTTACCTTGTGCCTTCACCCTAAAGGTATATGCGGAGTAAACTGTGGGAAAATGCAAAGGGAGGCAATTTTTGGGAGATTTGTCGCCTGTGGTAGTGAAAATGTAACCAGGCCAAAGCTGTCCCTATCAATGCAGCTAAACCCTGAAGCATATAGGAGCATATCCACTGCTCCCCCCTGCCAATTACTTTATTATTCCAGAGGAGAATAAAAATGTGTAGATAAAATGACTTGCTTAAAATGGACTGGATAGGAGATGTAATATTAAGCTTTCTGCATATCAGGTTTTCAGATAAGAGATGAGGGTGCTACTCTACTGCTTTCCATACTAACAAGACTAATATATATTTTGCCTGAATATTTCTGTGATTCTATTGTGATAAATTATTTCCAATATCTGTAAAGTACAAGTCCTCTTCTGGGGATTTATTCAGATCCCATAGTTAATGTTTTAGTGCCCTCAGATCCATAATATTAAATGCAGTTGCCACTGAGAAATAATGAAAAGTAGAGAGCAGAGCCCCATCTTCTTCCTGGGGGACTACACATTCATCTTCACTACAGCCACTTTATTGAAAAAGGCGTCCCATATGAACAATGCATTTTTGCATACATATTTATATGAGATTCCTCAAATACAAGATCTTTCAGTGCATCCTCACCATAACCTCTAGTAGGATTTCCCAGTGAGTCCCCCATCCCTTTTATTTCAGTAAATTCTCAGTGGAAAACAATCCCACCACCTGGACAAAGGGGAGTGCATGATAATGTCAGCGAGGTGTGTTGCTAATGTCATCACGCAAACCACTGACATCATCCTGCAGTGCCATCATGTGATGATGTTTCTTTCTGCTTGATGATGTCAGGGGCGGGATTATTGTGTCCGTCAGGACACAATTGTTATGGTTTCTGTCCAGCTTTCAGAATGTTGAAAGCCGGGCAGAAGGTTTTGACCTACACAGTCTCTTGGAAAAACTGGCTTTCTGGGTCAAAACCAAACAGGTCGTAACCCTTGCCAATACTGAGAGTCAGTTGGCTGTGTTGGGAGTTATAGGAGGGTTGGGAATTATGAGGCTGCAGGGTGTGTTGGAAATCTGCAGTTCTGAGAGCAAGTTGGCAGTTGGTTGGTAATACTGAGAGTCATTAAAGGGATTCTGTCATAAGTTTTATGGTGTACTATTTACTTCTAAGTTACAATGTGTACATAGCAAATATTTAATTCTACCATTTAACATTTTATTCTTGAATCAACAAATGTATATATATATATTTTTTTTTTTTGTAACTTCTTTTTATTAAACATAATCATTAATGGCAATTCACATAGTTTCAGTCAAAAAACATGATATTTTTTTTCATTTGTAATATTGATGTGTAGGTGCCATCTCAGTGCTTTGTGCCTGAGCTTTCAGAAGGAAGAGTCCCAAGCCGGACTTGGATTTCTTATTATTGAGTGCTATTCTGATATTTACTTGGAGCTGCTATAAGCTGCCCCTCATTTGCATTCTTCTGCTGATCAGCAGCTGGGTAGGCTGTGCAGAGAATCAGTTTGCACCGCTGTGAGTAGCTGTAAAATTAGAATCAATAGGCTGAGCTGGGAGTCACTAGGCTGAGCTGGGAGTCAATAGGCTGAGCTGGGAGTCAATAGGCTGAGCTGGGAGTCAATAGGCAGTGTTGGGAGTAAGTAGGCAGTGCTGGGAGTCAGTAGGCTGAGCAGGAAGTCACTGGGCTAAGCTGGGAGTCAGTAGGCTAAGGGGAGAGTCAGTAGCCTGAGCTGGAAGTCAGAAGGCTGAGCTAGGAGTCAGTAGGGTGGGGAGGGGGTCAGTAGGCTGAGCAGGGAGTCACTAGGCAGTGCTGAGTCAGTAGGCTAAGCTGGGAGTCACTGGACTGAGCTGGGAGTCACTTGGCTGAGCTGGGAGTCACTGGGCTGAGCTGGGAGTCAGTAGGCTGAGCTGGCAGTCACTAGGCGGTGCTGGGAGTAAGTAGGCTGTGCTTGAAGTCAGTAGGCTAAGCTGGGATTCACTGGGCTGAGCTGAGAGTTAGTAGGCTGAGCTGGGAGTCAGTAGGCTGAGCAGGGAGTCACTGGGCTGAGATGGGAGCCACTGGGCTGAGCTGGGAGTCAGTAGGCTGAGCTGGGAGTCACTGGGCAGTGCTGGGAGTAAGTAGGCTGAGCTGGGAGTCAATAGGCTGATCGGAGAGTCAGTAGGTTGAGCTGGGAGTCACTAGGCAGTGCTGAAAGTCAGTAGGCTAAGCTGGGAATCAGTAGGCTGAGCAAGGAGTCTGTAGGCTGAGCAGGGAGTCACTGGGCTGAGCTGGGAGTCAGTAGGCTGAGCCAGGAGTCACTAGGCAGTGCTGAGAGTCAGTAGGCTGAGCCAGAAGTCAGTAGGCTAAGCTGGGAGTCAGTAGGCTAAGCTGAGAGTCACTGGGCAAAGCTGGGAGTCACTTGGCTGAGCTGGGAGTCACTGGGCTGAGCTGGGAGTCAGTAGGCTGAGCTGGCAGTCACTGGGCTGAGCTGGCAGTCACTGGGCTGAGATGGGAGCCACTGGGCTGAGTTGGGAGTCACTGGGCTGAGCTGGGAGTCAGTAGGCTGAGCTGGGAGTCACTAGGTAGTGCTGGGAGTAAGTAGGTTGAGCTGGGAGTCAGTAAGCTGAGGGGTGAGTCACTGGGCTGAGCTGGGAGTCACTAGATAGTGCTGAGTGTCAGTAGGATGAACTGGGAGTCAGTAGGCTATGGGGGGAGTCAGTAGGCTGAGGGGGGAGTCAGTAGGGTGAGAGGGGGGTCAGTAGGCTGAGCAGGGAGTCAGTAGGCTGAGCTGGGAGTCAGTAGGCTAAGGGGGGAGTCAGTAGGCTGAGGGGGGTCAGTAGGCTGAGCTGAGAGTCAGTAGGGCGAGGGGGGGGTCAGTAGGCTGAGAGGGGAGTCGGTAGGGCGAGGGGGGGTCAGTAGGCTGAGCAGGGAGACATTAGGGTGGGGAGGGGGTCAGTAGGCTGAGCAGGGAGTCACTAGGTAGTGCTGAGTCAGTAGGCTAAGCTGGGAGTCACTGGACTGAGCTTGGAGTCACTTGGCTGAGCTGGGAGTCACTGGGCTGAGCTGGGAGTCAGTAGGCTGAGCTGGCAGTCACTAGGCAGTGCTGGGAGTAAGTAGGCTGAGCTTGAAGTCAGTAGGCAGTGCCGAAAGTCAGTAGGCTAAGCTGGGAATCAGTAGGCTGAGCAGGGAGTCAGTAGGCTAAGCTGGGAGTCACTAGGCAGTGCTGAGAGTCAGTAGGCTGAGCCAGAAGTCAGTAGGCTAAGCTGGGAGTCAGTAGGCAGTGCTGAGAGTCAGTAGGCTGAGCCAGAAGTCAGTAGGCTAAGCTGGGAGTCAGTAGGCTAAGCTGGGAGTCACTGGGCTGAGCTGGGAGTCACTAGGCAGTGCTGAAAGTCAGTAGGCTAAGCTGGGAATCAGTAGGCTGAGCAGGGAGTCTGTAGGCTGAGCAGGGTGTCAGTAGGCTGAGCTGGGAGTCACTAGGCAGTGCTGAAAGTCAGTAGGCTAAGCTGGGAATCAATCGGCTGAGCAGGGAGTCTGTAGGCTGAGCAGGGAGTCACTAGGCAGTGCTGAGAGTCAGTAGGCTGAGCCAGAAGTCAGTAGGCTGAGCAGGGAGTCACTAGGCAGTGCATAGAGTCAGTAGGCTGAGCCAGAAGTCAGTAGGCTAAGCTGGGAGTCAGTAGGCTGAACAGGGAGTCTGTAGGCTGAGCAGGGAGTCACTAGGCAGTGCTGAGAGTCAGTAGGCTGAGCCAGAAGTCAGTAGGCTAAGCTGGGAGTCAGTAGGCTAAGCTGGGAGTCACTGGGCTGAGCTGGGAGTCAATAGGCTGAGCTGGGAGTCACTAGGCAGTGCTGAAAGTCAGTAGGCTGAGCAGGGAGTCTGTAGGCTGAGCAGGGAGTCACTAGGCAGTGCTGAGAGTCAGTAGGCTGAGCCAGAAGTCAGTAGGCTGAGCAGGGAGTCACTAGGCAGTGCTGAGAGTCAGTAGGCTGAGCCAGAAGTCAGTAGGCTAAGCTGGGAGTCAGTAGGCTAAGCTGGGAGTCAATAGGCTGAGCTGGGAGTCACTAGGCAGTGCTGAAAGTCAGTAGGCTGAGCAGGGAGTCTGTAGGCTGAGCAGGGAGTCACTAGGCAGTGCTGAGAGTCAGTAGGCTGAGCTGGGAATCAGTAGGCTGAGCAGGGAGTCTGTAGGCTGAGCAGGGAGTCACTAGGCAGTGCTGAAAGTCAGTAGGCTGAGCTGGGAATCAGTAGGCTGAGCAGGGAGTCTGTAGGCTGAGCAGGGAGTCACTAGGCAGTGCTGAGAGTCAGTAGGCTGAGCCAGAAGTCAGTAGGCTAAGCTGGGAGTCACTAGGCAGTGCTGAGAGTCAGTAGGCTGAGCCAGAAGTCAGTAGGCTAAGCTGGGAGTCAGTAGGCAGTGCTGAGAGTCAGTAGGCTGAGCCAGAAGTCAGTAGGCTAAGCTGGGAGTCAGTAGGCTAAGCTGAGAGTCATTAGGCTGAGCCAGAAGTCAGTAGGCTAAGCTGGGAGTCAGTAGGGTAAGCTGGGAGTCACTGGGCTGAGCTGGGAGTCAGTAGGCTGAGCTGGGAGTCACTAGGCAGTGCTGAAAGTCTGTAGGCTAAGCTGGGAATCAATAGGCTGAGCAGGGAGTCTGTAGGCTGAGCAGGGAGTCATTAGGCAGTGCTGAGAGTCAGTAGGCTGAGCAGGGAGTCACTAGGCAGTGCTGAGAGTCAGTAGGCTGAGCCAGAAGTCAGTAGGCTGAGCAGGGAGTCACTAGGCAGTGCTGAGAGTCAGTAGGCTGAGCCAGAAGTCAGTAGGCTGAGCCAGAAGTCAGTAGGCTAAGCTGGGAGTCAGTAGGCTAAGCTGAGAGTCATTAGGCTGAGCCAGAAGTCAGTAGGCTAAGCTGGGAGTCAGTAGGGTAAGCTGGGAGTCACTGGGCTGAGCTGGGAGTCAGTAGGCTGAGCTGGGAGTCACTAGGCAGTGCTGAAAGTCTGTAGGCTAAGCTGGGAATCAATAGGCTGAGCAGGGAGTCTGTAGGCTGAGCAGGGAGTCATTAGGCAGTGCTGAGAGTCAGTAGGCTGAGCAGGGAGTCACTAGGCAGTGCTGAGAGTCAGTAGGCTGAGCCAGAAGTCAGTAGGCTGAGCAGGGAGTCACTAGGCAGTGCTGAGAGTCAGTAGGCTGAGCCAGAAGTCAGTAGGCTGAGCCAGAAGTCAGTAGGCTAAGCTGGGAGTCAGTAGGCTGAGCAGGGAGTCTGTAGGCTGAGCAGGGAGTCACTAGGCAGTGCTGAGAGTCAGTAGGCTGAGCCAGAAGTCAGTAGGCTGAGCAGGGAGTCACTAGGCAGTGCTGAGAGTCAGTAGGCTGAGCCAGAAGTCAGTAGGCTAAGCTGGGAGTCAGTAGGCTAAGCTGGGAGTCAGTAGGCTAAGCTGGGAGTCACTGGGCTGAGCTGGGAGTCAGTAGGCTGAGCTGGGAGTCACTAGGCAGTGCTGAAAGTCAGTAGGCTGAGCTGGGAATCAGTAGGCTGAGCAGGGAGTCTGTAGGCTGAGCAGGGAGTCACTAGGCAGTGCTGAGAGTCAGTAGGCTGAGCCAGAAGTCAGTAGGCTAAGCTGGGAGTCAGTAGGCTAAGCTGGGAGTCACTGCGCTGAGCTGGGAGTCAGTAGGCTGAGCTGGCAGACTGGGCTGAGGGGGGAGTCAGTAGGGTGAGGGGGGGGTCAGTAGGCTGAGGGGGGTCAGTAGGGTGAGGGGGGGGGGTCAGTAGGCTGAGAGGGGAGTCAGTAGGGTGAGGGGGGGGTCAGTAGGCTGAGGGGGGAGTCAGTAGGGTGAGGGGGGGGTCAGTAGGCTGAGGGGGGAGTCAGTAGGGTGAAGGGGGGTCAGTAGGCTGAGCCGGGAGTCAGTAGGGTGAGGGGGGGGTCAGTAGGCTGAGGGGGGGTCAGTAGGCTGAGGGGGGAGTCAGTAGGGTGAGGGGGGGAGTCAGTAGGGTGAAGGGGGGGTCAGTAGGCTGAGCCAGGAGTCAGTAGGGTGAGGGGGGGGGGGTCAGTAGGCTGAGGGGGGGGAGTCAGTAGGGTGAGGGGGGGTCAGTAGGGTGAGGGGGGGTCAGTAGGCTGAGGGGGGGTCAGTAGGCTGAGGGGGGGGGAGTCAGTAGGGTGAGGGGGGGTCAGTAGGCTGAGGGGGGAGTCAGTAGGGTGAGGGGGGGTCAGTAGGCTGAGGGGGGAGTCAGTAGGGTGAGGGGGGTCAGTAGGCTGAGGGGGGAGTCAGTAGGGTGAGGGGGGGTCAGTAGGCTGAGGGGGGGGAGTCAGTAGGGTGAGGGGGGTCAGTAGGCTGAGGGGGGAGTCAGTAGGGTGAGGGGGGGTCAGTAGGCTGAGGGGGGAGTCAGTAGGGTGAGGGGGGGTCAGTAGGCTGAGGGGGGGAGTCAGTAGGGTGAGGGGGGGTCAGTAGGCTGAGGGGGGAGTCAGTAGGGTGAGGGGGGTCAGTAGGCTGAGGGGGGAGTCAGTAGGGTGAGGGGGGTCAGTAGGCTGAGGGGGGGTCAGTAGGCTGAGGGGGGAGTCAGTAGGGTGAGGGGGGGTCAGTAGGCTGAGGGGAGAGTCAGTAGGGTGAGGGGGGTCAGTAGGCTGAGGGGGGGTCAGTAGGCTGAGGGGGGAGTCAGTAGGGTGAGGGGGGGTCAGTAGGCTGAGGGGGAGTCAGTAGGGTGAGGGGGGTCAGTAGGCTGAGGGGGAGTCAGTAGGGTGAGGGGGGTCAGTAGGCTGAGGGGGGTCAGTAGGGTGAGGGGGGGTCAGTAGGCTGAGGGGGGGGGTCAGTAGGCTGAGGGGGGGTCAGTAGGCTGAGGGGATGTTAGTAGGCTGAGGGGGGGTCAGTAGGCTGAGGGGGGGTCAGTAGGCTGAGGGGATGTTAGTAGGCTGAGGGGGGGTCAGTAGGCTGAGGGGGGGGTCATTAGGCTGAGGGGGGGGTCAGTAGGCTGAGGGGGTCAGTAGGCTGAGGGGGGGGTCAGTAGGCTGAGGGGGGGGTCAGTAGGGTGAGGGGGGGTCAGTAGGCTGAGGGGGGGTCAGTAGGGTGAGGGGGGTCAGTAGGCTGAGGGGGGTCAGTAGGGTGAGGGGGGGTCAGTAGGCTGAGGGGGGTCAGTAGGCTGAGGGGGGGGTCAGTAGGCTGAGGGGGGGTCAGTAGGCTGAGGGGGGTCAGTAGGCTGAGCCGGGAGTCAGTAGGCAGCGCTGTGCGAATCTGGGCTCCGCCCCCAGCTGGGGGTGTGGAAAACAAGAAAGGGATTTGGGGAAGGTGCTCATGGCTGGGGATGTGTTATTCTCGCTACAGGGAGAGGGATAGTGGGACCATGCTGACAGCAAAGCACAGGAATTAAATCCCCAGCGCACCCAGAGGACAGAAATGATTCCCTTCACAGAGTAAGTGCTTTGTATTGCAAACCTCCCCCCGGGGTTTATATGGAACCTGCACATTTCTCCTTATGCTGGCCGATCTGAATGAGAGGGGGCTGTCAGGTGTTGGGGGGCGGGGGTCTCTGCCTATAGAATGGATAAACCCACTCACTGTACTGATGGATCATTTCTGGCTGCCGTTTTCCTATCTCTTCCCCCTTTCCTTTGTGCGGTATAATGTGTTCCATGGAAGCATCTGCCCGTGTGTAAGTGCCTGTAATTATGTGCATCGCTCATGTAATCCTGTTTAGCTGCAAGCCCCGCCGCTCTCTGCTCCTCACAGGATTTATGCGCCTCAGCTTGCCCGGGGCTGAGAGAGCTTGCCCGGGGCTGAGAGAGCTTGCCCGGGGCTGAGAGAGCTCGCCCGGGGCTGAGAGAGCTCGCCCGGGGCTGAGAGAGCTTGCCTGGGTCCTGCTGCTCTCCTGCATTATTTATAGAGGTTACAGTATGAAGCAGCTGATGGTCCTTTCAGGCAGATGTTGTTCTCTGTGCTGGGGGAGGGTTACATGTATGTCTGCTTCTGCTAGTGCTTCCTAATGGAGAACAGAGACAGACTGCTCCTGCTGCTGTGAGAGAGGGAGAGAGACAGCTTCATCTCCTGCACAGAGAGGGGAGTTCATATGGATGTGTGGAGAGCTGTCAATCAAAGACTTAGAGGCTCAAATGCAAGTGATAGAGGCTGGAAAGAACTTGATTTATAGATTATTGAGTTAAATTCTAAATACAGTAAATAGGATTCTGTTCCACAAGAAGGAAACACAGAAAGGGGGGCACTAGGAGAGCGGTCACATACTGTTGCTTGAGAGGCACATGGGCCCGGGTAAAATAGTAAAATATTCTGGCATAAAAGGAATTGGTTTCTTATTCTATATATAAGTTATAAAAGCAATAGCTGTATGCAGAACTGATGGAAACCAGGGGTGTAAAGCTCCAGTTTTTTGTGATCTACACAGTGTTAATACTGGGAGTTGTAGTTTAGCAACAGGGGACACCAGAGGCCCCCCCTTTAAAACTTCCATTTGAAGCAGCGTAGGGGGTTTTTCACAGTGAGGGCAGTGAGGTTGTGGAATGCCCTTCCTAGTGATGTTGTTATGGCAGATTCTGGTAATGCCTTTAAGAGGGGCCTGGGTGATTTATTTATAGGTCTTAAGAGCTACAGTTATTTGGTATAGGTATTGGTGGATGTATAGTTTATATATGTGAGTGTTAAGATAGGTATGTATGTGTATATTGTGCACTGTGGGTCATTTGGACTTTTGCTTTTGTTTTAAAATAACTATAAAACTCTGTAACTATTTACAATGTAACAGCTGGAAGGCAGCCACAAAGAAATGGATGCCCCATACATTAAACTCAAGACCGGGGCAGGCACAAGTGACATGGCTTAGAGCAGTGCTGTCCAACTTATTACATGTAGAGGCCAGATTCATTCTCATACAGCTTCTCTGAGGACCAGATTATATTAAAATGATGGTGTCATACAATGAAGTCTCTGGAGCCCTAAAGCAAACCATAAAAAACCTTTGGAGGACCACATCCCGCCACTGGGCATTTGGGCAGCCCTGGCTAGGGTTGCCACCTGTTCCGGTTTGACCCGGATATCCCCTTAAAAAAAATTAGCTGTACAGGTCAAAACCTTCTGCCCGGTTTTTTTAATATTCTGAAAACCGGGCAGAAACCCTCGGAATTGTGTCTGACAGAAGCAATAACCCCACCCCTAATGTCATCACGCAATGACGTTGGGCTATGGGTGGGGGCAGCGGCCGAGCCTTGGGTGCATTTACCTTCTGTCCCAACTTAAATTGGACGGTACACTCTGCTAATCAGTGACTTTACTCTTAATGCATCCTGTTTCTTCAGTGCTCTTAACAAAGTGTTTACTGTTCCTATTTATAGTTATAGATGGCCACAGGTTGGAATGCCCCTGGAAAATAGGAAGGAAATTATAGAATCCTAAAGCATTTAACCCACTGTGTAAAATATTAACCCAAGTGTGTAGTATAGAGTAGGCAGGCTTTAGCATTTAATCCCCTTAGCATGTAATCGCCAATCTGTATCCAGGTTCAAGGATACAGTTGGTCGGGGAGGCCTGCCAGGGGTGCCTATACATGGGCAGATAAGATGCCAAATTGGCCTGAAGGACCCAAATCAACAGCTGAAATCTGCCGTTGTATGGCCAGCTTTAGGGTGCTGGTGCAAAGGGTGTTTTGTCAGGATTTAAAAACAGTTGAAAAAGCAGTTGTTTAGTACTTGGTCTTCCTTTCAGGTCACATCAAGCGATTTCATAGGTTTTGAATTTCAGCTTTTCCTTCGTTACCCCCAAGCCACTGTTCAGGGATCTTGTTACCTGCAATTCTTTTTCCTTATGGCTTAGAGGTATGATTGTTTTCTTCCCAGGCATGAGTCTCTGCACTTCACATTACACACTTAGCACTGAGCAACAGAATAGAAAATACCATGGCATGAATATGAGGTGGAACAATCCCCAGTAAGCGATGGGTTATCCCCAGAACTTCATAGGTCTTGGCCTGAAATAACTTGTTTTCTCAATACAGAGTGCCCATGGGTAATATTTCCATTGCAAAAAGCCTATAGGACAGTGTGCCAGATACACATTGTTTCGACTGTTGTAGCTGAATTGGTATTTACTTAATCTAACAGCCTGCTAAGTATCTTAGCTAAATATTTCAAGGCAGTATCTTATTACCCTGATGGAAATACTTGAATGACTGAATTCCCCCAGAGGGCTGTATAAGGGAGGGAAAAGCTCTGACATGATGAGAAATTCATGGGATCTCTGTAAATGGGTTTACCAAAGAGAAGTGACAGTGTGAAGAACTCAGCCTTCTAAACACAAAAGGAAATGCTGTACAATTAGCAGTGCTAAGAGAAAGGTACACTGCTTTCCTGCGATTTACAGATATGGGGTACAGTCAGTGTCATCCTCCATTTAATCAAGAATTATGTGTGGTACAGTATTATACCATGGCCTCTCATGGAGTTCATATTCCCATGGTACTATCTACTCAGTTTAGCTCGCCCCATTGTGTGGGAACCCTGGTTCAAATGTTTGCATTGTGCATAAAAGAACAAGTAAATGTTGCACAGAGGTTGCTCTCCACATACATAGAAATTAGTTTAGTTTTATACATGTGCTGCACTTATTTTGTACCAATATTAGTCCATATTCCCTTTTATACATATTGCACTTATTACTTTTAGAATGCATTGCCAGTCAGCATGTATCTTAAATACATTGTCTCTCTCTCTCTTTGTGGCACCCCTTTTCATATTGAGCCCTTTGTGGCAAACTATCCGCTGATCCATCCATTTTCCTCTCTCTCCTGCCAGTACAGTGATTCGGTGGGTAGTAATTATGTATACAGTATTTAGCTTGAAAGTATCCATATTTAAATCAAATTAATGACTCTACTATTTCCTCATAAGAGTGTTGGCCCAGCTGAATGGAAGTAGTAATGTATTTATGGTAATCACTGGCATGAAAGCACATCCAGCCTCTCACATCACTCAGCAGATGGGTTTTGGTACTTGTGTGCTTTTCACACAGCTGTTCTGCTGTACATCATAAAAGCTTATCACCATCTCAGTATTGACTGCGGAAGTGGAAAGCGTGGCTTGAAGAACACGGTTGCACCAGCTCCTCTCTGCCACCCCTTTATCCTCTGACTGATGGGAGCAGGCGCTTGGAACAAAGGAGGTTGGGGCTTACATAGAAGTCACTGGATGTACCTAATGCTTATGGCAGCACAGCATATGCTCCTCATTGTCTCTGCTCAATTACAGTATTTTCTCAGTTCTAGGGGCCTATTTATGAAGCTGTAAAAAGTGTTTTTTTTTACTTACTGAAATAGTCACTGGATTACTGAGTTACTGAATTCAACCTTTCAAGGCTACTTATCCCCCCCCCCCCCCTTCACACTTAACTCTATTTATATAGCGCTGAAACATTTACACTTCTGATCTTTGCACATCAGTGTCTCACACAGTGGAACACGCAATCTACGGTCACTATCACATTAACACAACACATCACACACGCATACTATGGTCATTTTCATGAGGAGCCAATTAACCTGCTTGTATGGATTTGCTGTGTGGGAGGAAACCAGAGCACACGGTAGGAACACACACACACAAAGGGAACATACAAACTCATTGCAGATAGTTCCCTCATTGGGCATGAACTCATAACTGAGCCACTGTTCAATGCCAAATCTTTCAGCCCTACTGGAATTTGTTTTGAGTCACTTGTATTTATACCCCAGACAAGGGGGAGCAAGGAACATATTGAAGTGGGGTAAGGTCACAGCCAGGGTATGCTGTGGGGATGGCAAGAAATCACCTCTATTAACTTCATCAACAGATCAAGTCAGTGACTTATAGGCAGTTCCTTCACGTAACAGCTAACTGCAGACAGCTCCGTATTCATGGGGGTAGCCTCAGGTCTATGTACTCAAAAACAGACTGCCTAGACCTGCAGCAATTATTCAGGGATGGAAATTCTGCATTGTGCCTGTTTTTTGAGCCTTTTAGATTGGCACCTACACATTAAAGTAAAGGTGGCCATACACGTTACAATTACAATCAAATATCCATGGTGCTGCTACACCAAACGATGCACAAATATCTCATTACAATGATATCACCCACCTTAGGTAGGCATATTGGGGGACAGATCTGCTTGTTTGGGTTTTATAGTGTATGGCCACCTTAATCCTGCCTCTTTTCTTACCTTCTGTATATCTTATGCCTTATTCATTTATCTGTGCTGTAAACCCATTGCCATTCTTCTCTATTGAGAACTTTTAAAGGGCATGTAAAGTCTATTTTACTAGGTTAGGCACCCCCCAGTGAAACAGACTGCTGAGTTTTTTGTTCGGCTGGTGCTCCTGTTTGGCCCATGGAAAAGATACCTAACCACTGTGCCAGCATCTCCATACCCTCCTTCCTTCTATCTTTGGTGCTTGGCAATCTGCACATGCACAATAGTGTAGATCATACAGGTCTAGCGCACATGTGCAAACAGGGATTGCTGAAGTTAGAGGAATACTGTCATGGAAAATTCAAAACACATCAGTTAATAGAGCTTCTCCAGCAGAATCCTGCATTGAAATCTGTTTTTCAAAAACACGCAGATTTTTTGAAATTTCACATGGGGCTAGCCATATTCTTCATTTTCCAGGGTGCCACAGCCATGTGACCTGTGCTCTGATAAACTTCAGTCACACTTTACTGCTGAGCTGCAAATTGGAGTGATATAACCCCCTCCCTTTCCCCCACCCCCCCAGCAGCCGATCAGCAGAACAATAAAAAGGTAACAAGATAGCAGCTCCCAATAGATATCAGAATAGCACTCAATAGTAAGAAATACAAGTCCGGCTTGGGACTCCTCCAGTTACATGGGAGTAGGAGAAACAATAGGTTACCTGAAAGCAGTTCTAATGTGTAGCGTTGGCTCCTTCTGAAAGCTCAGACTCAGGCACAATGCACTGAGATGGCGCCTACACACCAATATTACAACTAAAACTAAGAATAAAATTTTAAATGATGATTTAGAATTAATTATTTGCTATTCAAACCTTGTAATTTAGAAAAGTATACCATAAAAATCATGACAGTACCCCTTTAAGTAAAATGCTAGGACTGCGCTGATATCGTTTCTTCTCACAGGCTGGTGCAGTTTCATCCTAACATGCGCACCCATCTGGGGAAAAAACATTGCAACCGATTTCACTGGGGGAGGGGGGGGGGGCGACTGGTGGCCTTATAATTGGATAAAAATAATATATTGCAGGGGTTGAAAGATAGCATATGCTTTGGTGGCCAATAAAAAGATTTTGTTGTTGGAACCTGTAACTTTAAAATTAGATATTATGTTTTTGTGTTTACAAATATTTACATTTTATATATAAATATATGATGGAAAAGTTGGGAGGTTGGGTACAGGAACAATAAAACAAGGTGTAAGCACTGGAAATGTGACTAGAATATAATTATTATGATTAAATACACATAAATAAGCTGCTGCCTTTGTACATAATAAGGGGAACATTATTCATGTGCACATCCCCCAGAAGTTATGAGGGAATTGTTATTTGTAAATTACAGTCTAGCTCATGTTTTTGGCCTCATTTTCAAAGCATGAGTTGGAATTTTGTCCATTTTTTTCTCTGGAGAACATGTGCAACAAGCTAGAGACTACTATTACTAAGATATCACTTTCGCAGAAAGCTTGTTGCCTGGTGCACATTTAATTGGCAAGTGAAATGGACCCGCACTAGAATAATAGACTATGCCCATCCAAGTATACAGTCCTGTAGGCTAAATGGTAGGATAGCATCAACTGGTACAGAATGTGGCCCCTTAAATGAGAAAGTCAGTCAAACCCACTGCCGGGGGTGACACCTCTAATTCCAGCTGCTCCATGAGCAGGTGCATAGTCATTTTTTTGGACTTAGTGTATATCGCATATGCCCACAAAGGGTACCTGAGAAAAGAGACTTATAAACACTGAGCATATGTTTTTCCTAAGAATCAGACCCTTGACCTCAGCATGCTTGGTAAGAGAATTAACTAAAGTAAGTAAGGTGCAGATTGAAGGGCGCATGGTTTTATCCGCAAGTGAAGTGAGCAAAGTGCAATTTCAAGCACAATCTCCATGTTTTTTCTCTACAGTGCAGTGTTTATCCCAGAATCCAAGCATCATTGCAGTCACAATCTGCTAAGTGCAATTGTGCCACACTTACCACAATTGCGCCTGATTCAACAAAATTACTGCAACTGCACACAATAAAGGACTGGGCCGACGGGACCTGGGTAAAAAACCCAGTGGGACCTTGCACTTGTTGGCCCTACCGACCCAGTCCCGCTCCCAGAGCTCCATCAGGTGGGGGCACGTTCTTCCCTCTAACAAAGGAAAGGTTATGTCTCGGTAGAGCTACTTGGGATTGGATGGGTTGGAAGGAAAGTTCAAACTTCACCCATCCAATCTCTGTATGGCTCTACCTGGACTTTATTGGGAAAAGGAGCAGTTCCTATAGCTGTGTATAGGAAAGAACATTCAGGCCCAGGAGCCCCTTTCCTCCCTTCCCAAGTCTGCAGCTCACTGACAACAGTGGGGCAGGGGGGCCCTGACGTGGCAGCCCAATTGGGCCCCAACCACCCCAGTCTGACACTGACCACACACATTTCGTCACAAATAGGATACCATCTGGTTTCATTTCTGGTGTTTGGCATGCAAGTGAAGCCTACACTGTTGTGCTTATTGACACTGGGCATGAAGGGAACCCTGGAGCTCCTGCCTGTTCAGAAGGTGGCTGTGGCTCCAGGGTCCCCCTGCATCAAGAGTTGCAGCAGTGCACAATTCGTTATGGAAGGCAGGAGTTGCAAGCGGTGCAGAAGGCAACTATACAAAAGTGAGTACCAATAATGAAAGTGGTGTTCTGCAAAACTGACTGTGGGAAACTGTGGGGAAGTTGCATATAGGTAACAGAGACCCCTTTGCTTTGCACTGGTTATTTGCTCTTTACACCTTGCCCCAAGCTTTATTAATAAGGCCAAATGTGTGGGTAGGGAACCTCTGTAGATTTGTCATTTTGTTGAGATAAATGCCAATTATGCCAGAGACTCAAACTTTGAGTTGGACTAGAACTAAGAGGCATGGTACATACATGCAACATTTCTTCTCCTTGCTATTCTGACCAGCTATAATAAATTCCCCTTGCACAGGGAAGGCAAATCTAAACCACTTAGGGCTGCAATGGGGAAAGGTGCACTGAAAACCACAAAACATATTTGGACTAGCGCAATTTACTTCTCAAGGGCTTTCAGTATAACATTAATGGGAACTGCAGGTAAACTGATTATACTGAAGCAGACACTGCACTGAGCCCTGTACGGATTTATGTTTGTCCTTCCCTAACCCATCATTGAGGTAATACAGAACCACTTGTTTTTCTGTTTAGTCATCCTCATCATGCTCCTGAGCACACTCCCTTTAGCAACAAGGACAGAGGAAAGTAGGTTACACATTGATTTCTGTGAGTCACCCCATGGCATACAGACATTAGTATATTTAGCTAATAGCTACATTTAGCTGTTTGTATTAGAAAGTGAACATGACACATAGGATCACCTTTATAAATAAAAGAAGCATTAGCTTAGAAGAGGAGGACCACCATCAGCCCTTTTCAGGCCATAGCGGTCAGTGGCAGTGGCTGGCTTTACAACCAACCGGATATATATATACGGTATATATATATTTTTTTTTTAAACAAAAAGAGGTGTATAATTCCCCTTTATCCATGCAGGAGTATATGCACAGAAAGCCCTGACTGAGCAAGCATTCCCTATTTATCCCCTACGAGCTCACTTCACTGCATGTTCCATTTATTCATTCTATTCCTTATTACACCTGGAGATTCTGGGAGACAAATCTGATACTTACATCAAGTTTAAGGGGACAGTCCTCAGTGGTGTGGCCAAAAATTGGTTAGTGGCTTACATGAAGGAGGGCAGAGTTTGGTATCTGGGTGTTGGGTATGTGGCCTAAATGTCTCAGTTTTTTATTTGTAAATGTTGGAAGACATGCTACTGGACACAACCGTCTCCAATATTACCATCAGAACACCCATAATATTATTGCCTGTTGTACTGAAACACAAAAATTGCCCCTTTGCATCTCACAGTATGTCCACTGTCATGGATGTAATATTATAGACAGGTCATCTGCCATATGTGGGTCTAGCTAGCCTCTATCAGATATGGATCATAGACCCACAGCCATGGTGTGAATCTTATAAATACATACTGTACCTTTATATTATACAGGAATTGCAGTAAACTGGATACTTTTTAATTATTATTGATATTATTGTGGTCTTCAAGGAAAGTAATACTTGACATTCTATGTTTGGTAAATGTTTCTAGTTGTCACTCGGAGGCCCAGCCAAGGGTTTTATTTTTTGTAATGACCATTTAGAGAGCCTCCTGTAGGCTTAAAGTCCACATAGGGGCTACCAAATAGCCAATCATAGCCCTTATTTGGCACCCCTATGAGGCTTTTTCGTGCTTTTGTTGCTCCCTAATTTTTTGGCATTACAATGTGGCCCCCTGGATTAGAGGAACAGAAATTTTCTTTGATGCAGTGTAGGTGGTTCTTTACAGTAAATGGCAATGTGGTTGTGGAATGTCCTGCTGGGCGATGTTGTAATGGCAGATTCTGTTAATGCCTATAAGAGGGGCCTGTATGTTATCTTGAACAAGCATAATATTCAAGGCTATTGTGAAACTAAAATCTACAGTTAGTATTGATGTTGGTATATATGGTTTATGTGTGTGAGTGTATAGATAGGTCAGGATAGGTTTATGTGTGTGTTGGGTTCTCTTGGAAGGGTTGAACTTGATGGACTTTGGTCTTTTTCCAACCCAACTGAACTATCAAATAATAATAAATCCTATTATTCAACTGGGAGTGTCTACACAGGCCCTGGTTTGCTTATTTAATTCTATTGTTTTTCTCTTTTAGTGCTGGATTAGCACGTATATTGTAGAAGTTCCTGGTTGTGTTCCAGGTTGTTTGTTACAAACTGCTGCACAAAGGCTCTGGAATTCTGTTAGTACAGGATATGTAGAGCATCTCTTTAATTTTTAATCAAACCAACAAGATTCTTTTGAATAAGTTACTATTTAGCATTGCTGAAATAACACATTATAGCAATGTAACTAAAATACAAAACAAGTATTCTATTATGTAGGTGTTTCTTTACTGGGCCCCTGCAACCACAGGGTCTGCTTTCTCTGTAGTTACAGCCCTGTAACTTCAAGACTATTCTATTGCTATTTAGCTTCCCCTTAGGCTGATGCCACACGTGGCGTTTTTACGCTGCGTATTTTCTAATTCTCTCAGCGGCTGAAAAACGCCCGATATCATCATCCATAGAAATAACTTGAAAAGACTCGAAGCAAACCACACAATACACTAAAAAACACCTTAGCACAGATTTTTCAAGCGTTGGCCGAAATACGCCAGTATTTGCACAGCAAGCTATTCCTATGTATACACAAAGGTAGCTGCCAGACCTAGCGGAAATACGCTGCGTTTTTTACTATTTCGCACTATTAGCACAATGGAAACAGGATTTGCTACGTACTAGGCTGAAAAACACCATAGTCAGGGGCTGTGTGGCTTGTGCGGCGTTTTGAGGCTGAGAAAAACGCAGCGTAAAAACGCCACGTGTGCATGAGAGCATGTATAAGAAAGAGGGGGGTGCTTATCCTTATATTCACAGATGGAGACTTTGGTATTCTCATAAGATCAACGATGTCCAACCCACAGTTGACAGTATACATTAATTCATGGATAGAAGATCTGCTCTTGTTTAGCACTTGAGAACTGCAACTCCCATAATCCATAGCCAGTTGTGTAATCTTTTCTTCAGATTTCATTTCATTCATTCAGCATTGTCAGAATATTTAAAGGGAAGTACCCCATGAAATTTGCTTATGAATGCAAAGACTTTTGTTGATCTGTCCAGTTTTCCAGTTGTCATAACATTTAATTATGTAGTACTGCATGCACATTGTTACTGTAGGATGAAGCAATATGAAGTCATGGTCTGAGTCATTTATGGTGACTACTTGCTCTTTGTATTGGGACATTGTACAGATGAGGTGTAATGTTGCATCTGTGCAGGTTCACGCATAGTTTTCATAGTTAAAGCCCTTTGCTGCATCAACACTGTGGGCAACATGGATCTGGATTCTTTTTCACATGTCTTTCCCAGAGAATAGATGTGTCACATAGGAAGCAGCACTGAACAGTAAATGGGTGTATACAATGAACATACAAAAAATAGCCAATAACCTATAAAAGGGGGCATCCAGGGAATGGGGCCTGCAGGTGTGGGCAGTGGGGGACATGCAGCCTGAGTACTATTTTCTATTGTAGAGACAAGTCCCACTGTAAAGAGAATAGTTGAGGTTCACTCTAAACAGTATGAGGGACTGTTGTTGGTGCTATATTGCTGGGATAGGAGTGCTTCTTGTAGCCTGTAAAGCTGTGACACACCAAGCAATATGATCAGTCCAGTTGACTGTAACAATATATGCCTGTAAATATGCCATGTGAGGTATAGTCCGTTCCCACTTGGGGTAAGTTAATGTAATAAAAGGTGCAAAGTTTGTACTAAGTCTAGTAATGCATAGTAACCAATTAGCAAGTAGCATTCAGTAGACTTCTGTTTGAAAGCAAAGATCTGATTGGTTGCTCTGGGTCCCCTAGACCTGATGCAAACTTTTGCTTTAATAACGTCTGTGGAGAACTCAAGTGCAAAGTGCACAGAAATGCATGTGCCTTAATGGTACGCACAAAGCTACCTGTCCTATATACAGTATATTCCTTGAAACTTGCACCCAGGACCATTGCACCCTTAAAGTGCGCTTGAGTGATTTGCTTGCAACTTGTAACGTACAGGGTATAAAGATGCGAGGGAGCTCTAAAACTAACATCTGCCTTGAGGAGGTGTTATCAAGGGCTCCCTTTTGCATATTGCGCCTCCACATGCAACTGTCTTGCACCTGGTGCTATTTAAGAAGCCGCCCACATGAGTGTGCCAGAAGTGATGTCAGTTGTACACACATTGACTAAGAGCTGCAAATTGTGCAAGATTTAGCACCTGCACTTTTGTGGGCCGTAGGCTGTAACTTTGGGGTAAGGGATTCCACTTGTTGGATCCCACTTGGTGTAACCTGTTGGATGGCAATAATAATTTGTTCACCATGTATAAAAATTATATTGTGTGCATTCATGATACAGGAACATGATTTTAATGAACAACATGATCCCCTTCCTGGCCAGTACTGAATGCATTTATTTGTCATGGCTGCTTCAAATAGATAATTAGGTGGCTTACAAACACTTAGGAAAATGAAATAAATTATCTCAGAGCCATATCTTAATAACTGTCTTTTCTAATCTATGCTGACATGGATGACTTTGCAAAGTCAATTTCTCCTGCATGGAAGGTGGTGTGTGACGCACAGCAAAACATATCTGGGAATTATGTGTAGAGAACTGATGGGGTGAGAGAAACACTTTGATGAATGTGTGGTTCATTCTGACTGGGGCACTTGGGACAAAGAATCGATTCATGAAGTAATTACCAGTTTGTCCACCATTTACTCACTGGGTGATCCCAGTCTCATGACATTACAGTGAGCAATATGGGAGCTATCCTCAGTACAAATGTGCATTGGGACTTGCTGGCCTAAAGCAATGTCCCTCCATACCAAGCAGTTGTCACTGAACCCATCAGGTTGTTTTGAGACTGTAATTTAGCAGGAGCTGAATGCCTTGGGATAGTTGCAAACTTATATGTTTACCACCCTTTTATTAGGGTTCTACCAGACACGTACTCTTGCATGATTGTTAGATGTATACATAATTAATAAGGATCTCATGTTTAGCAACCATCAGGGTGTGTGTTTGGCAAGCAGCCTAGGTTGTGAAAACCAAGTACAAACATATGTCTCTAAAGTAAAAGTCTGATAATTACAAAGTGTGCGCTGGGGTTTGTATCAGACACATGATGTTGAATTGTGAGTGCCTGTCTCTAACATCTCTTGGTTTTGGTAAGTTTGGTGGGAAGAGTGAGACCCAGGCAATATTGCAATATTTTTTGAATATTTTTCTTATTTAGATTTTTGTTTCCTAACATGATTGATTATGTTTAGGGGCTCCCTTATTAGGGCAGCATGGAAAGCTAACTCAATATTTACCTCATTGAATATATTAACAAATCAGCTTGACATACAATGAAAAATACACAGGCCTTTGCAATTAAAACTTCTGGGTAATTTTTCCATGTTAGTGAGATGGGGAAAATATGTATAGGCAAAGTCCACCCACAGAATTGTGCCCCCCTTAAAAGGATTCTGTCATGATTTTATTTTTTAATCACACTGTTAACATTGCAAATAATTCACTCATTCATTCACCATTTACAGTTTTATGCTTAAACCTTATAATGTATTTTTTAGCTGTAACATTGGTGTTTAGGCAGCAACCTCAAAAATACACAAACCTTTGCAAAGCTCAGTGCATTGTTGCTTGATTCTAAGCTTTCAGAAGGAGCCAGCACTACACAATAGAACTGCTTTCAAATATGACCTGGCTG
Source organism: Xenopus tropicalis (assembly GCF_000004195.4). Lineage (NCBI taxonomy): Eukaryota > Metazoa > Chordata > Amphibia > Anura > Pipidae > Xenopus > Xenopus tropicalis. The sequence continues at coordinate 46,271,687 of NC_030678.2, read as the reverse complement.
AACCGGACTTGGATTTTTACTATTAAGTGTTTTCTGATATCTATCAATAGGTGACGCATGGGAGCATTTTTAGCAATACGGTGTCAAGGATCTGTTATCTTGGTACCTCCCCATTGTTCTGCTGATAGGAGTGGGGTATGGGAGGGGGTGATATCACTCCAAATTGCATTGCAGCAGTAAAGAGTGACTGCAGTTTATCAGAGCACAAGTCACTTGGCCAAGGGCACCTGAGAAACTAAGAATATGGCCCCATATATAGCCCCATGTCAAATATCAAAATTAAATAAAACAATAGGAACCAGGACTCAGTTTCTGCTCCATCCCATTCTGCTATAAACAAACATGTACTAACCCTAACCATTTTGTATGTATTAGATGGGTATTGTGCCACATTATGCCTTTTTAATTCCCTCCCCTGTTGCCTACTATCATGTTGAATGGGGAAAACACCTGAAAATAACAAATTTTAACTAATTTTCATCTGAAGTGCACCAGTTCTGACAATTTTAGGTGATTCCCATTCAATACAACTGGAGGCAGCCCAAAGCATTTTTGGATGTTTAGGCAATACGACACCCCATGTGCCAAGAACATTCTAAGTTTAATGAAGAGCTTCAGTCACGTATCAACAGGTGGGGTTGCAAATCTCCCTAGCTCCTGCAGAATTATTTCTACGCAGTTTTATATTATTAACTAAACACCTCCGTGCTTAATGGTTGTGTTGGCTTGTACAGTAAAGCTGTGGTCTTTTCTTAAGACTATTACTTAGAAACTGAGTGAACTATTGATTTTGGCTTGTTTGTTCTGAGAATTAAACACATACCTTTTCCTATAGTTGTATTGCTTTATATATATTTAAAAGTACAGGTATAGGACCCTTGCTCGGGACCAAGAGTATTCCGGATAAGGGGTCTTTCCATAATTTGGATCTCCATACCCTAAGGGGGAGATTTACTAATCCATGAACGTGACCAAATGCGTTTTTTTCGTAATGATCGGTATTTTTGCAACTTTTTCGTCGCCGTCGCAACGTTTTCGTATGTTCCGCGACTTTCGTATTGGTTTTTCCGCCATTTACAATCGCTCAATAAGAAAAAATCAATAAGAAAAAATTGCGACGGCGACGAAAAAGTTGCAAAATTTTCGTTTCCAATCTGATTTTTTCCCTTTCAGGATTCGGATTCGTGGATTAGTAAATCTCCCCCTAAGTCTACTAAAAAATCAATAAAACATTAATTAAACCCAATAGGATTGTTTTGCATCCAATAAGGATTATTTATATCTTAGTTAGCTTTGCTGAGATTTTTTAGTGTAGGAGATTTAGTTGGATCCAGCTTGGAGTTCATTCAGAACTGAACATGATTTGTTATATGTGAAATGTTTTTTGCATCAGATTGACCAAAAATGCACAAAAAGGATTAAAGAAAACTATATGTATTTATTCTCCTTGCCACTTTTGTTGTTATTTAACCCATCCTCTCTCTCCCTTTCTTTTTTGGAAATATGTGAAATCGCACCGTGCATGTAGTGGAGGATTAATAAGGGCAATCCAGAGGCTTTTGGTTTCCAGAAGGACAATGGTCACCCAAATGTCAACCAGCACTAGTGGAGATGGACAGATAGGGGGAGGTGGTGGGGCACCACCCAGGGCCTTTATGTAAATGAATCCACCCCTGCATGCATGTACAGACATACCAACTCCAAGATATTTTTAGGAGTCAACCTATTTAGCATGTCACTTACCCGGTCATCCTGTCTCCCATTCCCTATACTTTAGACCTGTATATATGTTAATCACGGCATTGAAATTACTAAAAATACATCTGAACATCATCAGAAACCGAATGTAGACACAAACCCACTGAGTGTTCATGTTTCTGCTATACAGTGTCATACTTACCAATGGGCTAGTTTTCTGCAGGTCCCAAAAAGAAGTAGGGCTTTATGTGAAAGTGGGCAGATTTTGGTATTTTGGTTTTGTTGCTGTGCAATGTTCCCTCTATTCTTTTCTTGGCTGTGTGCACACTTTTTAAAACTGGTGTGCGCAGTACAAAATTGTGTTTTTTGGTCTCAAAATGTTTCTTGTGAGTGCACACAAGCGCACAGCTTAGAGGGAACATTGTTACTGGGGTTTGTAGTTTTGAAGTCAGATGAAAAAACTCATTCTACACCATCTTCCAGTGGTGTAACTATAAAGGAAGCAGACTCTGGGGGAGCCCAGGCAACAGGGGGTCCGGACCGTGGGGTCTGCTTCCTCTGTAGCGGTAGAGAACTCCCTCCTCCCCCGCCTGCCTCCTAATAGCAAGCAGGGAAGGGAGACACAGATAGATGGAAGACTCCCATGAGGGGCTGGAAGTGGACCATCGGGGCACCTAGTAGGGATCTCTCTTTGGCACACTAGTTATGCCACTGCCTGCTTCTGACTTCTTGTTATGGAATTATAAAGGCATTAATAAGAATGATAAAGACAATAGGTGCCCTGTGGGTTGGGATCTTGTAGCAAACCACCCAGTGAGACAACAGCTGGTAAAACCTACAAGCTTAGCCAAACATTTATTCACGATTTCAAAGCTTGTGGAAGGAAAAAAAGCAAATGGAAAATAAAAATGCATTCAGCTGTTGATCTTTTCTTTAGCCCATTTTTAATATTTGGGTTCACCTGTTTTGTGATGGTAAATGAGAGGTGCGTTATAAGTGGGGCAGTATACAATGGGAGAACTGTTTTTTAGAGGGTTACCTTCCCATAATTCCTTTGTTTTGCATTCTCTTGTTTAACACGACTAATGAGATGTAGGCAGGAACAATACAGCAAAACTGAACTACGATTTCCCCAGCATGACTGTGCTTCACTCACCATAAAAAATTGTTCCCATGCAAAAATGTAAAATTTTCAACTATAATGATTCTTTTTCCCTTAAAGAAGAATTAAAAAAAAAAAAAAAAATCTCTAAAATGACTCTGTATAGCCCCAATACAAAGAGGTGGCTACTGCACATGTCTCATTGATTTTAATTGGAGTAGAGGCAGTGAGTGAGTGCTCAGATAGCTAAGGGGGCGGAGCTTCATGCTAGGCAAGGAAGTAACTAAAATAATTGCTGTTCAGCTGCTTGTAATAGCAAAACAAAATATGCATGCAGAGAGAAATGTGTGTTATTCTGGGGGCTGTACAAAGTAATTTAAGGGAATTTTTAAAATAAAAGTCTTACTTATCCTTTAACTACACTAGAACTCCTAAAATAATGTACTCATCATATATTTATTTCATGCTGTAAGTGCTTTGTCCACTTAAACGTTGTACTCAGCAAGTGCCAGTTACTTATTCCAACAACAAGCACTGAATCTAAAGTATGGATCGAAGGACAATAAATGGTATCAGTCTCCTGCAGAGTAAACTATGCTAAACATATATAGAAAAATATACATGTAGTTGTATATATCAAACCACTGACCAGTTAGATAGCTAATATCTGCTTAAATGGTGCAGTATGTATAGAGTGCAAATGGTGGGCTGGGCAGCAGGCGGGAGACTAAAGAGAATGGTATGCTCCAGAGCTAAGACCCTGCTTTCAATATAGAAGGAAACAAGCTTTGACCTGGGGGGCTCACACAAGCAAACCTCTCTACACAGTGCCTAGAGTTCCCTCCCAACCCTAAAGCACACACAGAATTGAGAGTCATTCGAAAGAGTGGGAAATGGTGTGGGTGAATTGTTAGAGCCAAAAGGAAGAAGAGTGAGATATTAGTATTAATGTTTAATCATTAGAATTGGTGAGATATGATATTATTAGAGGTCTGAATACCTAAACACTAAAATGAAGATTTGGGGTTCAGTGTGACCAGCACGTGGATAAAAAGCAAATACTTTGAGGGTGGCATAATGAGGTGACTAATAAAAAGTAGAAAAGACAAAGACTTCTCCTTGTATCTTTGCTAGACAAACCTTTACAAAAGGTATAGGCTGGTAAGATACCTTGCACAATTCCTTATTTGCTTTTATTAGACAGGGACATACAGTGCTTGGCTGCCAATCATCCCCTGTACCCTATGATAGGAAGGCAGGCACCCCACAATAGGCATTGCGCTTCTACTCCCTTTTCAGTTCACACTGCTAGCTGCAGATCTATGGCACTGCAGAATAAGGAGCAGGCAACTAGCCACTCCGAAATGCCTTTCCACCGTCGACTCCTATTGTTGCCGGCATCACTTCGTTATTCCAAAATTGCACAAAGGCAACTTCATATGATGCAATGGCCTTTCCACCAGCAACTCCTATTGTTGTCAGTGGAAAAGCATTTCGGAGCGGTAAGTCAGTCTACCCAGGAAATACCTCTTCAACCCCCTTCTTCCAAGTGCCCTGCATCCAGTATGAGGGGGTAATTGTGTTAATCATTTATAACTCAACAACAACATTCTGCTTATATACAATTATTATGTCGGTGGGATTATTGCTATTCATAATTGGCCTTTTAATAACAGAAACCTGTTTGATTTTGATGGTTTTTCCAGTGAAGGGAAGAGAAGTGCTTAAATTCTCCAGGTAATACTCTGGCCTGGAGTTCCTCTAAATTTTTCAGATGTAAAATATGAGTCAAGTGCTCAGTTCTTTGACTGAAGTGTGTCAGCGGCTGGCTCCTCATGGGAAGGGATCACATGCATGACAGAAACATCTCAATTCTACATTACTCACACAAATAGAAGCATGTCATTCTATTCACTTCCCAATATCAACTTCTGCATTATGCACGAAAAAGCTGTTTAGAAATCAGGGCCAGATTTAGAAAGCTATTTAAGACTGTAAATTTATCATTGTGTTTTTAGGGATATTCTTTTATGTAAAGAAACAGTAGTATTTCCCAAACAAGGGTTTGGGTGACGTTAGAAGTAATGGCTGCCTACCAGCTGCAGGGTCTGAGGCCCCAAATACTATAATGTAGCTCTCTAGTGGGAACTACCCAGTCCCACTGTATAACATAACTGGTATCATGCATTGCTAAAAGCAGACCCCTTTCTGGAAAAAAATATCTCCATGGTACAATGGAGTTTTTTTACTTTAAACCTCATTTACTAACACTAACCGAAGTTTAATCAGCTTGTTTGGACTTAAAACTAAGCACACATTAACATAATACATAAAAATATTGCGTATATACATTCTCCTTTGCAATGTTCTGCAAACCCTAAATTGCACCTTCAGATGGCTCTGCTCTGAAGAATTACACACAAGCGCACACGGGGCTCATTAATCAATACTGGGCAAAGCTGCCCGTGTTTTTTTCCAGCCAGCTGCAGGAAGAACAATGAAAGCAACAGTTTGATTGGTAACCATGGGTCACTGCCCATGGGCATTTTTGCCCAGTGCTGATAAATTACCCCCAATTAACACAAGGGAACCCTGAAATTAGCAATAACCTAGACTTGTTGGTAATATCAGGCTTCCTTAGTGTGTCTCATTAAAAGGCACAACTTACACCCTGAAATTAGGTGCAAATGCTAGTATTAGCGCTGTACACAAATACAATCTGCATGATTTACTAAACTAGATGCTAATTGGCATCTAAATTTTGCATTGCATACAAGTAACAGTGGATACAATTGGCTCATGCCTACAATAACACTAGAATTTTGGGGGGAAATGCTGCATTGTTGGTAAAAAAAAAAAAAAACATGGCGGGAGGCCTGATAGTTTTTAATGCCCCACTCACCCATCCTCAGGACTCACTTAATTTCTTTCAATGCTAAGTGATGCCCATCCTCTGCAATAGGGCTGTAACTTGACGTTACTGGGCCCCACAGCGATTTCAATTTAGGGCCCCAAAACAAAGTTGACCCATTCTACCAAGATAATTGCTCTTTATTTAGGGACATACTGGACCCCCTATAGTCCTGGCCCTTTGCAACTGCAGGGTCTGCTTTCTCTATAGTTATGCCTCTGCTCTGGAAATATCTTTGTGCATAACCATTCTGAAGCTGTCTTCAACTTACTTCATTAGAAAAAAAATATCTTCACTAAACAATAAGGAAGACCATTGTACAATATGCATACTATATGCTTTAGATAACTAAACCAAGTGTTTGAGATCTATTATTATATGCTCCCTTTATGCATTTATAAGTAATGGTAATTACTTCTGATGCACACTGTTCCTGATTGGCCAGCTGTTCTTCATAACTCATATCTTCCACTCCCTTTATTAGCTCAGATATTGTTAAGCTGTTCATTGGGTGGAAATTGACCATGTGGTTTTGCTTTATTTTTATTTATTTTTATGTGAGGTCAGAGTAATTTGAAATATAATATTCTATATTGGAAGACAGGCTGAGATTGTAGAATACCCAGAAGGATATGATTATGCCTCCAGCATATTTAAAAAGCCATTTTGTGGGTATTGCAAGGAAAAAGCCTGATGAAATTCCATTTGTTGTATTTTTTAGATTTAAAAATAATCACACTTTAGATGGACAGGACATAGAAAAAAACTGTAGTAGTTAGTAGCTCCTGGCTCACTAACAGGCACAAATTAAACATATAGCAGAATACACAGGATAAATGCTCCGTGTTCCAATAAATCTTCTGGCGCCCTGGCAACGACGGACTGAGACACAGTTATAGCATCTTTAGGCACTTTGTATATGGAGAACTACAGCTTGAGATGAACTTTGTAGATTATTTTGTTGTTGGTGATAAAGAAAGCATACATATACAGTATATATGCTAGGAATTCTAGTTCATGAACAGCTTGATAAAGTTTAGCCGACAATCTGAAAATGCTGAAGAATTACTTTTCTTTAGGAAAACACTAACTGCTTGTAATTTTATACTCTCATAACATCTGTCTTCCCTGGCAGAGCTGGATATGCAGGTCCAAGCGTGGGGTACTGCATTGGGTCTCTCACATTTTGGGGAACCCACCGAGCAACACAAATAGGAGGAATACTGTGGCTGTGGAATAGCAGGTATAGTAGGGAGAGATGGTGCCTATAGTAGCAGTGGGGGGATAATAGCCTCTGGGAAGGGACTGTGGCTGTGGGATAGCAGGTATAGTAGGGAGAGATGGTGCCTATAGTAACAGTGGGGGGATAATAGCCTCTGGGAAGGGCCTGTGGCTGTGGGATAGCAGGTATAGTAGGGAGAGATGGTGCCTATAGTAGCAGTGGGGGATAATAGCCTCTGGGAAGGGACTGTGGCTGTGGATAGCAGGTATAGTAGGGAGAGATGGTGCTATAGTAAGCAGTGGGGGGATAATAGCCTCTGGAAGGGACTGTGGCTGTGGGATAGCAGGTATAGTTATGGGAGAGATGGTGCCTATAGTAGCAGTGGGGGGATAATAGACTCTGGGAAAGGGACTGTGGCTGTGGGATAGCAGGTATAGTAGGGAGAGATGGCGCCTATAGTAACCAGTGGGGGTAAATACGCCTCTGGGAAGGGCCTGTGGCTGTGGGATAGCAGGTATAGTAGGGAGAGATGGTGCCTATAGTAACAGTGGGGGGATAATAGCTTCTGGGAAGGGGCTGTGGCTGTGGGATAGCAGGTATGGATTTTTTAACCCATACCAAACCTAACCCAACCAAGCCAAACCTGATACCAACTCATCCCACCACATTGCACTGATTTATTTACCCACACCTGACCCACTCATCTCTAAAGGGTAAGTGCAGTTATATAAGTAAGTGCTGCAGCTTATTTGCGGCTTCAGTAGTGGGACTAAGACAGAAAGGAGAATTAAGGGAAGGGCTGATGGGGAATACGGCCCACCACCTGCAAGTATCCGTGATCTGACAGGGTAAACTTAAAGAAAATGAATATCAGTGCATTTCTTATACAAACCCGCCCTTCTCTGCACACAAGATGGAGTTTCTATATTGCCTGCCTTGACTGGGACATCCTCTATAGAAATCAACATATAAGGGCTTATTTACAAACACTAATGCAGTGTGCAAAGTGCAATTTTGGAAACAAATCAGCATATTTGCAGCCATAATGCTAAACTTTTTTCACATATTTCTGCCACAATTGCCCCTGCCGCATCAAAATAGGCGCAACTGTGCTCATGTTTTGAAGCAAATTGGCGACATATATTTAAGTAAGCACCTTAATGAACTGTGTCAGTGTGTTCTTTCCATTGTTTTCTTTTTAAAGCACCTGTACTTGTGGGTGTGTACTTAATGACCCCTATAATCCAAATATCCCAACTGTCCCAATATTCGTGGGACTGTCCCGACTTCAACAACTCAGCCCACAGTCCCTCATTTCCCTTTAATCTTGTGCACTAAATGCCAAAAAAGATACAAAGTTTCTCAAACTTAATTATATAAGTAGGCAGAGAGCCCAGAATACTCAACACCTGCACTTAGATACAATTGTAATTAATAAGCTAAACAGGTCTCTTGGGGGAACTGGGACTTGCATCTTAAAGGAATACTGTCATGGTAAAACACGTTTTTTTCAAAACACATCAGTTAATAGAGCTTCTCCAGCAGAATCCTGCATTGAAATCCATTTTTCAAAAAAACAAACAGATTTTTTTTATATTTAATTTTGAAATTTCATATGGGGCTGCCATATGCTTCATTTCCCAGGGTGCCACAGCCATGTGACCTGTGCTCTGATAAACTTCAGTCACACTTTACTGCTGAGCTGCTTGGAGAGATATCACTCCCCCCCCAGCAGCCGATCAGCAGAACAATGGGAAGGGAGCAAGATAGCAGCTCCCAGTAGAATAGCACTTAATAGTAAGAAATCCAAGTCTGGCTTGGGACTCCTCCAGTTACATGGGAGTGGGAGAAACAGTAGGTTACCTGAAAGCAGTTCTAATGTGTAGCGCTGGCTCCTTCTGAAAGCTCAGACTCAGGCACAATGCACTAAGATGGTGCCTACATACCAATATTACAACTAAAAAAATACATTTGTTGGTTTAAGAATAAAATTTTAAATGGTAGAGTGAATTATTTGCTATGTAAACAGTGTAATTTAGAAATAAAAAGTACACCATACAAATCATGGCAGTATCCCTTTAAAGGGCAATTTCACCTTCATTAGCAAAACTGTAATAACACATAAAATAAGACCCCAAGAAATGTGTTCAGACTTTACATAACCTGGCAAATTTTGATAAATGGGAGTGGTATTTAGGGGGCGTGTCACAGAAATGGGCTTGGTCAAAAAATTTAACTGTACTGAGTGCTGCATTTCCTTTTGTTCTTCTTTGCATTTTCCAAATGTTGGGAGGTATAAATTAATCTAGTGACTAAAATCAGATTTTGATGCAAGTGTATTTTTTCCACTGGTATTATTGCTCTCATCATCATAATTAAGCAAAATAAGGAAGAGATATTAAAGGGCAATGGAAATCAAATTGCGGAATCAAGCTGGTACTGCTGACATACTTGTTTTTAGCACTGTGATAAGTAGTGAATCAAGTTTTATTTTTATTCTTCTTGTTTATTAAAATAATGCTCCCCCCTTAAATGTTCTGCATGTAATCATCTTAAAGTGATACTCATACCAAGAGCTATCATTCTGTGTCAGATACCTCACACATACAGTCCAGTGTTACCTTTGGTTTTTTTGGCACCCAAATATCTTTACTTTGCAGGGTTACAATATAAGGGTATTACAGATATAGGCAGCAGAGGTGCCGAGCGCTCAACTAGGGGAGTTGCTAGGACCCTACACATTTGCTTCTGCTGTCTTCTCTAACTGCCTGGTATGGGGGGAATCTGGTTAGTAGGTGAGGGGGCATTAGAGGTGGTGGCAGCAAGTGGGTGGGGCAGAGTTGCAGATACCCTTGCCTAGGGTACACTCACTACTTGAAATGGCAATTTTATCTGTACTCAAGGTGGTCATCAAAATACTGATGTCTACAAAGTTATTATTTCAGTGATAATTCAATGCCTTCTCAAACATCTCACATCTTCTGTCTCTCTGCCAAACAGAGGTTCTTCTCTTCTCTATTTTTGTAGAAAAAAATAGCTTCCTCGCCAGGATTAAGATTTCATAATTATTACACAATGATAAAAAAGGGGAGGTGTTTGATTCCCCCCTGGGTTACAGTGGCACAAAGCCATCTCCTGTAATATATGCCGTTTTGTAGAACGTAAAATTAAGGTTCAGCTGTTTTTAGATTCTTTATTTGGCAGCTATCTGGTTGCTAGGGTCCAATTTATCCTAGCAACCAGGCAACAATATATATATATATATATATTATAATGTAGCTCTACATTTTATTCCTGTGTCTGTAGGACTGTGGTGGGTTTTCTGTGTTTCCTGCTAATTTTGATGTCAGCCATAGTGGAGGTTTTGTACTAGCTGACCGTAGTATAAAATATAAATGTATTCCTGTGTACACACAGCAGGGCTGATTTAGAAGCACGGGTGCTACAATGTACAAGTGCAGTTGCCACGTACAGAACATGACAGCAAAGACCTCATCCGTTGCTATTGGCAAAGTTTGCTCCCCATATATTTTAAAAAGCACAAAGCGTGCCAGGTGCAGTAACCTACAGCAACCAATGAGACGTTTGTTATATTATGTTTGTTATGTAACAGGTGACCAGTAAATGTGATCTATTAAACCTTCATTTTATTTTCTTTTTATGTCTTTAACCTGTATCTCAGCCAAGCAACCTTTGTTGAAACAGTTCATACAATTGAACTTGCTGTGGTTTTACGAAAAACATACTTTTTATTTTAATTGCGGTCATTACTGAATCACATTTAATTTTTGATTGTATTTATCTCTCAGGCACATTCTGTTCTGTGAAGCCAAAAAATATAAATGCCATGAATTATTTTTATTTTTATTTTTTTAAACATAAAATTCATTATTGACAATGGACGTATGTCTTTTTTCAACCTAACTAACTACGTTACTTTGTTACAAGCTGATGTCTTACTAGGTTTGTCAGTAATAGCTAGATTTGAATAAATCCAGGCACGTTGAATAAATAAATATTTGACTGCAGGGCCAAATGGTATCATTAGCATGATACCGCCCACCCAAGGTGAGCATATGGGGGGATTTTGTTCTCCTTTTTAAAAAAAGAAGGTGCAGCGGGCACCACCTCGCCTCCTCTTCCCAAGTTCAATGCGGCACCATCAGCTCAGCAATGAGCAACATACAGCTACTGGCTCAGTGGAGCTCAGTGCTGCCCATGTACAGTAATGTGCCTATGCCAGAAGGTGCCACACTGAGTAGTAGATGGGATGCTAAAATAATTTAGGCCAGACTGGGTTATTTTGTTGTTGAAGAGCAGCACTGACTCGGGAAATCAGGTTAGTGACCTGGATATGCCTCTTACATTGGTACCCCACCTCTAAAGCTGGCCATACACGCACCGATAATATCGTACGAAACCTCGTTTCGTACGATATTCGGTGCGTGTATGGCATGTCGGCGAGTCAACCGATATCGCAGGAAGCTGCTTATATCGGTCGAGTCGCCGATCGGCCAGGTTAGAAAATTTTGATCGGGCGCCATAGAAGGCGCCTGACCAAAATCTGCTGTCAGGGCTGAATCGGCAGAAGGAGGTAGAAATCCTATTGTTTCTACCTCCTTATCTGCTGTTTCAGCCCTGAACGGTGTGTGGCGGATCTGACGATGTTTCGTGCGACCATCGTCAGATCGCCATGTGTGTGGCCACCTTAAGTTTTGTTCTTTGTTATCCTGTAAACCAGATTTATACCAGAGGAATATATATAAGATGAAGAGGACATAGCTTGGCAACAATATCTAATTTTTCTATGTCATGTTTTCTGTTTGTTCTGTAGTTTAATTGCTTTCAAAAATGCTGAATGAAGCTACACTATGATCATTTATAGTTTTGTATGATGAAAAATATATCATCTTTTTGATTCAGATAAATGCATTGATTGCAGATATGAAAAAATGAAAGTGTTTTAAAGTAATTAAAATATTATGTACAGTTGCCCTGCGCTGGTAAAACTGGTAAGTTTGCAACAGAAACGCTACTATAGTTTATATAAATGAGCTGCTATGTCAACACGGGGGCAGCCATTGAAGCTGGGAAAAAGGAGAAAAGGCACAGGCACATAGCAGATAACAGATAAGCTTCGTAGAATATAATGGGGTTTTATCTGTTATCTGCCAAGTAACCTGTGCCTTTTCTCCTGTAAATGGCTGCCCCCGTGGCTACACAGAAGCTTTATTTATATAAACTATACTAGTCTTTCTAAGGAAAACACACCAGTTGTACCAGTACAGGGCAGCATTACATTATATAGTAATTACTTTTATACAGTTTCATTTTTTGGTGTTACTGTCCCTTTAAGTGCAACCCATATTGGGCATAATTATAGTCATGTAACTTTTTCATTTATGGACACCTGAAAGAAAACAGATTATGCAAATGTTTTATTTTTTCCAAATATGAATATGCTTATTAGGGATAGGATTCTGTTTGGTATTTGGCCAAATCTCTGTGGATGTATGGCCCACAAATATTGGTCTTGGACTTTAGGAAGGCCAAGCAACCAAGGCACATTTTTCCCTTCCCAAACTAATATATAAGCCTGTCATACCAAGCTGATTAGTTAAATGGAAAACTGCTTTATGGACGGATTGGCCCTATATTCTGACATCCCATTCCTATGCCAAATTACATTAATCCATGTGTCATGTGTCTCAATGAGATTCAAATGCTTTTATAGTAAATGAAAATGTTATTAGCTTAATAGATGTGGGGCATCCTGTTGCATGCTGTTGTGACTTTTCTGAGAAAAAAATCTGGCTTTATCCTTTTTTTGATCTCTGGAATACAAGTTGTGTTTGCTGAACATTCTCTTTTGTTTCCCTTTTAGTTTCCTAAGAGTGAAATGGAGCAACCATGAATGGTGATGCAGTTAGTAAAGACTCTTCCTCTCAGCCTCCTGACTGGAAGGAATTTTGTGAGCTTCATGCACAAGCGGCTGCCGTGGACTTTGCACAGAAATTCTGCAGATTTCTGAAGGAGAATCCTCATTACAATGCTCCTGGGGCTGAAACATCATTCTCTCATCATTTTGCTGCCAATTTTCTAGACTTCTTCAGTTTTGAGGTCAGCAGGGTATATGTGTCAGATTCGCCCACAAAATACAACATAGTTCCTTTTGTAGGTCTACAAAACTGCCAGGTGCCTTTAGCAAGAAATTTTGTACCCAGAAAAGAAGAAACGTCCACAGAATCTTTAGACAGCATGGACAATCCAGTCACAAATCGCTATCTAAGCCGGACTCAGGCTCGTGTACATAAAGTCTCATCTTATGGCCACTCACGAAGTTCCGAAGATGTTTCGGTTCACGACAGCTCAAAATCCAAATTTAAAAAGGGCTTCTCTTTACGGAATATGAGCTTGTGTGTCGTGGATGGAGTGAAGGAAATGTGGCATAGAAAGTCTTCTCCTGAGCCAAGTTTGGATAATGGGACAATAAGGCGCTCTGATCGTGAGCATTGTACTTCTGGTAGCAAGGAACACGTCGAGCCACGAGAAAAATGGACCCAAAAATTGCGACTTTCAAAAATGCAAGCATCAAAAATAGATGTTGTTGACATTCAGAGAGAGGGAACTCTCAGGTACATGGTGGCAGATGATTCAAATTGTGTTGGCAGCTCTCAGTGGCAGAAATGCCGCTTACTTTTAAGGAAAGCAGTGAAAATGGAGGGAGAAAGATTCCTGCTTGAATTTTATGTGCCTCCAAAGGTAATATTCCTTTATATTTTCTATGTTGGCATGTTGAGATCTTTAGACATTTGGCATGCTTTCTAGAAACCAATGTATTATTTTCCTATGTGCAACTTACTCCACTGGTGAAATACAACATGTGATTGAGACAAGAAGAATAGAGATACTCTGACTAGGGGTACAGCGGGAGATTTTAGGCAACATATAGATGATCTCTAAAATTGTTGCGTCAAAATTGTTGATGTCTCCAATCACCAAATACCCCCCTTCCTATTGCTTTTTATGTAAATTGCCCGTAAATGCTAGAACACAAAATTATATATTCCTGGTGATTTATTAGTACATAATTAATTTAGGTTGAATGGGCAGGACCCCCGCTACTTCTTGTATTGGTTGCTGGGGTTTTTTCTTTTTTTGTATCTGTTATGTTTGCTCAGGGTATACACCCCTTTATTTTACAGTGATGCAAAATATATTGGCAAATTTTCCAAATTGGGGAGACCAGCCAGGCAGTTTTGACCTGGAAAACTGAGTAGCAAGCATAGGCTACATGAGGCTACAGACAATGAGGAGGAAGGGTGGATGTCAAAATTGGAAGTGAAGTGCTGTATGTGAAGCGATGTATTATTGATAGCTAAAAGCCAGCTGTAAATATGTTTATAACAGGTACTGATGCTTAACAAAAAAAGACTATGTTTACTTTAAAAAGAACTTTTATTATACAGCTTTTTACTAATAGGTGCAGGTCCCCCTTAACTCACCTTCTTTGCACAATAGCCATTTTCCCAGCAAAATATTTTATACTACAGTATGTTCTGTGTTCTTCCCATAAGGGCACTGCCACACAGCCTGCAGATAAATGCCAACTGAGATTCTAGACCTATGCTACAAAAAAGCTTATTGATGTGCCTGCGCCCAGACCCATTATGTCAGCCTGCGTGCAGGCACACAAAGCAGATTTTGGCTGAAATAAAAGTATTGCTTCATTTTTGCACAGGTTATATATTAGGGAGTTGCCATATTTTTCAAGGTATAATATTGTCATATTATTGTTGACACAAGCTTTGTTGTTTTGCTGTGATTCAGATCCCACATATTTACGTATTTAAATGTCCAGTGATTTTTTTAGATTTTTCAGCCTCGGTTATAATCTCCTCCACTCTCATAGCTAAGTTAGACCTGACCAAGCAACAGTGTTGTAAATGTAAATTAGCTTTTCAGGTAAAGAGTTATTGATCCTGCTATGAGTCTCGTGAGACGGTTGCTCAGCTTCTGAGTATATATAGACTTTCTGCCATATTTACTTCCTGCCATAAAGCAAATGTCATGTGTAATTTTTTATTTTTATTTTTTGGTGCTGGTAGTCTGCTACTCAATCTGACTGTGAGAAGCACCTTAACCACCTACTGCGCTACCATTGGTGATTGCCTCTGGCAGGCGCTGGCGTATAGTAGCAGCAATCAAAACAACTTGTTACTTTTTACCTTTGCCAATTGTTTCACAAATTTCTGACCCAAAAAATTGACAGTGCGTGTGGGGTGGTGCAATTTGTTTTGTCCAGGTGGTAATAAAGTTGTTGCTGAAGGCAATAACCCCGGGAGAAATTAAGGGGGCAGTGGCAATTTAGGCAGTGTGAGTGACAGGGAATGGAGTGATTCTTACAGAGATCTTGGTGAATGAGATGCTGAATAATAAAGTTAAAGTTAGGTGACATATTTAAATCTTCCAAATATTTCATCAAGTACTTTGCATGCAGGCTGAGGTGCTTCCCAGTGATGTCAGTGTCATAGTAAAGTAGCCAGTATTTTAGTGCCCAAAGAGCACCTTTTGTGGATATAACCCTGTCATTCCTGCAAAAATTCAGAGCTGCTGGAGTCCCCTTAATTGTTAAGTCCCATTAGGGAATTGTATTAGCTGAAAGGTGAACTTTAAACTGCAGTATGGATGTTTGTAGGTCTGACAGAAGATGTTTTCACTACAGCTGCGGTCCATACAATGGAAGGAAAACACACAATAGTAGATCATGGGTAGTATTGGTGGAACAGGGTATGATGAAATGAGATGAAAAAAGGGCAGGCAAAAGAGGAGGAAGGGAATGGGATCAAAGAGGGTTACAGAGAATAGGAGAACAGAAAATGAATGGGAGGTGAAGGAAGATAAAATACATGGTGCTAGCGAGACCTGTGGAGATGGAGGCCCTAAGAAAACCTTAAAGCAGGAGAACCATTATTATGAGACTTCATTAGGAACCATGCAGAAGTGCAAGTGTAAAAATCTTCCATCCAGAGCATTTAAAGCGGACGGACCTGCCACCCTAAGAAATTTTGTGGGCACTGTTATTAAGAGAATCTTCAGCAAGGAAAATATACACAGGAGCACTCAGCGATAGACTTGCTGCCGTGCTGCACATGCACCACCCCCGGATGGACGTTGCCTCTCACAATACTAGTCCCAAGCATGGAGTTACAGCCAGTCGATTTAAAAATCAAAAAGTCTTTAATAATATAGTAAAAGCATCAAAGAAACATATTTGGCTCAACCCCACAACATACCCTGCTTGGCTTGACGCACTTCGTGGCCCATAGCCATTTCCTTGGAAGTGACTTTTGTATTTTTAAATCGATTGGCTGTTGCTCCATGCTTGGGACTAGTACTGTTATTAAGAGAAGCCAAAATCCAGGCAATTGCTACACAATTTAATGGTGGGAAGGGTGGGGGAATGTTGGGAGTGCAGAATGGAAAGTGAAAATAATTGCCTGCTCTGCCTCAAGACCTAATGGCAGGGCAGGCAACAATGGACAGCTGAGATTGTTATTCCTTTATCACAGGTATGGATGTTTTAATAACTAAAGTATTTGGGTTTTATGTTTAATTTGAAAAGGACTTTATTACACAGAATTTTCTGGGTGACAGGCCCTCTTTAAGGGAGGAAAAACAATCTTATCAACATTTCTGCTTGGTTCCCAATGAAGAGAATTCAGCAGGTAATTATGGGGCTCTTTTTACACCCGCACAGAATTAAGTAAATCTTACAGCTTTAAGTTACCCTGTTCATGGCCAACTGTAAATTCCTCCTTCCAAAAAAATCACGCACTTTCTATTCACATTCCACTAATTTATAAGGGATGTCTAATCTGTGATCCAGCCTCATCTATAAGGTATTGCATCGTGTAAACAGACACCAGTAGTGTAGTGAGGCAGCACAGAGAAATACTGGAAGTACATTCTGGCAACGAGTCAAAACACAGGATATGTTCTCTTCTCTGAATTAAACTCTGTTTTATGAATAATTTCCATTCATGTGAATAAATGCTTGTGGTAAATACCTTCTTTAAATAGTATAAGGAAACTATAGCAAAAATATAAAGCTGCTTTGTCTGAGGGAGTAACATTCACAAATATATATATTTAAAATTTTCCACAACCAGTCATAGCGTGGGATATGTGGAACTGAGACAGATTGTTTCGTGAAGGAAGACAATGTTTTTTCTATCTGCGCATAAGATTTCATGCTTGCTTGATCCTGGAAATCCTGCATTGAATTTACTCAGTTCACCGCTGAAAGTCACTGAGATATGTGGCACAAAAGACAATTGTATGCACTCATAAATATACTCTACCTTATATTGTATCATTCACACTTAATGTTAAAGGTATTCTGTCATTATTGTTATGGTATACTCTTTATTTCTAAATTATACTCTTTACATAGCAAATAATTCACTCTAACATTTAAAATGGTATTCTTAAACCAATAAATGTATATTTTAAGTTGTAATATTGGTGTGTAGGCGCCATCTCAGTGCATTGTGCCTGAGTCTGAGCTTTCAGAAGGAGCCAGCACTACACATTAGAACTGCTTTCAGGTAACCTATTGTTTCTCCTACTCCCATGTAACTGGAGGAGTCCCAAGTCGGACTTGGATTTCCTACTGCTGAGTGCTATTTTGACATCTACTGGGAGCTGCTATCTTGCTCCCTTCCCATTGTTCTGCTGATTGGCTGCTGGTAGGGGGGTGATGTCTCTCCAACTTGCAGCTCAGCAGTAAAGTGTGACTTAAGTTTATCAGAGCACAGGTCACGTGGCTGTGGCACCCTGGGAAATGAAGAATATGGCTAGCCCCATGTGAAATTTTAAAATGAAATACAAAAAAATTGTGTTTTTGAAAAACAGATTACAATGCAGGATTCTGCTGGGAAAGCTCTTTTAACTCATGTAACTTATGCATAAATGTGGGCAGAATTTTTGTGTTGGACCATAGTAAGGTCATAGAACAAATAAAACTGGCAAAACGATCATAAGAGCAGACGGGTGGGTGAGGGGCAGCAGACTGGCAGAAGTAGGGGCTCATGGGTCCCTCGCCTTCATTGGAAAATTGTGATACCCAAATGAATGTGTGGGCTAAAGGGGGTGTTTTTTTATAAGGGCCAGTTCTAAGCAATTGGAATAATCAATACACTTACATTTCTTTTTAGAATAAAAAAAATTGAGTGGACATCTCCTGTAAGACGAACAGGGTTGTTGCCATATCAAATGGCACAGCAGGCCTATGTCAAAATACTGATAATTGCAGACCATCTTTAGTCTGGGCTTTACTAACCTCTTACTTTTTGTTCAACTTCCACTGCTACTAAAATCAGATAAAATAAAATATGCAGATTAGTGTCACTATGAAAACATCAAGTTTTCTGTTTAAAGTTTATAGGGGGTTGCTTAAGGAACAATTATTATTGGTAATAGTAGTATTCTTCAGTTACAAACATATTCTGCCACGCTGTACTATAAAATGATGACAGATTTATACAGTAGATAATAGAGTTAACTGATTGATCCACTCAAACGATTACTCTCCTGTAATGGAAATGCAGAAAGAAAGGCATTTTTTTTCTTTGGTGTTGAAGATAAAATCCTGTTAGACGAATGGTGCCAGTTTGTGTTCCCTTTCCAAGTGTAAGTACCAAAAAGTAGCATCCTTAGGCTGATAATGGGTGTGAGCCATCCCCTGCTCCCAATATGTTTATCCAATTATGCTGAGTAGTATATCCGAGACCCCTGGGAACCAGGATCATGTGTCTTGCATGTTTTGTTTTCATTTAACTAATTTGCCATCTGCTGGCTCGGAGGCGACCACCTGACACCGCACCAGGCCTGTAGTCCAGATGCACGTGCTTATTTATGTGCTGTGTATGCCGCCTTCTTGCACGCTAAGCTACGAATCCTCTTATCTTGGGATTAAGTGGAGAGAGAAAAACCCTGTCTGTTGCCATTGCCTTTTATCAGTATAGTAATCTTACCAGTAATGTGTGTATGATCATATTAAACCTGCAGATAAATCCTTTACAATCAAAACAAAGAAAATTGCAATATGAAATGATTACGCAGTTGGCAAGGTAGTCAGTGTTGTTTAATGTCTGCCACTCTATACCGCTCATGTGTCGCTGTGTAGATGGGACATCCCCAAGCTGGGATCTGAAAAGGGACAGGCTTGCCAGAAAATGAGTTATCTTTTTGAAGACCAGAGGTGTTCCTGGAGGTAATTTGGTTTCTCCATAGTGGAGCAGAGGCATGGCCTAAAATACCCCAGTTGTCCTGAAGGAAATGTGTTGCCACACGACTGTAGTTTATTTGTAGGAAATAAGGTGTAGGTGAGATTTAAAGTGTGTTCTGAACAAATAATACCAGGGTCGTATTTACCCTTTGCCCTCCAGTATCTTTGTGGGCAGTGTATAAGCAGTGCACCCTGCATGCTCTATCTACCCCCACCCACCACCATTCTCATACCAGATAAACATGTAACTTTTTTTGAAGGCCTGTACGCAGTTTGTAGATGAAGCACTTCCCGGTGTTCTCTTAATGTCTTGGCTCAGGACTTACAGAAAGCTCTGTCTGGAAGTGTGCTATCCATTTTACATTGTGTCTCCAATAGAAACAATGAAAAGAAAAGTATAGCAAACAAAAATTATTGATCCAAAGTAATGTAATGAACAACAAAATCCCAATGACTCTGACATCATAGATCAACAAGGGCTCATTTTTGATCAGTCAATTATTATTTGTTCATAAAGCATAGTATTTACATGCTGAACGGAGGGGGAGATGCTTTAAATGTGAATACTGCAATCATGCATGCTACACAATGCAGATTTTAAAAAAATCTGTTTCCAAATTAAACCCAAATTCTTTTTTTTATTAAACATCTATAACTGGTATATATGTATTTAGGAATTTGCGCTGTCAGCCATATTGCCTGTCCCGCCCCTATGCCTCATAGACATAGAAGCAAGGCAGTCAGTTACTTTTACTTTGCATTCAGCAAGATCGTGCCCCTTGCATTCCCCCTCCCTCCTCACTGTCTAAAATTGTGTAGCCTGAGCTTGGACATGGGTATTATGTCCCCATGCTGGTCCATAAACAAAACTTTGGGGTGATACAAAACTTGCCTTAATAACAGTGTTCACAAAATGGCGGCTGCCTGCTTGCTGTGACTGTAATTTATATAATGCAAGTAAAATTTACTTTGCACAACACAATAGAAAAGGATTTTGAATTACTTAAGGCGCATTGCATGCTCAGGCTCTGACAAACAGGGTTCTATCCCTCCTATCAATGATGCTGGATCATGTTTTAAATCGTTATTTAGGGAAATCGCACACAGGCCATTTTGTCTCCAAAGAAAACGGCAACAAAATGATTGTAATTCTGGCCATTGCCAGCAGTATAAATCATGTGGCAAATGCTCTCACTGTAACCTGTAGGTGTTTACAAGAGCAACCTTTTTTTTAATGACCGAGCCACCGCTGAGCCTGAGAGCTAGTGTCTAGCATAGGGTCACTGCTCCTGGAAATCAGCAACAACTGGAAACTTTGCACAATAAAAATAAACATTATGCCCAGTCCCATTCTATAGTTGTCAAGCAATGTACAGGGTAGAAGTAAGCTTTAGGTAGTCTAGCATAGATGTTGGTAGCATTTTTTATTACTTAAACCTAAATAACTGAGGCCGCCATTCAGTTCCTTGTGAGCAGTGAGGTTGGAGGGAGATGCTTCATAACTTGTGCTATTTCTACAGGCACTTAATGTCCTGTTTAATAAACAGATTTTAACTGAATGCACAGGAAAATAGACTGTTCTGCTTGGCCATCTGCTGCATAACTGGAATATACAAATAATTTCATTCTGGTTTCAGTGACTGCTTTTTGGTATTGGTATGGGTGTATGGTAAAGTAATGGCAAAGCCAAAAGGATTTTCTGAACTCAAAAACAAACCGATGCCTAATAAAAGAAAATGTAAGTATTAACACCTTTCCACAATACATTGGTTAAATCTGAGATTTGTAAATGTAATTGCTATCGAAATCATTATCTGTCCAACTCATGGTATTTTTTTTGCACTGCTCATTCTCACTACTGAAACATTAGCCACCTGATTAACAAACCTGTTGAGATGAAGGCAAGCCATTGTGAGAATTTGAAGAGCAGACATCTGCTACATTGTCTCAGTATCAGAGCTAGCGGAAAGGGACAAATACTGCTTTCAGTTATGTTTACATTTAGAAATAACTTTAAAGAATTGGCGAGAGTGCTATTCTGAGCACTTTTGCAGTTTTAGAAGATATTAAGGCATATGCATACTATAAATATAAATTAATTTTGTTACAATAGCGCCACCAGCTGGCCAGTTTCTGACTGTGATCAGATCTAGAAACTTGTCAGAAAGAAAGAGTGCTGGTCTGATGTCCCTCTGGTTGGGAAAAACATTAGAAACCTCAGATAACTTTTCTCACATCTTTCCTAAACAGAACAACATCAGACCAGCCCTGTTTCTTTCAACTGGCCAGTTCCTTGACTGGATCATGGTTGGAAACTGACCAGCAGGTGGCTCTGTTGTAACAAAATTCATTCATATTAACAGTACATACTTTGATTCTTGAAAAAAATATAATAGATGTAAATTGCAAAAGTTCTTAGAATAGCACTCTCATCAATTTTATATGCCTCAGGAGATTTAATACTTAGCATGAACAGACTCTGCTCTGCAGATACATAGTTGGATTGAAAAAAGACCATCAAGTTTAACCCTTACAAGTGAACCGCAGCGCACACACATAGACTCATACCAACCAATCTATACACTCACATACATAAACTATATACTGTATACCAACATCAATACTAATCGTAGATTTTAGTATGAAAATAGCCGTGGATATTATGCTTGCTCAAGAAATCATCCACTTTTAAACTGTGCCAAATTTCTAATAATGGCGCCCAGAGGCAGCCCCTATTGCCCTACCCCCCTCTACTCCACTCAGGATCGCACATCCATTTAGCTCACATGCAGAGCACTGGGGACAGGACGTGCTGAGGTTTTCCATGTGTCCTGTCCCCAGTTCTCCATATGTGAGCAAAATTTGTGCCGCCCTAGGCCTGGGCCTTTGTGGCCTCACCATTGGTGGCCAATATGTTGCGTATGTACGCTGCGTTGCTTACGTGCGCATTCATGCCACACTTCCACATTCCCCGGTCGATCTGGCCACATCTGTCTTAAAGGCATTAACAGAATCTGCCAACTTCACACAGAAGGGCATTCCATATCCCTATTTCTGTCCATAACTTAACTATATTGGGGCAAGTCAAAAAGAATGTCCACAGGGCTGTCCCAAGGAGGCATGTGGGCACAAGGTATGTTCTGTGGATTATTTGATACTGTATAGGAGTGTAATTGCAGAAGGTAACTATGAATGAGTACCATCATCTGTGTCTAACTGGGGTATGTGATTAGCCCACTTTCAATAAAACACAAAGAGATGACCTCTTTGATTACTGAGTATGGAATATACTGTATATCTGTGACACCATTCCCCTTGCCCCGGGAGCTCTCAGAAGGCATTGAAGTTCTGACATGCCCAGTTTGGGTTGCTATGCATACTGGTTGGTGGCAGCATATTTAAACTAAAATTGATAGAACACAGTTTTAGAGAGACAATACAATGCAGCTAAGGTGTTTAAGTTTGAATCTTGCCCACACCACAGAAAAACGTTGCTTTGTTGAGCTACACAAATAGGATATTGGCACAGAAACCAAAAACGGAAAACTATGCATTTTCATGCTGATATCGGCTCTGTGTGTCTGCAGCGATACAAGGTGCAGCCCAGTGTATGATTGGCCTAAGGGGATTTGTTCTGAAAGGATATATCATATTTAACCGTTTTCATGCAAATTATGTGGTACATTGGCTGTAAGCAAAGTGACAGCCTGTTGATGATGTGGTACATACACTTATATTTTCTTTAACTACGCAAATTGTTCTTTGGAATTTACATCCCTTTTAATAAAGAAATCAGCTACCACGAACTATGTAGTGCATTCAGTAAAAAACCATATTGCTTACATTGCCTTCTTTCTGTCGATGAGAAATGCAAACTTTTGGTGCTAGTTAAAAAACCTATTAAAAAAGCTGGAATTACTGCCATGTTTTGGGGTGGTGGTACCTCCAGGGCTATCCATCGTCAGTAGGCTCACTCACACATAATTTAGCATAAGCAAGAGGAAGGGCAAATGCTGTAAATGCAAAAAGCTTTTTTGGATGCAAGGATCTCTAATGAATGCTATGAATATGTGCAACTTTTGTTTCCATTTTGTTTTCATTTTATTGTGTCCATTTTATTGTGAGCACACTTTGTCTGTTTTCTTAAATACTGTCATCTCTTTGCTACTGCATTAAAAAAATGAGGTGCATAGCTGTCAGCTTTTGGGTTATGACGTAGATTCCTGAATAAATATTGGTCTCTTAAGACAAAGGTTAGGAAACATAAATACTAACTGGTAACTCGTATATTCACATGCGTTTGTTTTATTAGACCTGTGACCATGTGATGCACTGTACAGTGTGGGAAAATGCCTAGCACCAAATAGATCTGTGTAAGCAGCAGTTATTATTTTTGCATGCATATTTAAATGCGCATTCTGGTATCTTTGTGATCCTTTGCTACAATCCTTTCCAAGTTTCAAGTTTATTGTCATATACAAATAGCAATGAAGCATCATTACTGTAATGACATTTTTTTTGACCCGTGTTCCTCCCAACTTTACATAGACAAAAAAAAATACAAATATTAAATATAATAAAAGTGTGCAATAAAGGTACAAGTATTTATTTACAATAAATAAATGCAATGAAATATTTGAAATTGTGCAGTGAGGATTTAAAGTGGCTTTGCTTAAAGTGACACTGCGAAGAGTCCAGTAGTTATGGGGAGGCAGAATGTCAGCAGTTCCGTAGCCTGATGGCTTGTGGGTAGAAACTGTCTCTGTATCTGCTGGTGCGGGTCTGGATGCTCCTGTACCGCCTGCCTGATGGTAGGAGCGTGAAAAGTCTGTGGCTGGGTTGGCTGGGGTGGCTGCAGACTTTCTTGGATTTTTTTTTTTTGGTAAGGTTGCCTTGTGCTCTTATTCAAATTTTTTTTAAACAATTTCTCTGTTTCTCTTTTTCAGTCTTCAAAACCTAAAGTAAGCATTCCACTCTCTGCTATTTTGGAGGTGCGGACCACCATGCCCCTAGAGATGCCAGATAAAGACAACACATTTGTGCTAAAGGTAAGCTGACTTGTCACATCTTTCTGGGCTTGCCATTAATATTTTTTCCCATTTAGTCCTAGCATATTTTTTTTTTTTAACCAACAAGTAAAAAATATACCGTAGATTTTATATAGATTAGAAAAAACAGAATAGAAATAGAATCTATAAGAAAAAACATGACTTTATTCACTTACTAAAATTACAGGGCATGGGACAGGTATACTGGCAGTGTACTGGCTCTGCAGAAGACTGCATAAGTTGCAGACCAGGAAGAGGCAGAACAGAAATGCCAATACATTGAAAATGTAATACAAATATAAAGACCAGACCCAAGTTTACTTAGATTAGGAATCTACATTATATAAGCCCCTCTCCCCAGGTCTCCCACAGTAACAGGTCTGTCTCCCACTGTCAGTAATTTGCACCAGAAACCTAACCCAATTTATTGAAATACTTAGAATAATAACCTGGAGTCCTCAAGATACGGTCTGAAGTAGTGGAGCAGGGAATACTGCAGAGGGAAGGGCATGGTGGAATGGGGGGCAGGCCAGAGGCACGACTGGCAGGGGCAGGCCAAGCTGACTGGGAGCCCTAGGCAACCCCGTTTGGCCACCTGGCCCCTGCACTCTCCCCCTGTCCACTGCATGTGTAGTGATGTTGCTGGTGGGGTCCTGTAGAATGACAAGTGTCGAGGGCAAAAAAGCACAGAGTGGGGTAGGCAGATGTACCTACCTGGCGCCCCCCCCAGGTGCCTCTTCAACCTAATCCTAGTTCCGGCCCTAATGACAGTTATGGCCACGATATACCTGCATCACCTTGGATCCAGTTTGTTATCTCTGGAACAGGTCTATCTATAGCATATACTTGCACATAATGTACTTTTGGGGTGGGCACCAGAAGTGCTAGTAACAAGAGGAAAATATACCAAGTTATATAGGGCTCTAAGAATTTAAACTTCTCCCAGAAACCTCTCCCAACTTTGTGAGGTCCTCTTTCTTGAATATATTTATGAAATGTATTTGTGCTAGTTTTTGGTTACTGGGACTCCAGGGAATGAGCATGCTGATTCTTGGCACCAGCACTGGAACTTTGAATCGCACCTGGGCATTTGTACCATGATGTAAATGGAGAAGCATTCCTGCAACTGTGTGGGAGCACCGCCATTTCCTCACCAAGTCTGAAAGAGACCTTAGAAACCTTCAGGGGGATTTAAGGAAAACAGAAACCACACAGGCTTTTAAACAGAAAACACACTCAATGTACAGGACCAGCAACACTGACAAATGATTCATTTGCATTGACATACTGTTTGTTTCCTTTCTATAATTATACTTACATTTCTTGGAAGTCCTGATTTTCATTGCAGTGGGTTGGCTCATTAGATGTAAAATTGAAAATGTCTTTGATATAAATACAATACCCCCTGCCCGTACAGTCTCAGAAATATGACTCTCCTTTGGGCTCTGGATTATATGTATGTTCTTTTCATGTGCAAAACAAACTCAGCATTTAATTAAGTTCTATTGTACTGTGTTACATTTGTAATATGCAATATGGCGAGCATACAGAATATTTTTTTCTTATAGGTAGAAAACAGTGCAGAGTATATTTTGGAAACGATTGACTCTCTTCAGAAGCACTCGTGGGTAGCTGATATACAGGACTGTATTGATCCTGGGTAAGCTTGGAACTAATTTTATAGAATTTTAACCTCAGCATAAACCCTTCTTCGCAAGACTATTTAGGTCATGCCCAAGTCTAGACCTGCCCATGTAAGGTATGCCCCAAAACCCTACTTTAGTAAAATATCACTTTTTGCATCCACTGTTCACTAAGGTGTGCACACCCTTACTGTCTACATCAGTGATCCTCAACCAGTGGCTCGTGAGCAACATGTTGCTCACCAACCCCTTGGATGTTGCTCTCAGTGCCCCCAAAGCAGGTAGTTATTTTTGAATTCCTGACTTGGCAAGTTTTGGTTGAATAAAAACAAGATTTCCTACCAAATAAAGCCCCTGTAAGGTAATAGTGTGCATAGAGGCTGCCTAATAGCCAATCTTAGCCCTTATTTGGCACCTCCATGAACTTTTATGGTGCTTGTGTTGCTCTCCAAGCCTTTTTACATTTGACTGTGGCTCACGAGTAGGAAAGGTTGGAGATCCCTGGTCTACATGGTTAACGGGAGGGCTGATCAGTGGGGTGTGGCAAGTTATGCATCTGATTGTGCTGACTGTACACATTTGTAAAGGTGAAAGAGTGGAAACAACTGATTTCACAAATATAACTGTTTTTTGAGATATATGAATAAAATTGATCTTGATGAGTTCAATGATTAGGGCTTGTGTGAACATACATTTTGCTTATTGTTTAAATGAAGTTTTTTTTTTGTTTTATTGTTATTTCTTGAGCTAAACAGGGCAAAAGTAAAAATAGAAGCTACTCCATGTTTAGTCCTTGCGAGGCTGATAATTAGATTAGCAATGCACCGATAATTCCCCTGCATAATGGTCTCCTGCTAACAAAACCGTCACAACAAAGGGAGGAAGGGATTGCATACTAGTTATCTAATTCCAAAAAAGCTTAAATTCAAAATGAATACTTCTGCCCTTTAATTAATACTGTAATCTATTTGTGCTTTATTTTTTAATTCTAAGTCACTCTGACCATCACATAATGAATAATTTTAAGAGAATTTTGCTAACTTTTACATTATTCCTTTTTATGTACAGAGATAGTGGGGATGACATAGAACTTTCATCTTGTGAACAGGGAACCTGCTTAGCAGGCCAAGCCTCTTCATGTAGCTGTGAGTTTTTGGCTGATGGTAAGTACTTGTACTCATCTTTTATGTCCCCTCTGAAGTGTATAATGGGCAGCATCTATGTAACTTCTACTCCTCTCAAGAAAATATATGATCTGTGGCATTGTTATAAGTTACTAGCCCCCACCAGAGAACCACTTTAGCACTGACTCCCTCAAATGTTGTGAAAGTTTAATAGTTTTGGACAGGGGCATTTTCGGCCCCTTAGGGGCCCGAGCTGGCTCCGCTGATGGCGCCTTGCCAACCAACGCTTACCTTTACAGCTCCAGAATTGGTCCGGGGGGGGCACATCGCTAGTGTAGATAGCGGAATTGCGATCTCTACACTAGCAGGGCCAAATTAACATTTTAAAAACTGAAAATTCGGCTCTTAAAGTTACCAGGAGCGGCTAAGGCAAGTTTTTCGACTCGCCTCATGGTAGAAGCGCCCCTGGTTTTGGAGATATAAGTTGGAAAATTTGTCAAGGTGTCTACTGAGCCTTTTGTACTCCTAGACCCTTAATCAGCCACAGGATCTGCTACCCTGTTTTTTATACCATAGATCAGTGATCCCCAACCAGTGGCTCAGGGGCAATATGTTGCTCACCAACCCCTTGGATGTTGCTCTCAGTGCCCGCTCAGTGAGTTCCTGACTTGGTGGCAAGTTTTGGTTGAATAGAAACAAGATTTCCTACCAAATAAAGCCTCCTGTAAGCTGATAGTGTGCATAGAGGCTGCCTAATAGCCAATTTTAACCATTATTTGACACCTCCATGAACTTTTA
Organism: Xenopus tropicalis; assembly: GCF_000004195.4. NCBI lineage: Eukaryota > Metazoa > Chordata > Amphibia > Anura > Pipidae > Xenopus > Xenopus tropicalis. Next base: position 46,243,849 of record NC_030678.2, on the reverse strand, counting down.
TGATGCTTGTGTTGCTCTCCAAGTCTTTTTACATTTGATTGTGGCTCACGAGTAAGAAAGGTGGCGACCCCTGCCATAAAGTGTGGGCTACAATTAAGGCCAATATGGTAACTTTACATACTAGTTCAACTTGTGCTTTTCCCCATATGGTGATTTGGTAAGATCGAAGTGATTTAATAGACAGATATTGTGGAGAATTAGGATGTCAGTGAAAGCCCCTGGCAATAAATATCATGTACCCACATCTGCATGGGTTGGAAAAGTAGGTATTTCTTAGGAAAATCAAAGAGTCCACAGCAAAAATGTACATCACTGTATATCACTGCTTGCAACTTGTTATAGCCTTCATGGAATATATACCTATTTTCAGTTAATAAGGTTTGTGTTGAATGTATTGTGTTGAACATATTGTTATAATTAAGATTTGCATTAGGTCTTCCTTATCTATAAGTCTAAATGTGGCCATCTAGGTACAATAACAATCTTTCCAGTGACCATTGGTTGCAGGAAAGATCTTTCATCCACTCCACTAATGTTAAGAGCTGAACTGTCAGATATGCAGGTAGAAACTATAGAATGCTTCCCCTATCTGATGATTCAGCATTAACCTACTGCCGATGTTGCCCAATCAAAATTTTCCACCCTGGCCAAGCCACTGTGCAACTCTGTAACTCTGTGTTAAGAAGACACACAGGGAGGTACAGGAAGCAGGTCCCTTATTTCCAATACTATGGATATGTTATTCAAATAATGGACAGAATATTGTTTGCTTACGTTAAACACAGGTGTCTATTGCTCCTCTAAAATAAAACAATATATATTCCTTGAGAGTCCAAAAAAGCAGTCTGAGCGGTCAGCATTGTTGTAAATGTAATCATTCCAATATCCCTATAGATTCTTACAAAAAAGAAAAGGCATCTGTTTATTTTCAACCATTTCTATGTGCAACAATATACATGCATATTCTCATAGTTTCCAGATGAAGTGCTACTTTAGTGACTAGTCAGTTCTGACTTCAATCAGAATAATTTCTCAAAAAATCTCAATAATCCTCTCATTAGGATCTTTCCGACCTCTGGAGACATGTGCTACAGATTTTCCTGGCGCGTCTGCAGTTCCACCTCATCCAACTTGTGCACCACCCCAGCCCAGAAACAGAGATATGTCTTCTGCAGAACATCTCATACACGTCCCACTTGAACATTTTCTACAGACTTTGGAGCCCCCCACTTCTAACCACTTACCAGGTACCTTAGAAAAAAAACATTTATAGTCTTATATTCAATTAACTGGCTTGTTGTACTGATTTCTGCCAGTCTCTCTGTTTGGAATATCGTGACAACCATATAAGAGCTGCTTATGGGAGAAATTCATATTGGGTCGTCCTCTCTTGTAATAAGTTGATGGAAAGTATTGGGTATAGTTTTCTAAAGGGAAGTTTATCTGACACTGTATCACACATGTCATAAAGGCATTTGTTTTAGTTTTATCTCCTAGCTAGAAAAGCAGGTATATATCTCTTTTTTACTTTCCTGTAGCAAAAGGTTTGTGCTGGAAAGTAAGAGCATGAACCTCCTGTTTATACACTTGTACATGTTGACCGTTTGTATGCTGCAATAAAACAATTTAATCTCTGAAAAAAAGTCCCCCATGTGACAGTGCCTTTAATACATTTGGAGAAATGTAATAAAAGTCATAAACGGAAAAAAATGTGCATTGTGAATTTTAATTGCGCATTGCAAACTTAAGGCGTGCTTGAAGGTGGCGTAATCTTTTGGTGCAAACGTAACCACTTTTTCATTAAGAAGTTTTATTACATACAATGCGCACTGTCACCAACAATAAAATGTGCAAACTTTCTTCCACTGTCAGAAGTGGTCATTAAACTATTTCCGGGTTCGCAAAGCCCATATTAAATTCGCGCAAAGGAAAATTTGTTCGCGCAGAGGCATACATTTTCGTATTGTGAATGCTTTTCCCATTATCAACTTTTATTACATTCCCCCCATTATGTTCTGAAAAAGAGAAATTTATAAATACTTGGTTTTCTTTTCCTGGCTATCACTTAGGGTATTATAGACAAGCATGGCTATAGCCACCAGATGAGCTTACAGAGCTCAGTGATAAAACTTTATATATTTTCAACACTTTTGTAACTACAAGTGAAAAGTGTTGGGTATTCTGCTAAATGGAATGGGCAGGAAAAAAAATCACAGTGCTGTAAAAATACATTATTTTCTCTGGCCAAAAGTGGCCAGTATAAACACACTGAATAAGTACCCAAGATATCAAGATAAAGAGGAAAGTAAAACAACTCAACAAAAACACAACAGCATTAATGATAAAGTTATGATGCTCTCGTCCTTACCTAGGTTTTTCCAGGCACAAATACAAGGGCAAAAGGGATGCAAATTGATGCACCTTAGTGCTCAGTTTCAAAGCATTTTGTGCCTGGCCCATAGCTTCCATATAGCGCAAGGTGCAAAACTCAGCGCTGTGGCAGAGGTGTAGCCTTGTACTCACTGCTTGCCATAGGCTTCTTGTGCAATAACTTGCATATCTGAGTGAAGTGCAAGCTAGGTGGTGTCCAAGGGGATGTCTCCATGCTACCTCCAGCCTGGCTTCATGAATACAGCACTGCCATTGTGCAATTCTAAGACCTACTTGAATGTGGTGCATTTGAAGATTTTTCAGTAAAAAGTGTTTATTTTTTTAAAATTAGTTTTGTTTATTACATTGCCCAAACAGAGTTTCTTTATCTCCATCTCAATATATTGCTCTGTTGAATTTTTCTTGAGCATTATCTGTAGAGCTGTCTTTCTAGTCTTACTTCTTACTGAAATCTATGCAGACTTAGAACAAGGGAGGTTTTTCCAGGGAATCAGAAAGAAATACATAGGTGACTCTTGTATATTTAAAAATTGCAGTGATCTAGCTTTTTATTAAATCTTACATATATTGATTTATCATTTTAATATATATTTTTACGATATTGCATTGACAGAATAATCCTTGTTAATCTATATTTCAAGGTGAGGAAGGCGAGGAGGAAATTGAGATAAATCTCTCTGATTTCCCTTGGTTCCATGGAACACTGTCACGGATCAGAGCTGCTCAGCTAGTACTTTCTGGTGGAACTCGGAGTCATGGACTTTTTGTTATTCGTCAAAGTGAGACACGTCCTGGAGAATATGTACTGACCTTCAACTTTCAAGGGAAAGCTAAGGCAAGTATTAATGTAATTCCTCAATAAAATGGTCTAATAGTATCTATATATAATATATATATATATATATTGTCTTGGCCAAAAACCTTAGCTTAGCATGCAACAAGAAACAAAGGAACATTGACAGATAAATAATGTGGCAAATGTGCTGGGTATCCACTTAAAGATATATATATATATATATTCTATTTTGCATTACAGCACCTGCGGTTGTCTTTAAATGAAACGGGCCAGTGCCATGTGCAGCATCTCTGGTTTCAGACCATATTTGACATGCTTAAGCACTTTCATTCACATCCGATCCCACTGGAATCTGGAGGATCTGCTGACATTACCCTGCGCAGCTTTGTTGTAGCCCAGCGCCAATTATCAGGTGAGACGTTACTTTTATTATTAGTTACTATCTATTACCTGACCTTTTTTATATATGCCTACCAGATTTTACATATATTATGTGTATAAAATTATGCTAGATTAGTAAATGGTTCCTTTCTAAGCAATATACAGTTTTTAAACCTAATTTATTCATTGAATGCATATAAATTCTGGGTCCCATCTTCTGAAGAAGAAAAGTTTTTTCAAGCAATACTACAGCTCCCAACATGCATTAACCCTTGATAATATGTTGGAGTAGGCTTAAAATTGTAAAATTAACTGTGTAGTCCATTGTGAGAAGCAACAATGGTGTTAAAGTACTCTTTATGTTGGAGCTTTGGCACACAGTAGAAGACCCTGCGTTTGATCATTTTCTGTGTTACGCCATATTTATTATTATATTCCATTAATAATAAAATCCCAAAGGACTATGGACTTAAGGAAAAATATAGATTATATGTGAAATACCCCTTAGATATATTGCTCTTGCTTCTACCTTTCTCCTTTACAGTCCAACATCTGTTATACTTAATCAGTCATGGTACCCAGATTTTTACTTGGTGCTCTCCAATCCATTCCTGGAAGCTTTTATTTTGGTTACCTGCCTTAAAGGCAGGCCTGAACTTGCAATCCATGGGGTCCAGGTGAGGTTGCACCCACTGCTCCCCCGGTAGTTACACCACTGCTAGTTTCTTTACACTGTGATCGAAGCAGCATGGGTCAGAATGACAAGAGTATGGCTGGTTTATATGAATTTCAGGATTTTCATTAACTTTTGTAGTTGCCCAGTGTTGGACTGGCCCATCAGGGTACCAGGAAAACTCCCGGCGGGCCCAGGTGTTAGTGGGCCCTTCTGCTCCAAACCATTTGGCCTATTTATGCTCATTCCCCATTTCTGTTTGGAAACAAAGAGGAGAAACAGATGGAAGGATAGATTTTTGTATGAAAATAAAGACTAGGACAATAAAGAGTTTAAGTGAGGAGAGGAGGAAAAATTATTTCGAATGTGGGCCCATGACCTAAAGTTTTCTGGTGGGTCCCTGCCATCCCGGTCCGACACTGTAGTTGCCCATAGACTTCACATGCAGCTCAGAATATAATGATACTGTACAGAGAGTCTGGGTTATTTTTGTTGTACCCAGCAGGATGGAAATTATGCATGCTCTGTATATGCTTGTTCATACACTATGCATGACATCTTAGTGGGAATAGTCAAGGGACAGAGTCAGCCTCTTACACAAGAGCCCATTGATCTCTACATGGAATCTCTAATGCTTTTAACTTTCCCTGTATTCCTTCTTTGTCACATTGATCATTTTCTTTGATTTCTTTGACCTTCATTCTGACTGGTCTCTTGTTTCATAAAGGCTGGTTTTCAAGCACTTCCAATTATCTATGAAAATAAATCAACCAACAAAAACCACTGAGTTTTCAAAATGTATCTTTAGGTCTGATGATGTTTTAGGGTTACTTACCTAATAACAAGTTTACAAATATATGGTATTATTGCTGTATCTGCCATTATGCAAGGATTCATTGCAAAACATATGTCCTTCATACTACCCCGTGCCACATTCCCTGTTTTTGATGCCCCAGGGCAACAGCACCACAATCTGGGAAACTCTGACCTGGCACCAGTTGGCCATGACACACAAATCTGGTTTGTTACTCTGACCAGACTACATTCAACCTACTGTATATACTCGAGTATAAGCCTAGTTTTTCAGCACCCAAAATGTGCTGAAAAAGTCACCCTCGGCTTATACTTGAGTCGGGTGCCATAGGTCCCTCCAGACTAGCACACTCTGTCTTTTGTGTGAAAATTAGCCCACCCGCAACCAGACCCTCCAGTGCCCTGGCCTGCTCCCAAATGCATCTTCATCTACCATCCTCATCTGTCCCATTCTGCACTAGACACTGCACTTTATATTCTATATAAACTATATATAGTTTTGAAGGATTTTAACTCTTTGTGTTTTAGCTGGGTTGCTGATTGTGCTAAGGGGGTAGTACTCTTAAGGTATCATTGTTGATACCATGTTGTTTTTGTTGACCCTCTTCTCCACTTACAGAGCTAGTTTACGGTTTTTCTTTGAAATAAATATTAAAAAACATATACCCCACTGGTGCCTCATTTAATGTAATTTTATTGGTATTTATTTTGATTATTGAAACTTACCAGAAGCTGCTGCATTTCCCACCCTAGGCTTATACTCAAGTTAATAAGTTTTTCCAGTTTTCTTAGGTAAAAATAGGTACCTCGGCTTATTTTCGAATTGGCTTATACTTGAGTATATACGGTAATTAACTTTCATGGAGCCTAAGTTTATATTTTCATATGCTGTACTATTCTCTGAACTCCTGGCTACAAAATTGCAGTAGTCAGCTGTTCTGCAGCTAAAGGTGGCCATACACATGCCGATTTCACCTGCCGATTGAGGTTCTTCACACTGATTTGACAGCTTATCTGCCCATGTATGGGCCTATATGACCGATATCTGGCCTAAAATTGGCCAGATCTTTATCAGTCAGGTTTGAATTTCCCGTCGGATTGGGGACCGCATCGGCTCGTTAATGCTGTACTTGGCCTGACGACCCATATATCTGCCGTTTTAATTCAACTGTTTGACCCTAGGATGGCGACCTCACCAAACAAGAGGATCAGCACAGTGTATGGACACCTTAAGACACTAGTTCCCACAATCCCTTGCACACTTTATTAATTCACCTTCATTACTTGCAGTGTATGCAAAGTGTTGGAGGATTTGGAGTCTTGGCTGGAGGAGAGTTGACTACTGCTATATTGTTTCAGTGGTACATGTAGTTAGAACCAGCTTCACAGAGAATAGCAAAGGGCAGATAGATACTGATTTCAATAGAAAATACATTTACAGATAGCTTCAAAGTTATTGGAAATGATCTTTGATTAAAATAAAATGTGCCTTTATGACGCTAAATGTCATATCTGGGTTTTATACCTTATTACATTTCAGCCAGAACATTCTTTTTAACAGAAACCCTACGTTTTGCAATATATGTGCCAACTATAATTATATAAACAGTCAATCAAGCAAAAAACAATATGCTTAAGCAAAAAGAATTAGTTATAAACAAGTTTGTTTATGCAACTAAATCATTAGTTTGCAAAATGATGAGCACCTTTATCAGAAAAAATGCTTATTTACACAATAAACTTCACAATCAGTAAAAGGAACAGTAGAAGGATGTGGTTTTGTATTCTACATAATCATCAGAAAATCTGTCAATTACCTCTTTAATAGCAGGCCCAGGTTTTCTTAAATTCTAAGAGGACATTTAAGCAGTATTTAATTACTGTATAGAGGTGCTTGACCTATTTATGGTCCATTAACCCTTTCTATGACAAAAACAAGTCTGTGAAAGAAAAAAAAAAACATTTTGTGCTGAGAAAAGACAGTCTGTAACAGCAGTGAGTGCTCCAACTAAAGACACATAATTTGATAAGGGTTTATTTTTGCCATAGTGTGGTCCAGGTATAGGACCTGTTATCCAGAATGCTCGGGACCATGGGTATTCCGGATAAGGGGTCTTTCCGCAATTTGGATCTCCATACCTTAAGTCTACTAAAAAATCAATAAAACATTAATTAAACCCATTAGGATTGTTTTGCATCCAATAAGGATTATTTATATCTTAGTTGGGATCAATTACAAGGTACTGTTTTATTTCTACAGAGAAAAAGGAAATCAGTTTAAAATTCTGAATTATTTGATTAAAATGGAGTCTATGGGAGACAGGCTTTCCGTAATTCGGAGCTTTCTGGATAATGGGTTTCCGGATAAGGGATCCCATACCTGTATTACAGTCAGGCACATTAAATAAACCATGTATTACACTGGTAATCTATGACTTGAAATGCACTCTTTGCTTGAATGCAGTGTTAGAACAAAACTGACAAACCTGGGACTCTCGCTGCATTTTTGTGTAGAAATATTAATGCAATCCTGGTATAACATGAAATACTTGTGTGAGATGCAGAGTTAGAACCAGCCAACAACTTAGTAGGAGCTTGAGACTATTCACAAGACTAATCATACCTGTAACCAGTTCAATAAACACCCAGTTATGCAGATAAAGATTTTCAGTTTCAACAAGATGCCAATAATTCTCATTTTCTTTCAGCAGATCCTGCACCTCCCCAAAACGTGAGTGTCCAGCAACAAAACTGTAGGACTGAAACTCAATCTCAACACTACTTTACCAGTTCTGGGGCAAGTAACATGCAGCCAGTGTCTCCCCCCGAGAGCTCTGCCTCAGCCCCAGCCCCTCACCCAGCATACCACCGAGTAGAAGGCACCCTCGGCACCCGGAGCCGTAGCAACAGTGCAGAACTTTTGCTAGAATCACCCAATGGGAGCACAGAAGATTACCATGAAAGTGATGGGTCTCGAAGTAGAACTAGGGCTGTTGAGAACCAGTATTCTTTTTACTAAATCATTTGGAATTAAACCAGAGCACTACTACTACATCTTCCTTCACTCACACTGTATGGCCTGTATTTACTAAGTGGTGCTAGTCTTTAAGCAAGCCACCAGAATCAGGGGACATTGGCATGTCTTACTGAGTAGCACACCTTAGAACCTACCTACTGTTATTATTCGTGCGTTCAATTTTTTTTTTTTCCTTATGTAGCCTCTCCACATCTTGAAAGTATTGGTGCATCTGATTTCATATCACATGCAGTAGTAAATGGTTTCTTAGCTGTGATACAACCCTATATCTTCCAGAAGATATTATTTACAGATACTATCAGTAGGCATATTCCTAAATCCAATTGCATCCATTTTACTAACAATCTAAGACCGTTAGTACATATCACCTGAGCAATTTCCAGGTGGACATGAGGGTAAAACACATTCTGAGTTGTTGCACCCCATACATTTCAATGGCAATCATTTAGACACACAGGTTCACTTGTAGATAGGTGTTGGAATCCGCACCCCCCCCCAACCCCCAAAAAAAAGCTTTACCCCACCTGTTTTAGTTAGATCCAGTGCCTGTTTCATTGCAGAGGATCCCCCACACTTCTGGCCTCACCAGCACCCAAAAAATATCTTTCATATCTGCTTCACTTGTAGGTCAGGAAAAAGTTGCTTAAAAAGTTTAACTTGCATCCAGAAAAATAGGTGTTATTGCCCCAAAATGCCACTATTAGTATTGGGCTAGTTTTGCCAGTCTAAGCACAATGTTGAAGCCAGTTTTACACCGGCCTTGTTACCCATAGAATTTTCTTTAAAAGAAAACACTTGATTAGTTGCTATTTGTTAGTAGACCCACTGCCAGCTTCATTACATTACACCAAAAATGTCTTAAAATAGCTTCCATTGTTTACAAGAAGCTCAGCATTGCTGAAAAGCGGTATCTGCATCATGGAAGAACTGGTGCTACTCATGCTATACTCAGGCAACACTAACCCTTGTGCAAACCTGCCTGTAGACAGAAATAAGACCATAGCATGAAAAAACTCACTTGGCATCCACTTCTACAAGAAATGTAATGTGGTCTTTAAAGGGGGAGGTCATGGAACAATGTAATTAAAGGCAACAATGATGACAATAACTGATATTTATCAGTTTTTAAATTACCTGTGTGTGTTTAATGAGTTACATTTCTCCTCTCCCCCTCTTTTACCTGACATATAAAAGGACACTTGATTACTAGATTAACCAATATAGGGTGGCTAGATTAATTAGTTTAAAATATATATACAATTATATGGTTTTCTTCTATTTGTTCTCCAGCTTTCTATTCAAACAGATAGCGATTGGAATGACACATTGGGGATGGGAAGATAGCAAATAAATTATTTCAGTACCCTACCCCAAAGAAAATTTCTATGTGGTAAAATACAATGAAAAATCATTTTTATGTGAACTTCTCCTTTAAACAGCAGTGCTGATGTCTCGGCTAGAGTGTGCGCACACTCTCTTTCTCTCTGTCTCTTTGTGATGTCAGACAGCAGGCAAGTACCTTTGATGTAAAAACTCAGAAAACTGCTAAGTTGAGTCTCACTGACAGACATTTTCTCTGAAGGGCCAATAATCCTTGATCCACGAGGACAGCGGGATTATTGTTCCATACATCTCCTGATGGTTAGGCAGTATACTGTTGGTTCTGCTATGTGATCAGTTGGTACACTTGTGCCTAGTCCCTGTGTTCTATGGCATTCTATAAAACATTTTCCCATAACAGCAACCTGAAGCTTTACGGTTACCTTTTATTTTTACCCGAGAGGGCAAAACACAACGACCATTTTTTCTGAGATCTTAAATGTCACTGTTACCAGTAACATGTTCTTAAGGGGTTTAAATTGTATGGGCTCTCAAGATTTCTGGGAACTAGATGTTCTACCTTCTTTTACTATCCATTTTGAGGCCAAGGATGCTGGGAGTTGCAGTCAGTGGCAGCTACAGGGCAAGAAGCCTGCCATCCCTGCAAATTCAAGATGCAACAAAATGCAGTTTCAAAAATAATACTTTTTTTTTTTTTTTTTTTTAAAGAAATTTGTTTTCTATGTAGACCAGTTGTATAAATTAACTTTTGTTGTAGTATAATTAAGTAATTTAAAAACTGCCAAAATACACTCCTGTAAAGCATAATGTTCATATGTTTTGGTAATGATTTAGTAGTGATTTTTTGATATTTGTATGATTTATTCCCTTTTACCACATAGTTCTTCTTAAATATCGTAGTAGAGTCTTTAATAAAATATGTATAATTATATCTCTCCTGTGTGTGCTTTTGTGGTATTTACATTGCTTTATATGCATATCAGCAATACTACTTAGCAGAATATGTTCTGCCTTATAGAGACAGATTCATTTCAAGGTTTCGTTGCAGAGCCTATGCAAGACAACAAAATTGTTTATTTAAATGGTGGATCTTTAAAAGAGATTCTAGTAGAATCCCTAAATCTTCTAGAAGGCCTTTTGTTCCTTTTAAATTATATTCACTTATGTGAACATTATAACGAGGTTGGGGTTATTCTCTCTGGAAAAGAGGCGCTTGCGAGGGGACATGATTACTCTGTACAAGTACATTAGAGGGGATTATAGGCAGTTGGGGGATGTTCTTTTTTCCCATAAAAACAATCAACGCACCAGAGGTCACCCCTATAGATTAGAGGAACGGAGCTTCCATTTGAAGCAGCGCAGGTGGTTTTCACGGTGAGGGCAGTGAGGCTGTGGAATGCCCTTCCTAGAGATGTGGTAATGGCAGATTCTGTTAATGCCTTTAAGAGGGACCTGGATGAGTTCTTGAACAAGCAGAATATCCAAGGCTATTGTGATACTAATATCTACAGTTAGTATTAGTAGTTGTATATATAGTTTATGTATGTGAGTGTATGGATTGGTAAGTATAGGTTGTGTGTGGTGGGTTTACTTGGATGGGTTGAACTTGATGGACTCTGGTCTTTTTTCAACCCTATGTAACTATGTAACGTAGTGTAAGTGCAAATTAAAGGAGAAGGAAAGGTACAATCACTGGGGGTGCCAAATGTCAGGCACCTTTCAGTGATTGTAATAATTTACCCGATACCCCAGACCAGTGATTCTGTTAGCAGAAAACTGCACCGGCCTGGGGTATCTCTTCCTTCCATCTTTTTTTTTACAATTCTGGGGCCGACGCATGTGCAGTAGAGTGAAAAAGCTAGCTTTTTTTGTTGAAGTTCAGCTTTTCACTCTAATGCATATGCGTAAGCTGTGCAAAGAAATATGTGTACACTCTGGCCACTACAGTTTTCTGCTCACAGGAGCACTGGCCCGGGGATCAGGTAAGTGATTACAATCACCCCCCAGGTAAAAAGGAGAGAGCAAAAAAAGAGCGAAGAGGCTTGCTGTATAGACAACAGTGATAAAAAAATCATCAAGAATACCATAAAGCATATTAGATATCCTATGGATCTATGGTCACGGTTGAGTCAGCTGTCCAAGGGCTCCAAACCCTTTTAAATGTATCTGGGCAGGCTCTGCTTATATAAGTGGGCTTGTATAGGGGTAACATTATTTATCATTCTTTTCCAGTTTGCCAGAGTAGGGGAGGTGGGTAATCTTCAGTACTATTATCTTTCAAGTATAAAAGAATAATACTTTCAGGAGAATGAGTGGCACCTTTTACCACTCATCTCATCATTAACCATGTTTTTTTCCTCTCCAATAGTTGTCTAACAGTTCATGAAAGCTGAATGCTTTCATCCACAAGGTGGCAGCAAAAGCTAGGTTATTGAGACGAACGGGAGGATAGAAAACTGAAAAACATGTTTTGATTTACCAGAATGACTGCATATAATGGACCCCAACAACATCACGGTGACAGAGACAGTCTGACTGAAGAATCTTGTAAATGTAAAAATTGTGAACTGTGAAGCTAGTAGTCAAGCCAGAAAATAAACTATGAACACTTATGTAATAGAATATGACAGGGCTAGATAACATGTCCTTCCTATTGTTGCTGAACTAGTGGGATGCTGGAAGTAGTAGTTAAATATTTAGAGGACTCATTTGAATATGTATGAATTCCTAATAAAAACTGTTATTACTTAAAATTATTTATTATTCATTTTGACCCCAGGGTAAAATGACAAAATATAATGTGCCCAACAGGGAACATGGAGGGAAACAAGGAGACATGGAACCTGTGGCCTTGGGCAAGCTGCTACATCATCATGTACCTTGGGCCAAATTTTTAAGCTGTACACTCCACAGGAAAGGACCATTTGTGCCTAAAAATGTAAGATTTCAGTGTACTCCACTGTGTGTTAGAGAAGAGGTAGAAATGCAGATCAGTAATATGCAAGTTTGGCTTTTATATGCATAGATTTATTACGTAATAAAACGTATACATTCATTAAAATCAATATGCTGCCAGAGACATTAAAGCAGTGGTTTTCAGTTATTCATTGAGGATTAACATTTGAGCATGGCCCCTATTCATCCCAAACTTCGCTCTGACAGTCCTTCAAGATGGGTTTCTAGAAGTATATTGTAAATAAGTCCCCAACTGCAGTTTGGAAGCAAATACATTAGAGGGGCATTCTCTCTTTTATTATAAAGAATTCCCCTCATCGCCAGTGAGAAGCACAACATAAGTTAGCATTCAAGTAAGAACAGTACATGAAATGGCATCTCAATGAGCAGAGGTAGCACTGAGTTGGTAGGGAATGATATTGGTTTGCTTCTGATAAAAGATATTTGGAAAGGCTCAATATAATGCAAATGCAGCCCCATGATAACTGCCTACTTTACAATGAACCACAGGCAGGGTCAGAACAAGGGGTAGGCAAAAGAGGCACCTGCCTAGAGCGCAATGATGGGGGGGTGGTGCCAAGCAGGTAACCTCTACTGCCTACACCTAACCCACACTCCCTTGTCATTGCCCCCATCACTTGTCATTACGCAGCAAGGGCAATGACTCCCTCCCCCGCAACAGCATAGTGCATGCATTCACATACGCATGGGATGTGGCCGACTGGGTTGCCTAGGGTGCCCGGTCGGCTTGACTCACCCCTGATAAAATGTAGCACAATAGTAAACTGAGGCCCCTGCACTCCATTTTGGAGCACAGGGACCTGCAGACTGCTCTTTGATGTAGTGCAGCCCGCGTTAGATTCAAAAGGGGTGGCCGGGGGAGGAAATCAGGCGTCATTCTAAGGCGCAAGGTAAGAGCGGCAGTACAAGCAGTCTGCATTCGGGCTGGGCTGTGTATTCCCATCACTGTGTACTTCATCGAGCATCAGATTTTTTTTTATCCGGGGCTTAGTGCAGAACGTAGTATCAAGGGGGCGCAAGTGCTCTGTAGATGAGCACTAAGTCCCTTATAGTGATCTTACAACCCCCGGGGTCTTAAATGACCCCTATAATTCTGCCACATTCTGCACACAGGGAGATAAGTTGCCCACTGTTAAATTTATGCTTTAGAAGTTGATGTCAGACAGAAAGCAGGGCAAAGTTCAGACAGGCTGAAGACAAATATAAATAAATATAAAAAAACAAGCACTGACTGCTGGGATATTGGTGACACTGGACTGTAATGGGGGTCCAGGGGAGGAACAGAGGGTTTGTTAAAGGGATATTGACATAAATAAAAGTATCACTACCCCTTTAATTAACAAAATACCATTACATATTCATATTTGCTGCTCTGAAATATAATTGTCTTAAGAGAAAATGTCAGGCACTTTGGCACTATAGACATCTTAATTAAAATAAAAATTATTTGTTTTATAAATAATATAAAGAGGGGCAGATTAATCACCTGTTTTCTGTTGGCCAAACTGATTGCAGGAAAGGAAAAGTGTCTTTTTTTGCCATAAATAAAATGTTTGCCAGGTTTAAGGTGGTAAGTTTTTCATTCTTTGCCAAAACCCACTCATGAGGAAAAAATACTTTGTTTTAAAACATCATTGGGAAAAAAATAAAAGCAATTAATTGCAGAAAAAGTGATATTAGGAAGTCACTTTTCTGCATTGTGCCCAACAACAAACATCATACATCTTGGGAGGAGGTTAATTGTGGAGATCAAGACTGAATAGTGTATATATTCACCATGTTTTCTAGTTAATTGGTGCACAAATATTGCCCAAACACCAGCAGAACCTGGTTATCAGATCAGACACTCATGACAGTTACTAGCCTTTGGCTAGGTGGTGCACTAGCCAAATATTGATTGAACTGGAAATAAAATCCAATCAGCCAAAGAACACATGGGGCACAAAGTTAATTTCCCAAGATGAGAATTCTGAATTTTCAATGATCCAGTGACTGCAATGATTCAATATGTCCAAAAGGCTAATCAATCATATTAAAGAAATTCCGACAACCATATGAATGGGCAGATTGAAAATGTATCCATATCAACAGAGCCACCGCCTGATCAGCCATATATGCTTATGTTAAAAATGTATAATTTCAATGTAAATGTTATGACAAAGCCCCAGTGAAACAACTGAATGCAAATAGCATAAAACATTTAGACAACAATTCCCAGTTTATATTGGTTTCCCCTGGAAGCTAAGAGCTATATTCACTAACATTTCCCCGAGTTTTTCTTTCTTTCCACCCAAGCTGAACTCTTTTGACAGTTCCCTAAAAGTGCTACAAACTCGCCGGTGCTCTATGTTTTCACGATGAATGGCATGTTTCCATTTGTATCGGGCATCTCCGTATAAAACCACCAAAGACCTTCGTGGTAAACGTATGGCTACTTCCACATCGCAGTAGGGAACATGCTTGGCCTGAGATTTACTATATCCTGGATTCTGTGTATGGTTCATATCACTAGCATTGTTACCATCTGAACTGGTTGAATTTAGTTCCGATCCTTCCTGTAGAACCGGCATCAGTTGAAGGCTACTTACATCATCGCTTGTCATGGTGAACACAGTATCAGAAAGAAGATTTAGGCTAACCAGACGTTCACCCCAAAGCCAAGAGTCATCAAAGTGTGGATCAATGGACGAGCCTCTCTCTGAATGGTAATCCAGATTGCACTGTTCAACAGGCAGGAATCCTTCAAGGACAGTGTGCTGCTTCATCCTTTCCCAAATCACTTGGCTAACATTAGGAAGACCTGAGAAATTACCAACTCTTAGCTTCTGTTTCTTGAAGTTCACCTTTGGACCAAAGTCCTTTAAGCAGAAGAATACAGATAATGCAATTAAAAGTAATTTATTTCTGAATTATCAGAAAATTGATTCCACAGCTCTAATGGATGATGGGGCTCGTGTGCTAAAAGTGGCCACATTTGCATTAGTGCATTAATCTATAGCACCCAATCATCAGTTTACTTCGTATAGAAAAAAAGCAAATCTGCTAAAATCTGTAAAATCAAACAACGTCCAGTATGTGCAAAATATTTTACCTGCTTCCTTCGTCCAGACTGCGAAAGCCGCCACTCTTCTTGATCCATAAAATTTACCAAGTGTTGTTCCTCATCCTCCGTCACAAAGTCTTGTATCAGATACACACCTGGGAAATGAAACCAGCAGCCATCAAGTCCCTTTGCTATGCCTTCTAATGGACTGTATATGAAAGGTAATTTCTGCAGAATAAACAAAATATGTTAAGAGGTAACAATAACTCAGTGGTTAATTTTGCCTTAATATCCATTTGTTTCCCATGAATAAAATATGAAGGTGTATATTACATGGTCATACAGCTGATGCAGCAAATATGGCAATATCTACTCATACATATCAACAGAAGACCAAACAGAAACAAACTATCAGAAAGTTATATGCCCACAGCAAGCCTTGTATGCTGCTTAAATAGCATAAAGTACATTAAATATAAACTCTAAAGCATATGGCAGTGATGCCAGTGATCATTTGCCTGTGTCTGTATGACCTGCTATATTTACCAAGGAGCTCAGCATTTCCCCAGTAATCAATAAGAACAGTATCTGCCAGAATCTATAGAAGTGCTATCCATGGCTGATTTGGAGACCAATGGAATATGTTTTTTTTTATGAATGCAAGGTCTCCCATAACATTTGCTTGGAAAAGTGACGTATATCAGAAAAATCTCAGGTGACAAAAGTAGCAGTAACAATAAGTGCCTTGACTGTTAAGATCTGCAATATAATTGAATTATTTGGAATAATAATGAAGACTGGTTGTAGACTGCACACATTTCCAGTGTATGTTTGCCTATGTGTAGGGTATACAAACAATAGACAGTAAATGCAGTTATCAACAAAGAACAAAGAAGTAAAATGCTAGTCCCAAAATAGTGTGAAAATCACAACAGGGGGTGAAAAATGATATATTCTATTCAAAAGAACCAATGAGCCAGACTTCATGGAGCCAAACTGGTCAGAGACTACACATGAATATATTTGTTACCCAAATCATTCATTTGTAAACCACAGTACAAAGCTTTCTATGCATATTCAACCACACCCAGGAAGTACCCAGGTGCATAGTTTCCTAAGCTACCCATAAATGTGCAACAGGAAGGGCAAGAAAAATTAAATTTCTCCATAGTATGATGGCTGATTGCACCCGTAACAAAATGACCCTCCAGTACCATTTGCTGTACTGTGGATTTGGTGCTATTCTAACAAACAATTTCTGATACATTACTATGGGAAGCAGTGACCAATGAAGTGGGCATTTTCTCTCTCATGGCAGTAGTACTAAAGCCTGACATAAGCCTAATATTCTTTGGGGGAGACAGTGGGTCTGGGATAGCCGATGTGCTACTGCAACATGATGACAAAGCACTTTAAGGCACTTGTGACTTTGCACTGGATAGAAAATGTAACCCAACGTGCAAATTACAGGGCACAAGGGACCAATGTACTTAAACTACTCCTCCCTTGGTGCTCTTCCCTTATGCATCCTTGCAGCACTGGGGCCATGAGATCTATTTTATGTGCAAGGTAAAGGTGTTTAAGGGACTCCTAGGTTCAAATAATTATCCTCCAGTATATTGTGCATCAGGGCCCAGGCAGCAGTGCATTCTGGACAAGAAGCAATTAATTTCAATAATTTCCCCTGCAGGGGCCGGATGTGAATTCTAGGTGGGTAAGATGCAGAAAACATGGTGCTTTGCTCCTGCTTTGTCGTCGGTATGTATTTCAGGGGCAGTAAGCTTTATTTTGCCCTGATCATAGTGATAACAAAGGCAACCCTGATACCACCTACCACAGAGAATCAAGAAACCAAACATGTATATTGCACTAGGAAGACATCTCCAGATGCTTTTTCTCTGTGCTTTATTATAATGAGATCATTTAAAGTTCTATTGTATAGGAGGGGGTGGGAATCCATGACTAGCTCTGCATTTACTCTGCATTGTTGTTTCAGTAACACCATGTTTTTGAATAGATGTGCATACAGAATCTACATTTTAATTAAAGCACATTTGCAAAGTACATATTGTATACTAACTGGAGTGATTGGTTTAATTAAACTGGTTTAATGAAAAAGTAAAACTAAATTTCAGTTTAACATTATTTTCATCCATGAACTGTACCACATGACTATCTACACAAGTGCCACACTGATATACTCTCAGCACTTGAATTGTTTGCCCTCACCTGCCCAAGGGGATGCAATTGTGTTTTGATAAATGCAGTGTGGCTATTTCTTGTGTTGCACTACCTTTATAACAAATTACCACAACTGAATTGTTTAAACTTTGCAGGATTAACCCAAAGCTGGCCCAGTGGAGCTGACCTGCTGGTTCTCACTTCTGAAACAATGTAGCCATGGCAGCTGATTAACAAACCTGACTTCTGCTACAATGTTTCAAGAGTCACAGCCAGAGTACAGAAAGGGATAAACACATTGCATTTGTATCACAAATTAACTCCACCATTTTTAAAGCATACATATTGCTAAGATGCAATTCACTGTCCTATATAAGCCAATATCTAATTAAGACAACTGACGGCGAACTTGCTGCTGCCTTGTTACTATTCCCACCAACCAATAGCCAGAGGCGTCTCATCGCAAAGCAAGCAGGTCGGACAACGTGGTCACATCCCCAGTTGCTAAGTACCTTATGAAGCCCCTTAGGTGCCCCCGTTGCCCCACGCTCACACAATAAACAGGACCGGATCCCTTTACACCCACAGCCCTTCCAGGCATCGCAAACAACCTCGGCCATAGGCGACTAAACACACTAAAACACAGCAATTGCATCTATTAGCAACTTCCGGGTAATAGTACCAACCCCGGAAGTGATGTCATGCTAGCGGGAGATAGAAGTTCGAAGGAAAAAGTAGCCGCTGCATGAGAGTTCCCCGGGAGTGGAAGCCAGCAGGAAGTAAGTGTCCCGCTATTTAGCGCTGTATTACTTGCCTATTCGGCATTATAGGCTTCACTTTGCAATATGTGGTGGGGCTATTTAAAGGGCAATGCTCTTTTCTGGGTACATTCTAGTAGCAAAAGGATTGGTCGCTTAAACACATAAAAGCTAATTGTATGTATATCTTGTATATCTTTATTTATAAAGCGCTACTTATGTACGCAGCGCTGTACAGTAGAATACATTAATATAAACGGGATTATTAAGATAATAATAGATAAATACAAAGTACAACAATAAATACAGATAGATACAAGATAAATACAGTTGCAATAAGTTAAGAGTCAAAGACACAAGAGGATGGAGGTCCCTGCCCCGTAGAGCTTACAATCTATATGGGAGGGTAACTAACAGACACAAATAGGCAAATATAAGTGCTGTAGGTCACAATGGGTGACACTACAATATAGGTGCTAGTTCCCAGATCAGGTGCTGGGTGAGTGCTCCAAAAGGTAGTCTTTAAGTTTAGTTTTAAAAATATATATTTATCTGGCATTTACAGCCATTGATTTTTTCCTCCGTGTCTAGAAGTGACTATCATATCAATACTGTATGGGCATAAACAGTCATAGGCATCACAGGCACAGAAGTGTCTCTCACTTCTAGGAAAAGTGTTATTTTTGATGTTTTGCTTTGGTGGGGAAGGATACATCCTTGCAACTGTGGCTTTGATATTAGGGCAGGTCATTATGCAGAGGACTTATCTGCTGACTGGTAATCTGTTTTACTAGTTGTTTTATTTTTTGTTCTGTGCAAGAAATAAAAATCATAGATATTCCTTAATTAAAGGAGACCAAAAGGTATAAACACTGGGCTAGGTGCTAAAATGTTTGCCCCCCCCCCATCCCCGTTGATAATAATCACCTGATACCTGGGACCAGTGCTCATGTTGGGTAAAAGCAGCATTGGTCCAGGGTATTTTTGTAGAAGTTTATGGTTACCATCTTGTTTGGCTTCTTCCTTCTTTTTTTCCATTTTAGTCTAGGCAGGTGCATGCGCAGTAGAGTAAAAAATCAAAGATTGACACAAAAAGCTGGCCTTTTTACTCTAATACACATGCACTTACCCATCATATTCTTTTTAATCTTTACAAAGATATTAACACCTGAGAAGAGAAGACAAGTACATAGGTGTATGAAGAAGCAACAGTAATTCAAAATGAGCAAAATTACTGCTGACGTCCTGCTGAAGGAAGGGCTTCCTAAATCCATTCATCTAAAAGATCTGAAAAAACTGAAGTAAGTTTTTCTGATTCTGTGTCATGAGCTTAAACAATATAAATTGATGGTAATTTATATGCATGGCTTTCAGTAATTTTGCCTACAGTTATAAAGGAATTTCAAGCAAACAACGTTACCAAATAAATGAAAAAGTGCTGGGCAAAATAGCTATACTTTTTATTTTACTCCAGTTTTTTGTCTAGGTATTTCCTCTTTACCTGCTGGATTAGTAGTTGTGTGTTGGGACCTGTTATCCAGAATTCTTGGGACCCAGGGCTTTCTGGATAAGGGATCTTTCCGTAATTTGGATCTCCATACCTTAAGTCTACTAAAAAATCATTAAAACATCATTTAAACCAAATAGGATTGTTTAACCTCCAATAAGGATTAATTATATCTTAGTTGGGATCAAGTACAAGGTGCTGTTTTATTATTACAGAGAAAAAGGAAATTATTTTTAAACTTTTTGATTATTTTCTTATAATGAAGTCTATGGGAGATAGCCTTTCTGTAATTTGGAACTTTCTGGATAACAGATCCCATACCTGTGTGTGTGTGTGTGTGTGTATATGTATATATATATATATATATATATATATATATATATATATATATATATATATATATATATATATATATTGCAAAGCTGATAAAAGCGAGGAAGATAACCATGGAATGATCAACACGTTGATCAACACGGATTTTGTTTAATAAATCTTATTGCATGTAATCTTGATGAGTGCAGTACTCTGTCCTGCTATTATATGAACTTTATTTTACCTGCATGCAGGCAATCTGTTGGGGGAGCTTATCCTTAGCCCAAGCCCTAATGAAAATCCATCCATGAAATTGTAGCGTGTTTATGGTAAAATATATTTTATTCTCTGTGATTTTTATTTCTTCTAGTTTATCCAAGATGCATTTAGAAATGAAAGATATTGACCCAAAACTATTTTCACAAATGGTAAATCTTGATGAACTGGATATTTCCCACAACACTCTTTCTGAACTTCCTGACAATCTTGGTCTCCATAATTTAAGAATTCTAAACTTTGCTGACAATCATGTTGAAGATGTTACTGTGTTAAAGCAGTTTCCAAACCTGGAGGAGGTTATATATGAAGATAATATATACTTAACGGTAAGTTATTTCCAACTGTAGTAGCCTTGTGCAAAAACTCTGGTTGCTTCTGCTTTGCTTAATAAGGTACAAGGCACAGGAGACAATGTAGCCTGAAATTAATTTCCTGAGGAGGGGTTACTTCCATTTGTGGGAAACCTAATAACCTTGAATTAAATGTAAAATAAATAAATAAAAATGTACTGGTTTTATGATTTAAATATGAGAATGCTGCTAATCATAATTTAAAGGTAACACAGGGATGTGTTTTGGTTATCAATTTTAGGTCAGCGATAATTACAAGGTATTTTGTCTTCTACCTAAACTCAGAAGGCTGAATAATAAGGACATAACATCATTAGCAAATCATGTTCGGTTTGTGAATCACAGGGAGTTAAGCAACAGGGTAAGTATTTATGTTTGTGTAGTTTTATTTATAAAGCTCTGCAAGGATACCCAGTGCGATACAATCTTACAAGGCTCTGGCACTTCATATGCTATGTCAAGTCTTTCTTCATCCTATTTTTAATTAATTTTTTCACTCAGTCAGTGACTGTCCTAGAGATGAAAAATGTAGTATGGTATGCTTTCTCATTCCTTAGTTCCTGCTCATCTCTTTATGTATATAAATCTGTTTGCAGGTTGAGGCACACTGGGACAGTAAGTTCAAAGACAATCTCCCTGACAAGCCTTCATCACAGAAGATCAATGCTGTGGCTAAAGATTTTATAAAGTCTGTAGTGAATAATATCAAATATGGACCAAGTTCTCTGAAAGAATTTGTGAGGTGGAAAGTAAGTGCTTTACAAATAACTGCATCAAGTTTTTTTCACTGCACCATGAAATGATTATATATTGGCTGCACTTTCATGTAGACCAGGCTAAAACACTATAGAGTAACCAAAAATGTACCTAGTCCAAAACACTCATGCAACTGAATGAATCGGCACTAGATAGCTATCAATTTTGTGTAGTTAAAACAAAGAAAAAAAAATACTCTGGTGGCAAAAGATACGCAGTGTTTCATTTCCAAAGTTGCAATAAAGTGCATTGCCTGTGGCAAAATATAAGCAGAGGTTTGTTATCCAAAGTTACCTGAAATTTCCTCAAGAGCAAATGGCACGACTTTGCTGCGTATGTTTTGCCACTGGTGATTCACTTTAGTGATGGTGGGAAAGCATTTAGGGGAGATTTGTTGTCTGATGGTGGGAAAGCATTCAGGGGAGATTTGTTGTCTGTGTTAGCCCAGATTTAACCGCGGGTGACAAATCTGGCTGTGTGCCATCACCCTAAATATATTGACTGAAATAAATGCTAAAGTTTCTCCAATGCAGGCACAAATTACAAGGCTATGACTTGAATACAGTATTAATGGAGGCAATTTTAAAGTGTTGGTAGTTCAAACCACGACACTATATGCTGGTTTTACAGGTGGGGTAAAACAAAGGGGTGCAAAAATACTAAACCCGAATCCTGGATTTGATGCTTGCCTCACTGTAGATTGCAGTTTCACAATATTTTTCTTGTTTTTAATTTTAAAATAGGTGGAAATCATAGCAAGACAACTAATCTCCTCCCTGTCTAATAACCAGAAGATTGACACTCATTCTCTTCTACAGACAACAAATGAAGATACTATGAGTGAGCAAGTAAGTATTTTTTTAGCATACTGTTTCACTATTTTTGGCTAGTTCATTTTAGATAGTTTCCACTTTTTTAAAGCTGTTTAATGTTGAAGTAGATTTAATTAATGTAATTACAATTATTTGTAATACAAAGCATCACCTTTTATGTAAAAAAAAAAAAAATGTAAAGCAAATTGTAGAGCATTGAGTTTTGAGTTTTTTGTATAGCTTTTTTTTTTTTTTCCTTTTGTAAGGCACTTGGATGTTCTGGTAAAAAACGTGATAGTGCAGATGATTGCACAGAGGGATCTCCTACCAAGAGAACCCGAATCCAACATGAATTGCAGTCAATACCTTTGTCACCCCGAAAGTCAAACAGACTGCAGAACAGCCCATTGTCTTTGACACCAATCAAGCGTAAACAAGAGACCAGCACACAGGGAACCCCAAGTAAATCTACAGAGACTAAGTCTCCTAAAGTAGCTTTGAAATCCACACCATCTAAAAAACAAAGTAATGAAAGCAGTGCCAAGATTAATGGGAAACAAAAGCTTTCATTGACACCAAAAATTATCCAGGTAAGTGCTTGTGCCCAAACCCCCTTTTAAGCCATTTATTTTAATAATATATTAATATGTATATATATACTGTGTGTATATATATATATATATATATAATATATATGTAATATATACATAAGTCATTATTAAACCACCACGGGCCTCAGACGTGACGGTAGCTCCTGGGTTCACACCACACCATGGGGCTCATTTATCAAAGTACGATAGCTTCCGAATACAAAAAATACGTTTTTTTTAAGTTTTCGTACTGTGCATATTTTTTGCGACTTTTTAGTTAATTTGCGCAACTTTTTTGTACTTTGCATGCCGAGTACAAAAATTTCCAATTCATTCAAGCTTCGGTATCATGACTTTCCTTGGGCCAGGTTGGAGTTGCAGTGTGCCATTGGGTTTTATGGGAGGCTTCCAAAAACATGCACAGAAGGATCAAAGTCAGATACGAAAATTTTGTGACTTTCGGATCGCCAATATGATATGCGATCATCACAAGTTATCGTATCTAATCTGAATTTTACCCATTTTGGAATTCAAACTCGTACTTTGATGAATCAGCCCCGATGTGTCAGTAGCTGAAACAGCACTCAAAAAAATTTTTTAAAAAAAGTGCACAGAGCACATTTGGATACAAGCACCTTTAATGAAAGTGTAAATGAGCCCTCATATCTAGGAACACAGTATTTCTCCCTTTGAAGGTGATACCAAACAAATGTTTGAGCAATCATGAATTCCTTTGGTGGATAAGGTTCCATTCTTTTTATTGATTGCTGTCAAGGTGCAAATTACAACATATTTTTACTTTATTTTAGAAAGCACTTGACAACATTGAACCCCTCCACTTCCTTCAGTGCCACAGTAAAAACAACAGCTGTGAGGATTTCAAGACCCAGCTATGGGCTTGTGCGTTTGAGCCTATTTTGGACTCCAGTTCCCCGAAAGGTAGGAAATTGCAATGCCAGCAGTAATTGTTTAGCCTCCTTTACAATAGTCAATGGGGGTCATTTATCAACACTGGGCAAAGCTTACATAGAAGCTATCACAGGTTGTAATGCTGTTTCGGAACTTAAATATCTTGCGCTAATTTACTACAGCTAGACTGATTTCTAAAAGATGTGTATAACTTTTTATACAAGTGTTTGCAGCATCTAAAAGGTGCAATATAGTAAGTGATAGAAGCACAGAAACTTTATTACTGATTACTGCCAAATACAGCCTGACCAGGCAGTCACAAAATATCTAATATTTTTGTATCTTTGCTGCATCTGAAGAACTGCTTTTTTTTTTTAGTGTAGCTGTGTGTGTTGTTCAAATTTTGCTTGCATGTTTGGCCAATTAGAAGTTATAGTATGACCAAATTATAAAAGTGATTATCTGTGTCAACTAGGTATTGCTGCCCATTTTGTCTTCTATCTGCTAATGGATTAACTTTGTTTTATCAACTACTGATACTAACACAGCTATTTTGTACACTAAAACTTTTTATGACTGTATTTGTTTTGAAAAGACTACCCCCCCCCCCCATCCTTTTAATAATAGACTTCTGTTGTGATTTAATGATGTTTGCTTAATACTTCATCCCTTAGCTGTAGCAACCTGTGGTGGGGACTCTGTCTGTATCATTGACTGTGAAACTGGAAAAGTTATGAAAAAATACAAAGTGACAGGAGAGGTAAGTTTATTTTCCCTAAAACTTACAAACCAGGGATGCTATTTAAAATCTTCCCAGGCATTTCCTGTTTAACACCCAAATAATCAATAAAAGCATTAGTCCACATTAATATCTTGTTTGAGCCTTCCAAATTCAATTACATATATTATTCAGTTACACATGCAATTCATTTCTATTGACCGTTGATCAGAAGAATTTTTATGCTGGAGAAAGTATGTAATTTTTACTTTATTTTTTTAACTTTGATATCTTAGGAATTTTTCACATTGGTTTGGACTACATTAACTATGATAGGCAAAGATGAGCAAAAGCGAAAGATCAATGTATTGGCAGCTGGTGGAAAACATGGAGTTGTAAGAATAATCCATGCCAAAGTCAGCTTATGCTATGGTGAAATAAAGGCACATAAAAAGGCAATATCGATCATGTGTTTTAGCCCAAAGCAGGACACCTTCCTTTTCAGTAAGTTCCCAATCTTGAGGTTATATTTTTCATGAAATTGTCAACAAATTTCTTTCTTTATATGAATGATGTGTGCATATTGTGACATGCTTGACTGCCTGTGCACGTAATTTTGGGGGAATTAGCAATGGTAGGCAGGCATGCAAAGGATCTGGATCAGAGACAGGGACACCATGTCTTTAGGCAAAACACAGGTTTATTTAGGGCAAATTCTTCCCAACATAAATCTTAAAGGAACACAGTTCATCAACATACAGTTCATGGATATGGTTTGTCCCTTCTTCAGGGCTCTCACCTTCCAAGGTTACTTCCACACTCTTGAACCTTTACAGGGTTTCTCATCCACCTGGTCACAACTCCCTCTGCTCCTTTCAGTGGCAGGAGGCACCCCAGCTCCTCTGGGAGTTCCTGACACAGGCAGGCAACCTTCCTGCCCTGTGCCCCACTCTGAGAGTGACCTTTACTGAGTCTAGAACCAACTTCAACTCAAACCCCTGTGTAATCACACAGCCCTTTTATTTGCTGCTCACCTGCAGCCTAATCAGGCAGCTCCCTACAGCTGGCCAACTGAAAACAATAACTGGAGTTTGGAATGGAGGGTCTATCCTGCTCTCCCTCCATTCACTCCAGGGAGCTATTAATTTGGCTTTTCCTAAGCCAGTAACTTAAACACAGCATCACCTGCTGCAAAAGCAGGCATTTTACCCAGTGCTACTTGTATCCCACCTTTTACACTGTTGGAAATACACCAAATAATCTTTTTTTTATTGCATCTCTCACAATATTTTTATTTATTTAGTACTGCTAGTATTTGCAGTAGTTTCTTATAATGCAATCTCATGGCCATACATAAATTTTAGCTTATCACGCTGGTCACACTATAGGACCATCATTTATTGCCCTATTTAGTGTCTTTTGCAACTGAAGCTTTTGATCCCTTTTCCCCTAAAAATATAGTAACACAAAACAAAATTATAAAGGTGACCCACACGAGTATAAATAGAATGGTTTTTGTTTGTTTTTACACCCTTCGCAAGCAGTTAGGAAACACCACAATGATTACAGGTATAGGAATTTATAGGTATTTCGTTGATTGACTATACACTAGTGTCAGTAGTACTTGGGTCATTTTGCAGTAATTTGATGACAGTCCTGGGTTTGACTGTTTTATGTAAATAATGTTGTACTCATCATGTCGGACATAATTGCTAAGCAAATTTAATGTTTGGACATTTTCCCCAAATATATTACGGTGAAATTAGGTATTTACCACTTTTAATTTGTGAAGTTACCTGTTTATATAATACTGTGTACAATAATCTGCAAAGACTATAATTGGCAGAGTCTAGATACATAAAGAGAACAAACTGGGGCTCATTTATAAACACTGGGCATATTTGCACCTTGCCAATAATCCATAGCAACCAGCCAATGGTTAGATTTTTTTCCAGCCAGCTGCAGGTTGAACACTAAAAGCTATTATTTGATTGGTTGCCATGAGTTACTGCCCAGGTACAAATTTGCCCTTGTGTTTTTAAATGACTCACCACCCCACCACTGCGTCAGTGGATGAATACTGGATAAATCTGCAGTAGTCCTCATTTTGTCAGGACATAATTGGTAAATAATATGTGCATACCTGCTGCTTATTATGGCCTCTTTACCTACCCATACTATTTCCTTTTGTCCTCTGTGCTTCACAGATAATCTTTTACCCAATATGTTTTCTTTGTTCCAGAATGGTTAATGTAATATGTTTACTTTTTTTTTTTTTTTTTTTTAAACCCGCCCCTTCAGCTGGATCATATGATAAGCGAATCATCTTATGGGATATCGGTGTTCCAGATTGTGACTACAACTTTAGACCTAGGTATGGCTCCAAACTAATTTTACAGGACTTAATAGCCCACACCACTTGCACACAACCTTTACTTCCAGGATCATTGTATGATAATGAACACCCCACATTTTCTATTCCTTTATATTACCTGTTAGTATCTTATAAGATAGATCAACTTAAAACTTGCTTAGAGGAAGTCTATTTTATTATTATTTATATAGTGCTATTGTCTCTTACAGTGTTACAGCTAACCTTAATTTGTAGTCTGTTTAGAAAATTTGCTTAGAATTACATTTCTTTTATTTACTTGAGTTTAGACCTCTTAACATTTCTGTTAGATGAAGTTAAAAAACAAAAACAAAGATGTAGAATCCACATGTATCTAATTTTCTAGTCAGTTGCTGACACTGGACACTACGTCAGTTCCTCTAAGAATGTGTCTGGTTCCTTCTTGTCCTGATGAGTTCTTGGTGGCTGCCTGCGAAGATGGATGCTTTGCCTGGGATATCAGACTAGACAAGAAACAAGGAAGACGGTAATTTTTTGGTGAACCTGTAATGCTTTTGTTTTATAGTTACATTTACATAAATCTAAGAGTACAAAAAATATCAAAAGTTGTCCAAGGGTTTGTCTATCTCTGTGTCCTGAAGAGGCTTTAATATAATTAAGTAGGATGGATAAAAATGTTAAGCTGAAGTATCAGCATCTTTTAGTATTTCCCCGTAATTGTTGCAATTTTCTTGTTAGCCTTAGCAGATGTTACATGGTATATAGTTGTTTATATAACATAGTACTGCCCAGCTTTTTCCATGCTGGGGCCAAAAATACCCTATTTCAGAGACCGGGATTATAGAAATCATTGCAGGAGCAACATGTGGCCCCCGGGTATCAAATTGGACAGCCCTTAAAGAAGTTAATTTTTTTAGTGTGCTCTCTACCCACCCAAAACCAGTAGTTTATTTTCATATAGCTTATTTACTCCTGGCTCCATACCAGGCAGTGGAGAGTAGTAGACCTCTGACATTATGGTGTCATTGAGCTATAAATGTCCTGACTAAGCTATATATGTAATGAGCTTCTCTTGTGATAATTACTTAGAAATAACTGCTGTAGTAATTTCATTGTAATTTTTGTTGGAGTTTTAAAAAGGAAGCACATGCTGTAGAACACTGTATTTCACAAAGGATATATTTTTAATTTTTTTATTATTTCTATGCTTACAGGTCATATGAAGTAGAACTCAATTTTCCAATATACAAAGAAGAAAGAAAGGATAACGACTTTCATGTCATAGACAGCCTAGCTTTTCTAAATGAAGATATTATAGGTATGTTACATTTTTCATTTTCTACCTGTGAGCATCCATTTAGATATGAAAAGCAAATATTTCCTGCAGTTTAATGGGACTGTTAATCACCTTACTAATATTTTCTGCCTGAACTTTGGAACATTTACTGCTCAGTTTGTTTCCAAAAGTCTCCCACTCACCCAATGTCATTTTAAAGGCAACAAGCAAAAAAATGATTTCTAGTGGACTTCCTAACAGCCAAGTGGCATTTGCTTTGAGAATATGGACTCTTTTTAATGCTTTCATGCTTTTTTGTACATGAAATATGCAGAACTTAGAAATTGTAAGTGAAATGCATTTGTAATTTTGAAAAGCTGCATCCAAAATTTTGTCAGAGAAATAGAAGCTTTAAGCTGTGTGCTTCCACTGTGCAGATTACTGCCATCAGCAGTGGGTGCATCAGCAGCCCTATAAGTACAAGGGACTACACCTCTCTATCACTACTTGAGATCTGTTACCTGCACTTATTTGTGTGTGTTGCTAGATTCGATATTTGACCACCCATGGGCCAGCTGGTTGCCCACTAATTATTTATAATAGTGACTGTTCCCCTTAAAAGGAGAAGGAAAAGCTATGTCACTTGGGGGTGGCAAAATGTTAGGCACCCCTAAGTGACTTAAATCGCTTACCTTGTACCCCGGGCTGGTGCCCCTGTTAGGAGAAAACAGCACCAGCCTGGGGTACCTGTAGCGAGCGTTTCCTTCTTCCGCGTTTCTTCTACGGCGAAATCCCTGAGCCAGCGCATGTGCAGTAGAGTGAAAAGCCAACTTTGTTGTTAAAGTTCGGCTTTTCACTCTAATGCGCAAGCGCGCCAATGTGGAAGGAGGAAGCGCTCGCTGCTACCTCGGGCTGGTGCTGTTCTCTCTTAACAGGGGCACCAGCCCGGGGTACAAGGTAAGCGATTAAAGTCACTTGGGGGTGCCTAACATTTTGGCACCCCCAAGTGACTTATCCTTTCATTCTCCTTTAAATAACAGCAAATTTCCTGTACAAAAGGCCGATAATAAGTTCTGTGTGTAGTGTCTCAGATCAAGCATTTTTGATTGTACATGTAATATTAAGGTATTTACGGTTAGAAATAAGTTATCCATATAACAAAATGCCTTTCTACCTTGTTCATCTGTATGTGAATCACTATCATCATTGTGTTTTTATCCAATAGCTTCAAAAAGTGTAATGCAAGGATCTATATACCTGTGGAGCTGGGAGAAGACTTTAAAGACCCGAAAAACTAAGAATGTTAAAAAACTGGATGCAGTCATTTTAGCTCAAATGAAATGGTCAAGCTCAGAAACACCATACCTTGTTCTTAGTACTTCTCCAGGTATTTGCCATATTATTTAATGGGCTGTTTTGCCCCATATTTTTCACTACCATAATATTTAGGGGCTGATTTACTTACCCACGAACGGGTCGAATGGAGTCCGATTGCGTTTTTTTCGTAATGATCGGTACTTTGCGATTTTTTCGGATTCTTTACGAATTTTTCGGATCCAATACGATTTTTGCGTAAAAACGCGAGTTTTCCTATCCATTACGAAAGTTGCGTAAAAAGTTGCGCATTTTGCGTAGCGTTAAAACTTACGCGAAAAGTTGCGCATTTTTCGCGTAAGTTTTAACGCTACGCAAAATGCGCAACTTTTTACGCAACTTTCGTAATGGATACGAAAAACTCGCGTTTTTACGCAAAAATCGTATTGGTAACGAAAAATTCGTACAGAATCCGAAAAAATCGCAAAACATACGAAAAAGTCGCAAAATGTTCATTTTCAAGTCGGAACTTTTCCAATTCGGGTCGGATTCGTGGGTTAGTAAATCAGCCCCTTAGACTGGCTTTCTCAGGTTTGATCTGGAGGATTCACAGATATGAGCAGCACTGCTGAGACCAAACAAAAAGTTTGAAGAGTTCTGAAATTCTTGTGTTTCTTGCTTTTTGTTTTTCCATATATATAATATTATATATATATATATATATATATATATATATATATATATATATTATATACATACACTACTTAATATTAGTTGAAAAAAAATAATTTAAATTTCATTCCATTAACAATAACAACCCCATATGTATTGCCTAACACATTTCATGCTTACCCAGCACTTAATCATATGCTACAAGAGGGAAAATGCAAATACAAAGAAAATTATGTGAATCAAACCCCACCTACCCTTAATTAAAAACAGTCAATACAAATCATTACCCTCACAATGACACACAAGTCACACGTATAGATCTCTGCTATCATAGGCCACTAACCACTCCAAAATGCCTTTCCACTGGCAACAATAGGAATTACGGGTAGAAAACCCTTTGCATTGCTTTGGTTTTCTGAAGTCGAGCAAAGTTGCTTGCAGGAGGAAACTTTGCAAGGCTTTAGAATACCAAAGCGATGCAAAGGGCTTTTCACCGCCCACTTCTATTGGCGTCAGTGGAAAGCCATTTTGGAGTGGTTAGTCCACAAAACACAGAAAGAAAATCGCCAGCGCTCAGTCTAACCTACGCTGTAGTGTTCACCAGCTGCTAGAAACACTCTTGTGCCAGCGCTCTGTCTAACCCACATTCTGGAGTTGACCAGCTGCTAGAAACGATAAAAAGACATTATTTATACACAAAAAGAAAGAAAGATTTCCAGCGCTTAGTTTGCCTTTAAAATTAATTTTTACGAAAAATTAGGTGTTAGTACCACATTTTGGCCAAAATATTGAAGCTCACGTGCCACGTCAAGGCCCCTCATTGTACGTGAGTCCAACACTGCCTCTTAACATTGAGATGAAATGAAAATAAAGTCCCCCAGCAAACAATGTGAGTAGTAAGACCCTGTTGCACCTACCTTTAGCTCAAGGGAGCTTTTTAAGCCCCAGCTCATTAACATACACATGAAAGTAGTTCATTAGTTTAAAGGCTACATAGCAGCTAGAAGCAATATTTGGCTACAATTTGTACACAAAACACAGAAAGAAATCACCAGTGCTCAGTCTAACCCATGCTGTAGTGCTGACCAGCTGCTAGAAACACTCCTGTGCCAGCGCTCGGTCTAACCCACATTCTGGAGTTGACCAGCTGCTAGAAATGATAAAAAGCCATTATTTATACAGCGAAAGAAAGAGTGCCAGCGCTTAGTTTGCCTTTAAAAATAATTTTTACGAAAAATGAGGTGTTAGTACCACACTTCGGCCAAAATATTTTAGTACCATATTTTGGTCAAAATGTGGTACTAACCCCTCATTTTTCGTAAAAATTATTTTTAAAGGCAAACTGAGCACTGGCAATCTTTCTTTCTTTTTGGAGTGGTTCGTTGCCTGTGATAGCAGAGATCTATTGCAGGCAACTAAACTGCTCCGTGGGACATCAAATAAAATATCCAATACAAAGCAGAGCGGTGAATTATATCACAGAGAACTTTACATCAAAAGTAACAAAAACATATTTTACATTCTGTTAAAAAAAAAAGTTGTTTGTAGATTTAGATTAATTGCTAAATTTTATATTATGTTTTTATGCACTAATAGCTGTCAGGAGTAGAGATGTAGCGAACTGTTCGCTGGCGAACTAATTCGCGCGAACATCGGGTGTTCGCAAGTCCGCAAATTCACGAACTTTTGGAGATGTTCGCCATTTTGGGTTCGCCGCGGTTTTTTTTTGCGCCACGTTTGTTTGCCTCGGTTTTTTCCGCCGCGTTTTTTCGCTTCGGTTTTTCGCCTTTGCGTATACATAGGAATAGCTTGCGTTTTTTTTTTTTTGGCGTTTTTTTTACAAAGTATTTTTCAGATAAATTTTTGCCCTTGATCCCCCTCCTGCATGCCGCTGTCCAGGTCGTGGCACCCTTTAAACAACTTTAAAATCAGTTTTCTGGCCAGAAATGGCTTTTCTAGGTTTTAAAGTTCGCCTTCCCATTGAAGTCTATGGGGTTCGCAAAGTTCGCGAATATTTGCGAGTTTTGGCGAAAGTCCGCGAACGGGTTCGTGAACATTTTTGGCGATGTTCGCTACATCCCTAGTCAGGAGTCCTCCTGTATGCAAAAAAACAAAAATACCTTTGGCAAATCTGTGAAGCAGTGAGAAGTGGCACATTTTTGGGCCCCTGGCAGTTGGGGGCCTTTACACCAGGAGGCACCTTACCCTTATAGGTACTTTATACTGGTGGAAGCACTCCATCTTATGTGAATGGAACAATAGTTGGTGAACCTGTCCCTGCAAAGTAAGATGTTGCATCTGCACAGTGTATTTGTGCTCCCATAGACTCCCTTTACTTGGAAGCTATTCAGAAACCATATCTACATTATCAAAAGAATATAATGCTTCTATATGGGGCTGACTTTGCAAGTTGAGGAATGATAAATAGATGCATTGTGAGGATTTAGCTCTTTAGGTAGAAGCGGCAGCTCCTTTCACACACATAAGAGACAGGTACACAAGCTGAATTTTGGTGTAAGTTTATTTAACACAGCAGGCTTGACAGAAATCATACAGCTGATATGCCAAATACAATCAAAAAGTAGCAGTCTCGATGAACTGAAAACTGTCCTTCCCAGGGGACGCACACAGCCACACTTGGGCAGAATAAGCCAATATAGGTAAATGCAGGTTACAGTCACAGTCTTTTGGAGTATTCCTGTGCTTTCTCAGAAGCAGCTGCACTTCAGTCCCTCAGTCCTCCTCTGTGGATAAATATTCCTCTGGCTCTCAGAGGAAAACAGTTCCCAACAGGTCCCAAACAGGATAAGTCCCACAATGCAGCTCCAGTGTCTCACTTCTCTCCTAGGAGAAAGCAGCCCAGACACTACACTTGGAGCAATTTTTAACTACAGGTGAGGCTAATCAGCCCTCACAGCTGCACAGACCCTTAGGCTGATGCCATCATCCATAGAAATAACTTGGAAAGACGCGAAGCAAACCACACAATGCGGAAATACGCTAGAAAACGCCTTAGCACGGATTTTTCAAGCGTAGGCCGAAATACGCCAGTATTTGCAAAGCAAGCTATTCCTATGTATACGCAAAGGCAGCTGCCAGACCTAGCGGAAATACGCTGCGTTTTTTGCTATTTCGCACTATTAGCACCATGGAAACGGGATTTGCTTGCGTCACCAGTACTAGGCTGAAAAACACCATAGTCAGGGGCTGTGTGGCTTGTGCGGCGTTTTTAGGCAGAGAAAAAACGCAGCGGAAAAACGCCACATGTGGCATCAGCCTTAATTTCACAGCCTTCTGTGCTACTTCATAAAGGATTCTGGGAGGGATATACTTTCCTTCTATGATTTTCCCAACCATGCTACACCATATACATTTTTTTAAAAACATAGGGCTGATTCACTAAAGTGCGTTAAAACGTGCGCTATTTATAGCATGTGTTAAAAATGTTATTGCGTCCAATTTTTCGCGTCTTTCACGATTCACTAAAAGCATACTTGCGTTAATTTAGACGCGATGCTGCTTGCGTTATTTAAGTTGTGAAGACTATTTCTATGCGGTATTTCACGGAACGCGTGCTAATCAACGCATTGCGCACAAATAGTCGCCGCGTGCGAAAAGCCATACACGCCATTACTTTTGTAAAACTACTTTTATGAAAATGACCATTTCCCTGCAAACTGGAGGCTGCATCACTCTGGGGCCAACACAGACTTAAATAAATCCCACTGCAAAGTCCATATTGTGTTGCCAAAAGCTCATGAACTGTACTTTTCTATAATTACCGCCTGCCTCAAGTAGGTGTTATTTTTTGCACAGACAAATGCGATATTTAGCGCATCTAAGTGTTTGTGAATCATGCGTTAGTATTATTTCTGCTCGCTAATTAACGCATGCGATAATACTTAAGCAAATCGCGCATTTTTTTCCGCCTCAATTTTAACGCAAAAATACATGCAATAAAACTTATCGACCTTTAGTAAATCAACCCTCATGTCTTTTATTTTTTTTACAGAGAGATACTGTGTTTTTTGTGGTGATGAAGATGGAAAGATTTGGATATATGACCTTGATTCCTGCAAAGCAGACCTACAGAGAGGCAAATTATGCAGTGTTGTTAAAGAACCCACAAAGGTATTCACCTTATCTATGTAAAGCAATATTTGGTATTTAAGATACAGACACTAGTAATAGGTGGGTAATCCCTAAACCTGTGGGCCAGACATGTTTGTGCAGAGAAATTTGCCTTGGAGCAGGCAGTGGGCTGTTATTAAAGCAAGGCCCTTCCATGTTGATGACACACTCATACCAACCTCCTCCCTTCCAGTGACAATCCATGCCAACTCTTAGGGGCACATTTATGAAAGTACGAATGAGTCCGAATACAAATAATTTGTATTTTTTCTAATTTATAGAACTGTGCATATTTTCTGCGTTATTTTCGTTAATTTGTGCAACTTTTTCATACTTTGGGACAAAATTTATGCAACAAAATCGTATTTGTCATGCAGAGTATGAAAGTTTTGGATTCATTTAAGCTTCGGTATTGTGACTTTCCTTGGGCCAGGTTGGAGCTGCAGAGTGCCATTGAGCCCTATGGGAGACTTTCCTTGGGCCGGGTTGGAGCTGCAGAGTGCCATTGAGCCCTATGGGAGACTTTCCTTGGGCCAGGTTGGAGCTGCAGAGTGCCATTGAGCCCTATGGGAGACTTTCCTTGGGCCAGGTTGGAGCTGCAGAGTGCCATTGAGCCCTATGGGAGACTTTCCTTGGGCCGGGTTGGAGCTGCAGAGTGCCATTGAGCCCTATGGGAGACTTTCCTTGGGCCGGGTTGGAGCTGCAGAGTGCCATTGAGCCCTATGGGAGACTTTCCTTGGGCCAGGTTGGAGCTGCAGAGTGCCATTGAGCCCTATGGGAGACTTTCCTTGGGCCAGGTTGGAGCTGCAGAGTGCCATTGAGTCCTATGGGAGGCTTTCAAAATCATGCACAGAAAGATCAAAGTCAGAAAGGTTTTTCCGCCATTTACAATCGTTCGGATACAAAAATTTAATGACTTTCGGATCGTACCACGATATTATCATGGCTATTACGATTTTTTCGTAAGCATTTTCGTGACCTTTCCGATCATCAGAAATTATCGTATCGTAATTATCATATTTACCAATTTCGGCATTCGAACTCTTACTTTGATGAATCTGCCCCTTGTCATCAGAGGGGTCAGGGTAGGTGCAGGTTAAAAATTTGAAAAGGGCTTCTGGGAAAGAGCAGGCATCTTTAGTAAGCAGCAGGCTAGTGTCAGATGTGTGTTGGAAATTTTGAGATCCCTCCATAAGTGATCTGTTAAATGTTCTTACTATAGTACCTTAATAAGGTTTCCAAACAGTCACTGAAGAGTGATAACCTAGTTCAGTGCTGTCCAACTTCTGCGGTGCCGAGGGCCGGAATTTCTCTCGCATACATGGTGGAGGGCCACTAATGGAAGCACGTTTTGGCCACTCCCCCATTTTTAACCACACCCACTTCAAACCACACAAATTTTATCACAATGGTCGCTGCAGGGATATCAACCATCATTCATATGTTAAAGAATTACAGTATATTATGTCATATTAAGACACACCCTTAAATCCATATGCCTCCTCCTCCCCTGTGGATAGCACAGCAACCCCCAGCATATAATTACACACCTTAGGGACCATTTAATGGCTATTTCCAACTGCTAACAAACTCCCAGAACAAACCCCTGCCAGGTTCACCTCCCACAGGCAGCATAGGGCAGGCAGAGTATGGCACACACAGGCATAACTCTGCCTGTCCTATGCTGCCTGTGTGTGCCATACTCTGCCTGTCCTATGCTGCCTGTGGGTGCCATACCCTCCCTGCCCTATGCTGCCTGTGGGTGCCATACCCTCCCTGCCCTATGCTGCCTATGTGCCATACTCTGCCTACCCTATGCTGCCTATACACAGGCAGCATAGGCCAGGCAGTACATACAATGTCTGAGGTGTGAAGAGGTGAACAATGTGGGTGAATATAGCCTGAGGTGTGAACACTGCAGGGGGTGAACAATGCAAATATTAAAAGGTGTGAACAACACAGGGGATTACATTTTTAAACAATACAGAGGGATTACAGCCTGAATCTGAGGTGAGAACCATGCAGGGGGCCAGTTAATCTCAGTACCATTTAAAGCTAACACAAAGTTAAGCCATCAAAGCAGCCAGACAGGTGGGGGGCCACACAGAGGGGGGTCGAGGGCTGCATGTGGCCCGCGGGCCGCCAGTTGGACAGCACTGACCTAGTTTATTAAATCATTCTTGCTAAGCTGTTGTACCTCATTTCCCAGTTACCTCCTATGACTAAACACATTTTTCATTAGCATGGTTATGTTTTTTTACTTACACCCTAAAGACTTTAATTTCCAAAGAGCAAACACTTTAATTTATAAAGTTTTTTTTATTTTATTAAAAAGAAATTCACCTGGAAGCTGGCCAAAATAGTATACTTTCTGTAACTTAACAACCAGACCGTTGGCCCAACCCATGCATTCCCTAAAAAAGGCAAGTTATGTTAACAATTTCCCTCTTGTTTGTCTTATAACAAGAGAATATGCATATCTACATATCTACATACTTGATAAAGGATATGCTAGCCTGAAACGTGTAGTGTGGTACAAAACCAATAAAGTTAATTGCGGCATAGCTCTGCTTCCTCCATATTGTGTTTTGATTCACTACTATTGTGCTGGGACAGGAGCACAGGGGATTAAGCTTTAGAGGATCTATTTAAGCCATGACTGCTTGAACTGAAAACTCTGGTATTGAGAATATGTATAACTGTACAATAGTATCATGCTAAAACATAGGGAAATATTGCTTTAAAGTATTCAGTTATGACCCTATTTAGCTGCACTTCATTGTCATTGTGTTAGATAACACCCCCGTTCTATTTTTCTGGAAGGCAGTGTTTTGACCTGGAAGCCCAGGACAATGTGAGTTTAAGATCTAAAACAGTTAGGTCAGTAAAGCCTTAATAGTATAGTATCATTTTTCCGTTAGACATATATGGGGAAAAGATGGCATAATGCTATTATATAGAAGATGTCTAACAAATTCAATATTTTTCTGTTCATAGATTCTCAGTTGGCCAATACTTTTTTCTCCGAAAGAGAAGGTGGAAAAGACACTAATAAATGTGGTGACTGTGGACCCAACAATGGAATATTTAGTGGCTTTAACAGATATTAATATTGTTTCCATATGGAAAATAAAATAACTGATTTTTAGTATTAGGTGCACATGTTATGTGCACATTAGGTTCTTGTTATACGGATAGGGAAGAACATTACTTTTATTGTACAATATTTTAACATGTGAAAGAGTGTTGATTTTATACATTTTATAACTTTAATATGTGATATATGTAAAATAATGTACATGTTTTGCGCATATGTATTATTATTTTCACTTTCCTTTTTTTTATTAAGGAAAAGTTAAAATAATGGATTCCCTAATTTATATGCTGATTGCATCTTTAAAGGTTTGATATTTCAGAACTAAAGCTATCAATAAAGGGAAATCCAAATGATGTATAGTTTTCTTTTCTTGTTTCAGAACTGGGTAGATGGGTTGGTGCCTGTGTGTTTATGTATATATTTATTATTATTACTATTAGTAGTAATAGTAGTAGTATTGTATTATTATTATTTATATATTTTTAACCCTTTTACTGCCAACAACGTACGGCGTACGTTGTTACAGTAAAAGGCTTTATCTGCCAACAACCTGCACCGTACATTGTTTGGCAGATAAAGGTACTCTCTGCAGAAATGGCATGTGCGAGAGTTCTTAGCGATGACAGCCCCTGGGCAACGAGCCAGGGGGGCTGTCATGTCGGCCCTGCGACACGATCGTCACAGGGCTGACCCCCAAGCAGCAGACGCAATCGCGTCTGCTGCTTGGTCTTCACTTCCTCCTTCCTGTTTTCCCCCCCAAGCGCCGGCCCCGAATGAAGACTGCAGCAGGAGGACCAGGACTGCGATCCCTGCTTAAGGACAAGTAAGGTGGGGTTTTTTTGCACTTACACACACTCACACACACTTACATACATTTACACACACTTACAGCACACAATTTAGCAGTTTTTTTTTTTTCATTTTGCACACTTATATACACATTTACACACTGTCACACAACTTTTACACATGTACACACATGTATACACAAACACTTTTTTTTTTTTACCACTTTGATTTTAGTTTCTTTTCCCTAAAAACTGTATATTTTGACAGTGTGACTATTGGATCAGATATTCTGACCACTAATTACACTGTTGTGTGTCTTATTTTGTTGTTTCACTAATTTGCACAATTTTTGTGGTTTTATTGCATTTTTTTATCCCTGTATAAGTGTTCCTGATCTGTTTTTAGCATAGCTTTGCCATATGTAACTTTGGTGTAGAAAAATAACTTCGCCTATTTTAAATTCATCAGAATGTGTACTTTCCAAAAATATATGGTTTTCTGGGGGTCTCTGTATAGTTAGGGGGATTACGGCACATAATACGCTGTCAGGGGGCTCTGCAAAAGCTGAGCTGGCAGGCGAGAAATCCATATGTGCTATTTTCATTTTGGGGTCAGTAAATACCACAGACTTTGGTATATCTATGCATATTGGGCATCTAACTGTTCAGTAGGCCTCTGGTGTTCCTATTTGGGGTGATATGTTTTTGTATGCAAGAATTTGAGTGAGATAAATGCAGCAAATTGCAAAATTTTTAGGCGATTTTCTGAAATGTCATAAAAACCACTAACTTTAGGAAAGCTCTGCAGATTGGTACTTTGGTGTAGAAAGGATTCTTTACCGATTTGTCCAAAACTATATGGTTTTCTGGGTTTTTCTGTATAGTTGGGGGGGTGTTACGGCACATAATATGCTGTCAGGAGGCTCTGAATGCAAAAGCTGAGTTGGCCGGCAAGAAATCCTTATGCGCTATTTTCATTTTGGGTCAGTACACACCACAGACTTTGGAGTAAAAACATAGGCGGATTTTCCATAAGGCTAGGGGAGGCTAAGCCTCCCTAAACCTGCTTGGCACATTAAAAAAACAAAACAAAACAAAAAAAACCTTACTCCGTTTCTGCACTGTGCTGGAAATCTGTACCTGCAAGCCCGTTTTGCTGTGCTCCGATTGGATCTTTCTTCTTGTGGATTCTCCAATCAGAGCACAGCTTTCTTGACAGACAGTAAAATTGACCAATCAGAGCACAGATGCACAAAGGGATCGGGAGATTTTGCAAACTGGAAGCAGTGTGAGCAGAAATGAGGACTGAAAAGAAGAATCTGCAGCTGTAACTTTACCTAAGAACCAACTCTCAACTTTTGCTGCAGTTTTCATCCCACAGGTACTATACCCAGGTACTATACCCAGGCACTATACACGGGTACTATACCCAGGCACTATACCCAGGTACTATACACAGGTACTATACAGTTCTAAAGAATCACTAGCTGACATTAAATTGTTTTTTGCCTGACCTGACATCTATAATAATTTATAATCTATCCCCTACCCTAACAGATGGAGGGTAAGTTAACTCTTTCCCTCTGAAAAAGCTCATTGTGTGTTTGTATATTTGTTGTTGTTTTTTGCACTTACTATTTTTTTTTGTCATTGTTTTGTTCATTTATAGTAAGTTACAGTGGAGCCAATGTTGTGTATCAGTGCCAGTGTTATAGTGCCAGGGCCTGAATATCTGCCATCAGTACCCACTGCTTCTCACTGTATATAATGTGCTGGTTTTGTAAATAAGGACTGCGTCTCACTGCATATAATGGGGAGTCAGTATCCACTGCCTTTCTTGCTATAAAACTAACATAAACACATCTAAAGGGGTGGTTCACTTTTAAGTTAACCTTTAGTATGTTATAAAATGGCCTATTCCTAGCAACTTTGCAATTGGTCTTCCTAATTAATTCTTTTGAATAATTTGCCTTTCTCTTCTGCCTCTATACAGATTTCAAATGGGGGCCAAAAAATATTGCTCTGTGAGGCTACAATTTTATTATTATTATAATTTTGTATTACTTATTTTTCCAAGTAGGCCCCTTAACTATTCATATTCCCATCTCTTGTTTAAACCACTACCTGGTTGCTAGGATAAATAAGACCCTAGCAACCAGATAGCTGCTGAAATACCAAATGGAGAGCTGCTGAACAAAAAGCTAAATAACTGAAAAAACCATTAAAAGTAAAAGTGAATTCGAATGCGAACTACCCCATTAACTCTTTTACTGCCAAGCACGTATGGCATACGTGCTGGCAGTAAAAGGGCTTAAACGCCAACGACGTGTCTCATACGTCGTTGGCGTTTAAGCGCTGCCCTCTGCAGCGGCGGCATGTGCCGCCGCTGCAGAGGGCTTCTAACAATGACAGCCCCCCTGGGCAATGTGCCAGGGGGGCTGTCATCAGGGTCCTGCGAACCGATCGCTCGCAGGACCCTCCAGGAAGCAGCAGATGCGATCGCATCGCATCTGCTGCTTCCTGCTTCCTCCCTCTCCCCCAGCGCCGGCCCAAATGACGAAGGAGGCGATCGGTCTTCAGGAACAGGTAAGGACTTTTTTTTTTTATTGCATTTACACACTTTTACACACTTATACACACATTTACATACATTTATACACACTTACATACATTTACACACACTTACAGCACACATTTTAGCATTTTTTTATTTATTTATTTTTTTTTTTTTCATTTTTCACACTTTTATACACTTATTTACACTCATATACACACTTACACACTATCACACAACTTTTACACATGTACACACATGTATACACAAACACTTTGGGTTTTTTTTGTTTTGCTTTTTTTTTTTTTTCATATTACCACTTTGTTTTTATTTTCTTTTACCTAAAAACTGTTTATTTTGACAGCGTAACTATTGGATCAGATATTCTGGCCACTAATTACACTGTCATGTAACTTATTTTGTTGTTTCACTGATTTGCACAATTTTTGTGGTTTTATCACATTTTATCCCTATATAAGTGTTCCTGATCTGTTTTTAGCGTAGCTTTGCCAGGTGTAACTTTGGTGTACAAAAATAACTTTACCTATTTTGAATTCATCAGAATGTGTACTTTCCAAAAATATATGGTTTTCTGGGGGTCACTGTATAGTTAGGGGGGGGTTACTGCACATAATACACTGACGGGGCTCTGTGTGCAAAAGCTGAGCTGGCAGGCGAGAAATCCTTATGCGCTATTTTCATTTAGG
Source organism: Xenopus tropicalis (assembly GCF_000004195.4). Lineage (NCBI taxonomy): Eukaryota > Metazoa > Chordata > Amphibia > Anura > Pipidae > Xenopus > Xenopus tropicalis. The sequence continues at coordinate 46,202,334 of NC_030678.2, read as the reverse complement.
GTTCAGTACATACCGCAGACTTTGGTATATCTATGCATATTGGGCATCAAACTGTTCAGTAGGCCTCTGGTGTTCCTATTTGGGGTGACTTGCCTTTGTACGCAAGAAATTGTGTGAGATAAATGCGGCAAATTGCAACATTTTTAGGCGATTTTCTGAAATCTCATAAAAACCGATAACTTTAGGAAAGCTTTGCGGCTTGGTACTTTGGTGTAGAAAGGACTCTTTACCCTTGTTGGATTTGTCAGAATGTGTACTTTCCAAAAATATATGGTTTTGTGGGGGTCTCTGTATAGTTAGGGGAAGTTTTGGCACATAATACACTGACAGGGGGCTCTGTGTGCAAAAGCTGAGCTGGCAGGCGAGAAATCCTTATGCGCTATTTTCATTTAGGGTTCAGTACATACCGCAGACTTTGGTATATCTATGCATATTGGGCATCAAACTGTTCAGTAGGCCTCTGGTGTTCCTATTGGGGGTGATTTGCCTTTGTACGCAAGAAATTGTGTGAGATAAATGTGACAAATTGCAACATTTTTAGGCAATTTTCTGAAATGTCATAAAAACCAATAACTTTAGGAAAGCTCTGCAGATTGGTACTTTGGTGTAGAAAGGACTCTTTACCCTTGTTGGATTTGTCAGAATGTGTACTTTCCAAAAATATATGGTTTTGTGGGGGATCTGTATAGTTAGGGGAAGTTTTGGCACATAATACACTGACAGGGGGCTCTGTGTGCAAAAGCTGAGCTGGCAGGCGAGAAATCCTTATGCGCTATTTTCATTTAGGGTTCAGTACATACCGCAGACTTTGGTATATCTATGCATATTGGGCATCAAACTGTTCAGTAGGCCTCTGGTGTTCCTATTTGGGGTGACTTGCCTTTGTACGCAAGAAATTGTGTGAGATAAATGCGGCAAATTGCAACATTTTTAGGCGATTTTCTGAAATGTCATAAAAACCGATAACTTTAGGAAAGCTTTGCGGCTTGGTACTTTGGTGTAGAAAGGACTCTTTACCTTTGTTGGATTTGTCAGAATGTGTACTTTCCAAAAATATATGGTTTTGTGGGGGTCACTGTATGGTTAGGGGAAGTTTTGGCACATAATACACTGACAGGGGGCTCTGTGTGCAAAAGCTGAGCTGGCAGGCGAGAAATCCTTATGCGCTATTTTCATTTTGGGTTCAGTACATACCGCAGACTTTGGTATATCTATGCATATTGGGCATCAAACTGTTCAGTAGACCTCCGGTGTTCCTTTTTGGGGTGATTTGTCTTTATCTGATCTTTATCAAGAAATTGTGAGAGATAAATGCGGCAAATTGCAACATTTTTATGCGATTTTCGAAAATGTCATATAAATCTGCAAACTTAGGAAAGCTTTACAGCTTGGTACTTTGTAGCAATAAGAAATATTTACCCATTATAGATTCGGGGGGATGTGTATTTTCCAAAAATATATGGCTTTCTGGGGTGAATGTACTTTTTTTGTAGCATTATCCCACATAAAGGATGTAAATGTGTTGATTTTGCAGGAGCTGAAATGATAGATCATATGGGGGTATGTTCCCATTGGGGCCCCTACATGCCACATACTTAGGTAAACCTATACATATTGGGCATCAAACTGTTCAGTGGACCCCTGGCGTTCAAATTCAGGGTGTTTTATCTTGGTACCCTAATGCTATGTGGGAGATAAGATGCTTCAAAATGGAAGCTTTGAGGGGATTTTTGGAAATGTCATCAAAATTGCTAACTTTAGAAAAGCTGTGCGGCTTGGTACTTTGGAGTAGAAAGACATGGGTACCCATTTTAGATTCGGGGGAATGTGTACTTTCCAAAAATATATGGCTTTCTGGGGTGAGCGTACTTTTTTGTAGGCTTTATCTCACATATAATGATGTAAATGTGTTGATTTTGCAGGAGCTGAAATGACAGAAATGACAGTATATATGGGGGTATGTTCACATTCGGGCCCCTACATGCCACATACTTAGGTAAACCTATACATATTGGGCATCAAACTGTTCAGTGGACCCCTGGCGTTCAAATTCAGGGTGTTTTATCTTGGTACCTAATGCTATGTGGGAGATAAGATGCTTCAAAGTGGAAGCTTTGGAGGGGATTTTTGGAAATGTCATCAAAATTGCTAACTTTAGAAAAGCTGTGCGGCTTGGTACTTTGGAGTAGAAAGACATGGGTACCCATTTTAGATTCGGGGGAATGTGTACTTTCCAAAAATATATGACTTTCTGGGGTGAGCGTACTTTTTACTAGCTTCATCCCACATATAATGATGTAAATGTGTTGATTTTGCAGAAGCTGAAATGACAGAAATGACAGTTCATATGGGGTATGTTCACATTGGGGCCCCTACATGCCACATACTTAGGTAAACCTATACATATTGGGCATCAAACTGTTCAGTGGACCCCAGGCATTCATATTTAGGGTGTTTTATTTGGTTACTTTATGACCTGTAGGAGATAAGATACTATAGACTAGAAGCTTTGAAGCGATTTTTAAAAAAAATCACAAATTTTGATAAAAACCAATAACTTTAGGAAAGCATTGCGACTTGATAGTTTGGAGTAGACAGACAGTTGTGCCTATTCTGTATTCCCCAGAATCTGTTCTTTCCAAAAATGTACAATTTTCTGGGATAAACCTTCTGTTAGTGGAATTTTGGCCTTGAAATCCAAAGTATGCAGTTTTTTGGAGCAGTGCTTTGGGAATTTGGTAGTGTACTGCTGGGAGTTTTTGACCTATACAAGTGAGAAATCTCCATAAAACTATATATATTTGGTATTGGCACGTTCAGGAGACATGGGACTTTCCAAATCAGTTGTATATTCGTGCATAAAATAATTTTTGTTTCTAGTATGTGTGATTATATTATGGAAAATTTGATTTTTTTTGCATTTTTAGACATTTAGAAGCCTATATCTTGTTACAGAATTGGAATTACACAAAAATTCTACCATATTTTGAAAGCTTAGGTTGTTCTGAAAAAAACGATATATTGTTTTCCTTGGTAAACTAAAAGTCCCCCCGAGGAAAGGCCCCTAAAGTGAAACAGTGCAAAATGTTCAAAAACTGTCTGGCAATACAAGTTCCGCTTTGACCAAAATGGCTGGCAGTAAAAGGGTTAAGCTAACTGATCCCAAACACAAATGTTTGCAGATCCCCTAACAGAAGTGCGCGTATGAATACTTTTACATACTAAACATTTTAGGGTAATAAAAAGCACCCCCACCCGCACTTTTGTACAGTATCCCTGGGAGTCAGTGGGAACGGCAAGAGGTAGTTGGGAGGTTAACTTTTTATGCCAGCAGCGAATCCAGTAAGTGTCACATTAGCTGTAGGTCAGTCTGTGTATGGGCCATCTTTAGCCTCCCCAAACAAAAAAGTCACCCTCCGCCTATGAGTAAAAAGAAATGTGTACCCATTATAGATTCAGGGGAATGTGTACTATCCAAAAATATATGACTTTCTGGGGTGAGTGTAATTTTTTTTGTAGCATTATCCCACATAAAGGATGTAAATGTGTTGATTTTGCAGGAGCTGAGATGACAGATCATATGGGGGTATGTTCCCATTGGGGCCCCTACAAGCCACATATTTGGGTAAACCTATACATATTGGGTACCAAACTGTTCAGTGGACCCCTGGTATTCAAATTTAGGGTGTTTTATCTTGGTACCTAATGCTATGTGGGAGATAAGATGCTGTAACATGGAAGCTTTGAGGGGATTTTTGGAAATGTCATCAAAATTGCTACATTTAGGGTGGGTGTTTGAAGGGGTGTGTGTGGAGGGGGTGGGGGAGTGTGTGAAGGGGGTTGAGGGGGTGGGGGAGTGTGTGAAGGGGAGGAGAGGGTGTGGGAGTGTGTGTGTGTGTGTGTGTGGAGAGGGTGGGGGAGTGTGTGTGTGTGTGTGTGTGTGTGTGTGTGTGTGTGTGTGTGTGTGTGTGTGTGTGTGTGTGTGTGTATGTATGTGTGTGTAGAGGGTGGGGGAGTGTGTGTGAAGGGGTAGAGAGGGTGTGTGTGTGTGTGTGTGTGTGTGTGTGTGTGTGTGTGTGTGTGTGTGTGTGTGTGTGTGTGTGTGTGTGTGTGTGGAGAGGGTGGGGGAGTGTGTGTGGAGGGGTGGGGGAGTGTGTGTGTGGAGAGGGTGGGGGAGTGTGTGTGAAGGGGGGGAGAGGGTGGGGGAGTGTGTGTGAAGGGGGGGAGAGGGTGGGGGAGTGTGTGGAGAGGGTGTGTGTCTCTGAAGGGGTGTGTGTGGGTGGGTGTGTGTGAAGGGGTGGAGAGGGTGTGCGTGCGGGGAGGGTGTGTGTGTGGGGAGGGTGTGTGAAGGGAGGGTGTGGGTGT